>NW_026688144.1:518078-1201667 GCF_030445035.2 Dasypus novemcinctus
ATAGGCCCTGGGGCCAGTAAGGCCAAACTAACTGTGGCTATATTTACCTACAGACACATTCACACCAATATTAATTTTTACCTATTTATATTTGTCTATGCATATTAACTTAAAAGTACACAATATAACCTCTCTATCACTCTGTTTACAGGTGCTTTAACACAATTGTACATGATTTTTTTTTGCATGGAAACATGACAATTTAAGACAACTCCTTTCCCCCTCCCTGTCCTTTTTATATATTCCCTAACCCTCCCATTCCTCCATAAGCTCAGGACAAATGCTGTTTTTGGTCAGCAGAATCCTGCTCATTCTCTGTCTTTCCCCACCAGCCATCCCCTGAGTGGTCACCTTCTCTGAATCCTGTTCCTCCTGGGCCCGAGTCCCACAGATACACAGCCCCCCTTTCACAGCTCTGATCCTGTGGGCAGAAGATGCAGATTAATGCCACGTGGTGGTCCAGGGTCATGGCGTGCCTAGGCATCCCTGTTAGTCCTGATGATGATTTCAAAGTAGAAATCTTAACTATTTACAGATGCTTTTAGTTCTTGGAATGTATTTTATTTAAAGGATTTCTATGAACAGGAGAGCCAGTTAGGAGAGTTTGGTATATAAATGAAATAACAAACTGGTGTTATATTATTTATGGAAAAATAAAACAATAGAGGAATTTCTGTCACTGGATCTGCCAGGTAAGGGGCTTTGAATTTTTGTGAGGTGGTAGGCTTTTTTGAGGTCCCAGGGCCAGAGATTGAACCTGGGACATTTTAAGTGAGAAATCATCACTTATCCCCTGAGGTTTTTTTTTCATTTCTTTCCTTGGTGTTTCTTTTTTGTTGTGTTTTTCAGAAGGCACCAGGAACCAAACCCAGGATCTCCCATGTCAGAGACAGGCACTCAATACATGAGCCACAGTCACTCTCCTGAACTGTTTTTACTTAACAATAACTCCCTGATTCTTTTAATTGTTCATAGTAATTGGGAGAATAATAAAAGAACAATAAATCCCTTACTCTGTTAATGTCTTATTTATGCCCAGTCATTTTAGGATTTCAGTTAGGGGTCAAGAGTCAAAACAGCTTTGAAATAATTTTTAAACAAAAAAATATCTGTGATTAAAATATTAGTTTCCTTTTCATAATAACCATTCCCAAAGATGATCATGAATTTAATTCTAGACATAGTTTGCTTATGCTGGCTTACTCAAGGATAAATAAGGTAAAAGATAGTGAATCAACAAAAGCTCCCTCAGGCTCTATTCCAATTCTACAACTGACATATGAGTCCTAGGCCCTCATTTAGGGATGGGGACACTGAGGCCATGTGAAGGAAAGGGACAGACCAAGACCCATAAATGTGAAGAGGCAAGGAAGAACCAAGGTCAGCACTGGGCTCTCTTTCACATTCAGGACCCCTATTCAGGCTGACCTTTGGTGTTTTGTCTGTGGGGAATGGGGTGGGTTCCCTCTCTCTGAAGCTATGTGTGATAGTCTGAAGATGTTGCCTGCAGACCAAGGTGGGGTGCAGAGAGGAATGGGGTGACCCTGAATTTCTGAGGTCCACACCTCAACATGTGTTCTTTACCCTTAAACATGGCTACTGCTTACTGTGGTCTCATCAGCCCTGGCCCCACTGCTCAATGTCTGGTGGCCTTGGTCAGACCCAAGGGAGGAGAAGCAGATTTCCTGTTTGTTATGCAACCAGAAAATGACTCAAATTCACAGGGCAAGTCCTGGGGGTCTTGAATGAGAAGAGCCACTTCTCTTCTGGGCTGAGGGTTCTGGCTCCAGACAAAAATGAGGGAATCCCAGTAGAAAGCTGTGCCCTACAGAGTTAGTTGGTATGTGGGGGGAAAGGGTAGATATCATTCCCAGGTTTCTGCTTTTAAAATAGTTGAATAAACTGAGAAAATTGATTCACTTGTGAAAAGTACTTGAAATCATTATGTAAACTGTGATATGATAAAATTCTTTAAGCAACTGCAATTCATTCACCAACAAGGTGACAAATCCTATCAAATAGCAGTGACATGTCCTTCACCCTGTCTAACTGCTGGGTCTGGCATTCCTGCACAAAGGTCCTTTCACACAGACCCATCCCTTCCTTCACCAGCACTCTTCCCAACTTCTCTTCCTTCCTATATTAACTTCTTTTCTTCTGAAATTAACAAAGACTTTGTATAAAAAATTCAATCAAGAAAAAAAAATGGAGAGGGGCAAGATGGTGACAGATTAAGTACACCTACATCATCTCACCTAAGTAAAACAACTGAGTTCAGCAAAATCCTTCTTGACTGAGCTGTTTTTGGAACCCAAATGCAGGAGGCTTAAGGGCATCCATCTGCAGAGAGCATAACAAAAAGCGTGATTGTGCAAGGTCAAACCATGAGTTTCTGATGCTTCAGGCAGGAGTTATTGGACAGCTGAGCCCCTCCCTCAGGGCAGGAGCCACAGCATTCCCTGACCCTTGCCAGTCAGTCATCTAAAAGAGACAAATTCTGAGAGTGGGAGGGTTCTGGTGAAAGGTGGAGAGGGATCCCCTGAGTGTGGGTTCATGGTTTGGACCCCCCTTTTTTTAGCTTTCAGAAGCATACCAGCTGGCCTCTGGAGAAACCAGGAAGATGGGAGAGGTAAATCTGCTGAGGCCATCTGATTTACCTAGCCTTCCTGGGATAGGGAAAATTGGTCTGGGAGAAGGTGGAGCCAGGCAATTAACTAGTCCTGTGCAACTCCTCTAAGGGAGGGGGACAGTAGGAAGTGCTTAATAAGTTTCCAAGAGCATATTTAGGGTTCCCAGCAAGGTGTGGGTGCTCTCTTTCAAAGAGACTGAGAGTCATTTCGATGCTGCCAGCTTGTTTCTTGATTGGTGTGATTCCACTTTCTTGATTTTCTCATTTCTGTGTGTACTTATTTTGGCAATGAATGCTGTCTCATTTCCCTCCTGCATCTTTCTAACTTCCACCTTCTGTTGTTGACCTTACATTCCAATTACCTTTGTTTAGTCCCCAATTTTCCTGACTTTTTAATTCTAACCGTTCTGTTTTCTATCCTTTATTACCTTTCTATTTTTATCCTTTCTTTTCTGTTTCCCTCTCTCTTCATCACACTGACCTATTAATTCACACTATATTCTTTTTGATATTCAGTTTCCCATTTCCTTGTAGGTGCACCACTTTTTTATTCCTGTATTTCTACACAGTTACATTAGTTTAATATTCAATCCCTTAGGTCTTATATGATTCTTCTGCTAACATTTACTATCAATATTACTATTAAATCTTTTTTTTAACTTCTTTTGCTTCCCCTGGATGTAAACTTTTTCATTCAAGGGAACTTAGACAACAACAAGGAAATAGAATAAGAAGAACAAAGTGTAAAATAGAAAACTTAATACACCCACAAAAACAGCAACTAAATAAAACCTGAGACTACATGGAGGACATAACCAACTGAAGAAACCCATCAAGATAAAATGATGAGCAGAGAGCCACAAAAAATTGCAAAACATACCAATAATCAGGAAGACATGGCCCACACCAAAGAAAAAAACTTAAAACCAGAAAGAGAAGCAGAACTTTGAACAACTAAACAAAGATGTCCAAACTAATATCATGGCTCATTATAATGAAGTGAAAGAAGAGATTAAGGATATTAAGAAAACACTTGCAGAGCCTACTAAAGAAATTGTAAACATATGGAAAAAGATAACAGAATTGTTGGTAATGAATGGCACAAATCAATAAATAAAAAATAAATAAAAAAAAACACTCTAAGCAAATAACACCAGAATTGAATAGGCAGAGGAAAGAATCATTGAGGTGTAAAACATTAAATCTGAAATCAAACAAAGAGTAGAATTATTAGATAAGAATTTAGAAGAAATCCAATAGAGACTTAGGAATCTGAATGACAGCACAAAATGCACAAATATCCCAGAAGGAGAAGATAAGGGAAAGGGGACAGAAGGTTTTTTTGGAGGAAATAATGGCTGAAAAATTCCCAAACTTACTGAGGGAGATGGATGGTACATGCCCAGGAATCACAGCACAACCCAAACAGTATAAATCCCAAAGACCTAATACAAAACATATCTGTGAAATTATCTGATGCTCAAGACAAAGAGAAAATATTGAAAGCAGCAAGAGAAAAGAGAACCATCGAACACAAGGGAGGCTCAGTAAGATTAAGTGCTGATTTCTCATCTGAAACCATGGATGCAAGAAGACAGTAGTATGACATAGTCAAGATACTAAAAGAAAAAATTTTCCAGCCAAGAATACTCTATTGAGTAGAACTGGCATTCAAAATTGATGGAGAGCTCAAAATATTCACAGATAAACAGAAACTAACAGAGTATGCCAATAATGAATGTGCTCTTCAAGAAATACTAAGGGGAATTCTGTAGCTTGAAAGAAAAAAACTGAAGTCGGAGTTGGAGGACAGTTTAAGACGAACATAAAAGACAAAAAAGAAATAAAAACAACATATGACACACACAACTTCAAAGAAAATATGGCTAATGTAAGTAATTTCTTGTGAGTAATAACACTGAATGTTAATGGATTAAACTCACCTGTCAAGAGACACAGATTGGCAGAATGGATAAGGAAATGTGACCCATCTATATGCTGTCTATATGAAATTCACCATAGACCCAGTGATTCAAGAAGGTTGAAAGTGAATAGCTGAAAAATAATATTACAAGCAACTAATAACCAAAAAAGGCAAAAGTAACTATACTAATATCAGAGAAAACAGACTTTAAAAACAAAACTATTGTGAGAGACAAAAATGGGCACTACATATTAGTAAAAGTGGTAATCTATCAAGAAAGAACAATCATAAATATTTATGCACCTAATCAGAGTGCCTCAAAATACATGAGGCAAACACTGGATAAACTAAATGGAGGAATAGATGACTCCACAATCATTGTGGGAGACTTTAATATAACATTATCATCACTAGACAGAACATCTTGACAGAGAATCAATAAAGAAACAAAGATTTGCATAATTTATTAGAGGATCTGAACCTAATAGACATATGCAGAACACTACAACAAAATACAGCATAAATACATTCTTCTCAAGTGCATATGGATCATTCTCCCAGATAGACAACAGGCTAGGCCACAGAGAAAGTCTCAATGAACTCAGAAAGATTGGAATCATACAAAATAATTTCTCTGACCACAGTGGGATGAAACTGAAAGTCTGCAAGGGCTGGAGAACCAGATTAGGCACAAGGATATGGAAGTCAAGCAACACACTCTTAGACAAACAGTGGACAAGGAGGAAATCTCAAAAGAAATCAGCAACTACTTTGAAATAAGTGAAAATGATAACACAACATATTAAAACATATGGGATGCAGCAAAAGCTGTACTGAGAGGGAAATTCTTAGCCATAAATTCATATATCATAAGAGAAAAAATAGCTAAAATCAAACAAATAACTGCACATTTAGAGGAATTGTTGAAAGAATAAATAACCCCAAAGGAAGAAGAAAGAAAGAAATAACAAAGATCAGAGCAGAACTAAATGAAAAAGAAAATAAGAAAGCACTAGAAAAAATAAACAAAACAGTTAGTTCTTTGAAAAAAACAATAAAATTGACAAACCCTTAGCTTTTTCCTGTGTTTTTTTTTTTAACACAGAAAAAAGACCAAAGATGTGAATAGACAAAATAAGAAATGAGAAAGGGGATATTACCACTGAACCTACAGAAATAAAAAGAATCATAGGAGAATATTTTGAAAAACTATATGCCAACAAGAACACATAAGCAGTTGACATTCACAAAAGAAGAAACTGATGATCTCAACAAACCAATCACAAGTAAAGATAAAAAACCTGTCATTAAATCCACCCAAATATGGAGAGCCCTGGGTCAGACAGCCTCACAGGTGACTTCCACCAAACATCTGGAAGGAACTACCTCCAATTCTGCTTAAACTCTTACAAAAAATTGAAATAAAAGAAACATTGTGTAACTCATTCTAGGATGTCAACATTACCATAATACCAAAGGCAAACAAAGACACCACAAGAAAGGAAATTTACAGACCAAACTCTCAAATGAACCTATATACTAAAATCCTTAACAAAATACTTGCTAATTGTATTCAGCAACACATTAAATGAATTATCCACCATGACAAAGTGGATTTCATCCCTAGTATGCAATGAAATCTAAACATAAGAAAACTAATCAGAGTAATACACCATATAATCAGGTCAAATAAAAATCATATGATCATATCTATAGATGTAGAAAAAAGCATTTGACAAACTACCCACCCTTTCCCAATAAAAATACTGCAAAAGATAAGAATAGAAGGAAACTTTCTGAACAGGATAAAGGATATATATGAAAAACACACATCTAATATCATATACATGCTGAAATTGTAAAATCTTCCCCTCTAAGATTAGGAACAAGACAAGAATACCAATTATCACCTCTCCCATTTAAAATTGTGTTAGAAGTACCTTGTCGGGCATGAGGGAAGAAACAGATATAAAAAGTATCCAAATTGGAAAGGAAGAGGTAAAATTTCACTCTTTGCAGATGACATGATTCTCTACATAGAAAGCCATGAGAAATCTAAAACAAAGCTTCTAGAACTTATAAATGAGTTCAGTAAAGTCACAGGGTATAATATCAAATGTGTAAAAATCAGTAGGATTTCTCCACACCAATATTAAACAATCTGAGGAGGAAATCAAGAAAAAAATACCAT
This sequence comes from Dasypus novemcinctus, assembly GCF_030445035.2. NCBI lineage: Eukaryota > Metazoa > Chordata > Mammalia > Cingulata > Dasypodidae > Dasypus > Dasypus novemcinctus. The sequence continues at coordinate 524,823 of NW_026688144.1, forward strand.
TTGCAATACCAATTAAATAATCAAATACCTAGGAATAAATTTAAACATGTAAAGGACTTATATTAGAGAAAACTACACAACATTGTTAAAGGCAATCAAAGAACACTTAAATAAATGGAAGAATACTCCCTGTTCATGAATAGGAAGAATAAACATCATTAAGATGACTATCCTATCCAAACTCATCTACACAGTTAATGCAAACCCAATAAAAATCAACACAGCATTTTTTAATGAACTGGAATGTCTAACTATGAAATTTATTTAGAGGGGAAAGTGGCCCCAAACAGTCAAAGACATTTGAAAACGAAAAATTAAATGTGAGGAACAATATTACCTGATGTCAAATCATACAATAAAGCTACAGTGGTCAAAACAACATCGTATTGGCAGAAGGATAGACACACTGACCAATGAAACTGAATTGAGAGTTCAGACACACATCCTCATATATACAGTCATCTGATATTCAAGAAAGTACAAAGCCCACTAAACTGGGAAGAATGGCCTCTTAAACAAATGGTCCTTAGAGAACTGGATATCCATATGCAAAAGAAGGAAAGGATTACCAACTCATGCCTTATACAAAAATCAACTCAAATAAATGAGAGATCTAAATATAAGAGCCAAGACCATAAAGACCTTGGAAGACAATGTAGGGAAGCATCGACAGGAACTTGTAATAGGAAATTGCTACATGAACTTCACACCCAAAACACAAAAGAAAAAGAAAAAATAGATAAATGGGACCTCCTCAAAATTAAAGCATTTTGCACCTCAAAGGAGATTATCAAGAAAGTAAAAAGACAGCTTACCCAATGGAAGAAAATATTTAGTAACCATATATCTGATAGGATCCTAATATCCAACATATATAAAAAATCCTATTTCTCAAAAATAAAAAGACAAACAACCCATTCAAAATGTGGGCAAGAGATTTGAGCAGATGTTTCTCCAAAGAAGAAATACAAATGGATAAAAGACACATGAAAAGATGCTCAACATCACTACCTATTAGGGAAATACATAGCAAAGCTACAATGAGATACCATCTTACCAATTAGACTTGAGGCTATTAAAGAAATAGAGAAGTGCAAGTGTTGGAGAGGATGCAGATGAATGGGAACCCTTATCCACCGTTGGTGGAAATGTAGAAGAATCCAGCCTTTCTGGATGACAGTTTGGCAGTTCCTCAAAAACTAGCTATAGATTTGCCATATGACCAGCAATTTTACTGCTGGGTATATCCCCAGAAGAACTGAAAACCAGGACATAAACTGATACATGCACACCAATGTTCATAGCAGCATTATTCACTTTTGCCAAAAGTTGGAATCAACCCAAATGCCCATCAAAAGATGAATGGATAAACAAAATGTAGTATATACATACAACAGAATACTACTCATCTGTAAGAAAGAATACAGTACTAACACATGGGATAACATGGATGAACCTTGAGGACCTTACGTTGAGTAAGTAACCCAAACATTGAAGGACAAATACTACATATCTTCTCTGACATGAATTAAGGAAATCAGACTGTTTCAGAGAGCTAGAGACTGGACGATATGCTTATAGGAAATGTGTGTGTGTGTGTGTGTGTGTGAGCTGATGTCTACATGAGAGAAATCTATGATAAAATGTGGGTAAGTTTTTGTGGAGTGAAGGGATAAGATGAGGGCATAGGTATACTATTGGGTGGGGTTTTGAAGGCTTGGGGGGTTAGGATTGGGAGGGTGGGTCAGCTGGCCCATGTAGTTGAGGACAAGGGTTGGGGGAGGGGGAGAACATGGGAGATTGTCAGGTATGTGATTAAAACTACATGTTGAGAAAACTCTTTAGAAAATATATTAAGGAAAGGATACTTGTTTAAGGTGTTTGATGGGGAACATTTGGCACAGGATGTACCTGGGACAGACTTCTAGGGAGTGTGTGAGGGTTCATCTTGTCATATTGTGTTTTATTAGTGGGTGGAGATACTTACAATGAGTGGGAAGGTATTGTACGCCCATCCTGGGGAGGCCTGATGTTCTCAAAAGAGGAGAAGGTGTCTCTCAAGAGCATGGGTGGTTCCCAAAGGGGGAGGATAGACTAGAGTGTCAAGCCCTCAGCTTTGTTGTAAGTATCTATGAATCTTGTTCTCCAAGCAGTGAAGCTTGGTTGTCGCTGTGGGCCCTGAGGGGAGTGGGAGAGAGGAATAGAATAGATGGAAGTGGGGTTTACTGGAGGGCAATGGAAGTGTTCCACAAGATCTTACAAAAATGGATGTAAGCCCTGTTAAATTTCACCAAAAATATATAAAAGTGAACAGTCAAAAATGTAAAACATAAACTATACAGTAACCAAAAAGTATACAGTCTAAAATATAAGCCATAATGTTAGCCATAACGGAATCATGGTTAATAGTTATATTTTAAAATCTGTACATCAGCTGTAGCAAACCCAACATGCACATGTAAAAAGATCATTGCTGAGGATGGGGGAAAAGGGTTTGATATTGGGTATATGGGGGTCCCCTAATTGTATATGTGATTTTATTGTGATCTAAAACTTTAGAAGTTAAAATTAAAATTTTTTAAAATGATGTAGATACTGCAGAAGGAATGGAAGAGATTGCCTTGCCACTGTACTTGCAGGGCAACACCTATTACAATGATGAAACACAGAACATCAGAAACAAAGTTTTATGATATTTTTCATTTTTTAATACCCCAATTTATTTCTTTATTTTAGTTTTTCTAAATTATTATAAATTCTATGTCTAATCTATAAGCATGTCAATACTGTTTCATTATCCTACTAATTGGATTTGGCAATATATTAGACTTAATTTTTGAAGAAGTTTTGGATTACAGAGAGGATCCACTATGACAGGGGAAGAGTACTGGTGAGGGGTGTCATTGAAAGGGAATATATGGGTGGGAGGGAGTTCTCCAGGGTATGCATATAGGATATATAGATATGTTCAGATGTTCATTGGATATTGTCATAGTGAGTAGAGTTACACATGACAACTGAGGGAGTGCTGAGTTCCCATCCTGGGGAGCTCTGTTGCATCCCCCAGTGGAAGAGCATAATCCCCCAGGTGCAAGGGAAAAGAACCATGAAGAAGAATGGCCCAATTATGGGTCCTTTGTACTGATGACTATGCTTATGAGCTTCTGTGCTTGATATTAAAACTAGGCCATGAGCTGCAGGGTGCCTAAGAGTTACCTCCTCAGAGCCTCCATGTTGCTCAAATGTGGCCACTCTCTAAGCCAAACTCAGCATGTAAATGCACTGCGTTCTCCCCAGCGTGGGACATGACACCCGGGGATGAGCCTACCTAGTGCTGATGGATTGCTACCAATCACCTGCTCATGATGCAACTAGAAAAAGACCTTAAATCAAAGGGGGAAGTGGTAAAGACAAATTAATTTATATGGCTAAGAGATTTCAAAATTAGTTGGAAGGTCATCAGAGGGGTCGCACTAATGCACATCTCAGTAGGATCTGAAAGACAGCCAAAGTAGATACAACCCCATATACTGGTGCTCCTGAGGGCTACAGAGACACACAGGTCCTTTAGTCATGACAGATGACTGTGGAATTCATTGCCTTGCAGTGGGCCTTACTTTGGAATTTGTGCTCCTGACTGTGATGGAGTTGGACTCAGATGTGACCTCTCTACACATGCCTCTTCTGTCATTTTTACTGAACCTTGACTGATGCTGCAGTTTGTGTATGCTCAGAAGACTGGAATCTCTGGATGGCCCATGTGTCATCTGGGCCCTGAACCTCGACAGAGTTGGAACACCTACTCTGTGTTTCCTTGGACTTACCCAGATCAGCTGATGGGGAAGTATAATGGTCAACCACCACACCAGGCAACCAAGAATGTGTACAACTGCAAGCAGGAGAATTGCATCCATCAGTCATGTGGAATATAAGTCCCCACTTGATTCTAGAGGTGGAGTGTACATCTCCATCCCAAGTTACACAGGATGGAGGAATATATTACAGATTTTAGTGGGCTTGCTGGTATTCTACTATAGAACTACTGTGATTCTTGCAATGGAAGAAAATTATGTCACTGATGTGGAGATTGTGGGCATGGAAGCTACTGAGGGCAGGGGGAGGGAGTAAGAGGTGTGATATGGGGCTTTTTGGGGACATGGAGTTATCCTGAATGATATTGCAGGGACATAACCCACTAGGTGGACTGGGGTAGTGTAATCCACACCATAAACTATAATTCATGCTGTGTAGCAGTGTTCCAAAATGTATTCAGCAAATACAATGAATGCACCACACTAATTAAAGAAGTTGTTGATGAAGGAAAAGTGGGGGATGTGGGGGTGGGCCATATGGGAACCTCCCATATTTTTTAATGTAACATTTTGTGTAATCTATGTATCTTTAAAATATTTATATATATATATAAAATATATATTAGAGGAACCAACAAGATGGCGGTAGAGTAAGGAGCTCCTAGAATCAGCTCCTGCTACGGGGCAGTTAGTAAACACAAAGAGCTCTCTGGAGCTAGCTGAAGCACCTGTTTGTGTGCTCCAGGAAGCCAGAAGAGCATCCTGCAAAGTCCTTGAAGGAGTAGAAGATTCATCTGAAGATGAATCTTCAGAGAACACTCATAAGTAGAGTACTCCATGCCACGGAGGTCGGTGCTTATCATCCACTGAAGGCACAAGCCACCTTGGGAGCTGTTCCATGGCTGGAACTGAAAGCTCCACTTCCCCAAAATGGGGGAGGAAGAGTCAGTTGGGCACGAATTTCAGCTACTGATGAGTAAATTCAGTGTGCTATGATATAATCCTGAGAACAGCTAAAGTTTGAGACTCTCCAAGTCAGAAATAGGTGGGGAGCCACCAACTTAACTCTGCGCCTGGCATGAGGGGAAGCGGGGTAGACTGAGGATCCCAGTGCTGGTGGGGACCGGCTTCTTCCCACCCAGATCATATTACAGCTCAAGCCTAGGCCCCAGTGCCTTATTCAGCAGGGAGGAAGCTGCAGAGACCTGCATCAGCCTCTCTGGGAAATGACCAGCCAAGCCATGGAGACTGGTGACTATCCTACTCTGGCTGCAGGAGCCACCCCAGAGGCTATTCTGTGGCTGGAATTGGAAGCTCCATTTCCCAGAAATGGGGAAGGAGGAGACAGTTGGCTGCCAATTTGGGCTGCTGATTGGTAGACTCAGCTGGCTAAGATATAACCCTGGGAACAGCTGGGGTGTGAACCAGCCCAAGTCAAAAAGAGGCCAGTAGCCATCATTCTGACTTCACCTCCAGCCTGAGGGGAAGCCAGGCTGACTGAAATTCTCAGTGTTGGCAGGAACCAGTTTCTTTCATGCAGATTAGCCTGCAGCCCACCTAGGCTTTCAGCCCTGCCTCTGGCAGGGAGAAGCCTGAGGAGCCCTGCACCAGCCTATACAGGTAACTGCAGGTAACTTTGGCTGTAAAAGACTGAAAAATCAGAAGTCTACCAGGGCAACTGTAGTCATCTTTGACCTGCACTGCATAGATTGCTGCCCACACCTGCAGCTCCATCCCTGTCCCAGGCAGGGGAGAAAAAGTTATGAAGCTTCATCAGTCTCTCTGGGCAACTACAGTCTAGGCCTGCACATGGGTTATTCTACATAGCTGTGACTCTGTCCCTACCCCTGGCAAAGGAGAAAGTTGGAAGAAGCTTCATTGGCCCCTGGCACAATGAGGGCAGCTTGAGCCTCCATAGCTTACAGCACCAACTACATGCTTGGCTCCTACTGCTCAACCAGCAAGGGAGAAATGATAGGAAGCCCTAAACTAAAGAGAAAATCTGCACCCAGAATAAATTCTCTAGTAAGCCAGATGCCAAGACACCAACAAAATTAGTACAATCCACACCAAGAAATAGGAAGCTATGACCCAGTTAAAGGAACAAGATAAGCCTACAGATGACATAAAGGAGTTTAGACAACTAATTACAGATGATCAAAGAGATCTTCTTAATAAATTCAATGAGATGGCCAAAGAAATTAAGGATATTAAGAAGACACTGGAGGTGTTTTTGGGACTTGGAGTTGTCCTGGGTGATGCTGCAGGGACAGTTACTGGACATTGTATGTCTTCCCATGGCCCACTGGATTGAACGTGTAAGAGTGTGGGCTATAACGTGGACCATTGACCATGAGGTGCAGTGGTGCTCAGAGATGTGTTCAACAAATGCAATGAATGTCTCATGATGATGGAGGAGGTTGTTGCTATGGGGGGAGGGGGAGGGAGGGAGTGGGGGGTATATGGGGACCTCATATATTTTTTAATGTAATATTAAAATATAAAAATAAAGACAAAAAATAAAAAATGAAAAAAGAAGACACTGGATGAGCACGAAGAAGAATTTGAAAACATACATAGAAAAATAGCAGATCTTACGGGAATGAAAGGTGCAATCAATGAAATTTTAAAAACATTGGAATCATATAAGAGCAGATTTGAGGAGGCAGAAGAAAGGATTGGTGAACTTGAAGAAATGGCCTCTGAAAGTGAACATATAAAAGAACAGATGAAGAAAAGAATGGAAAAAAATTGAACAAGGTCTTGGGGAAAGAAATGACAGCAAAAGCATGCAAACATAAAAGTCATGGGTGTCCCAGAAGGAGAAATGAAGGGAAAAGGGGCAGAAGAAATATTTGAAGAAAAAATGGTAGATAATTTCCCAACCTTATTGAAGGACAGATCCCTGTCCAAGAAGCACAATGTACTTCCATCCAAAAAATATCCAAATAGACCAACTCCGAGACACATATTCATCAAAATGTCAAGGGCCTAAGACAGAGAATTCTGAGAGCAACAAGAGAAAAGAAATACATAACATATAAGGGATATCCAATAAGAGTATATGCTGATTTCTCACCAGAAATCATGGAGGCAAGAAGACAGTGGTCTGATATATTTAAGATACTACAAGAGAAAAACTTCCTGCCAAGAATATTATATCCAGCAAGTCTGTCATTCAAAAATGAGGGTGAAATTAGAATATTCACAGATGAACAGAAACTGAGAGAATTTCTAAGCAAGAGACCAGATTTTTCGGAAATACTAAAGGGTGTGCTAGAGCCTGAAAAGAAAAGACAGGAGAGAGGGGCCTGGAAGAAAGTCTAGAAATGAAGATTATATCAATAAAAGTAACTAATAGTGTCAAAAGAGTGGTGAAAATACAATATAACAGATAAACCTCAATAGTCAGGAATAAACCTAACCAATGTTGCAAAGCACTTGTATTCAGAAAACTGCAACTCAGTGTTAAAACAACTCAAAAATGGCCTAAATAACTGGAAGAACATTCCATGCTCATGGATTGGAAGACTAAATATCATCAAGATGTCAATTCTACTCAAGTTGATATATAGACTTAATGCAATCCTATTAAAAATTCCACCAGCATTAAAGAAAAAAATTGAAAACACAATCATTAAATTTATTTGGGATGGTAAGGAGTCCTGAATAGCCAGAAACATCATAAAAAGGAAAAGCAAGCCCTCATCTCCAGACTTTAAATCATAATACCTACATATAGTGGTAAAAATAGCATAGTTCTAGCCTAAAGACAGACACAATAGACCAATGGAATCAAATTTATGGTTCAGAAACAGACTCACATATATGTTCAAGTGATTTTTTACTAACCTGTCAAAGTCACACAGCTTGGACAGAACAATCCACTCAACAAATGGCACTGAAAATATTGGACATCCATAGCTGACAATAGGAAAGAGGACTCCTATCTCACACCTTATCCAAAAATTAACTCAAAATATATCACAAACTGAAAATAAAAGCAAGCACCATAAAATTTATAGAAGACATTTTAGGAAAATATCTTCAATACCTGGTGGTGGGTGGTGGATTCTTAGAAGAGATAAGAGAAGGACTGAGTGGACTACTGATGTTTAATGTATGTAGAATTTTTAATTAGCTTTACTGAAAAGGTATGGAAATATATAGAGTGGATGGTAATACACAGTGAGTAACAGCTAGTTTATAAATGGAGATGTGGCTGAAAATGGTAGTCTAGTTCTGAAAATGCCAATTGACAGAATGCTAGGAAATAATCTAGGAACTGAGTAGCATAGTAAACTAAGAGGTGGGTGAGAATTGTGATTGATGATACAGATGCAAGAGTGTCCTTTGTTAGGTAAAACAAATGTAGATCACTACTGCTGGGTGTTGGGAATATGGAGAAGGATGGGAAAAACACAGCTGGAGTGACCTATGGACTGCGGTTAGTAGTAATAATATAATATTCTTGCATCTGTGTGAAAGATGTACTGTGTTGGTACTGAGGCAGTACAGAAAAAGTGAGCCAAATGTACACTATGGATATGGTAACAATCAGTTGATATTATTTCATCTGTAGCAAATGACACACACCACATTGTGGTGTGTTGATGGAGGGTGTTGTTTGGGAATTCTGCACATGTGCATGATTTTTTATAAGGTTACAACTTCTGTCATAGAAAATATTTAAAAAATAATGAGGTGGGTTGGGGGAAAACACAACAAATGTAACATAAGGACTATGATTAATAGTAAGATTTTGACAATATTCTTTCATAATTTGTAACAAATGTCTCGTGACAGTGCAAGATGTTGGTGGAGGGTTGATGTATGGGACCCCTGTATGATGTTATGCAGGTTTGCTTTGTAAGTTCACAACTTATACTATACACTTAATTGTTTATGTATGCTCATATATGAATGATATAAAGATAATAATTGGATTGGTTGGGGGAAATTGTTTAGTAGTAATATTTTGACAATACTTTTTATTGGTTAAAATTTTTAAAAATAATACAAGTTATTGGTGGTAGGGTGAGATATTATATATGTTTGTTTGATGTTATATATGTTTTGAAAGTTTACAACTATTATACACTTACTGTTTATGTATGTTTATGTATGAGTGATATAGTTCAATGAATTTAAAAATACATTAGAGGCAATAAAAGCAGCTTTGCAATGTTCAATGACAGAATTAGTGATTTCAAAGACAGAACACCTGAACTGAAAAAGACAGGAAAGTAAAAGAGAAGACAGTGGAAAAAGTGAAACAAGTGTTCAAGAAATCAAAAAACAATGCAAAGTGCACAAATTTACACTATTGGTTTCCCTGAAGAAGAGAATGGAAAAGGGGTAGAAAGAATATTTGAGGGAATAGCAAGTGGAAACTTCCCAACCCTTATGAAGGATATAAATATCAAAATCCAAGAAGGACAATGCACCAGAAGTAGAGTAAATCCAAATACACCTACTCTGAGACACCTGCTATTCAGAATGACAAACATAAGAGATAAAAAGAATTCTGAAAGCAGCAAAAGAAAAGCATCATGTGCAAGAGAACCTCAGTAAGATTAAGTGCTGACCTCACATCTGAAACCATGAAGAAGAGAAGAAAGTGGTATGAAGTCCTTAATGTACTTAAAAAGAAAAATCCATCAGCCAAGAATTTTGTATCTGGCAAAGCTGAACTTCAAAAATGAGGGTGAGTCCAAAGTTTTCACAGGAAAAAAAAACGAACACTAATAGAATGTTACCAAAAGACTTACAAGAGATACAAAAGGGACTACTGCATCCTGAAAGGGAAAAAAAGAGAGAGACTTGGAGAATAGTGTTGAAATGAAGATTATTACAAAGGGTGAAATAAATGGGAAAAAGACAGAAAATAGTATCATATTGTTGTAGAATTTGAGAGAGGTTCAATTATTTGTGTATAGAGATGCCCGGACTCAGGAATGATTTTGAGAAGGAAAAATGGTTTATTGATGGCTGGTTGGACTCAGGAGCTTTTTGTTTCAATCCTGAGCCCCGAACAAGATTTTTGAATCCCTTTTATATGGAGGAAACATTAAATGGTCCCTTTGTTTCAATTCTCAATAGGCTTGAATTAGCATATATATCTTCCACATCCTAGGTTAGGTTTTAGCATGGACTTCATACATTCTAGATAAGCTTTTAGCATATTTGGTTTGCATTTCCCCTAAAGACTTAAAGTTTATAGACCTTGCATTGTTAAACTGTTTCCTGGGACTGGAGATGTTGCCATTGTCACCAAGGGCAGGACTGCAGCCTCTTACCATTTCACACCACAAGTCAGACAGTTTAAGTTATCTCTGAAGAGACAAAGAGCCTCCCACCCATTGCCCATGTCCTAGAGACCTTCCTGAGGTAGCACAGCCTTCCCCTTTGCTAGTCCATGGAAATGTCCACAGCCAGTGATTGCTAAATTCTCTTAAATATGGTCCCTCCCGTCTACCCCCATGAGATTATCTCAATTTGGCGTTTATGGCAAAAAGAACACAAAGGGAAGATTTTTCTTTCCTGAGGCTTTATCAGCAGTCTTTCTAACCAATAGGCCTTAAAAGCAATCAGCATTATGATCAGAGTCTACCTGATAAAACTCTGTGCATACAAGGGCTTGGCTGAGAGGGGTTCCCCCAACCCACCTGCCAGCAGTCACAGCATCACCTGGGAATTTGTTAGAAATGCAAATTCTCAGACCCAGATCCAGACATGCTGAATCAGAAACTCCAGGGATGGGGCAGGCTGTTTTATTTAACAGTTGTCCAGGAGACTCTGATTCAAGGTCAATCTTGAGACCCTGGGGCTGAGAGTCCAGGCACTAGACCAGCCCCTGTATTTTACAAAAACAAAACTGAGTTGCAGAGAGGATAAGGGACTTCTCCAAATTTTCACAGTTGGCCAATGGCTGAGGCAAGAATGGAATGGAAATTTGCCTCTTCCCTGAATTCTAAGACAGAGTAAAACCTACGCAAAGCTTCAGGCAACTGAAAACAACTCTATGAACTAAAAATGCAAATCAGAAGCCTTGGAGTTCACTTCTGTCAAGCCAATGAACAATGACATCCATAAGTGAGTAAAAATGTCCATACTCAAAGTTCTTCTAAACCCTTAAGCTTTGTAGGAAATATTCTTTCATTAAAAGCACTTTAGGGGAAGCAGATGTGGCTCAAGCAGTTGGGCACCACTTGGGAAGCCTGGCTTCAGTTCCCAGTGTCTTTTAAAGAAAACTAACAATACAGAGAGCTGATGCAAAGTGTTGGTGCAGCAAGCTGACACAACAAAATGACACAATGAGACAACACAATGAGGAAACACTACAAAAGATGCTACAAGCAGGGAGCAGATGTATCTCAAGTGGCTGAACACCTCCCACCCATATGAGAGATCCTGGGTTCTGTTCCAGATGCCTCCTAAAAAAAACAAAAACCAAAAAAAAAAAACTAGACATAGAGAGCAGGCAGTGAGTACAAACAATGAGAGGGTGAGAAATATAGAGATAAATTAAATAAATAAATGAATAAATAAATAAATAATAAAATCTTTAGAAAACACAAAAACACTTTAAGTCCACACCCTTTAAAATTCCAGTATTTCAAATCATCTGTTTAGAAATGACCAGGCTTTGTCTTGAATCCTCTATATTATTCTTTTTCCAAACTCAATGTGCAATTCTTAAAGCCAGCAACCACTCCACTTCCCCTTGCTCTAGATATGTCTAACAATAGAAAAATCATTTTTGACTAATGGTGGATATCTGATTAAGTAAAACAAATTATTTTAATCTAAGAATATGTTTCTGCTTGATATGGCTTTAATGGGCAAACTTAACACATTTAAGTTGAAAATGTCTCATCTACAGAAATACATTTAATTTCCCTAGCTGTCTAACAAACATGAGAGCTTTTGAAATCTTGCCCATTTCAAACACTGCTTATTAAAAGTAAGCACTAAAAGGTTAAAGGTCTAATTTAAACTAAATGAAAATAACTTAAGTTTGAAATTAATTTATTGCTGTCATTTTCAGATGAAGGCATCTCCCACAGATGCATTGTTTTTCTTGGTAATCTAGACTGAAGAAAGAGTTATTTATAAAAATGTCTATAACCCAAACTTTATATATTTTCTTTTATGGCATTACCAATATGATATCATGGACTCAAAGGCATTCTGAATAAAATATTGTTAATTGTTTGAAAAAAATAAAAGGCACATATTGTGACAAAAGCTGGCTTCAAATTAATAAAGACATATTTAGAAGTCACTCAGCCTTGAAATTACCAGTCATTCAATGTCATGGGTCCTTTGAGAATGACCTGGTCTTCATAACAATAAAACCAATGATTGAGGAATCAGGGTTGAAATCAACTAAATCACCTACCTTTCAACTACTAAACTGGAGAATTTAATCACAAAAGATGAGGGATTATCTCTTCCAAGGGATCACTTCATTAAAAATATAGATAGTATCTTAACACTCGCACAATTTCTCATATTCTATCCGAAGTAAACATTTCCAAATGAGGTTAAAAGCGACTGCCTTAAAAACCACCCAAAGTTGATGATCATCACCATGATTGTTGAGCAGGGTGGTGTACCACAGGGCCACCTGTTTCATGACCAACTCTGGGAACACACGAAGCCCCTCACAGACTTAGTGATGGGGACTGACTCATATTCCCGAAGACACATTCAAATCCTGGTCCCTGGTGCTGTGGGTGGGAGCTATTTGGAAGAATCTCAAAGATCCTTTTAAGATAAAACCAAATTGAGCCAGGAGGGCCTTCATCCTACAGGTTGGAGACCTCACAAGAAGAGGATCTAGACAGATGGACCCCTGTGCAGAAGTGGAGACCACAGGATTCAGATGGCCATGTGATGACCAGAGGTTGAGCCACCAGTAGGATGCCCCCCTGCATGACCGTGTGGCTGCTAATCCCTTGATTTGATGTCTAGCCTCCAAAACCTGAGACACTAAATTCCTGCTGCCTATGGTATGTGTCACAGTCAACCAGCCAGACTCAGATAGATGAGGTTAGCATCCCCCACTGTAAAGATGGGGGAATGTAGGCTCAAAGAGATGACACGACTTACACTAAACCTCAGAGCTAGAAAAAGGAAGAGCCAGAATTTTACCCAACCCTGGTGAATGCCAAGCCCCATGCTTTCCTCATGACCTCAGCTGCTTCTCACTTACAGGGTGACAACAGAAAATGCTGGCCACCAGGGCCATCCATCCTCCTAGGGAATTTTGTCCTCGATTGAACAAAATTCCATTTTTTGCAGTTCAGATCATTGGGAAGAAAGTGCATTGCAGTATATCTAGAGTTCAATTGTGCTAAAATGTAACTTTCCTGATATTTCCTCTTGAAGAAACTAAAATGCAAGCATTGTTTTAGGTACACTAGAGATAATATCAGGTAGTAGTAGTGGCTTCTGTGACTATTAGGAAAATAACTGCACACCCCTCCCCAAATACAAACACAGAGAATCCATGAACAAAAATCCCAGTCACTTAAGGTTGGGGGATATTTTTAATGTTGTGAAGTTACCTGCAGTCAATGAGTCACCAGCATCACTTAATCTGAAATAGTCACCATGGAGCCTAGAGTGATTACAAATGAAAGTGGGAGGTTTGCATCCAGCATCCATGTGGAATCTGAGCCTCCTCTTGACATAGAGGTGCAATGGACACAACCAATCCTATTTCCACATGGAAGAGGTGGCATTGGATTGGGAAAAGTGGACATGGTGGCTGATGGGTATGGGGAAAGGCAGGAAGAGATGAGAGGTGGAGGCATCTTTGGGACAAGGAGCTGCCCTGGATGGTGCTTCAGAGGCAATCACCGGACATTGTAAATCCTCACAGGGCCCACTGGATGGAATGGAGGAGAGTATGGGCCATGATGTGGACCATTGACTATGAGGAGCAGAGGTGCCCAAAGATGTACTTACCAAATCCAATGGATGTGTCATGATGATGGGAACGAGTGTTGCTGGGGGGGGGGGAGAGGGGGGGGTGGGGAGGTGGGGTTGAATGGGACTTCACATAAATATTTTTAATGTAATATAATTACAAAGTCAATTAAAAAATAAAAAAAAAAGATGTGTTTTGAAAACTTCCATTAGCATATTTGGTGTTCCTGGTGATGTGTGGGCACGCTCTCTTTGGAAATTAAGAGACATTGTTTTCTCTGGTGATTTGGTTCACCAAGGACCCACTTGATTCTCCTACTGGACACCTCACACAGCTTTCCTGCTGCCCTGGGAGAGAGAGAAGGGAAAAAGGGAGAAAGGGGGAAGGTCAGACTCCTAAGCATTTTATTTAAATGCAAAGAGGATTCCTTGCTTGAAATGTTGGTCTTTTTTATTGGCTTATTTTTTTGTTTTTCCTTCCTCTTTATAACCCCACAGCCCTTTCCTCCTCCCCCTCCTCCTTCTCCTCCTCCTCCTCCTCTTATTCATCCCCCTTTTCTTGCTTGAATTTCCACCCCCACTTTTCCCCCTTTTTTCCCTTTCTCTTCTTTTTTATATTTTTTATATTAGGTGTCGCAGGGAGTGATTCACATTTGCTGTGTTTCCTCATCCTCTACTTCCTCTTTTCTGTGTGTACTGATTTTGGCTACCAATACTTACCCCTTTCCTCTACATCTTTCTATCCTCCATCATTTAGTGTTTCTCTTACATTCCACTGCTCTTAATTTAGCCCCCAATTTTTATTTCTAATACCTTTGTACAGTTTTCTGTCTTTTATTCACTCTCTATATTATTGTCCCTTCCTTTCTCTTCCCACTTTCCTGAACACTGGTCTTTTAATTAATACTATATTCCTCACCATATTCAGGTTACTATCTCATTATAGATACTCCATTTTTCTTACTGTTATAACTCTACACAGCTTACATGAGTCTAATACCCATTCTTCTAGATCTCACATGGTTCTTCTGCTAATATTTACTAACAATACTACTATTATACCTTTTTCTTTTCTTACTCTTTTTGCTTTCACTTACCCTAATATTTTCCTTCAAGTGAACTTAGCCAACAGGACAGAAATAGAATAAGAAGAACAAAATGGCAAAGAGAAGACTTAACACACATGAAAAGCAGCAACTAATTAAACCCTGACACTAGACAAAGAAGCTAATCAACCCACCAAGATAAAATGATGACCAGACAGCAACAAAAAACTACAAACCAAACCAATAATCAGGAAAACATGACCCAATCCAATGAACAAACTAAAAAGTAGGAAGAAGAGCAGAACATCAAACAAGTAATTAAAGCTCTCAAAACATTTAATAGGGGCCAATTTAATGAGGGGAAGGAAGAGATAAGACTATGAAGAAAACACTTAGAGAGCATACAGAAGAAATTGCAATCATGCAAAAAAAAAAAGACAATGGATATGATGGGGAGTAACAGCACAATCCAAGAAATCAAAAATACACTCTCAGCAAATAACAGCAGATTTGAAGAGGGAGAGGAAAGAACTAGTGATGTACTGTCTTCCACTATGGAAGATAGTACATCCTAAATCAAACAGACAGTAGAATTGATAGATATAAAGAGAAAAAATTCAACAGGGACTTTGGGACCTGAATGACAAAGCAAAATGTGAAAACATATGCATCATAGGCATCCCAGAATAAGAAGAGAAGGGAAAGGGAACAGAAGGGGTGTTGGAGGAAATAATGGGTGAAAACCTCCCAAACCTATTGAGGGAGATGAATGTCCACATCCAGGAAGCACAATGCACCCTAAATAGCATAAATCCCAACAGGCCTACCCAAAGACATATACTTGTCAAATTATCCAATGCTCAAGACAAAGAGAAAATACTAAAAGCAGCAGGAGAAAAGAGAAACATCACATGCAAAGGAGGCTTCATAAAACTAAGTGCTGATTTCTCATCTCAAACCAAGGAGGCAAGAAGGCAGTGGTATGATATACTCAAAGTACTAAAAGAAATAATTTCCAAAAAAGAATACTCTGTCCACCTAAACTGACATTCAATATTATACAGAGTTCAAATATTCACAGACAAACAGAAATTAATAGATTATACCAACAAGAATACTGCCCTCCAAGAAATACTAAAGGAAGTTCTATAGGGGGAAAGATAAAAAACAGGAGAGACAGAGTTGGAGGAGAGTGTAAGAACAATAAAAAGACAAAAAAAAGTAAAAAACCAAACAAAATATAACAAACACAAATCCAAAGAAAATATGGCTAATATAAATAATTCCTTGAAAGTGATAACACTGAATGTCAATGGATTAAACTCACCTTTCAAGGGACTCAGACTGGAAGATTGGATAAGAAAGTATGATCCATCTATATGTTGTCTACATGAAAAACATCTTAGACCTAGGGATTCAAGGAGGTTGAAAATGAATAGCTGGAAAACATCTTACAGGCAAATAATAACCAAAAATGGGCAGGAGTAACTATGTTAATATCAGACAAAATAGACTTTAAATGCAAAATAATTGTGAGAGACAAATATGGACACTGCATATTAGTGAAAGGGATAATCATTCAAAAAGGAAAGAACAGGTATAAACATTTATGCTCCTGGGAAGCAGACTTGACTCAGTGATTAGGGCATCTGTCTACCACATGGGAGGTCCGCGGTTCAAACCCTGGACCTACTTGGGGCCTCCTTGACCCATGTGGAGCTGTCCCATGCACAGTGCTGATGCGCACACGGATTGTTGTGCCATGCAGGGGTGTCCCCGTGTAGGGGAGCCCCAAGCGTAAGGAGTGCACCCTGTAAGGGGAGCTGCTCAGTGTGAAAGAAAGTGCAGCCTACTCAGGAATGGCACTGCACACACAGAGAGCTGACACAGCAAGATGATGCAAGAAAAAGAAACACAGATTCCAATGCCACTGATAACAGAAGCGGACAAAGATGATGCAGCAAAAAGAGAGAGAACAGACAACTAGTGTGGGGGGGAGGGGAGAGAAATAAATAAATACATCGTTAACAACAAAAACAAAAACAAACAAAAAACATTACACTCCTAACAAGGGTGCCTACAAATATGTAAGACAAACACTGGAGAATCTAAGGGAAGGAATTGATGCCTCTACAGTTATAGTGGGGGACTTTAATACACCACTATCACCTTTGGACAGAACATCTCAAAAGAAAATCAATAAAGAAGAAAAGACTTTGAACAATATATTAGAGGAACTGGACCTAATAGACATATACAGAACATTACACGCAAATAAAGCAGGATAAACATTCTTCTCAAGTGCACATGGAACATTCTCCAAGATAGACAACAGGATAGGTTGCTGGGAAAGTCTCAGTGAATTCAGAACGTTTGAAATCATACAAAATAATTTCTCTGACTACAGTGGAATGAAGCTGGAAATCTGCAAAGGTCAGAGACCCGGATTTGTCAACAAGATATGAAAGTTAAATAAAACACTCTTAGAAAAACAGTGGGTCAAGGAGGAACTCTTAAAAGAAATCAATAACTACCTTGAAACAAATGAAAATGATAATGCACATATCAAAACTTATGGGATGCAGCAAAAGTGG
Source organism: Dasypus novemcinctus (assembly GCF_030445035.2). Lineage (NCBI taxonomy): Eukaryota > Metazoa > Chordata > Mammalia > Cingulata > Dasypodidae > Dasypus > Dasypus novemcinctus. Next base: position 542,214 of record NW_026688144.1, read on the forward strand.
TACTGAGAGGGCAATTTATAGCCATAAATTCACACGTGATAAAAGAAGAGTTAAAATTGAAAAACTAACTTCACAGTTGGAGGATTTAGTAAAAAAAACAATGACAAACTAAACGCAAAGGAAAAGGAAAGAAATAACAAAGATCAGAGCAGAACTAAATGAAAAAATAAGAAAGCACTTGAAAAAATAAACAAAACCAAGAGCCAGTTCTTTGACAAGATCTATAAAATTGACAAACCCTTAGCTAGACTAACAAGAAAAATAAAGATGCAAATACAGAAAATAAGAAATGAGAAAGGGGATATGACCACTGAGCCCACAGAAAAAAAGACTATCATAAGAAGATACTTTGAAAAACAATATTCCAACAAAAATGAAAATTCAGAGAAAATGGACAAATTCCTGGAAACAAATAAGCAACCTATATTAATGACAGAGGAAACTGACAATCTCAATAAATCCACCACAAGTAAAGATATAAAATCAGTCATTAAAAGCCTCCCAACTAATAAGAGTTCTGGGCCAGATGGCTTCAGAGGTGAATTCTACCAAACTTTCCATAAAGAACTAATGCCAATCTTGCTGAAACTCTTTCAAAAAATTGAAACAGAAGAACATTGCTTAACTTATACTATGATGCCAAAATTGCCCTAATATCAAAGCTGAACAAAGACGCCACAGGAAAGGAAAATTACAGACCAATCTCTCTAATGAACATAGATGTGGAAATCCTCAACAAAATACTTACTAATCATATTCAGCAGCACATTAAACGAATTATACACCATGACCAGGAGGAATTCATTCGTCGTATGCAAGGATGGTTCAACATAAGAAAATACACTAATGTAAACACCACATAAACAGATTGAAGGAAAAAAATCACATGATCATATCTGCAGATGCAGAAAAAGTATTTGACAAAATACAGCACTATTTCTTAATAAAAACTCTGCAAAAGATTGGAGTAGATGGAAACTTTCTGAACATGATAAAAGATATATATGGAAAACCCCCAGTTAACATCATTTACAATTTTGAAATCTGAAAATCTTTCCCTCTAAGATCAAGAACAAGACAACGATGCCCATTATTACCCCTTCTATTTAATATTGTGTTAGAAGTACTTGCCTGAGCATTGAGGCAAGAACCAGACATAAAAGGCATTCAAATTTGAAAAGAAGAAGTCAAAATTCCACTATTTGCAGATGATATGACCCTATTCATAGAAAACCCTGAGAAATCTACAACAAAGCTTCTAGAATTTATAAATGAGTTTAGTAATGTCACAGGTTATGAGATCAATGCACAAAAATCAGTAGCATGTCTATACAACACTAATGAAAAACCTGAGGAGGAAATCAAGAAAAAATACCATTTGCAATAGTAAATTAAAAAATCAAATACCTAGAAATAAATTTAACTAAAGATGTACAACATTTATACACAGAAAACTACACAACACTGTTTAAGGAAATCAAAGAAGACTTAAATAAATGGAAGAATACTCCCTGTTCATGGATAAGAAGGCTAAATATTATTAAGATGTCTATCCTACCAAAACTGATCTACACATTCAATGTAATCCCAATGAAAATCAAGACAACATTCTTTAATGAACTAGAAAAACTCACTAAGAAATTTATTTGGAAAGGAAAGAGGCCCCGAATAGCCAAAGACATATTGAAAAAGAAAAAACAAAATTGGAGGAATTACACTACCTGACTTCAAAACATAGTACAGTAGTGAAAACAGCATGGTACTGGCACAAGGAGAGACACATTGACCAATGGAACCAATTTGAAAATTCTGATATAGCTCCTCATAGATACAGTCATATGATATTCACAAGACCACCAAACCCACTGAAAGAGGATTACCAACTCACACCTTATAAAAAAATCAACTCAAGATGGATCAAAGACCTGAAAGAAGAGCCAAGACCATAAGACCATAAGGACCTTAGAACGCAATGTAGGGAAACACCTACAGGACCTTGTAATAGGAAATGGCTTCATGTACTTCACACCAGAAGCACGAGTAGAAGAACAAATAGATACATGAGACTTCTTCAAAATTAAAGCCTTTTGCACCTCAAAGGACTTTGTCAAGAAAATGAAAAGAGAGCCTACCCCATGGGTAAAAATATTTGGTAACCATATATCTGATAGGAGACCAATATCCTTCAAATATAAAGAATTCCTATATCTCAAAAATAAAAAGACAACCCACCCATTTTAAAAAGTGGCAAGACTTAAATAGAAACTCCTTGGTTCCACACATTTAACTTCCATTTTCCCTTCCACCTTGCTGCCTACATTGACAGCCAACCTCCGTTTCCCGAGGAGCCACTTCTAAAGATAGATGGAATAGTGTTCAGGGCCTAACTTGCTCCACTGCCCCAATGCCCTGGGAGCCACCCTTTCTCTCGAGGGGATACAGTTCCCTCTATTTGATGGCATTAGTCCTCCCCAGGATGTGGGTCCACCCTCACTCTCACTACTTGGGTTTCTACCCCATGGTGTCACCCACTCTGGCAGAATGAGCATTTAGACATTCCCCAGGAGCCCGTCCTGCATCAGACCCTTCCCTCCGAGCGTTCTAAACAGGTAAACATCTTTATTATATTTTGATATGATTTTCTCTGCATTTTACTCTCCACCAACACCTGACCCTCTCCTGTGTTCGTATGCTACTCCTCCCTCCCCCCACTTTTGGGCATTGTTACCCATCCGCCCCTCCCCAGCCACCCTCAAACCCGCAAACCAAGGTAAATGGGGGGTAAGAGAGGAGTTTCGTGAGAGTACACAAGGATGGATATAAAACATGTAATATTACACCATAGCATATAGGAGATGACAGACTGATAATGTAAACCATAATGTAAAACATAGGATAACTAAGAATGTAAAAAACTGTGTATCCTAAAGTATGCACCACAATGTAAGCACAGATGTCACCTTGTTAGAAAGCTATTGTCTCAGACTCTGTACATCACTTTAAGTAAATATGATGTGAATAGGGTGTAAGGGTATCGCTGTGGAAGGGAAAAGGTTTTGTGGTGGATGTATGGGAGTGCTGTATATCATATATATGCATTGCTGTGGTTTAGGGCTCCTGTGAAGAGAAGCTCAATAATTAGGGGAAAAAAAAAAAGAAAAAGATAGGATGTAGAATTTTTTCCAAGTCATCACGTATTCTTTATCTAACCTTTAAACCTATCGCTATATGCCATTTCCTAGTAAGGGACCATGACATTATATTGGGCTTCAAATTTCAGGGAGTTCTGGATCACAGAGTGGTTCAACAATGGCAATGGAGGGATACTGGTATAGGATACCATTGACAAGTGATATATGGCTGACAGGGAGCTGTACAGAACATATGTCCAGGGTGCATGGTAATGTTTGGATATACTCATAGTGGCAACAATTAAAAACCACAGCAGGGGGGGTACTGGGTTCCTGGCCAGTGGTGCTCTGTTGTGGTCCCTAGGGGAGCAGACAGACTCCCAGGTGCAGCAGTGGGGACCGGGAGGGAGTGAGGGCTCAACAGTGAGCCCCTGATGCTAATGATTATGCTTGTGAGCTGATAAGCCTAAAATAAGAACAAGGCCTAGAGCAGCATTGTGCCTGGGAATTTCCTCCTGTCAGCCTTCATGTTACTCAAATGTGGCCAGTCTTGAAGCCAAACTCAGCATGTAAATGCAATGCCTTCCCCCCAGCATGGGACATGACACCCGGGGATGAGCCTCCCTAGCACCGAGGGACCACTATCAACTGTCAACTGATGATGCAACTGGAAAATGACGTTATATGGAAAGTTCAATGCGGATCAGCAGAATATCCCTGTCTACATAAAATAACATGACTTTAAAATGCTGTTTGACTAATGTAAGGGGGAAATGGAAAGGAGAAATGAGTTTATATGGCTACGAGTCTCTAAAAAAGAGTCTGGAGGCTGGCAGAAGGATTGGACAACTGAGCAGAGTCTGAGAGACAGATAAAGCAGATACAAACCCCAGGTATTGGTTCCTTTGAGGGCTAAAGAGACCCATGGGAGTTATGGTCAAGGCTGATGGGCTTAACTACCAGGTCAGATGGCCCCTCTTTGGAAATGGTGTTTATGTGTGATGAATCTGGACTCAGATGGGATCTCTCTTCATAAGACTTTCATGCTAATGTGCTGGAGGTGCAGTTAGTGTTGGTGTTTAAGAGATATTTAGGGGATTTGAATCTCTGGACTGACAATGTGATAGCCAGGTCCTGAGCCTCAACAGACTCCAGCACCTACAATCTGATTCATTGGACTCACCACACTCAGCTAAGATGGAGTTGAAGAAGGACAACCACCCCACCATGGAGCCTAGAGTGATTACAACTGAAAGTGGGAGGATTGCATCCAGCATCCATGTGGATGCAATCTTGACATAGAGGTGCAATGGACACAACCAATCCAATGTCCACATAGAAGAGGTGGCATTGGATTGGGAAAAGTGGATATGGTGGCTGATGGGTATGGGGAAAGGCAGGAAGAGATGAGAGGTGGAGGCGTCTTTGGGACATGGATCTGCCTTGGATGGTGCTTCAGGGGCAATCACCGGACATTGTAAATCCTCACAGGGCCCACTGGATGGAATGGGGGAGAGTATGGGCCATGATGTGGACCACTGACCATGAGGTGCAGAGGTGCCCAAAGATGTACTTACCAAATGCAATGGATGTGTCATGATGATGGGAATGAGTGTTGCTGGGGGGGCAGAGGTGGGGTGGGGTAGTGGGGTTGAATGGGATCTCATATATATATATATATTTTTTAATGTAATATTATTACAAAGTCAATAAAAAATAAATAAATAAATAAATAATAAAAATAAAAAAATAAATAGAAACTTCTCCAAATGAGAAATGCAAATGACTAAAAAGCACATGAAAAATGCTCAAAATCACTAGATATTAGGGAAATGCAAATCAAAACTACAATGACATACCATCTTACTCCCACGAGACTAGCAGCCATCAAAAACACAGAAGACTACAAGTACTGGAGAGGATGTGGAGGAATGGGAACACTCACTTATGCTGGTGGAAATGCAGAAGGATACAGCCATTCTGAAGTACAGTTTGGTGGTTTGTCAAAAAAAAACTAGCTATGGATTTGCCATATGGCCCAGCAAGTCCACTGGTGGGTATTTACCCAGTAGAACTGAAAACAAGGATACAAACTGATATATGCACACCAATGTTCATAGCAGCATTATTTACTATTGCCAAAAGTTGGAATCAATGCAAATGCCCATCAATAGATGAATGGATAAATAAAATGTGGCATATACATACAATGGACTACTACTCAGCTATAAGATGGAATACAGTACAAACACATGTGATAACATGGATGAATCTTGAAAACCTTATGTTGAGTGAAGCAACCCAGGCATTGAAGCACAAATATTACATGATAAGTTGTCTCAGAGAGCTACAGACTGGTTGATAGTCTTAAAGAAAGTTTGGAAGAGAGCTAACACCTACATGGGTGAAATCTATGATAAGCTGTATGTAAATATTTGTAGAGGGAAGGGATAAAATGGGGGCATACGGATGCCTTGGGTGGAGCTTTAATGGCTTGAGCGGGGCTAGGGATGGGAGGAAGGGTCAGATGGCCCTAGAAACTGGGGGGAGGGTGGGGAAATATTTGGACATAGTAGATTGTCAGGTATGTGGTTGAAACTGTAATGTTGAGAAAACTTTTTAGAAAATATAATAAGGAAGTTTACATGTTTAAATGCTTAAGGTGGGACATCTTACACAGGTCAGGCTTCCAGGTAGTGTGTGAATGCTCATTTTGTCATAGTGGGTTATATCACTTGGTGGCGATCCATACAATTAGTGTGAAGTTATACCCACATCCTGAGGACTGATGTTCTCAAACAGGGAAATGTGTCTCAAGAATACTGGTGGCTCTCAATGGGATAGGACAGTCGAGTATGTCAAGCCATCAACACTGTTGCAAGTATCTCTGAATATGGTCCTTCAAGTAATGAAGACTGTCACTGTGGGTGCTATGGGGAGGGGGAGAGGGGTATTGAATAGATGGAATCAGGGTAACTGTAGGGTAATGGAAGTGTTCCACAAGATCATGCAATGATGGATATAGGACATGTTAAATTACACCAAAATTGTATAAAAGTATATAGGTTAAAATGTAAACTATAATGTAAAACATAAGATACCTAAAAATTTAGAAAATTGTATAGTCTAAAATATAGATCATAATGTAAGACAAAATGGAACCTTGGTTGCAATCTATGTTTCAATATCTTTACATCAAGTGCAGCAAACACAATATGAACATGTAAAAATATCATTGCTAGGGAAGGGACAAAATGTTTGATATTGGATATGTGGGAATACCCTATATTATATATGTGAATTACTGTGATCTAAACATTTTGTGAAGACAAAACAAATAATTAGAAAAAAAGAAGGATGTAGACACTGAGGAAGAAATGAAATTGCCTTGCCACTGTACATACGGGGCAACACCTATTGCATTAATGAAAGACAAAACATCAAAAATGAAGCATTTTCATTTTTTGATACCCCAATTTATTTTTACTTTAGTTTTTCTAAATTACTATGTATTCTATATCTAACCTTTAAATCCATCACTATCTTCCACTTTATTATTTGTGGAACTTGACAATATATTAGGCTTCATTTTTTAATAATTTTTTTTGGTGTGTTGAACAAAATTTTAATATTCTAAATTTAATCAACATCCAGCAGGTTATTTTGACTATATATTGTACATTGGAAGGAAGAATCAATTATTTTCAAAATCACATTTAGATTTCAAAGAGTAAATATTAAAATAGTCTCAGTGTGAACAGAGAGGTTCAACTCTGGCAGGGGAGGAACACTGTGTGGGATGTTATTGATGGGAGCCACATGGTTGGGAGGGAGTTCTCCAGGCATGTATATAGGGTACATAAAAATGTTTGGATATTTTCATAGTGGTTACAATTAAAAACTTCAAATAAGGGAATGTTGAGTTCCTAAACTAGGGAGCTCAATCACATTCCCCAATGGAACAGCATCAATCCCCAAATGCAATGACAAAGACTAATAAGGAAGGTCCAACAATGAGCCCTTTATACTGATGACTATGCTTATGAGCCTGTGTGCCTAAAATATGAACTAGGCCTAGAGGTGCCGTTTGCCTGAGTTACCTCCTGAGATCCTCCATGTTGGTCAAATGTGGCCACTCTCTAAGCCAAACTCAGCATGAAAATGCATTACTTTCCCCCAGCATGGGACATGACTCCCAGGGATGAGCTTCTCTGGTGCTGAGGGATTACTACCAAGCACCAGCTGATGATGTAACTAGAAGAAGACTTTGAATAAAAGGGTCAAGTCAGACCAGCAGAATATCTCAACCTTCACGTAATAACGTAATAACAGTTGTTAAAAACTGTTTTTTGACCTTGAATAGAAGGGGGAAATGGAAAGGAGAAATGAGTTTATATGGCTATGAGTTTCCAAAAAAGAGTCAGGGGGTCATCAGAAGGGTCGTGCTTATGCATGCCTCAGCAGGGTCCCAGAGACAGCCAAAGTAGATAGAAGGCCAGGTACTAGTTCTCCTGAAGGCTGCAGAGACCCACGGGATCTATGGTCATGGCAGCTGGCTCTGGAGTTCAGTGCCATGTCAGTGGGCCCTACTTTGGAGTTTGTATTCCTGAGTATGATGGAATTTTACTCAGATGTGACCTTTCTGCACATCCCTCATTCATTTTTAATTTTAGTCATTCAACAACCATTTAGTCACCAAACACATCATGGAAGTTACTAAATAATATTTTGTGAATAAAGAGATAAGTAAAATATTCCTCCACATCTTATAGAGATTATGTGCAAGCAAAAATAGTAGTGACTACATGAAATACCCTGAGATGGCACTGACATCCTGGTGAAGTGGATCTAAAAATTTATGCTCATTCTGTGGAGACAAGTGAAGGCTTCACAAGGGAGATGACTGCACTGACAATGAAAGTAGAGATTGGGGTAACTTCAAGAGGAGAAAGGTGCAGAAGCGCACCAAGAAGAAACAAAAGGGAAACAATCCAATCAAGGTAACCATATGGTGTGGTGAGGTTTTAAAATTAGTTCTTGCTATCTGATGAACAATGAAGGGGTAGGATGTGAAAAGGGGATAAGCAGCCTGACCAGTTTGGCAGTAGCCATAGTATAGAGAGCCTGGTGTTTTGTGCAGAACATGGATATTTATGTTTTAAATTATTAAGAGTCAGGGCAGGTTTATAGAAGGTGATGGTCGTGAAATTACTTGCCATGATGAAAGCTTACTCTCAGTCAACATGACGATCGCTCTTGCCAAAACCCTACAGAGAGGATGAGGGATGGAAATAGCACAATTGTAGTGGGAAGTGAATCTGTGTGGGCTTGGACTACAAAGAAAAATATTCATTTTTATCCTAAGCACAATGTCAGGCATTTTGTATTCATTATTTCATTTAATTCAATAATTCCATGAAATTGTTTTTCACTATTCTGATTTAATGGAAGAATAATGTGAGGCAGCAATGCTATATTCTTATCCAAGGTATGTAAATGTAATTGTCATGGATTGAACCTTGGAGTTCAAAGTTTCTAGAATTTTGCACTTAACTAATAATTTATTTATTAATAAAATTAATATTTTAAAACTGTGTTAGATTTACAGAAAAGGTGCAAGGATAGTAGAGAGGATTTTCAAGAACTTCTCACATACTTTTCCAATATCTTAACACCTCCAAGCCAGAATAGCAAATTATATTTATTTTCAAAAATTCTTAAGCCATTCAGGCAGTGACAACATCTCAGATTTTCTCCTCATGTTTTCTGACTTGTATACTTTTGAGGAGTGTAGGTCGGGTATTTTGTAAAGTGCCCCTCACTCTGAATTTGCCTGATATTCTTCTCATGTTTAGACAGGGTTAATGGGATTTTGGAGGAAGATACCAGGATAATGTGTTATTTTCATTGCATCATATCTAGGGTGCATCCTATCAACATGACTTATCACTCTTGATGTTGACCTTGATCAACAGTGTTTGGAGCTTCCCTAGCTTCCCCAATACTCATCAATTCTCTGCATTTCCATATATGGCTTTTGGAATGAAATTAATACATGAAGCCCACATTCAGGAGTGTGATGTTTGTGCCACTGCCTTGAAAGAAAAATATCTCCATATATTATGGAATTCATCTTCACAATAAATATGTATCTTTTAAAAATCAATTATTTATATTAGGATTGCCTCATGACATTTATTTCTTACTTTGTGTTGTGATACAGTACTACTTTATTTTGTTTTTCAGTTTATTCCAGTTTTGACCTTTGGAACCCTTTTGGCTATGTCCTGTGTCTATTTGAAATTATCCCCAACATTACCAGTTTTATTTTAACACATACTAACTTTTTGGTACTAAGAGATACTCCAGACTCTTTTTGTATATTTCTTGACCTAGTCCTGCAGGCAGCTATTTCTCCAAGAAAATTCTTATTGCAAACATGCTTTTAATATCTAAAGTCTGGACGATATATGTGCCTTGCTACTGAGCCATCTCCATGGATATTACAAAAACACACATGTGTGTACACAATCCTATGTATATATACATATCTGCAAATATTTCTACAAGCAACACTGTGTAACTATATTTACCTCCACACTAATTCACACTGATGTGTCTGTCTCTAAATCATTAACAGAACAAACTAACATCCTCCCCTTGCTTATCTGAATCCTTCCACACCATGTTGGGAAGCATATTTCCCATGTCCCATTCATTTACTTCATTGCTTAATTCCAGTGTACATGTATAAAAGTAAAATGTGTTAACCCATACTCTGATGGGACACAATATCAAATAGAGTAGCATACCTGTGTACAGTGCCCATTGATTTCATATTACAGACACTGTTCATATCCAATATTACTAATCCAGCATCTTTTCCTCCCATACCCCTCAGATAGGGCATTTGATGCATTTACAATACAGTTAGATTATTTTTGAACTTGGATGATGTCAAGTTCAATGGGTTTTGAAAAATGCATAATGTCATATGCCTGCAATCCCAGTATAATAGAGAATAATTTCACTGTTCTGAAAATTTCTGAGCTTCACCTACTCAATGTTCCTCCCTCTGCCTAAGGCCTGGGCAAACAGTGATCATTCTAATATCTCTGCTGTTTTGTCTTATCCTATTAGACTGGTTTCTTTTTTAAAAAATATTTCTTTAAAATTATTTTATAGGTACTTAGATTACATAAATGTTACATAAAAAGTGTAGGAATTTCCATATGCCCTGCTCCTCGTAGCTCCCACATTCTCCCACATAAACAACATCTTTCATTAGGGACATACATTCATTGCAATTGATAAACACATTTCAGGATATTGCTACTGAGCATTGATTATAGTTTACATTGTAGTTGACACTCTCTCCCACATAATTTTGTACGTTATGGGAAGACATATAATGGCCTTTATCTTTCATTGCAAAGCCATTCAGAACAACTCCAAGTCCCCAAAATGCCCCCGTGTTACAACTGTTTTTCCCTCTCCTTGCCCTCAGATCCTCCAGCGGTCACTGCCTCCACACCAATGTTATAATTTCTTCCATTGCTAGAATTACAATAAGTAACAATAAGTATAGACAATAAGGCTATAGAAGAATACTAGTAAGTCCACTCTAGTCCATAGTTCTTTCCCATTCTTAAGGAATCTGGGATGGTGATGCCCAATCCACCTCTAATTGAGAGGGGAGTTTGATCCCATATATGGATGGGATGCTCTTGCTGGCAGTTGTAGGCTTTCTTATTTCCTTGGTATAGTGGTTGTCCATCCTCACCACTTTGTTAATTGCCCTGGGTGGGTCCAATGAACTGGAGAGTAGGTGTTGCAACTCCACTGAGGCTCAGGGCACAGCTGGCACATGGGCAGTCCAAAGACTTAAGTTTCTTGGGTGTACACCTACTAACACCATCACCAAGTACAAGTTCAAATAGAAGGGACAGATGAGCTATGTGTAGGGAAGTCATAACTGAGTCCCAACTCTGTCACAATGGGGAGCACAAACCCCAAGGTAGGCCCACTGGGAAGGCACCAAATTCCTGACCTATCTATCATGACCATAGGACCTAGGTGTCTCCAGAGCTCTCAGGAGACTATTTGGGGTAGTATCTATTTTGGCAGTCTATGAGATCCTGCTGAGATGTGCATAAGTGCTACCTCTGAAATGACCTCCCAATTCACTTTGAAGTCTCTCAGCCTTCTGAACTCATTTGTTTTTACATTCCCCCCCTTTTCTTTTACATCTTTTTCCAGTTACCCTGCTATTTGATTGGTGATGGGAATCCCTCAATGTACAGAAGGCTCATCCCTAGGAGTCATGTCCTACTCTGGGGGGAAGACAACGCATTTGTATGCTGAATTTGTCTTAGAAAGAGGCTACATTTGAGCAACAAGGAGGATCTCAGAAGGTAATTTTAGGCACCCTAAACACAAGGCTAAGTTTCAATTTCAAGAGCAAAGGCTCATAAGCATAGTCATCAATATCAAGGGTCCATCAATGGGCCATTTTTCTTCACTAGTCATTGCCCCTGTACTTGGGGGATTGCTGCTGTTCCATTAGAGAATGTAGCAGAGCTCTCCAGGATTAGAATTCAATATTCTCTCAGTTATTGTGTGTCTCTCCACCCACTGTGGCAATGCCACATGAATATGTGAAAACATTTATATACCTTACGTGTATTTCCAGGAGAAATTCCTCCCATGTATCCCTCATTACTGACACTCCACACTAATGATTCTCCCCTTCTCCAATTGTAACTCTTCTGTGATCCAAAGCTTCTTCAAAAATGAAGCCAATAAAATAGCCAAATACAATTATTAGGAAAATCAAATAATGATAGGTTAAATATTAAAAATAAAATACAAAAAAATTAAAATAAAATTTAAAATTTGGGATATTACAAAATAATGAAAACTATTATTTTCTTAAAAACTTTTTTCTTTCATCAGTTTAATATATATTGTACTGTATGTATACTGACATTTCCTTCCATTTACTCCATTTTGTTTATTCCATTAAACAAAAGTATAAAATTTTGTTTTCAAAGAAGTTTTAGGTCACAGAAAAGTCACACACAGCATATAGGGGACCCGATATACCCAACATCCTCCCCCCTTTTCCCCTTCCCATGTTAATACCGTTTTACATGTGGATGGTACATTTGTTTCAACTGTTATACAAGCAGTAAATCATAGCTACTAACCACGGTCAATGGTTTATATTATGGTTTACATTTTACAGCACATTAATTTATAAATTATTTAATAGATTATTTATTTATTTATAAAAATTACATTCAAAAAATATGAAGTCCCATTCAACCCCACCACCCCCACCCCCCACTCCCCCCACAGCAACACTCTCTCCCATCATCGTGACTCAACCATTGCACCTGGTAAGTACATCTCTGAGTATCACTGCACCCCTAGTCAGTGGTCCACATCATAGCCCACACTCTCCCACGTTCCATCCAGTGGGCCCTGGGGGGATCTACAATATCCCGTAACTGTCCATGAAGCACCACCCAGGACTTCTCCTCGTCCCGAAAACGCCTCCACATCTCATCTCTTCCTCCCATTCCCCAAACCCAGCAGCCACCATGGCTACCCTTCCCACACCCATTCCACATTTTCTCTGTGGACATTGGATTGGTTGTGTCCATTGCACATCTATGTCAAGTGGGGGCTTAAATTCCAGATGGAGACTGGATGCACTCCTCCTGCTTTCAGTTGTAGACACTCTAGGCTCCATGGTGTGGTCATTTATAAATTTTGATGACATTTAACATGACCAGTGTCCATCATTGTAAGATCATGTAGAACACTTCCATTGCCCAATAAATAACCCTCTTTCATATACTCTGTGTGCTCCCTCTGCCTCCCCTTGGGGCCAATATTGATCATCTGGCTTCACTACTTGGATAAGATTCATAGTTACTTACAACACTGAAGTTCTGACATTCTGGTTTGTCCTCCCCTCTTAGGAATCACCTATGCCCTCAAATGGCTCCTGTCCCATTGTTTGAGAAGATATAGGTTCTCCCCAGGATGGGAGTTCAACAGCTTCCCACTCATTATGTGGGTTTCCACACACCGACACAAAACATTATGACAAAATGATCACGCACACTCTCCCTAGAAGCCTGCCCCAGGTGCACCCTGTCCTGAATGCTCCCCATCCAACACCATAAACCAGTAACCCTCCCTTGTCATATTGCCATAGGAGTGTTCTCAACTTTTTACATTCAACCACATACCTGACAATTCCCAGTGTTCACATGGTCCATTGCCCAACCCTCCCCCAGTTCCATGAGCCGTCCAACGTACCCTCACTACCCCACCCCTGTCAAACCAGCAATGCCTAACCCAATAGTATCACCAATGTTTTGTCATAGTCCTTCACTACCCAATGACACACTTTCACCTTATCATAGATTTGGTCCATATGGGCATTGGCTCACAAACTTCTCCCTTTATATTTCCTCTAAATATCTCTTACAGACAATAGCTCTCTGAGTCTGCTTGATTTGCTTAATTTATATCAAAAGTTATGTAAAATTTGTCCTTCAATGTCTGACTTGCTTCACTCAACATAAGGACCTCAAGGTTCATCCATGTTATTCCATGAGCTAGTTCCATATTCTTTATTTTTACTTATTAAATTGTATGTTTCTTAAAGATACATAGATCACAAAATAAAGTTGTATTAAAAAAATGTAAAAGGTTCTTCCATTTCCGACACACCACCCTCCCACTCCTCCCACATCAAAAACCTTGTTTATCATTGTGGCATATTATTTGCATTTGGTGACTACATTTTGGAGCGTTGCCAGACCGCATGGATTATAATTTACATTGTAGTTTACACTCTCCCCAGTACATTCAGTGGGTTATGGCAGGATATATAATGTCCAGCATCTGTCCCTGCAATATCATTTAGGACAACTCCAAGTAGCAAAAATGTCCCACATCTCAACTCTTCCTTCTCCCTTCCCTCAGCAACTACCATAGCCACTTTCTCCAGATCAATGTTACAGCTGCTTCCCTTACTATTCAAAATAATTTTACAGAAGAATACCAATAAGTTCACACTATTCCATAATTTATTCCTCCATCCTGTAGACCCTGGGTTGGTGATGTCCATTCTACCTCTATATTGAGAGGGGACTTATATCCAACATGGTTGTTGGATATGATTCTCTTACTTAAAGTTGTAGGCAATCTCAGTTCCCTGGTGTGGTGGTTAGCCATTTTCACTTTCCTGTTAGCTGGCCTGTGCAAGTTCAGCAAACCAGAGAATAGGAGTTCAAATCTGCTGAGGCTTAGAGCCCAGCTGCCACATGGCCAGTCCATAGCTTCAAGTTTTCTTAGGATACACCAACCCCAGTGACAAACTACAAGTTCAATAAAAGTGACAAAAGAGGCATGTGTAGAAAGGTCACATCTGAGTCCAATTCCATCACACGCAGGAGCACAATTTCCATAGTAAGGCCCACTCCAGAGCCATCTGCCATGACCGTAGAATATGTGTGTCTCCATACCTCTCAGGAGCACCAATACCTGGAGGTGTATCTACTTTGTCTTTCTCTTTTCCCCATTTTTAAAAGGGTTGTTTGTCTTTTGTTTTTAGATATGTTTTCTTTATATATGCTGTATGTTAGGCTCCTATCAGATATATAATTACCAAATGTTTTCTTCCATCACACCTTTGAGGTGTAAAAGTTTTAATTTTGAGGAGTTCCGATTTATCTATTTTTTTCTTTCACTGCTTGGGATTTGGATGTGAAGTTCAAGCCAAACTCAGAATGGAAATGCATTACCTTCCCCCCATCATGGGACACAACTCCCAGGGATGAACCTCCCTAGTGCTGAGGAATTACTACCAAGCACCAGCTGGTGATGTAACTAGAAAAAGACTTTGAATAAAAGGGTCAACTCAGAAGAGCAGACTACCTCAGCCTACATGTAATATTAGGCATTAAAAACTGCTTTATGATCTTGAATAAAAGGAAATGAAAAGAACAAATGAGTTTATATGGCTATGAGTCTCTAAAAGAGAGTCAGGAGGTCATCAGAGAGGTTGTGCTTACACACACCTCAGCAAGGTCCCAGAGACAGCCAAAGTAGATACAACCTCAGGTACTGGTTCTCCTGAGGGCTATAGAGACCCACAGGTTCTATGGTCATGGCAGATGGCTCTGGAGTTCAGTGCCATGTCAGTGGGCCCTACTCTGGATTTTGTGTTCCTGAGTGTGATGGAGTTGGATTCACATATGACCTTTCTACACATGCTTCTTCTGTCACTTTTACTGGACCTGTGGTTAGCGCTGGGGTTGGTGTATATTCAGGAGACCTGAATCTCTGGACTGTCCAAGTGATAGTCAGGCCCTAAGCCTCAGCAGACTTGCAACTTATACTGTCTGGTTTATTGGACTTACCCTCGCCACCTAACAGAGAGGTGAAGAAGGTCAACCACCACACCACAGAGCCAAGAGTGTATACACCTGCAAGCAGGAAAATTGCATCCTTCATCCATGTGGAACCTAAGCTCCTGCAATATAGAGGTGGAGTGGACATAAACATCCCAGGGTCCACAGGCTGGAGGATTAGAGTATGGATTAGAGTAAACTTACTGATATATTCAACTATGGAACTATTGTGATTAGTAATGGAAGAATTTGTAGCATTGATGTGGAGAAAGTGGCCACAGTACCTGCTGAAGTTAGGGAGAGGAAAGAAGAGATATGATGTGGGGGCATTTTCAGGACTTGGAGTTGTCCTCGGTGGTACTGCAAGGAAAGACACTGTGCAATGTATGTCCTGCCATGGCTCACTAGGTGGACTGGGAGAGAGTGTAAACTACAATGTAAACCACTATCCATGTGGTGAAGCAGTGCTCCAAATTATATTCACCAAATGCAATGAATATCCCACAATGATGAAAGAAGTTGTTGATGTGGGAGGAGTGGGGTGAGGGGGGTGGGGGGTATGTGGAGGCCTCATATTTTTTTAATGTAACATTAAAAACAATAAAAAGATGAAAAAATATTCCCTATTACAAGGTCCTGTAAATGCTCCACTAGATTATCTTTCAAGGTCTTTATGCTGTTTGCTCTTACATTTAGATCTTTGATCAATCCTGAGTTGATTTTTGTATATGGTGTGAGATGGTGTTTCTCTCACATTCTTTTGGATATGGATTCCAGTTTTCCAAGCACAATTTGTTGGAGAGGGCATTCTCTCCCAGTTGAATGTGTTTGGTGGCCTTTTTGAATATCTGATTCTGTATCAGAACTCTCAATTTGGCTCAATTTGTTGGTATGTTTATCCTTGTGTCAATACCATGAAGTTTTGACCACTGTAGCTTTATAGAATGTTTTAAAGTCAAAAAGTGTGATTCCTCCAATTTCATTTTTCTTTTTCAATATATCTTTTGCTATTTGGGGACACTTGCCCTTCCATTTAAATTTCATATTTAGTTTTTCCAATTCAATAAAAAGGATGTGTTGATTTCTATTGAGATTGTTTTAAATGTGTAGATCATTTTCAGTAGGATGGACATTTTAATGAAGTTTGGTCTTCCCATCCATGAAAATGGAATATTCTTCATTTTTTAAAAAGTCTTCTTTGATTTACTTTAACTGGGCTGTGTAGTTTTCTGTGTAGAAATCTTTTACATTTTCAATAAGTTTATTCCTAGGTATTGGATTCTTTTATTTGATCTTGTACATTGGATTTTTGTCATGATTTCCTTCACAGATTGCTCATTACTAGTGTACAGAAATGCTACTGACTTTAGTGCATTAATATTATAACCTGTGACATTACTGAAATCATTTATAAGTTCTACAAGTTTTGGTGTAGATTTCTCAGGGCCTTTCATACATTGGATCATATCTGCAAATAGTGAAATTTTGACTTCTTCCTTTCAATTTGGATGCATTTTATATCTTTTTCTTGCCTAAGTGCTTGAGTAAGTACTTCTAACACAATGTTAAATAGAAGCAGTGGCAGTGGAGATCCTTGTCTTGTTCTTGATCTTAGTGGGAAAGGTTTTAGGATTTCACCATTGTACATGTTGTTAGCTGTGGCTTTTTCATATATACTCTTGTTCAAAAATTTTCCACCTATTACTATCTCTTTTGCAGGATTTTTATCAGGAAAAGGGTGATGTATTTTGGTGAATGCTTTTCTGCATCTGTAGATATGATCATGTGATTTTTTATTTCAATCTGTTTATGTGGTGTATTACATTGATTGATTTTCTTTTGTTAGATAATCCTTATATACCTGGGATGAAACTCACTTGGTTATGGTATATAATTCATTTGATGTGTTTTTGAATATGATTAGCAAGTATTTTTTTGAGGATTTTAGCATATAAGGACATTGCAGCATTTGGTCTGTATTTTTCCTTTCTTGTGGTGTCTTTGTTTGGCTTTGTTTTTAGGGTAATGTTGGCATCATAGAATGAGCTAGGCAACGGTCCTTCTACTTCTGTTTTTTTTTTGGAAGAGTTTAAGCAGGATTGGTGTTAGTTCTCTGTGGAATGTTTGGTAGAATTCACCTGTGAAGCTGTCTGATCCTGCACTCTTCTTATTTGGGAAGTTCTGATTCCATATTTACTTGTGATTGGTCTGTTGAGTTCATCAAATTCTTTTGTCAATGTAAGCTGCTTGTGTGTTTCTAAGAAATATTTCATTTCCTTTAAATTATCCTTCTTGTTGGCATATAATTTCTCAAAGTATCCTCTTCTGGTACTCTATTTCTATGGGGTTAATGGTGATATCCCCTTCTTCATTTATTATTTTGTGAATTTAAATCTTATCTCCTTTTTTCTTTGTTGGTATAGCTAAGAGTTTTTCAATCTTAATGATCTTCTCAAAGAGCCAGGTTTTAGTTTTCTTAATTTTTTCTAGTGATTTCTTATTTTCTATTTCATTTAATTCTACTCTAATCTTTATTTAGTTCTTTCTACTTCATTTGGGGTTAGTTTGTTTTTCTTTATCTAATTCCTACAGGTGTGTAGTTAGGTCTTTGATTTTTGCTCTTCTTTTTTTTTTCATTTATATATTTATGTCTATAAATTTCCCTCTCAATACATCTTTGGCTGAATCCAATAAGTTTTGATATGTATTGTTGTCCTTTTCATTCATTTCAAGGTATTTCCTGATTTCTTTTGTAATTTCCTCCTTGACCCAGTGTTTGTTGTAGAGTGTGTTGTTTAATTTCCATATATTTGTGTCTGACCTAGTTTTCTGGCCGCTGCTAATTTCAAGCTTCATACCATTATAATCAGAGAAATTACTTTGTATAATTTCAATCTTTTTTAATTCTTTGAGTGTTATTCTGTGACTTAGTGTGTGGTGTATATTGGGTAATGGTCCATGTGTACTTGAGAAGAAAGTATATCCCACTGTATTTGGGTGTATTGTTCTGTATATGTCAGTTAGGTTGAGATCCTCTAGTGTATTATTCAGAGTCTTTGTTTCTTTATTGATTCTCTGTTGAGATGTTCTGGCTAGTCATAATAATTTTGTATTAAATCCCCCCACTCTACTTGTATAAGCATCTATTTCTCCACTTAATTTTCCCAGTGTTTGCCTCATGTATTTTGAGCCTCGTGCTTAGGTGCATAAAAGTTTATTTTCGTTCTTTCTTCTTGAAAGTTTACCCCTTTTACTAATATGTGGAACCCATCTTTAGCTCTTAAAATCATTTTGTGAGACGAGAACCTCTGCTCTTGTGTCCTGGACAGTTCTCTCATGTATGTCTGATGGGAAGAAAAGAGGCAGAAGAAGCTATAGGAAAAAGAAAGCAGCTCTGTGGTGGAAAGTCAGAGGCAAAACTACCACACTAGGGGTCACTGTTGGATAAGAATTGTTCCTTCCTCACACTTGCTGGAGGGCAAGGGGCTGAATTCAAAGGCAGGGGGAGAGGGATGGGGCAAGATGGTGGTTGAGTGAGTGCACCTGAGTGTCTCTCCTGCATAGAAGCAACTGGGCAGCATTGGAAATTCTTCGGGACCAGGCTGTTTCAGGATTTTGCAGGGCAGGAGGTGTCTGGACATTGATTTGGTGGGAAGGCAATAGAGAAAATTCATGTATAAGATAAAATTGAGGCTCCTTTACATGGTGGTGGGGGCTGCATGTGGGTTGCTCCCACCTAGGGTGGGCGGAGCTGCAGGAGGCCTTCGCAGACCGATTTGGGGAGACAGACGGAAGTTTTGTGTGAGATGGGGAAATTTTTTATTTCTGACATGAATAATAGTGCTTCCGGCTAGAGCCCCACCCCCAAGGCTGGCTGCCAATCTGTAGCAGCCTTAAATCACTCACAGAAAAAAGACATCACCAGGAGGCTGGTTCAGGGGCCTGCAGGGTGGGAGATGTCTGGAAGCCGATTAGGGGAATCTTTTGAGAGGCATGGGAATTTCGGGTTAGGACACTGATATCTGCACTTCCGGCTGGAGCCACGCCGGCTGGGCCTGGCTGTTGATCTGCAGCGTCATTAAATTGGCTGCAGTGTAGAGGGACCCAGAGGTGGCTGTTTCGGGTGATTGCAGGGCGGGAGCTGTCCTGAAGTCGAATTAGTGATACAGCCACAGAGGAGACACTAATGAGAGGGTGAATTGTGGGGTTCTGAAGCATAGGTCAGAGTTTGTGGATGTGATCTCCCCTATACGTCTGGCACTGAGCTGTGGGGATCCCTGAAGGCTGTGTTGCACTGCGGTGCTCCTAGGCTCCCTGTTAACCAGATTTGAGGTTGCCAGGTCTGTGTCCCCTAAACCCTGGTGACCTACACCACAAGAATCACACCTCTTGAGTCTGCAATATCACAGACTTTCCATCCCTGAATCCACCACGCCCTGAGGTCCATCTGATGTCATTGAATGTCCTAGCCCTCAACATTTGTGTTTTTTCTTTTTTGTTTTTTTGTTTTGTTTTGTTTTGTTTTATTTGTTTTATTTTTTATTGTAGTGATTGCTAACATTGCATTATCTCCTAATCTTTTCTCCCATTGTATCCCCCAAGGTCTTTTTTTTTTCTTCTTTCTCTCTTGTCACTCATTTTCTTCTTATTTTATCTTACTTATACAATAGGTGCTGGAGGGAACACCTCACATTTGCTATGTTTCCTCATCCTCCACTGCCTCATTTCTGTGTGAATTGATTTTGGCTACCTACACTATCCCCTTTCCCCCACATCTTGATATCCTCCATCATCTATTGTTTCTCCTATATTCCACCTCCCTTTCTTTGATCCCCAAAATTGTCTAACTGTCAATTACTAATACCTTTGTTTTGTTTTCTGTCTTTTATCCACTCTTGAAACTATTGCCTTTCTTTTCTCTTTCCCTCTCTAACGAAAACACTAGCTTTTTAATTCATACCATATTCCTCCCATATTCAGTCAACTACCTCATTATAGGTACTCTACCTACTGCTATAACTCTACACAACATACATGAACCTAATATCCATTCTCCAGAACTCATATTGTTGCTCTGTTAACATTTCTTACCAATATTACTTTATGCATTTTCCTTTCTTACACAATTGCCTTTCCCTGGCCCTAATACTTTCCTCCAAAGTGAACTCATACAGCAACAAGAAATTAGAATGAGAAGAACAAAGTGACAAAGAGAAGATATAACACTTACACAAAAACAACAGCTAATTAATCCCCAAGACTAGACAAAGAAGCTAAGAAACTGATTAACCCATCAAGATAAAATGATGACCAGACAGCAACAAAAAACTACAAAACAAACCAGTAATCAGGAAAACATGGCTGAATCCAATGAACGAACTAAAAATCAGGAAGGGGAGCAGAACTTCGCACACGTAATTAAAGATCTCAGAACATATATCACAGACAAATTTAATGAAGTTAAGGAAGAGGTTAACAATATGAAGTCAACATTTGGAGGGGAAATTGCAGACATATGCAAAAAGATAACAGATATGATGGGAATGAACACCACGGTTCAAGAAATCAAAAATACACCCGCAGCAAATAGCAGCAGATTAGAAGAGGCAGAGCAGAGAATTAGTGATGTGGAAGACAGTACACCGGAAATAAAAGAGATAGAAAAATTGATTGATAAAAAGATAGAAAATATCCAGCTAGGACTTAGAGACATGAATGACAATGCAAAATGCACAAACATACGTATTATAGGCATCCCAGAAGGAGAAGAGAAGAGAAAGGAGTCAGAAGGAGTGTTGCAGGAAATAATGGCCGAAAACTTCCCAAATCTACTGAAAGAGACAGATGTACATATCCAAGAAGCACAGTGAACCTCAAATATCAAAAACCCCAACAGGCCTACCCCAAGACACATACTTGTCAAATTATCCAACACTCAAGACAAAGAGAAATTTCTAAAAGCAGCAAGAGAAAAGAAAACCGTCACATACAAGGGAAGCTCCATGAAATTAAGAGCTGATTTCTCATCTGAAACCATGGAGGCAAGGCAGTGGTATGATATAGTGAAAGTACTAAAGGAAAAAAATTTCTGACCAAGAATACTCTATCCAGATAAACCAGCATTCAAAAATAATGGCCCCTCTTTGGAAATGGTGTTTATGTGTGATGAATCTGGACTCAGATGGGATCTCCCTTCATAAGACTTTCATGCTAATGTGCTGGAGTTGCAGTTAATGTTGGGGTTTAAGATATATTTAGGGGATTTGAATCTCTGGACTGACAATGTGATAGCCAGGTCCTGAGCCTCAACAGACTCCAGCACCTACAATCTGATCTATTGGACTTACCACACTCAGCTAAGATGGAGTTGAAGAAGGACAACCACCACACCATGGAGCCTAGAGTGATTACAACTGAAAATGGGAGGATTGCATCCAGCATCCATGTGGAATCTGAGCCTCCTCTTGACATAGAGGTGCAATGGACACAACCAATCCAATGTCCACATAGAAAAGGTGGCATTGGATTGGGAAAAGTGGACATGGTGGACGATGGGTATGGGGAAAGGCAGGAAGAGATGAGAGGTGGAGGTGTCTTTGGGACATGGAGCTGCCCTGGATGGTGCTTCAGAGGTAATCACCGGACATTGTAAATCCTCACAGGGCCCACTGGATGGAATGGAGGAGAGTATGGGCCATGATGTGAACCATTGTCTATGAGGTGCAAAGGTGCCCAAAGATGTACTTACCAAATCCAATGGATGTGTCATGATGATGGGAACGAGTGTTGTTGGGGGGGGAGGTGGAGTGGGGGGGTGGGGTTGAATGGGACCTCACATATATATTTTTAATGTAATATTATTACAAAGTCAATAAAAAATAAATAAATAAATAAATAAAGAGAAAAAATGTAAACCAAATGTAAACCATAATGTAAATAAAAATTTAGAAAAGTGTACAATCTAAAAAAAAAATAATGGAGAGTTCAAAATAATCACAGATAAACAGAAATTGAAAGAGTATGCCAACAAGAAACTTCCCCCTCAAGAAATTCTAAAGGGAGTTCTGCAGGAAGAAAGGACAAAACAGGACAGGTAGAGGTGAAGGAGAGTGTAAGAGCAACAAAAAAGACAAAAAGAGAAGAAGAAAGAAAACAAACAAAATATGACAAATAGAAGTCCAATCAAAATATGGCTAACATAAATAATATCTTGAAAGTAATAACACTGAATGTCAATGGATTAAAATCACCTATGAGAAGATTCAGACTGGAACATTGGATAAGAAAATATGACCCATCTATATGTTGTCTACAAGAGACACATCTTAGAGCCAGAGATTCATGGAGGCTGAAAATGAATGGTTGGAAAACAATCTTACAAGCAAACAATAACCAAAAAAAGGCAGGAGTAGCTATATTAATATCAGACAAAGTAGACTTTAAATGCGAAACAACTGTGAGAGACAAAGAAGGATACTACATATTAGTGAAAGGGACAATCTGTCAGGAAGAATGAACAATCATAACTACTTATGCTCCTAACAAGAGCTCCTCTAAATACGTGAGGCAAATGGTGGAAAAACTAAGTGAAAGAATAGACACATCTACAATTATAGTGGGGGATTTTAATACACCACTATCAACTCTGGACATAACATCTCAAAAGAGAATCACCAAAGAAATGAAATATTTGAACAGTATATTAGAGGAGCTTGTCTAATAGACATATACAGATCATTACACCCAAACACAGCAGGATATACATTTTTCTCAAGTGCACATGGATCATTCTCCAAGATAGACCTATGCTAGGCCACAAAGAAAGGCTTAATGAATTCAGAAAGATCGAAATCATACAAAATAATATCTCTGACCACAGTGGAGTGAAGCTGGAAATCTGCAAGGGCCAGGCCCAGATTTCACACCAAAATAATGAAATTAAACAGAACACTCTTAGAAAAACAGTGGGTCAAAGAAGAAATCTCAAAAGAAATCAATGACTACCTTGAAACAAATGATTATGATAACACAACATACCAAAATTTATGAGATGCAGCAAAAGCAGTACTGGCAGTGAAATTTATAGCCATAAATTCATACATCAAAAAAGAAGAAAGAGCAAAAATTGAAGAACTAACTGCATATTTGGAGGAATTAGAAAACAAACAACAAAGTAATCCCACAGGAAGAAGAAGGAAGGAAATAACAAAGATAAGAGCAGAACTAAATGAAATAGAAAATAAGAAAGCACTTGAAAAGATAAACAAGACCAAGAGCTGTTTTTTTGAGAAGATGAATAAAATTGACAAACCTTTAGCAAGACTAACAAAGAAAAAAGAGAGAAGATGCAAATACACAAAATAAGAAACGAGAAAGGGGATATCACCACTGACCCAACAGAAATAAAGACTATCATAAAAGGATACTTTGAAAAGCTATATTCCAACAAAAATGACAATTCAGAGGAAATGGACAAATTCCTAGAAACACAGAAGCAGCCTATATTGATGAAAGAAGAAATTGATGATCTCAACAAACCAATCACAAGTAAAGAGATAGAATCAGTCATTAAAAACCTCGCAGCTAAGAAGACCCCAGGGCCAAACGGCTTCACAGGTGAATTCTACAAAACATTCCGGAAAAAATTAACACCAATCCTGGTGAAGCTCTTCCAAAAAAATCGAAACAGAAGGAACATTACCTAACTCCTTCTTTCTTGCCAACATTACCCTAGGACGAAAGCCAAACAAAGACACCACAAGAAAGGAAAATTACAGTCCAATTTCTCTAATGAACTTAGACGCAAAAATACTTAGCAAAATACCTGCTAATCATATTCAACAACACATTAAACGAATTATACACCACGACCAAGTGGGATTCATTCCAGGTATGCAAGCATGGTTCAACATAAGAAAATCAATCAATGTAATACACCATATAAACAGACTGAAGGAAAAAAATCACATGATTATATCTATAGATACAGAAAAATGTTTGACAAAATAGAGCACCCTTTCTTGATAAAAACACTCCAAAAGATTGGAATACAAGGAAATTTTTTGACCATGATAAAGAGTATATATGAAAAACTTACAGTCAACATTGTTTACAATGGAGAAATCCTAAAATCCTTCCCTCTAAAGTCAGGAACAAGAAAATGATGCCCACTGTCTCCCCTTCTATTAAACATTGTCTTAGAAGTACTTGATCGAGCACGGAGGCAAGAATTCAAAGGAATTCAAATTAGATATAAAAGGAATTCAAATTAGAAAGGAAGAAGTCAAAATTTCATTATTTGCAGATGACATTATCCTATACATAGAAAACCCTGAGAGATCTACAACAAAGCTTCTAGAACTCATATATGAGTTTAGTAAAGTCACAGGTTACAAGACCAATGCGCAAAAATCAGTAGCATTTCTGTACACCAATAATGAGCAAGATCAGGATGAAATCAAGAAACAAATACCATTCACAATAGTAAATTTAAAAATCAAGTATTTAGGAATAAATTTAACTAAAGAGGTAAAAAACTTATACACCGAGAACTACAGAAGACTGTTCAAGGAAATCAAAGAAGACCTAAATAAATGGAAGAATATTCCCTGCTCATGGATAGGAAGACTAAATATTATTAAGATGTCTATCCTACCAAAGCTGATCTACACATTCAATGCAATCCCAATAAAAATCAACACAGCCTTCTTTAAGGAACTAGAAAAACTAACTATGAAATTTATTTGGAAAGGAAAGCGGCCCCGAATAGCCAAAGACATATTGAAAAAGAAAAACAAAATTGGAGTAATCACACTACCTGACTTCAAAACATACTACAAAGCTACAGAAGTGAAAACAGCGTGGTATGGGCATAAGGAGAAACACACAGACCAATGAAATTGAATTGAAAGTTCTGATATAGAACCTCATATATATAGCCATATAATATTCGATAAAGACACCAAACCGTCTCAACTGGGAGAGAATGGCCTATTCAACAAATGGTGCCTGGAGAACTGGATATCCATATGTAGAAGAATGAAAGAGGATTACCATCTCACACCTTTTACAAAGATCAACTCAAGATGGATCAAAGACCTAAATATAAGAGCCAAAAACATAAAGACCTTGGAAAGCAGTGTCGGGAAACATCTACAAGAACTTGTAATAGGAAATGGGTTCATGAACATCACACCAAAAGCACGAGTAGCAAAAGAACAAATAGTTAAATGGGACTTCCTCAAAATTAAAGCCTTCTACACCTCAAAGGAGTTTGTCAAGGAAGTAAAAAGGGAACCCACACAATGGGAGAAAATATTTGGCAACCATATATCTGATAAGAAATGAATAACTTGCATATATAAAGAACTCCTATATCTTGAAAATAAAAAGATAAACAACCCATTTAAAATATGGGAGAAAGGTTTAAACAGACACTTCTCCAAAGAAGAAATACAAATGGCTAAAAAGGACACGAAAAAATGCTCTAAATCTTTAGCTATCAGGGAAATGCAAATCAAAACTACAATGAGGTACCATCTTACTCCCTTAAGTTTGGCAGCTATGAAAATAACAGATGAGTTCAAATGCTGGAGAGGATGTGAAGAAATGGGAACACTCATCCTCTGCTGGTGGAAATGCAGAAGGATCCAACCATTCTGGAGGACAGTTTGGTGGTTTCTCAAAAAATTAACCATAGATTTGCCATTTGACCCACCAATACCACTGCGGGTATATACCCAGCAGAACTGAAAACAAGGACACAAACCGATATATGCCCACGAATGTTCATAGCAGCATTGTTCACTATTGCCAAAAGTTGGAATCAACCCAAATGTCCATTAACAGATGAGGGGATCAATAAAATGTGGTATATATATACAATGGAATAGCACTCGGCTTTAAGAAAAAATGCACTACAAACACACGTGATAACATGGATGAATCTTGAGAACCTTATATTGAGTGAAGCAACCCAGGCATTGAAGGACAAATACTACATGACCTCAATGATATGAAATAAGCAAGCTGTCTCAGAGAGCTAGAGACTGGAAGATAGGCTTACAGGAAATCGGGGGGTAGAGGAAGGATGTAAGCTGACGTCTGCAGGGGTGGAATCTATGATGATCTGGCGGTAAGTATGAGCACAAAGAAGAGATAAAATGGGGTCAAGGGGTTGCCTTTGGGTGGGGCTTTGCGGGTTTGAGGGGGCCTGGGGATGGGCGGAAGGGTAATATTGTGAAAAAAATTGGGGGAGGGAGGGGCAACATATGAACATATGAGAGTGTCAGGTGTTGGTTGAGAGTAAAATGCAGAGAAAACCGTATCAAAATATAATTAGTAGTGTTACCTTTTTAGGATGCTCGGAGGGAACGGTCTGATGCGGGACAGACTCCTGGGGAATGTCTGAATGCTCATTTTGCCAGGGTGGGTTGTACCATTGGGTAGAGACCCAACTAGTGAGAGTGGGGGTGGACCCACATCCTGGGGAGGACTAATGCCATCAAACAGAGGGAACTGTATCAATCGAGAGAAAGGATGGCTCTCAGGGCATTAGGGCAGTTGAGCATGTCAGGCCCTGAACACTGTTGCAAGTATATCTGGGCGTGGCTCCTTGGGAAATGGAGATTGGCTGTTGCTGTGGGCCCCAAGGGGAGGGGAAAATGGATGTTGAATGGATGGAGCCATGTAAATGTGGGGGCAAGAGAGGAGTTTTGCGAGAGTACACAAGGATGAATATAAAACATGTAATATTACACCAAAAACATATAGGGGACGACAGACTAATAATGTAAACCATAATGTAAAACATAGGATAACTAAAAAATTTAGAAAACTGTATAGCCTAAAGTATGGACCACAATGTAAGCACAGATGTCACCTTGTTTGAAAGCTATTGTCTCAGATTCTGTACATCAGTTTCAGTAAATATGATATGAATAAGTTGAAAGATTATCGCTGTGGAAGGGAAAAGGTTTTATGGTGGATGTGTGGGAGTACTATACATTGTATATATGAATTACTGTGATCTGGGGCTCCTCTGAAGAGAAGCTGTATAATTAGGAAAAAAGAAATGAAAAAGATAGGATGTAGAATTTTTCCAAATCAATATGCATTCTATATCTAACCTTTAAACTCATCGCTATATTCCATTTTACTAGTAAGGGAACCTGACATTATATTGGGCTTTACTCTTCAGGAAGTTTTGGATCACAGAGTGGTTCAACAATGGCAGTGGAGGAATACTGGTATGGGATGTTATTGACAGGCGATATATGATTGACAGGGAGTAATACAAGGCATACATCCAGAAGGTATGGAAATGTTTGGATATACTCATAGTGGAAAAAATTAAATACAACCGCTGGGGGGGTACTGAGTTACTGGCCAGTGGGGCTCTGCCATTGTCTGGAGGGGAGCAGCGGTAGTCCCCCAGGTGCAACAGTAAGGATCAGGAAGGAATGAGGTTCCAACAGTGTGCCCCTGATACTAATGACTATGCTTGTGAGCCTATATGCCTGAAATAAGAACAAGGCCTAGAGCAGCACTGTGCCTAGGCGTTCCCTCCTGACAGCCTCAGTGTTACTCAAATGTGGCCAGTCTCGAAGCCAAACTCAGCATGTAAATGCAATGCTTTCCCACCAGCGTGGGACATGAAATCTGGGGATGAGCCTTCCTGGCACCGAGGGGTCACTTCCAAGTACCAGCTGATGATGTAACTAGAAAATGACCTTGAATTAAAGGTTCAATGTGGACCAGCAGAATATCCCTATCTACATATAATAACAGGAGTTAAAAATGCTGTTTGACCTAAAGTAAGGCGGAAATGGAAAGGACAAATGAGTTTATATGCCTATGAGTCTCTAAAAAAGAGTCTGGAGGTTGTCAGAAGGATTGCCCATATGCACACCTGAGCAGAGTCTTAGAGACAGATAAAGTAAATACTCCCCCAGGTATTAGTCCTTTTGAGGGCTAAAGAGACCCACAGTTTCTATGGTCATGGCAGATGGGGTTTACTGCCATGTCAGATGGCCCTTCTTTGGAACTAGTGCTTCTGCGTGATGAAGCTGGCCTCAGATGGGATCTCTTTTCACAAACCTTTCATGCTACTTTACTGGAATTGTAGTTGGTGCTGGGGCTTAAGATATATCTTGGGGGTTTGAATTTCTGGACTGACAATATGATAGGCAGGCCCTGCCCTCAACAGACTTCAGCTCCTACACTCTGATTTATTGGACTTACTCCACTCAGCTAACATGGAGTTGAAGAATGTCAACCACCACAACATGGAACCTAGAGTGCCTACAACTGAAAGCAGGAGGATTGCATCCCATATCCATGTGGAATCTAAACCCCCTCTTGACATAGATGTAGAATGGACACAACCAAGCCAAGGTCCACAGGAAGGAGGAATACAGTAAGGATCAGAGTGGACTTAATGATATTGTATTCATGAGCTATTGTGGTTAATAATCGAGAAAATGTGGCATTGATGAGGAAAAAGTGGCCATGGTGGCTGCTGGGTGCAGGGAAGGGGAGGAAGAGAAGATATGTGGAGGCATTCTCAGGACTTGGAGTTGTCCTGGGTGGTGCCCAAGGGACAATTGCCGTATGTTGTTTGTCCTCCCATGGCCCACCCGATGGAAGGTGGGAAAGTGTGGGCTATGGTGTGGAATACGGGACATGGGGTACAGCGATGCCTGGAGATGTACTCGCCAGATGCAATGGATGTGACATGATGATGGGGGAGAGTGTTACTGTGGGGGGAGTGGTGGGGTGGGGCTGGTGGGGGTGAATGGGGACCTCATATTTTTTTGTTGTTGTTGTTGTTGTTTCAATTTATTTTTTTTATTGAATTTGTAATAATATTACATTAAAAATATATATGTGAGGTCCCATTCAACCCCACCGCCCCACCCCCCCTCTCCCCCCCAACAACACTCGTTCCCATTCTACTCAATTTATTCATTTTTTAAAAAGATATTACATTAAAAAAATATGAGCACTGGATGGCTCCATGCAGTGCTCATATTTTTTTAATGTAATATCTTTTTAAAAAATGAATAAATTGAGTAGAATTTGAAAAAAAAAAGCAACTGCTTTAAAATCATCAAAAGTTGATGATCTTCAGTACGATTGATGAGCAGGGTGGTGTACCAGAGGACCACCTGTTTTATGACCAACTCTGGGAGCTCACCAAGCCCCTCACAGACTTAGTGATGGGGGCCAACTCATATCCTCCAAGACAAATTCAAATCCTGGTCCCTAGTGCTGTGGGTGGGAGCTATTTGGAAGAATCTCAAAGATCCTTTTTAGATGAAACCAAATTGAGCCAGGAGGGCCTTCATCCTACAGGACCGGAGACCTCACAAGGAGGGGATCTAGACAGATGTACCCCTCTGCAGAAGTGGAGACCACAGGATTCAGATGGCCATGTGATGAGCAGAGGCTGAGCCAACATCAGGATGCCCCCCTGCAGGACTGTGTGGTTGCTAATCCCTTGATCTGATGTCTAGCCTCCAAACCCTGAGACACTGAATTCCTGCTGCCCGTGGTATGTGTCAAAGTTTACCAGACAGACTCAGACACAGACAAGGTTAGCATTCCCCACTGTAAAGATGAGGGAATGTAGGCTCAGAGAGATGATATGACTTACACTAGACCTCAGAGCTAGAAAATGGAGGAGCCAGAATTCTACCCAACGCTGGTGAATGCCAAGCTCCATGCTTTCCTCATGACCTCAGCTGCTTCTCACTTACAGAGTGACAACAGAAAATGCTGGCCACCAGGGCCATCCATCCTTCCTAGGGATTTTTGTCCTCGAGTGAACAAAATTCCATTATTTGCATTTCAGACCACTGGGGAGAAATTGCACTGCAGTATATCTAGAGTTCAGTTGTGCTAAAATATAACTTTCCTGATATTTCCTCTTGAAGAAATTAAATTGCAAACATTGTTTTAGGTACACTAGAGATAATATCAGGCAGTAGTGGCTTCTGTGGCTATTAGGAAAATATCTGCACACCCCTCTCAGAATACAAATGCAGAAAGCCCATGAACACAAATCCCAGTCACTTAAGGTGGGGGGGATATTTTTAACGTTGTGAAGGTGTCCGCAGTGAATGAACCACCAGCATCACTTAATCTGAAATAGCCTCATGTAAAAATCCATCTGCTGGATGTGCCTACATTCTAAAGGTGTCTGCCAGGTTCTTGACCAGGGCCCCTTAGGGAAGCTGCTTGTCGTTCATTGTTCCCACCATAAGGCCAAATGGGGGAATCTCTGCAATTTTGAGATGTCAGCACAATGAGGATTTAAGGCCCCAGGTGTCCCTCCTCCCCCGTGAAAGGAGATCCTGGGCCTTTGGGGCCTGAGGTGACCCTCAGGCTGGAGAAAAGTACCTAAAGCCGGGAGCCTTGATGCTGGGGATGTCGTTCTTCCTTAGAAGTCAGCCCTCACGTGGTTGGCGCTGCCATGGTGGTGGTTCAGTGGCTTGATGGGCTGGTGGATGTGCTTCCTATAGGTGGAAGCCATCAGCACCTCAATGGGCCATTCATGCTCCTGTGCGGGATCATCAAGATGCTCCCATTAGCAGGGGTCTGCTGCTGTAACTGCCTGAATCCCAACAAGGGGCAGAAGTTAGGAGCTTGGGTTTGTAGAAGTCAAAATGAGATGTCACTGGTTAAGCAAGCATGAGGGCATAGTTCTAACAAGTTCATTTTCTAGTGTCACTTAAAAATCCATCACACTTCTGGAATGAATTAATTAGTGCTGGATGTTCATGATTTTTTTCATTACATGTAGGAAAATTGAAACGTAACTGATTGGGATGCTTTTCATTTCAGGTGAAGAATCATGTCTGGACAGACTGAGTCTAGCACAACTGACACAACTGTACTTATCCTCAGTCCTAGAATATCCTTTCTATAAGGTAAAAACAAAAAGTGCATGGCATTATTTCACTGAGGGCAAACAGTTTTCTTGTGCTCCTTCTGAAAACTAAGTCGCTTCTCTTTTGACCTTTCTCCATAACTTTATTAAAAGTGAAAACTTTCATTTACCTGGAGCTATGTGCAATAGCTGGCTTTTTCTTTGGTAAATTGACCGCATTTCTGTCTTGTTCTATAAGACCAGTTCCTGCTGTATGAGATTTCTAGATGGTTTCAAGTGTTGAAGGTGTATGAGTCTTAGTATTCCTTGATTCACTTCAAGGGTTTTAAAGGGTTTAGCACACACAATAGCCATTTGATTAAAAAGTCTGAATCTCTGAACTCTACAAATCCTAATTATTTCTGAGTGCATTTTTAAACCAAGTCAGATATTTCACTCTTCTCTGGGAGACTTTAGTTTAGGTGGTATCTGAGCTATAAAGATTCACTCTCATAAATTTCACAGCACACCTTTTTTGTGTGATTGGAAATAGTCTCAACAGACTTCAACACCTTTTGCTTTGTCCTTCAAACATGACTCAGGATCATATTCTGGTAAAAGCTAAATACATGAAAAGTCATTACTCTTTTCTTTTAAAAATTTTTTAACAATGCCAAGGCCTATAAAGATAAACACTAAAATTAGTTAACACCAACCACCTCAATTCCCTGAAATAACAAATTTGTAACTGTCCTGTCTATGCCAAATGTACACAAATATGGAAACCAATTTTCTTTTCTCTTTGTTATGTCCAGTGTATCATACAATTTACCGTTATGTCCAGTATACGTAGACCTTCCTCAAGACCAATGTGTGTGGATCAAATATGTTCTTTTTCGAAGTGGTGTATTTTATGGGACTTACTCACCAGTTCCCCAGCTTATAATCTTTCAGGTTCTTTCCATCTTTGGTCTCTATCCACAATGCTGTAGTAAACATCCTTGCATGTCATTCTACTGGGGCCCATGTTCCTTCAAGCGGCAGACTAGAATGTTAACAGTGGGACTACTAGTGTAATGTCAGTAGATAGTGATTCTGAATGGTAGATGTCACACCTCCCCAGCAGAGAGTGAAGGTGCCTGTGTCACCTCCACCTCCACTGTACAGTTTTTTTGTCCTGTTAGCTTTTGCCACACAATTCAGTGGAAAGGGGTGTCTTGTCATGTATTTAAATTGCATTTGAGTGAGCAATAATGAAGTTGAGCATTTTGTCAAATGTTTATTGGCCATTTGTATTTTCTAGGAATTGCCTTCCTGCTCCCTAACTCATCTTTCTATTGCCTTGTGTTTTTAAGATTTGTGTGACCAAATCTACATGTCATTTAATGGTTCCTGACTTTCCCATCATGCATAAGATTATTTCACTAAATATGTGTTAGTGCAAATATTTTACTAATTTTTCCCCATTGGATCTTTAATCCACCTGGGATTTATTATATAGGTATACCTCAGAGATTTGGCAGGTTCAGTTCCAGACCACCATAATAAAGTGAGTTACATGCATGTTTTGGTTTCCCAGTGCACATATACTATAGTCTTTTAAGTATGCTATAACATTATTTTTTATTTTTAAATACATATACTTCAATTAAAATGTGACACAGATGACGCGAGCACATGTTGTTGGAAAACGGGCAAAATAAAATGTGACACTGATGAAGCAAGCACACGTTATTGGAAAACTGGCACTGATAGACTTGCTTGACAGAGGATTGCCACAAACCCTCAGTCTATTTAAAAAAACAAACAAACACAATATCTGCAAAGTGCAATAAAGCAAAACTCAGTAAAAGGAGATATGCCTATAGTCTGATGTTTGGTAGGAGTTTACCTGTTCTTTTCTAGACAGATAACCAATTTTCCATCACTATTTGTTCCATTGCAATCCTTTATTTATTGAATTGAGATGTCAGTTTTATCATTTCTTCTTGGATTAAAAAATTTAACTGAGTGTCCTTCAGGTCCTTAAAGCAATTCTGAGATTTTCAGAGATGTTTCTTGAACTTGACAGCATTGTCATTATGTTTATTGTTCTTTTTCCA
Organism: Dasypus novemcinctus; assembly: GCF_030445035.2. Classification (NCBI taxonomy): domain Eukaryota; kingdom Metazoa; phylum Chordata; class Mammalia; order Cingulata; family Dasypodidae; genus Dasypus; species Dasypus novemcinctus. The sequence goes on from NW_026688144.1 coordinate 575,752, forward strand.
GTGACTACTTTTAAAACACATTTTAAAGATATTTTGAGCTATTAGACTTGAACTATAACGAGGATATTTTTCATTGCTGTGTTAAGAAAGGTATCAGTCCTAAGTCCTGGAAAAGCATCATTTATTAAAGGAATTTTGTATCAAACTTTTATACATAGGTAACTCACTACCTTCACTTTATTCTCTGGTTTTCTATCTTGTTTATCTCTCTCATGTTTGTATATATAATTTTTAGGGTCCCAAACTTCTTCCTAAATATCAAGTTATATCATTTCTTATTCCACACCATTCCCTGGAGACCCCTGTGGATTTTCACTTTCATAAATCTTTAGTGATTGGATTGGTTGACCTTTTAGGAGCAAGATCCTACTTTGCTTCCAAAATGTAACACCCTATTGGTATACAAAAGGTAAGTATCAGGGGGTTTGTTTACAGAACCTTAGTGGTTGTTATCTCTTTGGGAGACAGGTGGAGCTTAGTAGCCACAGAATACAAAATGGAATCTTCCCTGCTCCGCATGAGGCTCTAGAGTGTAGATGGTAGAATATAGTATATAGATTGTATTTGAATCCAGCTTGCCACAGATCAGCAGAATGTCTTTGTACAGTGTATTTACCCTTCTTAACCTTTTTCTCTTTACTTCCTCATCTGTAAAATGTGAGTAAGAAGAATATTGACCTCAAACACATATGGCAAGAGGGTATAAATGAGGGAATAACACAAGAAGTGCTCATGTCTGTTTAGCTGCTCTTATAGTTTAGGCCTGTGCTGTTCAGTATAGTAGCCACTAGTGCAGATGGCTACTTAAATTTAAATTAAACATAAGTAAAATTTGAAATTCATTTCCCTAGTCATAAATCACATTTCAAGTGCTCCAAGGCCTCCCATTGCTGGTGGCTACCACATTAGCACAGATGTAAGCACAAGAATCATCCCGGAAATAGCTACTGGACTATGGTGACTTCAAGTCCAAATCCTTCCTTTCATCGATTAAAAAGTCATCTCAAAGAGGACCATCTCTGATAGGCTTCATGTCACATGTTCCACCTCTGCTGCTCTCATGGTCCTTTCTACAGAAGGAATGGCATACACCAGAGGGCTGGGAAGGGAACTCCAGCCACTCCCCTTGGCCACATGTTGCAGTCGTGGGGTGCCGCGGTCATGGGCTGCATTAGCTGTCAGGAGACATGGAAGAGATGGATGTGTTGAGCTGCTTAGGTGTCTAACTTTGCTGAGCTTAGAAGATTTTCTTCACTGTCTGAATTGAGAGTGTGCCACCATTTGTAAGAAGAAGGAGAAAGTGTGTGGTTCCTACTGCTCCCCTATTAATTTGAGGACCTACTCCTTGCTTTAGCCCAGGAAGCCTCCTTAATTTCAGGCTGACAGGCTTGTTCTTGAAGCTGAGTGAGTGAACATCCTCATTTGGTTGTGGTCATTTCTTTGCAGCCTTCTGCCCTATTGGTAAATACAGTTTGGAAGAAATCAAAACAGAACAAAGAAGTAAAGGAAGATAGTGTTTGTGAGGGTATCACATGAAGAATTTTTTCCTTCTCTCACCAGATATTGAAATTAAATTAGATAAAGAAGGATTTGTATTACCTTTTACAGTTGATGAAGATGTACACAAAAGGTAAAGAAACTGCTGTGGTTTTTACGTTACAAGGCCTGTTGAAGTGAATAGGAAAGGATTATTTTCTTGAAAGGGTGAGAAAAATAGATGATTTCAGAAATTAAAACTACTTCTCAGGATATTTCTTTTTGAAATTCCTTATAATATTTTATAAATAGCATCATTAATAAAGGCAAGTAATTTTTCAGTAGACTAAAGAGTAACAGATTTGTGATTGATGTGAAAGTATTGGCCATTAGGAAAAGCCAAATCTTGAGTAAACTTTGGCCAAAAAATATTAAGAATATTTTGGATTGTTATAAAAAATATGTTTATTTTTCTATTTTTTTTCAGAGTAGCACTACTCATTAATGGCCCCAAAAGATTTTAACAGCAAACATTTACTAGGAAAAGAGACTATTAAACAATGGCACTTCCAGTTACTTGATTATCAAGTTGTCCAGGTATGGTTCCATTTCCCCCACCCCCAAAGTAATCCCTAATTCAAACTTGCTTTTTCCAGGGTCCTAAGTAGTCTGCTAGCCCAGTGAACTAAGAATCTCATATCTCTAATTTAATACCCACTTTGTTAATTAGGCTTTTCTGGGTACTGGATATTTTTTATAAATCTTTGGCTTCTGTTTTGAAATATGGAATTGTCTTACCTTCAGTTTTCCAAAAGCAGAACATGCCTATATTCGTCATAAGCTATGCTCAACTCTGTTTTTAGAGTTATTAAATTATTGGAATATCTGTTTTAATTTCCCCCTGATATAATGGAAAGAATGGACAAGATGACTCACTAAAACCAATATCTTCATCACTCCCTAATGCCTAAGACTTTATTGTTTCCTTTGTAAGTTACTTAATAAGGCATTATGATGATGAGTGACTAGAATGTAGATGAGTTTCCCAAGTTCTCTAAGGTATTGGTGCTAGTCTGCTCCCCGGTTTCCTCTCTAGCTTACTCTTGTCCAGTTCATCTTGCACACCCCAGACTAATCTTCTGAAAACCCTCAGCATGCCAGCCTGTGATCAAAAACCTTGTCTCTTTCCTACTCACAGGATACAGTAGAACCTCCTCTGCTGACTTTTGTGACCCCTGCAGGCTGCACCTTGCAGGACGAGCTGACTTGGTGAGCAGATGCAACAAGGTGACACAGTGAGCTGATGCAACCAGATGATGCAGTGAGTGATGTAACTAAGAGACACAGTGAAGAAACACAATGAGACATATCAAATGGAGCAGAGGTGGTTTGAGTAATTAGGTGCCTCCCTCCCACATGGGAGGCCCCAGGTTCTGTTCCCAGTGCCTCCTAAAAAGAAGATAAGCAGACAGCAAGTGCAAACAACTGGGGGGGGTCAATTAAAATAAAATCTTAAATATATATGTATTCAGGAGCTTTTCTTTTAAATGTACAATGAAGTAAAGTAAATTTAGGGAGGGTTGTGAGGGGGCAGGTTTGATTGTGGGGGAAATCTAAAATGTAAATCATGAGTGAATTACATTGTATTTAGTGAAGTACAGATGCCCATTACGCTCAGGTTAAAGCTTAAGGGGAGAGTGAGACAAGGCAGGCAGGTGTGGAAAGGGCTGCAGAGTTAGGAGACTGGGTTTCTACCTCCGGCTATTTCTGGGACCTTGAACAGGGGAAGTAGCTGCCATTTACTTTTCACCTGCTCTGTGCCGAGCTCAATGCTAAGCACTTGAACACAGGCCTGTATGACTTCCAGGGGCCTTGGACTTGGGCAGTGTTCCCTCTACAAAGCTCAGAGATGGTCAATGCGTGCCTTGGGTACAGAACCACGGGTGAAGATAAGACTTGAACCTGGTTTGAGCAGCGATGCAGCAGAGGACTGAGAATCTGTGTTCAGGAGACAGGCACATGGGGTTGATTTCAACCTCTCTTGCAAATTGTATAACCTTGGGCCTCATTTCCAAATGGCTAATCAGAAAATAAGGATGAAATGAGTTAATACACATAAAAACATTTAGCAAAAGGCCCACCACAAAGTAATCACAGGACATATTAGCTAGTAATGTCTGCATTTTTACCAGTATTAGGATTCTCTGAAGAAACAGCCAATAGGATATGGGGCCATATGTAAATAGGAAGGGATTTGTTAGTAGAATTGGCTTAGTGACCCTGGGGATAGGCAAGTTCAGATTTCCTAGGGCAGGCCATGCATTGGAAACAGCACAGGAGATGACTTCCTTGGGAGAAGCTGGAGAAGTAGAGAAAGGAGTTGTGACTGCTGAGAGACTTGGTGTTGCTTTAAGACCTCCAGCTGCTGGGGTGATGGGACTCCCCTCCTTGCTGAAGGCAGTCACCATTGTTTGTGGATGTAACCAGCCTTAGATGCAACCAACTGCCTAATAATCTAAAGTCACCGACAGAATGTCCTCACAGTGGCAGGCCAGGGCTTACATCATCCAATGACTCGGCACCAACTGAATGGTGATTAACCATCACATGTAACTTTTTAGATCTCTTTATCTTTACTTTTTAAAGTTTTTTTTTTAATCTTTAGCATAGGTTATTGAAACTCTATGAGTTCTAGAGCTCTAAGTTCCCTTTAAAATTTTATGCTTCTTTGCAGAGAAGGAATGAGACATATAGAATCAAATTAAAGATTGACCGGGAGAGAGATGCAATCGATTCAGATGTGTTCATATGCCCAAGTGAATTGCCACTCACCTGGGGGCCAGGCTGAAAGGACTCTCACATCTTGGAAACATGTGAAGTGGTCTCATTTACAGTTCTTAGCAGTACTTACTTACAGTTCATGCAGTTCATGGCTTTGGGCCTGAGCCCTGTTCTGGATCATTCTATGCCTCAGAAACCCTTCCACAGTCCCTCTTTGCTACCGAGACCAAGCCCAGTGTCACTTCTGTCTTCTGTGAGCTCTCTTGTCCTTCTCTGCCCCACCTTGCAGCCCTTCCCACCAACCCACAACTCTAGTCCATCCTCCTTGTTTCTCAGCTCACCCTTGGTATGAAAGTAAACCCTGAGTTAAGAGTTTAAAGAGGGGAGACCTGACTATATTGCCATGCACATTGGTAATGTGGTTGTGAATACTGTGAAGAAAATGTGCAGCCTAGAACATTCCTCCACCCTCTCCACTCAGTTCCTCATCCATCATGGCCTTTTCCTGCATTGCTCTTTCAATTCCCTCCTCCATGGAGCCCTTGCCTCATCTGGCCTCCCCCTGCCCACTTCACACATCTATCATATAAGGGATTCCCACTTGCAGGTGTTGTGCTAAGTGCTCCAGGGTAAAGGAGAAAAGATCCCCTGTGCTTGCCTTAGCAGTTGTGTGGGACAAAGAGATAAGTGAGTCCACATTCCAGTGATGTGCAGCCAGCATTCTGGAAGCATGTGCAAACCTCTGCGGGAGTGCAGGAGACTTCAGGCCAGCCACGGGAGTGAGAGGAGGCCCTTGGGTGGGTTCCTGAGTTGCAGGCTGCCATGGATGGGGAGCATCTGAGACATGGCGCCGGCTGCAGCACACTTTGCAAAGCATGAAGCAAAGTCAGGCCACGGGGCTGGCGCTCCCTCTGCAACTGCTTAAAATGTTTCATCCTGCAAGAATGCATGTGCTTGTTATGAAAAATTTAAGCTACTGAGTACATGACTGCTGCGTTCACTAACCATCCCACTACAAGGGGAGGGAGTTGACAAGTTGTTAGATTTCAAAGTCCAGTCCTTACGACCCAAATCCTCATGTATATCTAATTCTAATGTGTCTACAGACACAAGCCAAATGGGCGATAATGCTGGGGCCATCTGACTTCCTCATATACTCTGCCCACCAACTCTGTAGTGGTGTTAGACAAAGCAGGTGACATCTAGTAGCAAGTGAAACCAAGATTCAAACCATTTTAGTATTCACTGCGTAGCACTGGTCTCTGATGATGACCCTGAAGAATTTGAGGTGACATTCACATAAATGGTTAGAGATTAGCAAAACATTTCCCAGTGTCCCTGTTGGAAGTATTGGAGCCATGCATTTGAAGATAATTTTGAACACAGCATCTTCTTGCCATTAGTCTTCAAAATTAAAGCAGAGAAAGGAAAATGATTAAAAAGAGCTGTACTTGTGAGCATCACCTCTTAAGCAATGGAGGTATTCTCCGGTCAGTAGGGGGCAGCAAAACTTAGTAGATTTATTTGCCACCCTTGAAACTCTGGATGGTCCCTGGATCCTGTAATTGCTGGGCAGAGCAGTAGCTGCAGAACGGTACAGTGACAGTTCCGGCTGAGCAAAAGGGGAGCAGTTTCTCTTGCACTGCTTACCTTCCTCTCAGTGAAGAAGCAGTTTGCCTGAGCCAGGCCTGGAAGCAGAGGGATGGTGCTGCTGGGAGAGGTGCCTGTGGAGTGTGTGGTCCTAAAGTTGCTGCCTTCCAAGCCTTCGTAGGCTGGTGCATAGGGAACTTGGGGAATGCTTGTCAGATGGAAGGAAGACTAGGGAGGAGCAGAAATCAGTGTAGTTGAGATAGTCCTGGGGAAGAAGAGCAGTCAGTTCCCTCCAAAAATACTCCACACCACAAGGGCTTGGGCCAAAAATCCAGAAGGGATTTTGGCTCATTGGTGAACTGAGCACCTCTGGAGGCTGAGATATCCCCAAAATTTCAAACAAGTGTAGTCTAAATAGTGGAGGATAGTCAATGAAACATGCCATGGAATTGCTTAGGGCAGCACCTGGCAAACAGTGAAGGGAATGCTTAGTCAATGGCAGGTGCTATCATCGCTTCTCATAGAGGTGCTAGGGTGCTTTCTTTTCCAGTCAAATTTTATTGACACAGCTTTTGGTGAGGGTACATGTAAGGAAGGGTAGGAGAAGCACAGACTGGCCTGCTGGGTCATACTTCTAGGGGTGCCATAATTCTAGGGTTCCCTTCTGCTAGTGTGCTGTACTTCTAGGGGTACCATACTTCTAGGGTCCTCTACTTCTAGGGGTGCCACTGTGAATGTGTGGCTACTGTTTTTGTTAATTAGCATCAAGGACATGGTACTGAAAAATCTCTAAAACCTCTGCCTGAATCAAGGACCTGCAGGCAAGAAGCCCCTTGAGAGGGGTGCTCGTTGGTCCCGGCCTGAGAGCTACCCCTCCCCTGCCTGCCTGTCCACCTGCACTCCCTGCTGCCTATCCCTTCTCCTCCCTTTCTGCCGCCTGCACATCAATGGGCTCGGCCTCAGGGCCACCACAGATGCTCTTCCCTCTGTCTGGAATGACCCACTGTTCCCCAGATTTCACAAGTCTGGCTCCTCATTATCATTTATGTTTCAAGCCGGTCTTCGTAGAGCCGCCCTGGTTAAAGTATTCCCAAGGCCAGTTTTGTTCCCCTTTTCCTTTTTACTGATACACACACACACATTCGAGGCTTTAAAATTAAGTGAATTTTCGACAAAAGGAACGCACCTCTTTTTTTTTTTTTAAGATTTATTTATTTTATTTAATTTCCCCCCCTCCCCTGGTTGTCTGTTCTTGGTGTCTATTTGCTGCGTCTTGTTTCTTTCTTTTTTTTTTTTTTTGGCAATCAGTTTGTTTTATTTATTTTTAATTATTTATTATTATTTTTTTAAATTACATTATGAAAAATATGAGGTCCCATTCAACCCCACCGCCCCCCACTCCCCCACAGCAACACTCTCTCCCATCATCATGACACATCCATTGCACCTGGTAAGTTCATCTCTGAGCATCACTGCAACCCATAGTCAATGACCGCTTCTGTTGTCGTCAGCGGCACGGGAAGTATGGGTGGCACCATTCCTCGGCAGGCTGCTCTTTCTTTTCACGCTGGGCGGCTTTCCTCAGGGGTGCACTCCTTGCGCGTGGGGCTCCCCGACGCGGGGGACACCCTTGCGTGGCAAGGCACTCCTTGCGCGCATCAGCTCTGCACATGGCCAGCTCCACACGGGTCAAGGAGGCCCGGGGTTTGAACCGCGGACCTCCCATATGGTAGACAGACGCCCTAACCACTGGGCCAAACCAGCATTAGACTCCAGAAACAGGCGCTGTCCGCCTTCAGCTACTTCCTGACGCGGCGCCTGGACCCCGAGGAGCGCAGCTACTTCTCCCGCCAGGCCAGGGTGAGACGGGAGGGGCGGCATCAAGCGGCGGGGGTGAGGCGGGGGGGGCAGGGGTCCCCTGCCAGGGAGGGGCTGGGGCGGGGCTCTGTCACCCGGAGCGGGGACTGGACACCCAGCTGCACCGCGTGGAAGGGGTCTGGGGGCCAGGCAGGGCGTGGGGGCGTGGCCCGGGCAGGGTGGGGAATGCTTCTGTGGGGGTGGGAGCAGGACATCATAGTCGGAAAGGGCTACCTGGGAGGTCAAGTGTTGGTTCGGGGGTGGGGGGCAAGGAGGGAGTGCTCACCAGGAAGACTCGATGGGGCGCCCGGGGGTGAAGGGGGCAGGGGCTGCTTGGCGGGGTCACTGGGACGGGCACCTGGACCCGAAAAGCAGAGCTTCTAGTACTGAGAGACACAGAGGCACCCCTTCCCCCCAGAGCTGGAGGGGCCCCGAGGCAATCCGGGGGTGCTCGAAGAGTCTAGAAAGGGAGGGTGCAGGATGCGTCCCCCTGAGCAGTATGTGCGGTGGTTCCCGGGGCTGTGAATAAGCAGCCAGGCTAATGGACGGTCCTGTGCCACCACGGGAATCCTCGGGCCGCCTTCCCACCCTCCAACAACCAGGAATAGGTCTGCACCGTCTGGCCCAGCCCCTCTGGGAAGGTGTGCGTGGTGGGAAGAGCTCTGGGGTCTAAGCAGCCGAAGCCCCCAAGAGAGGGTGGAAGGAAGGAAGAGAAGGGTGTTCAGAGTTGTCCAGGTCACCCATTCCTTTCTTTTCAACATTGTTTCTGTCTGTCCGCAGGTCGTTCCTCAGGGCATCTGATTAGATAAAAGCCTTGGTTGGAGACTCTCAGCCTGGAGGACAGCTGGGCACCTGGGCTATCCCTCAGGCCTCCTGGAGGGATGGGACTGCCAGAAGAGGGACACCTCACTTTTCTCAGGCTGCTGTCACAAGTGCCATGAACTAGGTGGCTAAAAACACCAGGAACCGCTCTCTCAGCCCTGCAGACTGAAGCTTCAAGTGCATGGACCGTGCTGGTGGGTCAGTCCTGGCCGCTGGGGCGCCTGTCCCTTGGCCAGCAAGCCTTGGGTTTTCAGTGCCTCCTCATTCACCCTATGGCCTGCTCAGTCTCTCTTCCCATGGCGCCCTCCCCTTCTATCTGTGCCCACACCCCCCTTCTAAAGACACCAGCCATCCTGGACTAAAGGTCCACCCACTGCAGTCGGGCTCATTCAGTTTAAATGATTCTGCTTGCAATAATGCTTTTGCAAAAAGTTCATGTTCCCAGGTACCTGGGATTAGGACTTCAAGGTATCTTTTTGGAGTACACAGCTCAACCCATAACGTGGAACACAGATTCCCTTGGAAAGGAAGTTAATGGTGTGTAAAATAATCCCAAAAAATGCCTCCTTCCTCTTCTCCTAGCCACCCAATATCAGTGGTGCCCAGGTGAGTCCCCAGTTCTGGTCAACTCTCGCTGGAGTACTAGTGGGAGGCCTCTTGAGTCTCATGAGCTTCACTTCACACATAGAAGCATAGTTTCCAGTTGAAGCAACCATGGCCCTCAGCCTGCCCCCAGGGATGTCTCTTGAATCCGAGGTACCCCTCTGCGTGGCTTCTAGCATGTGGAAAGACTGGATGGAGGAAGGAAGGAAAGGGACTTCTGGGACCATCTGACAAGTTACCTGTCTCTGCTGGCCATTGAAACAGGAGAGGGGTGGAACGGAATGGTTCCCGACCTTCTGCCAACACACACTTCATTTATTTTCTTCCTGTAAGCAATAGGTTTTGAACAACTGTAAATAGTTTCACTTATTAAGTGGGGTTTACATTTTGAGTCCACGGTACCTATGATATTGCCAGTGAGTTGATGGCCATCATGTGATAATAGTGAAAAAGCCAGAACTCTTGGTGTCTGAAGTTGTTCAATGCTTCTTTATCGAGAGAATATAAAATTCATCTGGATTTTCAGAATAACAAAGAGAGTTCATGCTACACCAGTTTGTTTGTACCTTTGAGGAGTCCCTTTCCATAGCACCCTAAGGTGGATTGTAGATTGCTCCTTGATAGGGTATCACTGATGGAAAGTACCGCTGAGGACTGCACAATGGGGCTTTTAGCTTCTGAATCTCAAATGTGGTGAAGAGCAGAGCAGAACCCCTGCCCCCTGCGGGCCAGTCCCAAGACGGAGAAGGGAGAGTGAGCCTGAAGACTCAGTGTCTCCTTTTTGAATTTGCCGGTCTGATAAGCAGTCCCACCTTCCAGGGCTGACTGAACAAGGGCCAGAGAGGGGCCTGGAGGTAGGAAGTGACTGGGGCTCTGCCCCTTGGAGGGAAATCAAGAATGAGCCATAAGCACGCCTTTCTATATGACACTGTCGGCACACTAAACCCGTGGGCCAAATCTGGCCCCCAGCCAGTTTTGATAAAGTTTTATTAGAACATAGCCACACCCATTCATTTCTGTATCCTCCCTGTGTAGGATGTTGGGGTTGAGTGATAGTGGCAGAGCCCCTGGGACAGGAGAGTTCCCACCTGGCCCTTCACAGAGAAAGTCGCTGACTCCTCCTCTAATGCCTTACTGCCGCCTGGAAAATGGGAATTGCCCTTAGACTACATTCATTCAAATGGGATTTTATGTGTTTAAAGCATTTCATGGCCGTTTTGATTAGCTGGGGTTACAGGCAAATTCAACTCCTGGGGCTTTGTGTATGCCAAAAGGAAATGATGCAACTGAAATAAATATTAATTAAAATCTAAAGAAAAGAACCTTAAAAACAACAAGAACAGCAAAAGGCATTTCAAAGTCCATTTGTACCAATGTTCACACCATGGTACTGGGATTATGGGCACTGGTATCTGATCAACTCCAGGGCTCCAGGAGCAGTTTCTCCGACCTTGGGATCATTGGTCATAAAGAGGGTGAATTATGTACTACAGGTTTGCTGAAGGACCAAACTGCCCCAAAATTCATTGCAGGTACTTTCAGCCCCTAACAAAGCTGATCAAATTACTTCCTAAGTCAATTTCCTTGGAGCACAGTTAAGAATAGTCAGTGTGTTGGTTAGCATCCCAGGGTGAGGAGTCCTGTGTGGAAGTATCAGCTCTACGGTGACTAGCTATGGAGCCTTCACAAGTCATAGCCTCTCTGTCTCACTTTGCCATTCTAGAACAGATCAAACAGAACCGACCTCATGGACCACTTATAAGAATGAATGTAATTAGCATGCATACAGTGGCTCACAGTAAGCCCTGGGTCAGTGGAGCTCTAATTACTTTTATGTTTTTAATTTTTTAATTATCTTTTTTTAAAGTTAATAGATCACACAAAAAGTTACATTAAAAAACATAAGAGGTTCCCATATACTCCATTCCCCACTCCCAACAATTTTTTAGTTGTATTTTTTAAAGATACATAGATCACAAAAAATGTTAAATTAAAAAAATGTAAGAAGTTCCCATATACCTCCGCCCCCCTCACCCCACTCCTCCCACATCATCAACCTCTTTCATTAGTGTGGCACATTCACTGTATTTGGTGAATACATTTTGGAGCACTGCTGCACCCCATAGGCTAATTGTCTTTGGCTAGTGATGGTCAGTGCCCTTTTGCTAAGGACTGGGTCCACAGGGGCAAACATTTCTTTCCTGATCTGATCACTGTCAGAGAGGCACATGATAGAACCATCAACCTGGGGGCTTATATAAGCAGTTCTGGGGCATTGTCAGACTAGCCCTGGCAAACTGAGACAGTGGCTAAAAGTAAAGATAGACTTCCCATGCCAAGGGGTGTGTGTGTGTGTGTGTGTGTGTGTGTGTGTGTGTGTGTGTGTATGTGGCAGGGAGGCTCTGCTCAGTCCAGCCTCAGGAACCCAGGTGGAGGGCGGGTCACCAGTCAGGCTGTTGTCCTTTCAGTGTGAAGTCTTTGGAGCTCCTGGCCATAGGTACTTACATGCTTCTGCCTGAAGAGTCACACATGGCTCCTTGGTCACATGCAAGCACCTAGGAGAGGAGCAGGGACGGTTACTCCTGTGGGTGGCCGGGAGTGGAGGAGAATTGGCTATTGGTGCCATCTACCACTCAGCTGATCCTGAAGTGCCCTCCAGGGTTGGGTCTCTGGCTGCATTTCCCACTGCTGGAAAGCCCTTGCTTCTCCTACCAAGTGCCCTTTCTCAGCCAGCAGCTCTATCTGCAGTACCAAGGTCTCCTCCACTGTCACGTCTGTTTCCTACCCCCAGCACCACCAACATCAGCAACCCTCTTTCTGTGCCACCCTGCAATTTGTTCACACCTCAGCTATTTCCTGAGGGAAAACTGATGGTACACAACAAGGGCCAAACCAGTATCAGGAAACACTCAATTTCAACAATACTCAAAACACAAAGGGCCAAATGGATATCAAGAGAGAAAGGTAAATGGAGTTTGTTTTGCTTTTTTTTTATTTTATTAATTCATTTTTTTAAATATTACATTAAAAAAATATGAGGTCCACATGTACCCCCATCCCCCTAACCCCACTACTCCCCCCATAGCAACATTCTCCTCCATCATCATGACACATTCATTGCATTTGGTGAATACATCTCTGAGCATCGCTGCACATCATGGTCAATGGTCCACATCATAGCCCACACTCTCCCACGTTCCATCCAGTGGGCCATGGGAAGATCTACAATGTCCAGTAATTGTCCCTGCAGCACCACCCAGGACAACTCCAAGTCCCGAAAATGCCTCCACATCTCATCTCTTCCTCCCATTCCCCACACCCAGCAGCCACCATGGCCACTTTTTCCACACCAATGCCACATTTTCTTTGAATACTAACCACAATAGTTCATGAATAGAATATCAGTAAGTCCACTCTAATCCATATTCTATCCCTCCATCCTGTGGACCTTAGATTGTTTGTGTCCATTCCACATCTATGTCAACAGGGGGCTCAGACTCCACATGGATGCTGGATGCATTCTCCTGCTTTCAGTTGTAGGCACTCTAGGATCCATGGTGTGGTGGTTGACCTTCTTCAACTCCATGTTTTCTGACTGGGGTAAGTCCAATAAACCAGAGTGTAGGAGCTGAAGTCTGTTGAGGCTCAGGGCCTGACTATCACGTGGTCAGTCCAGAGATTCAGATGCCCTAGAAATATCTTAAACCCCCGGACCAACTACAATTCTGATAAAGTAACAGGAAAGGCTTGTGAAAAGAGATCACATCTGAGTCCAGCTCTATCACACAGAAACACAAACTCCAAAGAAGGGCCAACTGACATGGCACTGAACTCCATCTGCCATGACCATACAAACTCCAAAGAAGGGCCAACTGACATGGCACTGAACTCCATCTGCCATGACCATAAGACCTGTGGGTCTCTGTAGCCCTCAGAAGAACCAATACCTGCGGTTGTATCTACTTTTTCTGTCTCTGAGACTCTGCTCAGGTGTGCATAATGGCAAACCCTCTGATAACCTCCAGGCTCTTTTTTAGAGACTCATAGCCATATAAACTCATTTGTCCTTTCCATTTCCCCCTTGATTTAGGTCAAAAAGCATTTTTAACTCCTGTTATTATATGTAGACAGGGATATTCTGCTGGTCCGAGTTGAACCATTTATTCAAGGTCATTGTCTAGTTACGTCATCAGCTGGTACTTGGTAGTGATCCCTCGGCACGAGGGAGGCTCATCCCCAGGAGTCATGTCCCATGCTGGGGGGGGGGGAGGCAATGCATTTAAATGCTGAGTTTGGCTTCGAGACTTGCCATATTTGAGCAACACGGAGGTTCTCAGGAGGTAACTCTTAGGCACACTACGGCTTTAGGCCTTGCTCTTATTTCAGGTGCACAGACTCACAAGCATAGTCATTAGTATCAGGGGCTCATTGTTGGAACTTCATTCCTTTTTTGTCTTTGCCATTGCACTTGGGGGATTGTTGCTGTTCCCTTAGGGACTGTGATAGAGCTCCCTGGTTAGGAATTCAGCACTCCCTCAGTTGTTATTTTTAATTGTTTCCACTAAGAAAATATCCAAACATATATGCCCTGTAGTACTCCCTGCCAACCACATGTCCCTGTCAATAACATACCACACCAGTATTCCTCTGCTGCCATTGTTGAACTACTCTGTGATCCAAAACTTCCTGAAAAGTGAAGCCCAATATATTGCCAGGTTCCCTTAATAGTAAAATGGAATATAGCAATGAGTTTAAAGGTTAGATATAGAGTACATACTAATTTGGAAAAATTCAACATCCTATCTTTTTCTTTTCTTTTTTCTCATTATTAAACTTATCTTCACAAGAGTTTTAGATCACAGTAATTCATATATACAATATACAGTACTCCCACATATCCAACATAAAACCTTTTCCCTTTCACAGCAATAATCTTTTAACATAGTCATACTATATTTACTGAAACTGATGTACAGACATTGAGACAATAGCTTTCAAACAAGGTAACATTTGTGTTTACATTGTGGTTTATACTTTAGGCTATAGGATTTTCTAAATTTTTAGTTATCCTATGTTTTACATTATGAGTTACATTTTAACCTATCAGCCCCTATGTATTTTTGGTGTAATTTTACATGTCTTATATCCATCCTTGTGTACTCTTACGAAACACTTCTATTGCCCTCACAGTTATGTTGGTTCCATCTATTCAATACCTATTTCCCCCTCCCCTTAGGGCCTACAATGACAGTACATCTTCATTTCTTGAAGAGCCATGTTCAGAGATACTTGCAACAGTGTTGAGGGCTTGACATGCTCAACTGCCCTAATGCCCTGGGAGCCACCATTTCTCTTGAGAGATACAGTTCCCTCTATTTGATGGCATCAGTCCTCCCCAGGATGTGGGTATACCTTCACTCACATTATATGGGTCTCTACCCAGTGATATAACCCTCTCTGGCAAAATGAGAATTCACATATTCCCTAGGAGTCTGTCCTGCATCAGATTATCCCCTTTAAAGATGTTAAACAGGTAACTTTACTTATTATACTTTTGAAAGGTTTTCTCAGCATTATACTCTCAACCAAATACCTGACAATCTCCTATGTTCGTATGTTGCCCCAACCTCCCCCCAATTTCTTGGCAATATTACCCATTTGCCTATCCCTAGCCCCCCTAAAGCCCACAAAGCCCCACCCAAAGGCAACCCTATGCCCCAATTTTATCCCTTCTGGGTACACATATTTACCTCCAGCTTATCACAGATTTCACCCATGTAGATGTCAGCTTACATCCTTCTTCTACACCACGATTTCCTGTAAGACTATCATCCAGTTTCTAGCTCTCTAAGGCACCTCGTGTTTACTTATTTCATATCATTAATGTCATGTAGTATTTGTCTTTCAATGCCTGGGTTGCTTCACTCAACATAAGGTTCTCAAGATTCATCCATGTTATCACATGTGTTTGTAGTGTATTTGTTCTTAAATCCAAGTAGTATTCCATTGTATGTATATACTACATTTTATTGGTCCATTCATCTGTTGGTGGGCATTTGGGTTGATTCCAACTTTTGGCAATAGTGAACAATGCTGCTATGAACATTGGTGTGCATCTATCGGTTTGTGTCCTTGTTTTCAGTTCTGCTGTGTATATACCCAGCAGTGGAACTGCTGGGTCATATGGCAAATCTATGGTTAGTTTTGAGCAACAGCCAAAATGTCCTCCAGAATGGTTGGATCCTTCTGCATTCCTACCAGCAGTGGATGAGTGTTCCCATTCCTCCATATCCTCTCCAGCATTTGTATTCTTCTGTTTTTTTCATAGCTGCCAATCTTATGGGAGTAAGATGGGATCTCATTGTAGTTTTGATTTGCATTTCCCTGATAGCTAAAGATTTGGAGCATTTTTTCACGTCCTTTTTAGCCATTTGTTTTTCTTCTTTGGAGAAGTGTCTGTTTAAACCTTTCCCCCATTTTTTAAATGGGTTATCTTTTTATTTTCAAGATATAGGATTTCTTTATATATGCAAGTTATAAGTCTCCTATCTGATATATGGTTACCAAATATTTTCTCCCATTGTGTAGGCTCCCTTTTTACTTTCTTGACAAACTCCTTTAAGATCCAGAAGGCTTTAATTTTGAGGAAGTCCCATTTATCTATTTGTTCTTTTGCTGTGCGTGCTTTTGGTGTGAAGTTCATGAATCCATTTCCTATTACTTGACACTTATATTTAGGTCTTTGATCCATCTTGAGTTGATCTTTGTATAAGGTGTGAGATGGTAATCCTCTTTCATTCTTTTACTTATGGATATCCAGTTCTCCAGGCACCATTTGTTGAATAGGCCATTCTCTCCCAGTTAAGAGTGTATGGTGGCTTTATCAAATATTATATGGCTATATATATGAGAATCTATGTCAGAACTTTCAGTTCGGTTCCATTGGTCTGTGTGTCTCTCCTTATGCCAATACCATGCTGTTTTCACTACTGTAGCTTTGTAGTATGTTTTGAAGTCAGGTAGTGTGATTCCTCCAATTTCATTTTTCTTTTTCAATACGTCTTTGGCTATTCCGGGCCTCTTTCCTTTCCAAATAAATTTCACAGTTAGTTTTTCTGGTTCCTTAAAGAATGCTGTGTTGATTTTTATTAGGATTGCATTGAATGTGTAGATCAGTTTTGGTGGGATAGACATCTTAATAATATTTAGTCTTCCTATCCATGAACAGGGAATATTCTTCCATTTATTTAGGTCTTCTTTGATTTCCTTGAACAATCTTGTGTAGTTCTCTGTGTATAAGCTCTTTACCTCTTTAGTTAAGTTTATTCCTAGGTATTTGATTTTTTTATTGACTATTGTAAATGGTATTTGTTTCTTGATTTCCTCCTGAGCTTGCTCATTATTGGTGTACAGAAATGCTACTGATTTTTGCACATTGATATTATAACCTGCGACTTTACTAAACTCATTTATGAGTTCTAGAAGCTTTGTTGTAGACCTCTCGGGGTTTTCTATGTATAGGATCATGTCATCTGCAAATAATGAAATTTTGACTTCTTCATTTTCAATTTGAATGCCTTTTATATCTGGTTCTTGCCTCAGTCCTTGAGCAAGTACTTCTAAGACAATGTTTAATAGAAGATATGATAGTGGACATCCTTGTCTTGTTCCTGATCTTAAAGGAAGAATTTTAGGATTTCACCATTGTAAATGATGTTGGCTGTGGGTTTTTCATATATACTCTTTATCATGTTCAAAAAATTTCCTTGTATTCCCATCTTTTGCAGTGTTTTTATCATGAAAGTGTGCTGTATTTTGTCAAATGCTTTTTCTGCATCTATAAATATAATCACGTCATTTTTTTCATTCAATCTGTTTAGATGGTGTATTACATTGATGGATTTTCTTATGTTGAACCATCCTTGCATAGCTGGAATGAATCCCAATTGGTCATGGTGTATAATTAGTTTAATGTTTTGTTGAATATGGTTAGCAAGTATTTGTTAAGTATTTTTGCGTCTAAGTTCATTAGAGAAATTGGTCTGTAATTTTCCTTTCTTGTGGTGTCTTTGTTTGGCTTTGGTACTAGGGTGTTGTTGGCATCATAGAATGAGTTTGAAAATGTTCCTTCTGTTTCAGTTTTTTGGAAGAGTTTTAGCAAGATTGGTGTTAGTTCTTTCCGGAATGTTTTGTAGAATTCACCTGTGAAGCTGTCTGTCCCTGGGCTCTTCTTAGTTGGGAGGTTTTTAATGACTGATTCTATCTCTTTACTTGTGATTGGTTTGTTGAGATCAGTAATTTCTTCTTTCATCAGTATAGGCTGCTTATGTGTTTCTATGAATTTCTCCTTTTCCTCTGAATTTTCATTTTTGTTGGAACATACTTTTTCAAAGTATCCTCTTATGATAGTCTTTATTTCTGTGGGGTCAGGGGTGATATCTCCTTTCTCATTTCTTATTTTGTGTATTTGCATATTTTCTATTTTTTTCTTTGTTAGTGTAGCTAAGGGTTTGTCATTTTTATTCATCGTCTCAAATAACCAGCTCTTGGTCTTGTTTATCTATTCAAGTGCTTTCTTATTTTCTATTTCATTTATTTCTGCTCTTATCTTTGTTCTTTCTTTCTTTCTTCTTCCTATGGGTTTACTTTGTTGTTTTTTTCCTAATTCCTCCAAATGTGCAGTTAGTTCTTTAATTATTGCTCTTTCTTCTTTTTTGATGTATGAATTTATGGCTATAAATTTCCCTGTCAGTATTGCTTTTGCTGCATCCCATAAATTTTGGTATGTTTTGTTATCATTATCATTAGTTTCAAGGTAGATATTAATTTCTTTTGAGATTTCCTCTTTTACCCACTGTTTCTCTAAGTGTGCTGCTTAATTTCCATATCTTGGTGTGAAATCTGGGCCTCTGTCCCTTGAAGATTTCCAGCTTCACTCCACTGTGGTCAGAGATATTATTTTGTATGATTTCAATCTTTCTGAATTCATTAAGCCTTTCTTTGTGGCCTAGCGTATGGGCTGTCTTGGAGAATGATCCATGTGCCCTTGAGAAAAATGTATATCCTGCTGTATTCTGGTGTAATGATCTGTATATGTCTATTAGATCCAGCTCCTCTAATATACTGTTCAAATATTTTGTTTCTTTAGTGATTCTGTTTTGAAATGTTCTGTCCAAAGTTGATAGTGGTGTATTAAAATCTCCCATTATAGTCGTAGAGGCATCTATTCTTTCTCTTAGTTTTTCCAGTGTTTGCCTCACGTATTTGGAGGCACCCTTGTTACGAGCATAATTATTTTTGATTGTTCGTTCTTCTTGAGACATTGTCCCTTGCACTAATATGTAGTATCCTTCTTTGTCTCTCACAATTGTTTTGCAATTAAAGTACATTTTGTCTGATAAAAATATAGCTACTGCTGCCTTTTTTTTTTTTTTTGGTTATTGTTTGCTTGTAAGATTGTTTTCCAACTATTCACTTTCAGCCTCCATGAATCCCTGGGTCTAAGATGTATTTCTTGTAGACAGCATATAGATTGGTCATATTTCCTTATCCAGTGTCTCAGTCTGAATCTTTTGATAGGTGAGCTTAATCCATTGACATTCAGTGTTATTACTTTCAAGGAATTATTTATGTTAGCCATATTTTGATTGGACTTGTGTTTGTCATATTTTGTTTGTTTTTTTCCTTCTCTTTTTGTCTTTTTTGTTGCTCTTACACTCTCCTCAAACTCTGTCTCTCCTGTTTTTCCCTTTCTTCCTGCAGCGCTCCCTTTAGTATTTCTTGAAGGGGAGGTTTCTTGTTGGCATACTCTTTCAATTTCTGTTTATCTGTGAATGTTTTGAACTCTCCATCATTTTTGAATGCTAGTTTAGCTTGGTAGAGTATTCTGGGTTGGAATTTTTTCTTTTAGTACGTTGACTATAGAATACCACTGCCTTCTTGCCTCCATGGTTTCAGATGAGAAATCAGCACTTAATCTTATGGACCCTCCTTGTATGTGATCGTTTTCTTTTCTCTTACTGCTTTTAGAATTTTCTCTTTGTCTTGAGCATTGGATAATATGACAAGTATATGTCCTGGGGTGGGCCTGTTGGGATTTATGATGTTTGGGGTGCATTGTGCTTCCTGGAAATGTACATCTGTCTCTCTCCGTAGATTTGGGAAATTTTCAGTCATTATTTCCTGCAACACCCCTTCTGACCCCTCCCCCTTCTCTACTCCTTCTGGGATGCCTATAATACGTATGTTTGTGCATTCTGCATTGTCATTCAGGTCCCTAAGTCCTAGCTGGATTTTTTCTATCTTTTTATCAATGAATTGTAATACCTGTTTGATTTCCGATGTACTGCCTTCCAAGTTGCTAATTCTCTCCTCTGCCTCTTCTAATCTGCTGCTATTTGCTGCAAGTGTATTTTTGATTTCTTGAACTGTGGTGTTCATTCCCATCATATCTGTTTTCTTTTTGTGTATGTCTGCAATTTCCTCTCCAAGTGCTTTCTTCATATTTTTAAACTCTTCCTTTACTTCATTAAGTTGCTCTCTAATATATGTTCTGAGATCTTTAATATCTTTAATTACTTGTCCAATGTTCTGCCCCTTCCTGGTTTTTAGTTTGTTCATTGGATTCAGCATGTTTTCCTGATTATTCTTTTGGTTTGTAGCTTTTTTTCGCTGTCTGGCCATCGTTTTATCTTCATGAGTTTAATCATCCTTAGTTTCTTTGTCTAATCTAGGGGATTAATTAGTTGATGTTCTTGCATAAGGGTCATATCTTCTCTTTGTAACTTTGTTCTTATTCTAATTTCTTGTTGCTGGATGAGCTCACTTTGAAGGAAAATATTAGGGCCAGGGAAAGGAAATCGTGTAAGAGAAGAAAATGTTTAAAGTAGTATTGGTAATAAATGTTAACAGAGCAACAATATGAGATCTGGGAGAATGGATATTAGATTCATGTAAGTTGTGTAGAGTTATAACAGTAATTAAAGTACCTATAATGAGACAGTCAACTGATTATGGGGGGAATATAGTATGAATTAAAAGGCCAGTGTTTTCATGGGAGAGGGAAAGAGAAAAGAAAGACAATAGTATCAAGAGTGGATAAAAGACAGAAAACAGAACAAAGGTATTAGAAAATAAAAGTTAGACAATTTGGGGACCAAAGAAATGGAGGTGGAATGTAAGAGAAACAGTAGATGGTGGAGGATAGAAAGATGTGGGGGAAAGGGGTTAGTGTAGGTGGCCAAAATCAATTCACACTGAACTGAGTAAATGGAGGATGAGGAAACACAGCAAATGTGAGGCGCTCCCTGTAGCACCTATTGTGTAAATAAAATAATATAAAATAGGAAGGAAAAGAGAGAAAAGAAAAAAAAGAGAAGGAAAAAAGGGGGGTCGGCAAAGAAAAGAGAGGGAAACAAGAAAGAAAAAGAAAAGAAGAAAGAAAAAAACCCAATAAACAAAAAAGGACCTTGGAGGATACAATGGGAGAAAAGACCAGGAGGTAATGCAATATTAGCAACCAAGATAATTAAAAAAAAGAAAAAGGAAAAAAGGAAAAAAAAAATACCTACAAACGCTGAGGGCTAGGACAGGCAAGGACCTCTGATGGCCCTCAGGGCATGGAGGATTCAGGGATAGGAAGTCTGTGATATTGCAGACTCAAGAGGTGTGAGTCTCTGGGATGTGAGCCACCAGGGTTTAGGGGGCACAGACCTGAGAACCACGAATCCAGTTAACAGGGAGCTGGGAGCACCACAGTGCAACACAGCCTTCAGGGATCCCTGCAGCTGGGCACCAGCCCTATGGGGAGGGGTCACACCCACAAACTCTGACCTCCTGTCAGAAACCCAAAATTCCCCCTTTCACAAGAGTCTCTTCTGTCACTGTCTCACCAAGTTGACTTCAGGATACCTCCTGCCATGCAAGCCCCTGAAACAGCCTGCTGGGGATGCCACTGTACTATCGACAATTCAGGGACTGCCGCAGATGGGCCACCAGCCCTACAAGAAGGGGCTCTAGCCGGAAGCTCTGAGCTCCATGTCAGAAATCCAAAATTCCACATCTTGCAAAAATCTCCATCTTTGTCTAATTGGCCTCCAGACACCTCCCACCCTGCAAGCCCCTGAAACAGCCTGCTGGGGGCACCGCTGTACTACTAGCAGTTTGGGGATGCCGCAGATGGGCTGTCTGCTCTAGTGGGAGGGGCTCTAGCTGGAAGCTCTGATCTCTGTGTCAGAAACCCAAAATTCCATGTCTCGCAAGAATGCCTCTGTCTCTGTCTCACCAAATTGACTTCCAGACACCTCCCACCCTGCAAGCCCCCGAATAGCTCTCTCAGGTCTTGGGAACTCCCTGGTGCAGCAAAGTCTCCAGGACTGCCCACCCCAGGGGGAATCTTCGTGCGAGCAAGCCCAATCTCCATGAAAGAGACCCAAAATTCTACATTATACACGAATCTTCTTTTTCACCGTGCCACCAATTTGCTATCCAGACACCTCCTACCCTGCAAATGCCTGAAACAGCCCGGTCCAGCAAAATTCCAACCCTATTCAGCTGCTTCTTTGCAGGAGAGGTTATAAGGTGTACTCACTCAGACGCCGTCTTGCCTGAGTATAGTCTTGCTTTGTGTTTTAAAAGCAACATCCTGTGTGAAACAAGAACTCCCTTGAAAAATGGTAATAATGAAATACCAATAAACCCAGAAGCTCCGTTCTGTGGTAGCATCTAAATCTGGATCAGTTTTACTAGTGACATTCTGCTTCAATCCATAAAGTAGTGAAAGAAAAAAAAAAAGAGGAAAGAAGAAAAATTGATGACACAAATCAAGGAAAAGCAGATTTTTCAGTTTGATTAGTTGTTGGAAATGGATAGCCATGTTATTAACTGAGGTTGACTGGTGATGAATATTATTTTCTTTATTTTTCTGTGATAAAAAAATTTCATTTTGTTCTGCAAAAGTTCTGAAGACATGAAATCCCTACAAAGAAGAGCTGTCTAAGATTCTGATAACATCCACCAGCATTGTTAAGGAAGGTTATTCTGAGCTATGATAGGCTCCTGGTAACTAATCCAGAGTTTGGGAGGCAGGCATTGCTGCTTTCTTTTCATTCTTACATTAAAGAGAGTTTTAGAACTAATTAGAAGGAGAAGAAATGGGTATTTTTCTGTCGTGTTGCATATCATACTCTATTATGCTGGTTTTCTCCAGCTTAGGGAACAAAATAAGGTGCCATTTGCTCTCACATTCAGTGTAGGGTGATTGCATGTTCTGTTCTTGAGTCCCTTCTTCCCCTTTAGGATCTCCCTCTCAGAATAAGAACCCTAGGGGCTTACTCAGCCTAGAAGGATCAGAGGAAAGCACAAGCCCAGCCTCTTCCATGAGGATCTTCCCTTTCCCTGTTCCCCTGCTGTTAGTGCTGCCCCCAGCTGGCTGACCTGCTGCCCTATCCACTTTGGCACCAGGCTTTCAGGTGTGAGAGAGGAAGGTGCCTCCCACCTCTCCACCAGTTGTCTGGAGGCCTGGTCTATGTGTTCTCCAGCCACATATGTGTTCCACTGGTGGGCTGGCCAGGAGTGACTTAAGCCACAAAATGACCAGGAGCCCAGCTCCCTTCTAAGTCCTTAATTTACTGGGCATATGGAAGTAGTGTGAGTAATGGAGAGCATGTTATCTTTCTTTCTTGCCAGCTGGCCTCAAGTGGGCTGGGCAGTAACTCTGAACCTCTGGATTCCAGAACTTTGCCTGACAGGAGACCAAGTTCCTTCTTTGGAGAATTGACCTTCCATCATCCCAGGAGTGTGGGTGGGGTGCTTGGGCTTCCTTGGGTTCCTGAAGGGCCTTCTGGTCTAGGGGCTTACCTACAAAGTTTCCTTCTAGAGGACATAACACTGCTAGCTAGAGGTGACTCTCAGCCAATCAACATCCTACGTTATGTATATTAAAGATAATGTGATCTCTCCATGGTGCATTACGTTTTTTAAACTGTTGGATTTTATTTGATTTAATTCAAATATCTTTAATATTTATATAGTGTAGCCATTTGATATTGTTTATGAATTCCAAACATAGATATTGGATTATGTTTGTAAACTGGTCTGTTCCTCTGGGCATGATAGATTGTATTAACTTCATAGGTTTCATTTTTATGTATTAAATTATGATCAGGGGTTTGAATGGCACATGTCAGTAGGACATTGAGTCTTCACCCCCTTGGTGGGCAGGGACTCAGCAAGAAAAAGACATGGCAAGGGAAGTAGTTGGAGTTTTGATGCTGGAAGCTGGGGAAGTAAACACACAGGAGAAGAACACAGAGAAATAGAGATGGCTCCATAGACATGGCAGAGGCCTGGGAAGAGAGATAACCTGAGGGTCTACAGCTGACCTTGTGGAGAGACCAGAGAAGCCAAGCCCATAAAGTAAAAAGTGCCAGATAGACAGACAAGCCTTATGCCAGTCTACATCTGAGACCAGAAGAAGCTGGGACCATGGAGTCTGAAGAAGAAGCCTGAATCCTCACAGAGACCAGCAGCCATCTTGCTCCAACATGTGGCAACAGACTTTGGTAAGGGAAGTAGCTTACACTTTATGATCATGTGACTGTAAGCTTCTACCCAAAATAAACCCTCTTTGTAAATACCAACAGCTTTCTGGTACTTTGCATCAGTACACCTTTTGTTGACTAATACATATAGTCAAAGTGGTTGATATTTTTTTGTGATTTCTCCCCATTGCTTTGATGATTAGAAGACCCTCACAGCTGGTTTTTCACCTTTTAAAATCCAACCAGAATTTTCTTTTGTCTACAATGAAGTGGGAAGATACAAGTTTATTTTTAACCTAAAGAGCTATCCAACTTTCACAGTACCAAACACTGAAAACTTTATCACTGGCCATGGTTTGAGCTTCTTGTTAACCTAGGAGTGTAGGAGCCATACTGGAGGTGATGCTTTCCACAGAGGTGAAGGCCACAGTGGACCAGGGCACCCTGTGACCATGCCAGAAGTGGACAAGCTTGAAGGCAGCAGTGGGAGGAAGCTCGGGTATGGTGGGCTGGTTCCGGCTAGCCATGGTGTGGGAGCAGGAGCCCTGAGCCCATGCTGTGGGTTTTCTGTCTTTCCCATCCTGTAAAGTGACTTGGAGCACAGGCACACCAGGATTTCCAGCAGCCATGGGACAAGTTCCTTTAGTATGGCACCCCTGGAATTCTCAAGAACTTTAAGACAATACTAAGGATTGCCTTGTTGGCCTTAGCAGGTGGCTGTGGACAACAACCAGGCTGACTTATCTTCACACCTCTCCCAGAATGACCAGGTGTCTTGCACAGGATGGAAGGTGTGTGAAGGGTCTGTAGAGACTCATTTGAAGCTGCTTTCACCCAGTCTGAGTTCCTGGAGTCAGTGAGCATGGGTGTTACTGGGTTTTCCAACATATTCTGCATATGTCCTGCATTCTGTTCACTGTACTTTCTGCCTTGTGCCTTGCAGTTGGTAGAAATGCTTCCTAGCATTACTACCCAGAGGAAAAAAGTAATGCAAAAACAAACTTAGGCAACCTGGCATTAGGTTTGAGACCCGATACTTCCCAAATCCAGCAAGAACAAATGTCTGAGTTCACTGTTGGGAGTATCTAAGCAACCAGAGTGATATACATGGCTAACCAGGGGAGGATTAGAGAACAGCTAGCATGTGCATTTCTTCATCTTTTATTAGATAATGAGGCAGATGTACTTTCCCTTTAAGGACAAGCTGGGGTGAACAAATGGAGATATTAAAAGATGATAGCTGATGGGTGGGGCAAGATGGCATCTGAGTGAATGCACTTCATGATTGCGCCCTCAGAAGAGTGGCTGAGTAGGGTTGGAATCTTGCTGCAGTGGGCTGTTTTGGAAACTTGCAAGGCAGGAGGTGTTTGGACATTGATTTGGAGAGACAGAAATCATGCTTGCTAAGGTAGAATTGTAGGTTTCTAGCACCGAGGTCGGAAGTTGTGGAGAGGTGGGACTCTTCCCCCTTAGGCATTCCCTGGACTGTCAGTAGTGTGGTGGCTTCTGTGTTCCCCAGAAGCATGGTCTCCAGGTCCATGACCCCTAAGCCACCACAGCGGACGTTCCACAGACCTACATATCCTAAGTCTGCAATATCCCAGACTTCCCACTCCCAAATCCAGAGCTCTCTTCAGTAAAAGAATACACTAGCCCTTCAGTTTTGGACTGACTCTGTGAGTTGGAGGGTTTGGGTGGGAGGTGCAGAGGGGCAAAATGAGTGCGGGTTCAATTTTCAGGTCCTGCCCCCCCCATTTTTTTTTTTTTGAACTTGGAGGAGCATACAAGCTGGCTTAGGGAAAGCTGGGGAAGAATGGAGAGGACAATCTGCTGAGAAAGCCCTATTTACCTAAAAATGCTGGGTTAGGAAACTTGGTCTGGAAGAAGGTGGAGTCAGAAAATCAACTAGCCCTCTTGTAGCACACCTAAGGGAGATAGACTCTAAGATGTGTTTTGAAAACTTCCATTAGCATATTTGGGGTTCCTGCTGAGGTGGGGGCACTCTCTCCTTGGAAATTAAGACACATTGTTTTCTCTGGTGATTTGGTACACCAAGGACCCACTTGAATCTCCTACTGGACACCTCACACAACTTCCCTGCTGCCCTAGGAGAGAGGGAAGGGAGAAAGGGAGAAAGGGGGAATGTCAGACTCCTAAGCATTTTATTTAAATGCAGAAAGGATTCCTTGCTTTAAATTTTGGTATTTTTTATTGGTTTATTTTTTCCTTCCTCTTTATACCCCCACAGCCCTTTCCCCCTCCTCCTCCTCCTCTTCTTCTTCTTTTTCTTCATCTTTCTGTTTTTCTAGCTTGCATTTCCACCCCCGCTTTCCCCCCTTCCCCCCCTTTTTTCCTTTCTGTTCTTTTTTTTATATTAGGTGTGGCAGGAATTGATTCACATTTGCTGTGTTTCCTCATCCTTGATTTCCTCTTTTCTCTGTGTACTGATTTTGGCTACCAATGCTAACCCCTTTCCTCTACATCTTTTTATCCTCCATCATTTAGTGTTTCTCTTACATTCCACTGCTCTTAATTTAGCCGTCAATTTTCATTTCTAGAACCTTTGTGTGGTTTTGTCTTTTATTCACTCTCTATATTAATGTCTTTTCCTTTGTCTTTCCCACGTTCCTGACCACACTGGTCTTTTAATTCATACTATATTCCTCCCCATATTCAGTTTACTGTCTCATTATAGATACTCCATTTTTCTTATTGTTCTAACTCTACACAGCTTACATGAGTCTAATACCCATTCTCCTAGATCTCACATGGTTCTTCTGCTACCATTTACTATCAATACTACTATTCTACTTTTTTCTTTTCTTACTTGTTTTGTTTTCACTTGCCCTAATATTTTCCTTCAAGTGAACTTAGCCAAGAGCAAGGAAATAGAATAAGAAGAACAAAGTGGCAAAGAGAAGACTTAACACACACGCAAAAACAACTAGTTATCCCTGAGACTAGACAAAGAAGTTAATCAAACCAACAAGATAAAATGATGACCAGACAGCAACAAGAAACTACAAACCAAACCAATAATCAGGAAAACATGACCCAATCCAGTGAACAAATTAAAATTAGGAAGAAGAGCAGAACATCAAACAAGTAAATAAACCTCTCAAAACATTTAAAAGAGGCCAATTTAATGAGGTGAAGTAAGAGATAAGAATATGAAGAAAACACCTGGAGAGCATGCAGAAGAAATTGCAATCATGAAAAAAAAAAAAAGGACAAGGGTATGAAGGGAAGGAACAGTATAATCCAAGAAATAAAAAATAC
Organism: Dasypus novemcinctus; assembly: GCF_030445035.2. Taxonomy (NCBI): domain Eukaryota; kingdom Metazoa; phylum Chordata; class Mammalia; order Cingulata; family Dasypodidae; genus Dasypus; species Dasypus novemcinctus. The sequence goes on from NW_026688144.1 coordinate 602,700, forward strand.
ACTCTCAGCAAATAACAGCACATTTGAAGAGGGAGAGGAACTAGTGATGGGGAAGACAGTACATCTGAAATCAAAGTTAGTAGAATTGATAGATAAAAAGAGAAAAAAAAATTCAACAGGGACTTTGGGACCTGAATGACAATGCAAAATGTGAAAACATATGCATTATAGGCATCCCAGAAAAAGAAGAGAAGGGAAAGGGAACAGAAGGGGTGTTGGAGGAAATAATGGATAAAAACTTCCCAAACCTAGTGAGGGAGATGAACATCCACATCCAGGAAGCACAATGCACCCTAAATAGCATAAATCCCAACAGGCCTACCCAAAGACATATACTTGGCAAATTATCCAATGCTCAAGACAAAGAGAAAATTCTAAAAGCAGCAAGAGAAAAAAAACACACATACAAAGGAGGCTTCATAAGATTGAATGCTGATTTCTCATCTGAAACCATAGAGGCAAGAAGGCAGTGGTATGACATAGTCAAGGTACTAAATGAAAAAAATTTCCAAAAAAGAATACTCTTTCCAGCTAAACTAACAATCAAATATGATAGAGAGTTCAAATATTCACAGATAAACAGAAATTAATAGAGTATGCCAACAAGAATACTGCCCTTCAAGAAATACTAAAGGAAATTCTATAGGAGGAAAGAAAAAAACAGGAGAGACAGAGTTGGAGGAGAGTGTAAGAACAATTAAAAAGACAAAAAAAAAACAAACAAAATATAACAAATACAAATCCAAAGAAAAAATGTCTAATATAAATAATTCCTTGAAAGTGATAACACTGAATGTCAACGAATTAAATCCACCTGTCCAGAGACTCAGACTGGAAAATTGGATAAGAAAGTATGATCCATCTATATGTTGTCTACATGAAAAACATCTTAGACCCAGGGATTCAAGGAGGTTCAAAATGAATGGCTGGAAAAGAATCTTACAAGCAAATAATAACCAAAAATGGGCAGGAGTAACTATGTTAATATCAGAAAAAACAGACTTTAAAGGTGAAACAATTGTGAAAGACAAATATGGACACTACATATTAGTGAAAGGGATAATCATTCACAAAGAAAGAACAGTTATAAACATTTATGCTCCTAACAAGGGTACCTCCAAATATCTGAGGCAAACACTGGAGAAACTAAGGGTAGGAATAGATGTCTCTACAATTATAGTGGGGGACTTTAATACACCACTATCAAGCTGAAAATTTGCAAGGGCCAGAGGCCCAGATTTCACACCAAGATATGGAAATTAAACAGCACACTCTTTGAAATACAGTGGGTCAAAGAGGAAATCTCAAAAGAAATTAATAACTACCTTGAAACTAATGAAAATTATAACACAACATACCAAAACTTATGGGATGCAGCAAAAGCAGTACTGAGAGGGAAACTTATAACCATAAATTCATACATCAAAAAAGAAGAAAGAGGGAAAATTGAGGAACGAACTGCACATTTGGAGGAATTAGAAAAAAACAACAACAAAGTAACCCCGCCGGAAGAAGAAAGAAGGAAATAACAAAGATAAGAGCAGAACTAAGTGAAATAGAAAATAAGAAAGCACTTGAAACGATAAACAAAACCAAGAGATGGGTCTTTGAGAAGATCAATAAAATTGACCAACCCTTAGCTAGACTAACAAAGAAAAAAAGAGAGAAGATGCAAATACACACAATAAGAAATAACAAAGGAGATATCACCACTGGCCCCACAGAAATAAAGACTATCATAAGAGGATACTTTGAAAAACTATATTCTAACAAAAATGACAATTCAGAGGAAATGGATAAATTCCAAGAAATACATAACCAGCATATATTGATGAAAGAAGAAATTGATGATCTCAACAAACTAATCACAAGTAAAGAGATAGAATCAGTCATTAAAAACCTCCCAACTAAGAGCCCTGGGCCAAATGGCTTCACAGGTGAATTCTACCAAACTTTCCAAAAAGAACTAACACGAATCTTGCTGAAAATCTTCCAAAAATTTGAAACAGAAGAACATTGCATAACTCATACTATGATGCCAAAATTACCCTAATATGAAAACCAAACAAAGACACCACAGGAAAGGAAAATTACAGACCAATCTCTCTAATGAACATAGATGTGGAAATCCTCAACAAAATACTTACTAATCATATTCAACAGCACCATAAATCAATTATACTCCATGACCAGGTGGAATTCATTCCTGGTGTGCAAGGATTGGTCACCATAAGAAAATACATTAATGTAAAAACCACATAAACAGATTGAAGGAAAAAAATCACATGATTATATCTATAGATGCAGAAAAGCATTTGACAAAATACAGCACTATTTCTTAATAAAAACACTGCAAAAGATTGGAGTAGAGGGAAACTTTCTGAACATAATTAAAGATATATATGAAAAACCTCCAGTTAACATCATTTACAATTTTGAAATCTGAAAATCTTTCCCTCTAAGATCAGTAACAAGGCAAGGAACCCATCATCACCCCTTCTATTTAATATTTGTTAGAAGTACTTGGGTGAGCATTGAAGCAAGAATCAGACATAAAAGTCATTCAAATTGGAAAGGAAGAAGTCAAAATTTACTATTTGCAGATGATATGATCCTATACATAGAAAACCTTGAGCAGTCTACAACGAAACTTCTAGAACTTATAAATGAGTTCAGTAATGTTGAAGGCTATAAAATCAATGCGCAAAAATCAGTAGCATGTCTGTACACCAATAATGAAAAAAGTGAGGAGGCAATCAAGAAAAAAATACCATTTATAATAGTAAATAAAAATATCAAATACCTAGGAGTAAATTTATCTAAAGATGTAAAAAATTTATACACAGAAAACTACACAGCACTATTCAACAAAACCAAAGAAAACTTAAACAAAAGGAAGAATACTCCCCGTTCATGGATAGGAAGGCTAAATATTCGTATGATGTCTATCCTACCAAAACTGATCTACACATTCAATACAATCCCAATAAAAATCAACACAGCATTCTTTAAGAACTAGAAAAACTAGCTATGAAATTTATTTGGAAAGGAAAGAGGCCAAGAATATCCAAAGATATATTGAAAAAGAAAAATGAAATTGGAGGAATCACACTACCTGACTTCAAAGCATAGTACACTAGTGAAAACAGCATGGTATTGGCACAAGGAGAGGCACACTGATCAATGGAACCAATTTGAAAATTCTGACATACATCCTCATAGATACAGACACATGATATTCCGAGGCCACCAAACACACTGAAAGGGAATTACCAACTCACACCTTATACAAAAACCAACTCAAGGTGAATCAAAGACCTAAATATAAGAGCCAAGACTATAAGGACCTTAGAAAGCAATGTAGGGAAACATCTACAGGACCTTGTAATAGGAAATGGCTTCATGAATTTCGCACCCAAAACACGAGCAGCAAAAGAACAAATAGATAAATGAGACTTCTTCAAAATTAGAGCCTTTTGCACCTCAAAGGACTTTGTCAAGAAAATGAAAAGAGAGCCTACCCAATGGGAAAAAATATTTGGTAACCATGTATATGATAGGAGATTAATATCCTTCAAATATAAAGAACTTCTATATCTCAAAAAATAAAAAGACAACCTACACATCTTAAAAAGTGGCAAGACTTAAACAGACACTTCTCCAAATAAAAAATACAAACGGCTAAAAAGCACATGAAAAATACTCAAAATCACTAGATGTTAGGGAAACGCAAATCAAAATTACAATGAGATATCGTCTTACTCCCATGAGACTGGCAGCTATCAAAAACAGAGAGGACTACAAGTGCTGGAGAAGATGTGGAGGAATGGGAACACTCAGCCATTGCTGGTGGAAATGCAGAAGGATCCAGCCATTCTGGAGGACAGTTTGGCAGTTTCTCAAAAAACTAGCTATAGATTTGCCATATGACCCAGCAATTCCACTGCTGCTGGGTATATACCCAGTAGAACTGAATACAAGGACACAAACCGATATATGCAAACCAATGTTCATAGCAGCATTGTTTCCTATTGCCAAAAGTTAGAATCAACCCAAATGCCCACCAACAGATGAATGGATAAATAAATAAATAAAATGTGGTATATCCATACAATGGAATACTATTCAGCTTTAAAAATGAATACACTACAAACACAAGTGATAACATGGATGAATCTTGAGACCCTTATACTGAGTGAAACAACCCAAGCATTGAAGGACAAATGCTACATGATCTCAATGATATAAGTAAACCAAGCTGCCTCAGAGAGCTAGAGACTGGATGATAGGTTTAAAGAATATTGGGGGGTAGAGGAAAGATGTAAGCTGACACCTACATGGGAGAAATCTATATAAGCTGAAGATATTTGCACAAGGAAGGGGTAAAATGGGACATAGGGCTAAATTTGGGTAGGGATTTGTGGGCTTGAGGGGGGCTAGCAATGGGAGGATGGGTAATATTGCCCAAGAAATTAGGAGGACGGTGGGGGAACATAGGAACATAGGAGATTGTAAGGTATTTGGTTGAGAATACAATGCTGAGAAAACTTTTTCAAAAATATAATAAGGAAAGTTACCTATTTAAGATGCTCAAAGGTGATAATCTGATGCAGAACAGGCTTCTAGAGAGTGTGTGAGTGCTCATTTTGCCATAGTGGGTTATATCATTGGATAGAGGCCCATATAATGAGAGCAAAGTTATACCCACATCCTGGGGAGGACTGATGTTCTCAAATAGAAGAAATTGTATCTCTTGAGAGAAATGGTGGCACCCAATGCATTAGGGCAGTTGAGCATGTCAAGCCCTCAACACTGTTGCAAGTATCTCCGTACATGGCCCTTCAAGCAGTGAAGATTGACTGTCACTGTGGGTCCTGATGGGAGGGGAAAAGAAGTATTGAATAGATGGAACCAATATAACTGTGTGGGCAATAGAAGTGTTCCACAAGATTATACAAGGATGGATATAAGACATGTTAAATTACACCAAAAATGTATAGGGGCTGATAGGCTAAAATGTAAATCATAATGTAAAACATAAGATAACTAAAAATTTAGAAAATTGTATAGTCTAAAATATAAACCACAATGTAAACAGAAATGTTACCTTGTTTGAAAGCTATTGTGTCAATATCTGTACATCAGTTTCAGTAAATATAGTATGAATATGTAAAAAAATTATTGCTTTGGAAGGGAAAAGAGTTTAATGTTGGATATGTGAGAGTACTGTATATTGTATATGTGAATTACTGTGCGCTAAAGCTTTTGTGAAGGTAAGCTTAATAATTAGGAAATAAAAGAAAAAGAAAGGACATGGACAGTGAGGAAAAGATGGAAGAAGTTGCCTTGCCAATTTGCATACAGGGCAACACTTATTGCAGTGGTGGAAAACAGAGAATCAAAAACAAAGCTTTGAATTTTTTAATTTTTTGATTCCCCAATTTATTTGTACGTTATTTTTTCTAAATTAATATGTATTCTATATCTAACCTTTACACTCATCACTATGTTCCTTTTTACTATTAATGGACCTGGCAATATATTGGACTTCATTTTTGAAGAAGTTTTGGATCACAGAGAAGCTCAACAATGGCAGGGTAGGAATACTGGTGTGGGATGTTATGGACAGGTGATGCACGTTTGGGAGGGAGTTTTCTAGGGCATATATTCAGGGTACATAAAAATGTTTGGATATTTTCATACTGGTTACAATTAAAAACAACTGAGGGAGTGCTGAGTTCCTAGCCAGGGGAGCTCTATCACAGTCCCTAAAGGAACAGCAGCAATCCCCCAAGTGCAATGGCAAAGACCAAAACAGAAGGAAGGTCCAACAATGAGCCCTTGATACTAATGACTATGCTCTTAAGCCTGTGCACCTGAAATAAAAACAAGGCCTAGAGCTGCAGGGGGCCTAAGAGTTACCTCCTGAGAGCCTCCGTGTTGCTAAAATGTGGCCAGTCTCAAAGCCAAACTCAGCACGTAAATGTGTTGCCTTCCCCCCTGCGTGGGAAATGACTCCTGGGGATGAGCCTTCCTGGCACCGAGGGATTACTACCAAGTACCAGCTGATGATGTAACTAGAAAATGACCTTGAATAAAAGGGTCAACTCAGACCAGCAGAATATATCAGTCTACATAAAATATCAGGAGTTAAAATGTTTTTTGACCTGAATAAAAGGGGGAAATGGAAAGGAAAAATGAGTTTATATGGCTATGAGGCTCCAAAGTAGCTGAGAGCTTATTAGAGGGGTTGCCCTTACGCACACCTCAGCAGAGTCCCAGAGACAGATAAAGTAGATACAACCCCAGGTATTGGTTCTTCTGAGGGCTACAGAGACCCACAGGTTTTATGGTAATGGCAGATGGAGTTCAGTGCCATGTCAGATGGCCCTACTTTGGAGTTTGTGTTTCTGTGTGATGGAGCTGACCTCAGATGTGTTCTTTGTCCACAAGCCTCTCCTGTTGCTTTTACTGGATCTGTAGTTGGTGCTAGGGTTTAGTGTATACCCAGAGGACCTGAATCTCTGGACTGACCATCTGATAGCCAGGCACTGAGCCCCAACAGACTTGCAACCCCTGTACTCTGGTTTATTGGACTTACCCCACTCAGCTAACATGAAGGTCAAGAAGGTCAACCACCACACCAGGAAGCCAAGAGAGCCTACAACTGAAAGCAGGAGAAGTGCATCCGGCATCTATGTGGAATCTAAGCCCCCTCTTGATATGGTTGTGGAGTGGACACAACCGTTCTAAGGTTCACAGGATGGAGGATTAGAGTATGGATTAGAGTGAACTTACTGATATTCTGTTCATGAACTATTGTGATTAGTAATCGAAGAAAATATGGCATTGGTGTGGAGAAAGTGGCCATGGTGGCTTCTGGGGATAGGAAGTGGGAGGAGATGAGATGTGGGGGCGATTTTTGGACTTGGAGTTGTCCTGGATGGTGCTGCAGGGACAGTTACCAGACATTGTATGTCCTCCCATGGCCCACTGGGTGGAAGGTGGGAGTGTGCGCTATGGTGTGGACCACTGACCATGAGGTGCAGTGGTGCTCAGAGATGTATTCATCAAATGCAATGAATGCCTCATGATGATGGAGGAGATTGTTGTTATGGGGGGAGGAGTGTGGTGAGGGTGTGGGGGGTATATGGGGACCTCATATAGAGGGGATATATGAGGACCTCATATAAAGAAAACAAAAATGAAAATTTTTATAAATTTTTTTTAAGGTTTTGCCTTTCATCACTCTAATAGGTGTTGTCTTGTATATATAGTGGCAAGGCAATCTCTTCCATTTCTTACTCAGTGTCTTGCCTCTTTTATTTTTCATTATATCTTCAAAAAAGTTTAAGGTCACAGTAAAGTCATGCACAGAATATAGGTATCTCCCATATACCCAAAATCCTCCCTCTTCCTCACCAATGACGTTTTTACATGTGGATGTTACATTTGCTACAACCGATGTACAAATATTGGATAGCTACCAAACATGCTCAGTAGTACACAATATGGTTTACAATTTAGACCATACGCTTTTATAAATTTTTGTTGAAATTTATCATGGCCTGTATCCACCATTGCAAGATCATACAGAACACTTCCATTTACCCCCAGTTACACCCTCTTCCATCTATTTTCTCTCTCTCTCCCTCTCCTTGGGGACCACATTGGCAACCAAGCTTCATTGCTTGAAGGACAAGATTCATATATACTTGCAACAGTGCTGAGGGCTTGACAAACTGGTCTATCCTCTCCCATTAGGAGCCAGCCTTGCTCTTGAGAGATACTCTCTCCTCTATTTGAGAACATCTATGTGTCCTCTCCATTATCGGTGTACAACAATTCTTGCTCATTGTATTGCTCTACACCCACGAATATAATACACTGGGTCAGATGGTCCATGGAATTGTGGGTATGTTCGGGGTGGAAAGGTGAACACGCAGGATTGATGTGTGCGTGGTTGATATTATAATGTTGAGAAAACACTTTTTTTTTTACTATAATCCAGATTCTGCATCTTTATTATATTTTCACTTTTTTTGGTCTTTATTCATTTTTTTAATATTACATTCAAAAAATACGAGGTCCCCATATACCCACTACCCCCCTCACCCCACTACTCCCGCCATAGCAACATTCTCCTCCATCATCATGACACGTTCATTGCATTTGGTGAATACATCTCTGAGCATCGCTGAACCTCATGGTGAATGGTCCACATCATAACCCACACTCTCCCATGTTCCATCCAGTGGGCCATGGGAGGGCCTACAATGTCCGCTAATTGTCCCTGCAGCACCACCCAGGACAACTCCAAGTCCCCAAAATGCCTCTACATCTCATCTCTTCATTCCATTCCCCACACCCAGCAGCCACCATGGCCAATTTCTCCACAACAATGCCACATTTTCTTCGATTACTAATCACAATAGTTCATGAATAGAATATCAGTAAGTCCACTCTAATCCATATTCTATTCCTACATCCTGTGAACCTTGGATTGGTTGTGTCCATTCCACATCTATGTCAACAGTGGGCTTAGATTCCACATGGATGCTGGATGCAATTCTCCTGCTTTCAGTTGTAGGCACTCTTGACTCCATGGTGTGGTGGTTGACCTTCTTCAACTTCTGACTGGGGTAAGTCCAATAAACCAGAGTGTAGGAGCTGAAGTCTGTTGAGGCTCAGGGCCTGGCTATCATATGGTCAGTCCAGAGATTCAGATCCCCTGGGTATATATTAACCCCCAGCACCAACTACAATTCTGGTAAAGTAACAGGAAAGGCTTGTGAAAAGAGATCACATCCGAGTCCAGCTCCATCACACAGAAACACGAACTCCAAAGAAGGGCCAACTGACATGGCACTGAACTCCATCTGCCATGACCATAAAACCTGTGGGTCTCTGTAGCCCTCAGAAGAACCAATACCTGGGGTTCTATCTACTTTATCTGTCTCTAAGACTCTGCTGAGTTGTGCATAAGGGCAACCCCTCTGATAAACTCCCAGCTCTTTTTTGGACTCATAGACATATAAACTCATTTGCCCTTTCCATTTCCCCCTTAATTTAGGTCAAAAAACATTTTAACTCCTGTCATTATATGTAGACAGAGACATTCTGCTGGTCCGAGTTGAACCTTGTATTCAAGGTCATTTTCTAGTTACATCATCAGCTGGTACTTGGTATTAATCCCTTGGCACCAGGGAGGCTTATCCCTGGGATTCATGTCTCACACTGGGGGGAAGGCAACAAATTTACATGCTGAGTTTGGCTTCAAGACCGGCCATATTTGCGTAACACGGAGGCTCTCAGGAGGTAACTCTTAGGCACATTGCTGCTCTAGGCCTTGTTCTTATTTCAGGTGCACAGGCTCACAAGCATAGTGATTAGTAGCAGGGGCTCATTGTTGGACCTTCATTCTTATTTGTCTTTGTTGTTGCACTTGGGGAATGGTTGCTGTTCCTTTAGGGACTGTGATAGAGCTCCCCTGGCTAGGAACTCAGCCCTCGCTCAGTTGTTTTTAATTGTTTCCACTATGAAAATATCCAAACATTTTTATGTACCTTGGATATATGCCCTGTAGAATTCCCTGTCAACCATGTGTCCCCTGTCAATAACATCCCACAGCAGTATTCCTCCCATGCCATTGTTGAACCTCTCTGTGATACAAAACTTCCTAAAAAGTGAAGCCCAATATATTGCCAGGTTCCCTTAATAGTAAAATGGAATATAATGATGAGTTTAAAGGTTAGATATAGAGTACATATTAATTTGGAAAAATTCAACATCCTATCTTTTTGTTTTCTTTTTTCTAATTATTAAGCTTATCTTCACAAGAGTTTTAGATCACAGTAATTCATATATACAATATACAGTATTCCCACATATCCAACATAATATCTTTTCCCTTCCACAGCAGTAATCTTTTAACATATTCATACCATATTTACTAAAACTGATGTACAGATATGAGACAATAGCTTTCAAATAAGGTAACATTTGTGTTTACATTGTGGTTTATATTTTAGACTATACAATTTTCTATTTTTTTAGTTATCTTATGTATTACATTATGATTTATATTTAGCCTATCAGTCCCTATATATATTTTTGTGTAATTTTAAATGTGTTATATCCATCCTCGAGAAAACACTGTAGATGATATAGTAAGGAAGGGTTACTGTTTTAGGGTATTGGATGGTGGATATCTGGCACAAGGTGCACCAGGGGCAGGCTTCTAAGGATTGTGTGAGTGCTCATTTCTTGGCTTTTTAAAATTGTGAACAGTTTGTTAGGAAACACAGTACCTTTGTCTTCTCTTCATTCGCAGAATGTACTTTAGGATTTACCATACAGTATTGCTGAATAAATATTGTTGAATGACTGAGAAACCAGATGGTTGTGTGGGTTGAACAGATATTGCTAATTATGGGGGAGAAAGGAGAAGCAGTGAGACAAGAGGAAATTCACTTGTGAGTGGGTGTCTCCATTCATGACAGCCAACTCCAGAGGAGAAAAATTGGGAAATAAGATAGTTTAGTGTATTCAGAATCTTTCTCCAGAAGCAACAAGAGGGAAATCAGTATGGGAAACCTGACAAGACTAGAGCCCACACCTTAATAAGGGTGAGCTCCTCCTGGGAGGTATGTGTCCACAGGGATAAGAGATGAACATGGAGCTCCAAAGCGGTCACAAGGGACTAAACTGGTGCAAATTTGCATTGTGTTTTATTTTCTTATCTCCAGAGAAATAATTATCTCAGGGAGATTGAGACAAAAGAATACTTCATTAATGTGGTTCATGGGAATGGAATCCCTAATTGCTCAGATAATCTAGTGCTTCTCCTTCACTATATCAAAGAAAACACAATTTGTCTTCTACAGACCTTATGACTCGTTCCATTCCACTTCACTTCTTGGGAACAGAGCTTCCAACTTCTTTCATCATTCAAGGAAGAACCTGCATTGGTGAACTTAGACCCTGCCTTGATAATTTCAGAGCGACTTACAGAATCTTCACAGGTACTGGGGGAATATATTTTTGACTCCATGAACACCTTTTATTGGTAGAAGCTTTAAGGAAATCAGCAGATTATGACCACAGAGAAAGCTTAAAACACAAAATTCTGTCTTATTAAAAAGCCTGAGTGAAAATAGCATATAAACTAAAATAGATTTTTTTCCCAATCTGTTTCCTCTGATCTCTTACTCTTGGGTCTTCCCTCTCTCAGAAGCATTGTTTCCTTGTTTCACTTATTCTTTTTTCTCTACACTTGTAGAAATTATCTGTTTACCTGTGTTTATCTTTTTTTTTTCTTTTAGTCATTCAATATATGTGGCTTTGGAATTCTGCTGAAGTGGATCAAAAATTACAGACTCATCCTGGGGAGGTTAATAAAGGCTTCACAAGGGAGATTTTAATTGTAATAAGGCTTGAAGGAGGATTTAGAGTAATTTCAGAAGGAGAAAAGGATAGAAGTACATGAAGAAGAGATGACATGTACACAAATATGGAGTCAATAATGTGGTGAGGTTTTAAAAATAGTTCTCTTTAAAAAAGAAATCAACTTTATTGATACATATTAAAAAGCAAACAATTCCCGTGACATGTAAAATTTGTTGTATTTGCCATAATGACATAATTGTGCATTTATTACTTCAGTCATTATTAGAGTATGTTCACTGAGAGGTAAAGATTTTTATTGTTTGTTTTTATAAATTCGCTATGAGATTTCTTTAGCAAAAATTATTACGGTCTTCTTTTTTTAAAATACATAGATCACACTAAATTTTACATTTTAAAATATGACATCCCATATACCCCACTCCCTAAATTCCCCATCCTCCCACATTAATAACCTTTCATCAGTGTGGCACATTCCTTTTATTTAATGAATACCTTTTGGATCATTGCTACAAAGCTTGGATTATTGTTTACATGTTAGTTTACACTCTCTTCCAGTCCATTTAGTGTGATATGGTAGGATACATAATATCCTGCATGTGTCCATGTGATATATTTCAGGACAACTCCAAGTCCCCAAAAAAGCCACCATATCACACCCTCTTCTTCCCTCTCCCTGCACTCAACAACTCCAGTGGTCACTGTCTCTATGACAGTGACACAATTTCTTCCGTTGCTAGAGTCACAATAAGTCTATAGTAGAATACCATTAAGTTCACTCTAATTCTTATTTTGTTCCTCTATCTTGAGGATCTTGGGATGGTGATGACCACTCCACCTCTAAATCAAGAGGGGCCTTAGATCCCACATGTCTGATGAATGGAATTCTGCTTGCAGTTGTGGACTTTCTCTGTTCCCTGTTGTGGTGGTTGACCAACATTATGTTTGCTTTCAGATTTGGAGCTTACAAATATAGCTGCTGTAAACGTTCATGTGTGGACTTTTGTATGGACTCTAATTTTCATATCATATATATATACGTAAAAGCAAAACTGCTGGATTGTATGGTAAGACAATGTTTAGTTTTAAAAGAAACTGTCTTCTGGCTGAACCATTTTGTGTTCTCACTAGTAGTGAATGAGAGATGTATTGCTCCATAGTTCCATATACTCAACAGCAATTGGTATTCTTAGTTTTTAGGTTTTTATCTCTTCTAACAAGCATGTGGTCATATATTATCGTGTTCATAGTCTGCCAATTCCCTAATGACAGATGATGTTTAATTTTTTAAAGTTTTTTAATGAGTTTATTTATTCATTTATTTATTTAAATTTTTAAAATTTTAAAGTAGGTTTTTATTACATAAATGTTACATAAAATATAGAGGGAACCCATATGTCCCACCCCTTCACCCTCCCACTCTTTCCCATAGTAACGACATCTTTCATTAGTATAGTACATTTGCTACAATTGATGAACGCATATAGAAACAATGCTGCTAACCATGAATTATAGTTTATATTATAGTTAAGAGCCTGTCCTGCACAATTTTAGGTAATGACAAACATATAATGGCCTGTATCCATCATTGCAATATCATGCAGAACAATCACAATGTCCTGAAAATGCCCTGATATTACACCTATTCTGCCTGCTCCCTCCTCTCAGAATCTCTGGTGTCCATGGCCTTTATATCAATGATAAACATTCTTCCATTGCTAGAATAATACGTCTATAATATAAAAATAATGTCTACTTTAGTCCATTGTTCATTCCCCAATCTTCAGGATTTTGTGATGGTGATGCCCACTGTTTCTAATTGAGAGGGGGCTTAGATCCCTTGGGATATATGGGTGGAACTAGCTTGCTTAGAGGTGCAGCCATTCTTTGCTCCTTGGGATAGCTGTTGTCCATTAGCATCTCCTTATTAGTTGTTCTACATAGGTCCAATGAACTGGAGAGTAAGTGTTGAAACTGCTTAGATTAAGGGTTCAACTGGCACATGAACAGACCAAAAACATAATGCTCTGGCTCATGTATTTAACAAGGATAGTGCCAACACATGGCTTTATGTAAATAACATGTAGAGAAGAGCCACATGTTGGGTCCCTTGTATTTTTGTCTTTTTTGTTGCTCTTACACTCTCCTCGAACTCTGCCTGTCCTGTTTTTTCCTTTCTTCCTGCAGAATTCTCTTTAGAATTTCTTGAAGGGAGGGTCTCTTGTTCTAGATATGTGCATGTACACATCTTAGTATATAAACATATATTTCCTTACACTCTCTGCAGAGAGGCCCTCAAGGCTGCAGTAACAATGAGCAGAGATAATGCCCAGACTTCAGGTTTTAAAACCATTCTCCAATAAATGCCTTCTTAGAGAAATTTTTCTTTCTAGAAAACAAATATGCAAGAAGGATCTGGAATATTTTGCAGTACCAAAAAGTAAATAGATGTAAAATAAACCCCTCAATGATAGGGTTATAGTAAAGAGCAATAGGATGCACTGCAAAGAGCTACCATGGCTAAAAAGTAGAACAAATTGAAAATCAACAACAAAAGTAGTATCGTATCACACTCCAAAGTTTGAAATAAATGTCAGGAGTCAATCCTGTCAGAATTGAGCCAACTTCCCTCGAGAGTCTGTAGGACTTGGGTGGTCTTTGCCATGTTTACTACCTTTTGGCTCCCAGCTCTGAACCCTTCAACTAAGGCCCAATGAAAAGTTTCTAATCAGTTGGGCCTGGTCATGTCATTGGGATCCCATCGGGGGTCCTTACCTGGGAACTTAGTGTGGGCATATTGATCCCTGTCCAGGCTTCCCCCAGATGGGTGCTCCTTGAGCCAGGTGAAAACTCCTTTTGTGACTCACATTCTCTCCTTGAAGTTGAGTAAGGTCATAAGGAGCTGCTTACAGGCAGTCAGCCCAGGTGGGTTTGCAGGTTTGAATGATGGACTGGAAGAGGTCCATCATGACCTGAGGCTTCTCCAGGTATGTGGGGTGTGACTTTTCCAGATAAAGAGATCAGTAGTAGTGAAGTGTCCTCCTTATATATGGTCATCAGCATCATAATAAATTGGAGCCCAGGCTTCAGAGAGAGGTAGTTGTAAGGTGGCCCTTCTCCCTGCTCCACCTGTCCCTGGGGCTCCTCCTGGTCTGAGTTGTCATCTTTCAGGGACTCCTTCCTGAGTGATGGCCAGCACTATGCTGCCAGTAGTCAAGATTGGTGGAAACAGCCATTGCAGAGGTGCAGAGGCTGCATTGTTTGGAGAAAGCAGCTGTGGGAGCGGCTGCGGGAGTGGCTGGGCCATGTTGCTTGGAAAAATTGCCTGCAGAACCTCCTGTGGGAGCAGCTGCAGCAGCAGCTGTGCTGTGTTGCTTGGAGAAAGCAGCTGCGAAACCGGCTGTGGAAACAGCTGCAGGAGCAGCTGGCTCCTGTGTCTTGGAGAAAGCGGCCGTGGAACTGAACCGGCTGTGGAAAGGGCTGTGGGAGTGGCTGTAGGAACAGCTGGGCTGTGTTGCTTGGAGAAAGCAGCTGCAGAATCGGCTGTGGGAATGACAGTGGAAGTGGCTGCAGGAATGGCTGCGAGGAAGTGCTGCTCAGGGAGGATGGTGGGTGTGGGGCCAGTGAGGTCATGCTGTTCAGGAAGGATGGCAGTGGAGACAGCTGTCAGGGTAGCGAGGTCATACTGCTCAGGGAGGACGGCAGTGGAGATGGCCGTCAGGGCAGCGAGGTTGCATTGCTTGGGAAAATTGGCTCATCCTCACTCCTCGGCACTGGCACTGTAGGAACAATCTCATAAGGTGGTGGTCCCTCTAGAATGGGTGGGTTGTCACTAGATTTGGGGCTTACTTTCTCTGGACCCTTTGCAAGGCACCTGTTTGGCCTGGTTCCTGAGAGAGCACCTGTGGGCTTTTGTATCAGGCAAATCCTGGCTTCCTTACTCGTACATTTCCTTAACTAGGGCGGACTTTGACTCGCAGTGTCCTGCCAGGCATCAGTGATTATTTTTTAATTACTGCAATTTTTTTAATTGACTTTGTAATAATATTACATTAAAAATATATATATATGAGGTCCCATTCAACCCCACCACCCCCACCCCACCTCTCACCCCCAGCAACACTCATTCCCATCATCATGACACATCCATTGCATTTGGTAAGTACATCTTTGGGCACCTCTGCACCTCATGGTCAATGATCCACATCATGGCCCATACTCTCCCCCATTCCATCCAGTGGGCCCTGTGAGGATTTACAATGTCCGGTGATTGCCCCTGAAGCACCATCCAGGGCAGCCCCATGTCCCAAAGACACCTCCACCTCTCATCTCTTCCTGCCTTCCCCATACCCATCAGCCACCATGTCCACTTTTCCCAATCCAATGCCACCTTTTCTATGTGGACATTGGATTGTTTGTGTCCATTGCACCTCTATGTCAAGAGGAGGCTCAGATTCCACATGGATGCTGGATGCAATCCTCCCACTTTCAGTTGTAATCACTCTAGGCTCCATGGTGTGGTGGTTGTCCTTCTTCAACTCCATCTTATCTGAGTGTGGTGAGTCCAATAAATCAGATTGTAGGTGCTGGAGTCTGTTGAGGCTCAGGACCTGGCTATCACATTGTCAGTCCAGAGATTCAAATCCCCTAAATATATCTTAAACCCCAACACTAACTGCAACTCCAGCACATTAGCATGAAAGTCTTATGAAGAGAGATCCCATCTGAGTCCAGATTCATCACACATAAACACCAGTTCCAAAGAGGGGCCATGTGACCTGGTAGTTAACCCCATCTGCCATGACCATAACTCCCATTGGTCTCTTTAACCCTCAAAGGAACCAATACCTGGGGGTTGTATCTGCTTTATCTGTCTCTCAGACTCTGCTCAGTTGTGCATAAGGGTAATCCTTCTGACAGCCTCCAGACTCTTTTTTAGAGACTCGTAGCCATATAAACTCTTTTCTCCTTTCCATTTCCCCCTTACATTAGGTCAAAGCGTTTTAAAGTCATGTTATTTTATGTAGACAGGGATATTCTGCTGATCTGCATTGAACCTTCCGTATAAGGTCATTTTTCAGTTGCATCATCAGTTGGTAGTTGATAGTGGTCACTCAGTGCCAGGGAGGCTCATCCCCGGGTGTCATGTCCCATGCTGGGGGGAAGGTATTGCATTTACATGCTGAGTTAGGCTTCGAGACTGGCCACATTTGAGTAACATGAAGGCTGACAGGAGGAAATTCCCAGGCACAATGCTGCTCTAGGCCTTGTTCTTATTTTAGGCTTATCAGCTCACAAGCATAGTCATTAGTGTCAGGGGCTCACTGTTGAACCCTCACTCCCTCCTGGTCCCCGTGCCAGGCATCAATGTAGGGGAACTGGCCAGGGCACTCTGGTTTTCTCGTTAACATCTCATGGACTTTACAGATGATCCGGGGTCAAAGGTGCCCTCCTGGGGCCAGCCCATGCCAAAAGCCAGCCATTGTAGTTCACAAAGCATTCTAACATTTCCTGGCTAGTACTTTATGCCACATCTTCGCGGAAAACTAAGGGAAAGTTTTTCTGCTTATAACTTAATGGGGTCCTACTTTGTGTGCTTCCCACATTTCCTCTGTGTGTTGACACTGCACAACACTCACTCGGCCTTTTGTTTCATCCATCCCAAGCTGTGTCCCTTGTGGGAACACAAGGTGCCTCTTAACCTAAGCAGGTCGGTATAAGCTCGGGACTCAGAAGAGAGTTTTTTTTCAGGGAGGTGCCCCAGACTGCCCTTGACCAGAGTGGTTACCACAGAACTGTGGATCTTTTCATGTGCTTTTTGACCATTTGTATTTCTTCCTTAGAGATATATACAAAGAATACTCAAAACTCAACCATATATATTCTCCTGTTTCTAGCCTTGATGGAGAGTTAACAATGAATCATAACACATGAATTTATTTTCCTGGTTAATCATAAGCATGTCTATCCTAGTACAGCTCATGATTAAATGTCTCATTGTGTGTTTGCAGCAGGCTATGTTCTGAATGTCACAGTTACTTTCAAAGGGGAGAAAAATGAAGGAAGGAAGCTTCTTCTTTGACCATTAGAAAAAACCTCAACCATAAGAATACAAACATTCTAATTTTAGAAATACCTAAGTGATCCTAATGGTACCTTTTAAAAAAATACATAGGTAGGAAAAAATATATGAAAAAAAGTTCTACATATTAGCCATGAGGGAAATGCAAATTAGAACCTCCTAAGACACCACTACCACTACTTTGAAAAAAATGAGAATATCAAATAGTGGCATGAATGCAGAACAACAGGAACTCATATGTTTTACTCATATGAATACCAAACAAAACAAAACTGCCACTTTGGAATATAATATCAGTTTCTTCTAAAGTAAATCATACACTTAACAAATAGTCCTTTAGCCCCACTTGTACATATTTACTCAAGAGAATGGAAAATATTTCCACATACAATTTTGTACACAAATCTTTAAGCAGCTGTTTTCTTGGTCACAAGATCTCAAAAAAAAAATAAAAATGATCATGAACAGGGTGAAAAATAGGGGAATGAGGAGAAAGGGCAGCCTGGTAAGTGTAATTGGGGGTGTGAGTGGCCCCTCTCATCCAAGAAAAAAAAAGAGACAGAGGCAATTGACTCCTAACACTAAAGACTCTGAGGCCCTCCTCTATTTATGTGCAAAAGGAGGGAGACAGATCTCTGCAGATCTGGCTGATAGACAAGGCAGATACCCACCAACAATTCATAAGGCCAGGTTTTTACATAAAAAGATGGAGATGATGCTATGGACAGAAATTTCTTTGAGCCTTGTGATAGAAGATAACCTGAGTATATCTCCAGCCTTGGGGAGGCCCCTTTGACACAGTCATGGAACATTTTTTGTGAGGAAATCCCTCTGCCCATGTTACCAGGCAGTCTGGATCAACCAAGGCTCCTACTGCCAGCAAGCCTTGGGCCAGGTTAGCTATCAGCAGGAGGGAGGGTCACACATCAGTCACAGATCAAACCCAGGCACCCACTCTACATGGGTCCACACACCCCTTTACAGAAGGGTCCCTGCCTCCTCCTCCTGTATAGAAAGCCCAGTCCCCTGCCTCTTGAGGAATTGTGACTATTGGAACAATTCTTATCCGAGAGCAGTGACTAGTAGTCACTTCTATTGGTCTTACTTCCCGTAGTATTGTTATTGATGTTTTAACACCTTGCCTGGAATAAACAGAAACCCTGACAATTGCATACATAAGATCACGGATTGTTCCCATTTGCCCTTCTCCAAGATCTAGGGATCAGCGGTCTCTGTGTTCTCAGGTCAAGGGTGGCATCAGCCCCATATAGTGGCCACTGGCTGGCCATCCTATGGTCTTCCCCTACCAACCTCCTTCCACAGGCCTCCCCAGGATTTTCTCAGCCAAAGCCAGATCCCAAAGCAGAGATATATGAAGGGCAGTCCCAGGATAAGGTCTCATCCCCAAATGGGTCACCACCTTGGGGACTTTGCCTAAAACACCCATTGAATTTCCGCTTAAGAATTAACTTACCTTTAGAGACCAGTCGTCACACTGTTAGTCCACAGGAAGCTTCTGAGCTTAGATGGAAGGGTATCACCTGTCACAGGAATTTAGTGCAGGTTCCCAAATGTGGCATTAATGAAGTTCTGTTAATTATCTGAGAATAATTTCCTATAGATGACTTCAGGCTTGGTTGATCATTTAAGATGCAACTCTAAGGAAGCAGCTGTGTCTCAAGCAATTGAGCTCCCATTTACCATATGTAGGACTCAGGTTCAATTCCTGGAACCTCCTGTTAAAAAATAAAGGCATCCCAGACCTGTGCAGTGAGGTGCAGCCCCTGCCCCCACATGCAAAATGAAGCACCAAAAAGAGGATGGTGCAACCAGATAGAAAAAAATGATACAATCCCTTACCTTTGCTCCCAAACCCATAGCAGATTTCAATCACTTCTTTCAAATGCAGACATTCTGAAAGCTAGAAGCATCAGTGTAAATGCAGTATGGGATATAGCCACAGGCTTCTTTCAACTACTCCTGCCCAGGTGGCAGGGTAAAAATTGGAGGGCCTCTGGGACACTCCCCAGTCTGGGGCAAATCCCATTCCTCACTTTTCCTAGCCCTATTAGAGAATCACTGGCATGGAGGCAGACATTTAGCTTCTACCCAGATGAACTTTCTAGATCTCTGTGGACATTTCCTAAAAGGACACAGCAGAGAGTTGATGGGCATAAGAGAGGGAGGACTCAGAGTGTGGGGACTCCATGGAGGGAGCCAAGCACCTGGGGGGAGGAGGGTGATGTGAAATGGTGGCCCAGTGTAACACCACATATATCTGATCAAGATGTCCCTGGTGCTACAATCGAAGCCTGGGCGTGACAGCTGGAGCTGGGATAAAATATGGAGAGAAGAGTCTGGGTGAAGGGAGGATGCTCTCTGGCACCTGTTCCTCCTTCTTGACTCCCCATGACATGTTTCCCAGTTGGGACATACTCCTGTCCAAATCTGGGGCCAGGATCCAGGTATCTGCTCCCCTTCCACAGCTTCCCTCTCTGCCCTTGGGGCAGCTAAAGAAAAAGCAGTGGAACACCAGGTGAAGACCCTTTTTGGGTCAGAAAGGAAATTCCACAATTCACATGCTCAGGGAACACAGGAAGCCCATTAGCAGGATGTGCAACTGTGGGGAATTTAAATGGAGGATTTTGTCATTGACCCAGAAGACATAACCACCAGATGGCAGTGACAATCTATTCATCGGACATGGTGTTGACTGTTTTGTAGGATGGACCCCTACAGAAAAGCTTCTAAAGGCCACAGGTGGGAAGGAGTCCCCGAAGGTGAAGGAGGGCAAGGAGTGCCAAGGCAGCTTGGGACCATATAAACATCCCTGCTTACCTATTGAGAGCCTATGTTGGGCTAATTTCCTGGGGTATGCAAAGCCAGTTAATGCTAAATGGCTAAAAAATGTTTATTGGGCTAATTTTAAGACAATTACACGTGTAATTATTTGAGTTTAGCTGCACCCCAAAGATCTCAAAATAAATTTATTTCTTCACAGGTATTTTCTCAAGAGGATTTTCTGCAAAAGTGACAGCTAGGCAAGCCAGCCATGAGAGTTTTAAAGCTATTATATCTGAAATGACTCATCAGCATTCCCAACACTGCTAAGCCCCTCTGACAAATGATTTGTCCCTGACCCTGTGCTGAGGGCTTTCAATGTGGAGGGATTCCTAGGCAAGCCTCCTCCTAGGGATGCATCCCCAAGGGCTGCTGCACAGGATGACAATCCTCATAAGAGTCAAACACACCATTTCGAAGGTCTTTCATTTCTTGGTAGTGTAAGGGTAAGGCCACATTGAGACAATAGGAATAGAACTACATTAGGCAATAGGAATTGCAAGTACCTTCAGATAAATAAATAACTTCGGCTGTCTCCAAGGAGAGTGTTAATAAATAACTTAGGGCTGTCCCCAAGAAAAGGGCCAAAAAATAACATGGGACTGCTCACAAGAAAGGGCTTTTAAAAAAGAAAAAAATAGATACACTATCTTCAGCTAACCACAGTGTTCTGCTTCCGTGCCTCCTTGCTTGCTAGTAACTCCCACGCCCCCATCCTCAAAGGCTATAAAAACACCTCTTCCCTTAACTCAGGGCTGCTGTCTCCTCCGCATAGAATGAGACAGTCACTGCGCAGCTAATGAAGCTCTCAATTGGAACTTTATTCAAAGTCTGAGTCTGGTCAATATCACTAATCTATAACAGTAGATAGATGTTTGTTTATTAAGAGACAATTCTAGGCCAAGTAATGCCATATATAATGGCTTCCTGATTCTTTTTTTAATGTCAACTGACTTTCTTAAAGTAAACTCCCATGGGGATGCCTAAATCCAGGCAAAGTCCCACCTGGGTCTCTTATGACCACTTTCTGTCCTGGTCTACAGACCACAACCCTGTTTCCTACTCAGGCAGTTGCCTAAATAAGACTGACTATAGGCCCTGGGGCCTGTGAGGGCCAAACTAACTGTGGCTATATTTACCTACAGACACATTCACACCAATATTAATGTCTACCTATTTAGATATGTCTATGCATATTAACTTAAAAGTACGCAATAAACCCTCTCTATCACTCTGTTTACAGGTGCTTTGACACAATTGTACATGATTTTTTTTTGCATGGAAACATGACAATTTAAGACAACTCCTTTCCCCCTCACTGTCCTTTTTATGTAGTCCCTAACCCTCCCATTCCTCCATAAGCTCAAGAACAATGCTGTTTTTGGTCAGCAGAATCCTGCTCATTCTCTGTCTTTCCCCACCAGCCATCCCCTGAGTGGTCATCTTCTCTGAGTCCTGTTCCTCCTGGGCCCCAGACCCACAGATACACAGCCCCCCTTTCACAGCTCTGATCCTGTGGGCAGAAGATGCAGATTAATGCCACGTGGTGGTCCAGGGTCATGGCAAACCTAGGCATCCCTGTTAGCTCTGATGATGATTTCAAAGTAGAAATCTTAACTACTTACAGATGCTTTTAGCTCTTGGTATGTATTTTATTTAAAGGATTTCTATGAACAGGAGAGCCAGTTAGGAGAGTTTGGTACATAAATGAAATAACAAACTGGTGTTATATTATTTATGGAAAAATAAAACAATAGAGGAATTTCTGTGACTGGATCTGCCAGGTAAGGGGCTTTGGATTTTTGTGATGTGGTGGGTTTTTTTTGAGGTCCCAGGGCCAGGGATTGAACCTGGGACGTTTTAAGTGAGAAATCATCACTTATCCCCTGAGGCTTTTTTTTTCATTTGTTTCCTTGGTGTTTCTTTTTTGTTGTGTTTTTCAGAAGGCACCAGGAACCAAACCCAGAATCTCCCATGTCGGAGACAGGCAATCAATACGTAAGCCACAGTCACTCTCCTGAACTGTTTTTACTTAACAATAACTCCCTGATTCTTTTAATTGTTCACAGTAATTGGGAGAATAATAAAAGAACAATAAATCCCTTACTCTGTTAATGTCTTATTTATGCCCAGTCATTTTAGGATTTCAGTTAGGGGTCAAGAGTCAAAACAGCTTTGAAATAATTTTTAAACAAAAAAATATCTGTGATTAAAATATTAGTTTCTTTTTCATAATAACCATTTCCAAAGATGATCATGAATTTAATTCTAGACATTATTTGCTTATGTTGGCTTATTCAAGGATAAATAAGGTAAAAGATAGTGAATCAACAAAAGCTCCCTCAGGCTCTATTCCAATTCTACAATTGACATATGTGTCCTAGGCCCTCATTTAGGGATGGGGACACTGAGGTCATGTGAAGGAAAGGGACAGACCAAGACCCATAAACTTGAAGAGGCAAGGAGAACCAGGGTCAGCACTGGGCTCTCTTTCACATTCAGGACTGACCTTTGGTGTTTTGTCTTTGGGGAATGGGGCGGGTTCCCTCTCTCTGAAGCTATGTGTAATAGTCTGAAGATGTTGCCTGCAGACCAAGGTGGGGTGCAGAGAGGAATCGGGTGACCCTGAATTTCTGAGGTCCAGACCTCAACATGTTTTCTTTACCCTTAAACATGGCTACTGCTTACTGTGGTCTCATCAGTCCTGGCCCCACTGCTCAATGTCTGGTGGCCTTGGTCAGACCCAAGGGAGGAGAAGCAGATTTCCTGTTTGCTATGCAACCAGAAAATGACTCAAATTCAGAGGGCAAGTGCTGGGGGTTTTGAATGAGAAGAGCCACATCTCTTCTGGGCTGAGGGTTCTGGCTCCAGACAAAAATGAGGGAATCCCAGTAGAAAGCTGTGCCCTACAGAGTTAGATGGTATGTGGGGGGAAAGGGTAGATATCATTCCCAGGTTTCTGTTTTTAAAATAGTTGAATAAACTGAGAAAATTGATTCAATTGTGAAAAGTACTTGAAATCATTATGTAAACTGTGATATGATAAAATTCTTTAAGGAATTGCAATTCATTCACCAACAAGGTGACAAATCCTATCAAATAGCAGTGACATGTCCTTCACCCTGTCTAGTTGCTGGGTTTGGCATTCCTGCACAAAGGTCCTTTCACACTGACTCATCCCTTCCTTCACCAGCACTCTTCCCAACTTCTCTTCCTTCCTATATTAACTTCTTTTCTTCTGAAATTAACAAAGACTTTGCATAATGCGGTCACCCCTCGGGCTGAAGTGTGGTTTGCTGGCCTGGCGGGGGTGCAGCCACGGCAGGCCAAGCCGCTGCCCCCATAATAGGGTGGCTGGTCGGACTCACCGCCACCCCTGAAGGGAGCTCTTCATGGGCACAGAGTGCCCTCGGGGCTCCCCTTCTCGGCAGCCATGCTTCCGCGGCCGCCCCTCCTCCCGGATGGCACCACACGATGCCTGTGGGGCGGCACCCTTCTTTTTCCTTCTCCCTGCGCAGGCGCAGGGCGGAAAATTCCAGTCTGCCCTTTTCCCCTCCCTCGACAGCAGCAATAGCCAGACATGGGCGGAGAAATTCAGTCTGCCCTTTTCCCCTCCCCCGACAGCAGCAACAGCCAGGCGTGGGCAGAAAAATCCAGTCTGCCCTTTTCCCCTCCCCCGACAGCAGCAACAGCCAGGCGTGGGCGGGAAACTCCAGTCTGCCCTCTACCCCAGCAACAGCAGCCACCAATCACTAAACCCTGCCACTTCCCCCAGCAACAGCAACAGCCAATCCCTAATCACCACCCCTCCCCCATCCAGTACTGCCCACTGACATTTCGCCGGCAACCAATCAGAATAGGGCGTGGCTTCGACCAATCAGCCTTCCCCAGCCCCTATAAAACTGTTGCCTCTCCCTCAATATAGTGGACTTGCGTGTTTACCTTGTCTCCGCGGTAGTTCTTCTGCCATGCGCCCTCTAGTCCTGAGAGCCCCCGACAAGGGCCTGGCCTCCCTTATCCCCAGTTCGTCGCCTGCTTCTCCGGGCGATCCCTTCTTCGCCGGCTTCGCCGGGCGAACCCGTCAGCCGAACCGCGCAACCCCTTGTGAGACCGACCCCTCGTCTGCTGCCGGACTGACCCCTCCTCCCAAGTGGGACCGACCCCTCGTCCAGAGCTGGACCTACCCCTCTTCCGCAGCCAAACCCCACCTCTACCAACTGAGCAAGCTGCCGCAGCATAAAGAATTCAATCAAGAAAAAAAAATGGAGAGAGGCAAGATGGTGACAGATTAAGTACACCTACATCATCTCGCCTAAATAAAACAACTGAGTGCAGCAAAATCCTTCCTGACTGAGGTGTTTTGGGAACCCAAAAAGCAGGAGGCTTAAGGGCATCCATCTGCAGAGAGCATAACAAAAAGAATGATTGTGCAAGGTGAAACCATGAGTTTCTGATGCTTCATGCAGGAGCTATTGGACAGCTGAGCCCCTCCCTCAGGGCAGGAAGCCACAGCATTCCCTGACTCTTGCCAGTCAGTCAGCTAGAAGACACAAATTCTGAGAGTGGGAAGGTTCTGGTGAAAAGTGGAGAGGGGTCCCCTGAGTGTGGGTTCTATGATCTGGACCCCCCTTTTTTTAGCTTTCAGAAGTATACCAGCTGGCCTCTGGAGAAAGCAGGAAGAAGGGAGAGGTAAATCTGCTGAGGCAGTCTGATTTACATAACCTCCCTGGGATAGGGAAATTTGGTCTGGGAGAAGGTGGAGCCAGGCAATTAACTAGTCCTGTACAACTCCTCTAAGGGAGGGGGACAGTAGGAAGTGCTTAATAAGCTTCCATGAGCATATTTAGGGTTCCCAGGAAGGTGTGGGTGCTCTCTTTCAAAGAGACTGAGAGTCATTTCGATGCTGCCAGCTTGTTTCTTGATTGGTGTGATTCCACTTTCTTGATTTTCTCATTTCTGTGTGTACTTATTTTGGCAATCAATGCTGTCTCATTTCCCTCCTGCATCTTTCTAACTTCCACCTTCTGTTGTTGTCCTTACATTCCAATTACCTTTGTTTAGTCCCCAATTTTTCTGACTTTTTAATTCTAACCATTTGGTTTTCTATCCTTTATTAACTTTCTATTTTTATCCTTTCTTTTCTCTTTCCCTCTCTCTTCATCATACTGACCTGTTAATTCACACTATATTCTTTTTGATATTCAGTTCCCCATTTCCTTGGAGATGCACCACTTTTTTATTCCTGTATTTCTACACAGTTACATTAGTTTAATATTCAATCACTTAGGTCTTATATGATTCTTCTGCTAACATTTACTATCAATATTACTATTAAATCTTTTTTTTTTCACTTCTTTTGCTTCCCCTGGATGTAAACTTTTTCATTCAAGGGAACTTAGACAACAACAAGGAAATAAAATAAGAAGAAAAAAGTGTAAAATAGAAAACTTAATACACCCACAAAAACAGCAACTAAATAAAACCTGAGACTACATGGAGGACATAACCAACTGAAGAAACCCATCAAGATAAAATGATGAGCAGAGAGCCACAAAAAATTACAAAACATACCAATAATCAGGAAGACATGGCCCACACCAATGAAAAAACTTAAAACCAGGAAGAGAAGCAGAACATTGAACAACTAAACAAAGATGTCCAAACTAATACCATGGATCATTATAATGAAGTGAAAGAAGAGATTAAGGATATTAAGAAAACACTTGCAGAGCGTACTGAAGAAATTGTAAACATATGGAAAAAGATAACAGAATTGTTGGTAATGAATGGCACAATCCAAGAAATAAAAAAAAATTTAAAAAAAAACACTCTAAGCAAATAACAGCAGAATTGAATAGGCAGAGGAAAGAATTATTGAGGTGGAAAGCATTAAATCTGAAATCAAAGAAAGAGTAGAATTATTAGATAAGAAGTTAGAAGAAATCCAATAGAGACCTAGGGATCTGAATGACAACACAAAATGCACAAATATCTCAGAAGGAGAAGATAAGGGAAAGGGGACAGAAGGTTTTTTGGAGGAAATAATGGCTGAAAACTTCCCAAACTTACTGAGGGAGATGGATGGTACAGGCCCAGGAATCACAGCACAACCCAAACAGTATAAATCCCAAAAGGCCTAGTCCAAAACATATCTGTGAAATTATCTGATGCTCAAGACAAAGAGAAAATATTGAAAGCAGCAAGAGAAAGAGAACCATCGAACACAAGGGAGGCTCAGTAAGATTAAATGCTGATTTCTCATCTGAAACCATGGATGCAAGAAGACAGTGGTATGACATAGTCAAGATACTAAAAAAAAAATTTTCCGGCCAAGAATACTCTGTTGAGTAGAACTGGCATTCAAAATTGATGGAGAGCTCAAAATATTCACAGATAAACAGAAACTAACAGAGTATGCCAATAATGAATGTGCTCTTCAAGAAATACTAAGGGGAATTCTGTAGCTTGAAAGAAAAAAACTGAAGTCAGAGTTGGAGGACAGTTTAAGATGAACAAAAAAGACAAAAAAAAAAATAAAAACAACATATGACACACACAAATTCAAAGAAAATATGGCTAATGTAAGTAATTTCTTGTGAGTAATAGCACTGAATGTTAATGGATTAAAATCACCGGTCAAGAGACTCAGATTGGCAGAATGCATAAGGAAATGTGACCTATCTATATGCTGTCTATATGAAATTCACCACAGACCCAGTGATTCAAGAAGGTTGAAAGTGAATAGCTGAAAAATCATATTAAAAGCAACTAATAACCAAAAAAGGCAAAAGTAACTATACTAATATCAGACAAAACAGACTTTAAAAACAAAACTATTGTGAGAGACAAAAATGGGCACTACATATTAGTAAAAGTGGTAATCTATCAAGAAAGAACAATCATAAATATTTATGCACCTAATCAGAGTGCCTCAAAATACATGAGGCAAACACTGGATAAACTAAATGGAGGAATAGATGACTCCACAATCATTGTGGGAGACTTTAATATACCATTATCATCACTAGACAGAACATCTTGACAGAGAATCAATAAAGAAACAAAGATTTGAATAATTTATTAGAGAATCTGAACCTAATAGACATATGCAGAACACTACAACAAAATACAGCATAAATATATTCTTCTCAAGTGCATATGGATCATTCTCCCAGATAGACCACAGGCTAGGCCACAGAGAAAGTCTCAATGAATTCAGAAAGATTGGAATCATACAAAATAATTTCTCTGACCACAGTGGGATGAAACTGAAAGTCTGCAAGGGCTGGAGAACCAGATTAGGCACAAGGATATAGAAGTTAAGCAACACACTCTTAGACTAACAGTGGGCCCAGCAGGAAATCTCAAAAGAAATCAGCAACTACTTTGAAATAAGTGAAAATGATAACACAACATATTAAAACTTATGGGATGCAGCAAAAGCTGTACTGAGAGGGAAATTTTTAGCCATAAATTCATATATAAAAAGAGAAAAATAGCTAAAATCAAACAAATAACTGCACATTTAGAGGAATTATTGAAAGAATAAATAACCCCAAAGGATGAAGAAAGAAAGAACAAATTTCAGAGCAGAACTAAATGAAAAAGAAAATAAGAAAGCACTAGAAAAAATAAACAGAACAAAGAGTTAGTTCTTTGAAAAAAACAATAAAATTGACAAACCCTTAGCTTTTTCCTGTGTTTGTTTAACACAGAAAAAAGAACAAAGATGTGAATAGACAAAATAAGAAATGAGAAAGGGGATATCACCACTGAACCCACAGAAATAAAAAGAATCATAGGAGGATATTTTGAAAAACTATATTCCAACAATAACACATAAGCAGTTGACATTAACAAAGGAAGAAACTGATGATCTCAACAAACCAATCACAAGTAAAGAGAAAAAACCTGTCATTAAATCCTCCCAACTATGGAGAGCCCTGGGTCAGACAGCCTCGCAGGTGACTTCCACCAAACATCTGGAAGGAACTAACTCCAATTCTGTTTAAACTCTTACAAAAAATTGAAATAAAAGAAACATTGTGTAACTCATTCTCTGATGTCAACATTACCATAATACCAAAGGCAAACAAAGACATCACAAGAAAGAAAATTAACAGACCAAACTCTCAAATGAACCTATATACTAAAATCCTTAACAAAATACTTGCTAATTGTATTCAGCAACACATCAAATGAATTATCCACCATGACAAAGTGGATTTCATCCCTGGTATGCAATGAAATCTAAACATAAGAAACTTAATCAGAGTAATACACCATATAATCAGATCAAATAAAAATCACATGATCATATCTATAGATGTAGAAAAAAGCATTTGACAAAATACCCAACCTTTCCTAGAAAAAATACTGCAAAAGATAAGAATAGAAGGAAACTTTCTGAACAGGATAAAGGATATATATGAAAAACACACATCTAACATCATATACATGCTGAAATTGTAAAATCTTTCCCTCTAAGATTAAGAACAAGACAAGAATACCCATTATCACCTCTCCCATTTAAAATTGTGTTAGAAGTACCTTGTCAGGCATGAGGCAAGAAACAGATATAAAAGGCATCCAAATTGGAAAGGAAGAGGTAAAATTTCACTCTTTGCAGATGACATGATTCTCTACATAGAAAGCCATGAGAAATCTAAAACAAAGATTCTAGCATTTATAAATGTGTTCAGTAAAGTCACAGTGTATAATACCAATGTGTAAAAATCAGTAGGATTTCTCTACACCAATATTAAACAATCTGAGGAGGAAATCAAGAAAAAATACCATTTGCAATACCAATTATAAAATCAAATACCTAGGAATAAATTTATTTATTTTTTTTCATTGACTTTGTAATAATATTACATTAAAAAAAAATATATATATGAGGTCCCATTCAACCCCACCACCCCCACCCCACCTCTCCCCCCCCCAGCAACACTCATTCCCATCATCATGACACATCCATTGCATTTGGTAAGTACATCTTTGGGCACCTCTGCACCTCATGGTCAATGGTCCACATCATGGCCCATACTCTCCCACATTCCATCCAGTGGGCCCTGGCAGGATTTACAATGTCCAGTGATTGCCCCTGCAGCACCATCCAGGGCAACTCTAAGTCCCAAAGGCACCTCCACATCTCATCTCTTCCTGCCATTCCCCATACCCATATCAGCCACCCTGTCCACTTTTTCCACTCCACTCCAATGCCAACTTTTCTCTGTGGACCTTGGATTGGTTATGTCCATGGCAACTCTATGTCAAGACGAGGCTCAGATTCCACATGGATACTGGATGCAATCCTCCTGCTTTCAGTTGTAGGCACTCTAGGCTCCATGGTGTGGTGGTTGTCCTTCCTCAACTCCATCTTAGCTGAGTGTGCTGAGTCCAATAAATCAGATTGTAGGTGCTGGAGTCTGTTGAGGCTCAGGACCTGGCTATCACATTGTCAGTCCAGAGATTCAAATCCCCTAAATATATCTTAAACCCCAACACTAACTGCAACTCCAGCACATTAGCATGAAAGTCTTATGAAGAGAGCTCCCATCTGAGTCCAGATTCATCACATATAAACACCAGTTCCAAAGAGGGGCCATCTGACCTGGTAGTTAGCCCCATCTGCCATGACCATAACTCCCATGGGTCTCTTTAGTCCTCAAAGGAACCAATACCCTGGGGGTTGTATCTGCTTTATCTGTCTCTTAGACTCTGCTCAGTTGTGATAAAGGGAAATCCTTCTGGCAGCCTCCAGACTCTTTTTTAGAGACTCGTAGCCATATAAACTCATTTCTCCTTTCCATTTACCCCTTACATTAGGTCAAACAGCATTTTAAAGTCATGTTATTTTATGTAGACAGGGATATTCTGCTGATCCGCATTAAACCTTCTGTACAAGGTCATTTTCCAGTTGCATCATCAGTTGGTAGTTGATAGTGATCCCTTGGTGCCAGGGAGGCTCATCCCCGGGTGTCATGTCCCACGCTGGGGGAAAGGCATTGCATTTACATGCTGAGTTTGGCTTCGAGCCTGGCCACATTTGAGTAACATGATGGCTGACAGGAGGAAATTCCCAGGCACAATGCTGCTCTAGGATTTGTTCTTATTTTAGGCTTATCAGCTCACAAGCATAGTCATTAGCGTCAGGGGCTCACTGTTGAAACCTCACTCCCTCCCGGCCCCCACCACTGCACCTGGGAGACTGTCACTGTTCCCCTAGGGACCACGACAGAGCACCACTGGCCAGGAACCCAGTACCTCCCCTGCTGTGGTTTTTAATTGTTGCCACTATGAGTATATCCAAACATTAACATGCACCCTGGACATATGTTCTGTACAGCTCCCTGTCAGCCATATATCAGTAGGAATAAATTTAAACATGTAAAGGACTTATATTAGAGAAAACTACACAACATTGTTAAAGGAAATCAAAGAACACTTAAATAAATGGAAGAATACTCCCTGTTCTTGAATAGGAAGAATAAACATCATTAAGATGACTATCCTATCCAAACTCATCTACACAGTTAATGTGCAAACCCAATAAAAATCAACACAGAATTTTTTAATGAACTGGAAAGACTAACTATGAAATTTATTTGGAGGGGAAAGTGGCCCCAAACAGTCAAATACATATGAAAACGAAAAATGAAATGTGAGGAAAAATATTACCTGATGTTAAATCATACAATAAGGCTACAGTGGTCAAAACAACATCGTATTGACAGAAGGATAGACACACTGACCAATGAAACTGAATTGAGAGTTCAGACACACATCCTCATATATACAGTCATCTGATATTCAAGAAAGTACAAGGCCCACTAAACTGGGAAGAATGGCCTCTTAAACAAATGGTCCTTGGAGAACTGGATATCCATATGCAAAAGAAGGAGAGGATTACCAACTCATGCCTTATACAAAAATCAACTCAAATAAATGAGAGATCTAAATATAAGAGCCAAGACCATAAAGACCTTGGAAGACAATGTAGGGAAGCATCTACAGGAACTTGTAATAGGAAATTGCTACATGAACTTCACACCCAATACACAAAAGCCAAAGAAAAAATAGATAAATGGGACCTCCTCAAAATTAAAGCATTTTGCACCTCAAAGGCGATTATCAAGAAAGTAAAAAGACAACTTGCCCAATGGAAGAAAATATTTAATAATCATATATCTGATAGGATCCTAATATCCAACATATATAAAAAATCCTATTTCTCAAAAATAAAAAGACAAACAACCCATTCAAAATGTGGGCAAGAGATCTGAGCAGATGCTTCTCCAAAGAAGAAGTAAAAATGGATAAAGGACATATGAAAAATGCTCAACATCACTACCTATTAGAGAAATACATAGCAAAGCTACAATGAGATACCATCTTACCAATTAGACTTGAGGCTATTAAAGAAATAGAGAACTACAAGTTTTGGAGAGGATGCAGATGAATGGGAACCGTTATCCAAAGTTGGTGGAAATGTAGAATAATCCAGCCATGCTGGAGGGCAGTTTGGCAGTTCCTCAAAAACTAGCTATAGATTTGCCATATGACCAGCAATTTTACTGCTGGGTATATCCCCAGAAGAACTAAAAACCAGGACATAAACTGATACATGCACACCAATGTTCATAGTGGCATTATTCACTTTTGCCAAAAGTTGGAATCAACCCAAATGCCCATCAAAAGATGAATGGATAAACAAAATGTAGTATATACATACAACAGAATACTACTCATCTGTAAGAAAGAATACAGTACTAACACATGGGATAACATGGATGAACCTTGAGGACCTTATGTTGAGTGAAGTAACCCAGACATTGAAGGACAAATACTATATATCCTCTCTGACATGAATTAAGCAAATCAGACTGTTTCAGAGTGCTAGAGACTGGACGATATGCTTATAGGAAATGGGGGGGGGTTGTGTGTGTGAGCTGATGTCTACATGAGAGAAATCTATGGTAAAATGTGGGTAAGTTTTTGTGGAGTGAAGGGATAAGATGATGACATAGGTATACTATTGGGTGGGACTTTGAAGGCTTGGGGGGTTAGGGTTGGGAGGGTGGGTCAGCTGGCCCATGTAGTTGAGGAGAAGGGTTGGGTGAGGGGGAAAACATGGGAGATTGTCAGGTATGTGATTAAAACTATATGTTGAGAAAACTCTTTAGAAAATATATTAAGGAAAGGATACTTGTTTAAGGTGTTTGATGGGGAACATTTGGCACAGGATGTACCTGGGAAAGAATTCTAGGGAGTGTGTGAGGGTTCATCTTCTCATATTGTGTTTTATTAGTGGGTGGAGATATGTACAATGAGTGGGAAGTTATTGTACCCCCATCCTGGGGAGGCCTGATATTCTCAAACAGAGGAAAGGGTGTCTCTCAAGAGCATGGATGGTTCCCAAAGGGGGAGGATAGACTAGAGTGTCAAGCCCTCAGCATTGTTGTAAGTATCTGTGAATCTTGTTCTCCAAGCAGTGAATCTTGGTTGTCGCTGTGGGCCTTGAGGGGAGTGGGAGAGAGGAATAGAATAGATGGAAGTGGGGGTTACTGGAGGGCAATGGAAGTGTTCCACAAGATCTTACAAAAATGGATGTAAGCCCTGTTAAATTTCACCAAAAATATATAAAAGTGAATAGTCAGAAATGTAAAACATAATGTAAACTATACAGTGTTGCCACCTTTCTCCGCCCCTCCTCCCCTTCCAGCCCCCACCACCCTTCCCGCCAGTCCCGCCCATATTACCAACCTACAATCTGCCCTCTTCCTCAGTAACTGCTTACGGCGCATTACCAGAGGTCTGCCCCCCCAGTTTTAGCCAATCCGCAGCTACCCCTCCACCCTGCCCTCCCCTTCATACTCCACCCCCTTCCCTGCCTATATAACCAAGTGTACTTCCGCAATAAAGCAGACCCGTTCTTGCGCTCAAGCGGTCTCCGTGGTTTTTCCCCAACCGCGTGTCCCCCATGCCTGGAGAACCGGTGCTCCCTCTTGGGGCACCCCCTACCGGTGGTTCGGCAGGAGCAAGGCCCCCCGACTCTTGGGCCTGAGCGAGGATGAAACCCTCTCGCTCAGCTACAATACAGTAACCAAAAAGTATACAGTCTAAAATATAAGCCATAATGTAAGCCATAACGGAATCACAGTTAGTAGTTATATTTAAATATCGGTACATCAGCTGTAGCAAGTGCAACATGCACATGTAAAAAGATCATTGCTGAGGAAGGGGGTAAAGGGTTTGATATTGGGTATATGGGAGTCACCTAATTGTATATGTGATTTTACTGTGATCTAAAACTTTAGAAGTTAAAATTAAAAATTTTTTTAATGATGTAGATACTGCAGAAGGAATGGAAGAGATTGCCTTGCCACTGTACTTGCAGGGCAACACCTATTACAATGATGAAACACAGAATATCAGGAACAAAGTTTTATGATATTTTTCATTTTTTAATACCCCAATTTATTTCTTTATTTTAGTTTTTCTAAATTATTATAAATTTTATGTCTAATCTATAAGCATGCCAATACTGTTTCATTATCCTTCTAATTGGATTTGGCAATATATTAGACTTAATTTTTGAAGAAATTTTGGATCACAGAGGGGATCCACTATGACAGGGGAAGAGCACTGGTGAGGGGTCTCATTGAAAGGGAATGCATGGGTGGGAGGGAGTTCTCCAGGGTATGCATATAGGATATATAGATATGTTCAGATGTTCATTGGATATTGTCATAGTGAATAGAGTTACACATGACAACTGAGGGAGTGCTGAGTTCCCATCCTGGGCAGCTCTGTTGCATCCCCCAGTGGAAGAGCATAATCCCCCAGGTGCAAGGGAAAAGACCCATGAAGAAGAATGGTCCAATGATGGGCCCTTTGTACTGAAGACTATGCTTATGAGCTTCTGTGCTTGATATTTAAACTAGGCCTTGAGCTGCAGGGTGCCTAAGAGTTACCTCCTGAGAGCCTCCATGTTGCTCAAATGTGGCCACTCTCTAAGCCAAACTCAGCATGTAAATGCACTGCCTTCTCCCCAGCGTGGGACATGACACCCAGGGATGAGCCTACCTAGTGCTGATGGATTGCTT
Organism: Dasypus novemcinctus; assembly: GCF_030445035.2. Lineage (NCBI taxonomy): Eukaryota > Metazoa > Chordata > Mammalia > Cingulata > Dasypodidae > Dasypus > Dasypus novemcinctus. The sequence continues at coordinate 637,140 of NW_026688144.1, forward strand.
CCAATCACCTGCTGGTGATGCAACTAGAAAAATTCCTTAAATCAAAGGGGGAAGTGGTAAAGACAAATTAATTTATATGGCTAAGAGATTTCAAAATGAGTTGGAAGGTCATCAGAGGGGTCGCACTTATGCACATCTCAGTAGGATCTGAAAGACAGCCAAAGTAGATACAACCCCAGATACTGGTGCTCCTGAGGGCTACAGAGACACACAGGTCCTGTAGTCATGACAGATGACTGTGGAATTCATTGCTTTGCAGTGGGCCTTATTTTGGAATTTGTGCTCCTTACTGTGATGGAGTTGGACTCAGATGTGACCTCTCTACATATGCCTCTTCTGTCATTTTTACTGAACCTGTGACTGATGCTGCAGTTTGTGTATGCTCAGAAGACTTGAATCTCTGGATGGTCCATGTGTCATCTGGGCCCTGAACCTCAACAGAGTTGGAACACCTACTCTGTGTTTCATTGGACTTACCCAGATCAGCTGATGTGGAAGTATAATGGTCAACCACCACACCAGGCAACCAAGAATGTGTACAACTGCGAGCAGGAGAATTGCATCCATCAGTCATGTGGGATCTAAGCCCCCTCTTGATTTAGAGATGGAGTGGACATCTCCATCCCAAGTTACACAGGATGGAGGAATATATTACAGATTTTAGTGGGCTTGCTGGTATTCTACTATAGAACTACTGTGACCCTAGCAATGGAAGAAAATTATGTCATTGATGTGGAGATTTTGGTCATGAAAGCTACTGAGGGCAGGGAGAGGGAGTAAGAGGTGTGATATGGGGCATTTTGGGGACATGGAGTTGTCCTGAATGATATTGCAGGGACAGATGAAGGACATTTTATATCCTGCCATAACCCACTAGGTGGACTGGGGTAGTGTAATCCACACCATAAACTATAATTCATGCTGTGTAGCAGTGTTCTAAAATGTATTCAGCAAATACAATGAATGCACCACACTAATGAAAGAATTTGTTGATGAAGGAAAAGTGGGGAATGTGGGGGTGGGCCATATGGGAATCTCCCATATTTTTTCATGTAACATTTTGTGTAATCTATGTATCTTTATAATATTTATATATATATATAATATATATTAGAGGAACCAGCAAGATGGTGGCAGAGTAAGGAGCTCCTAGATTCAGCTCCTGCTACAGGGCAGTTAGTAAACACAAAGAGCTCTCTGGAGCTAGCTGAAGCACCTGTTTGGGTGCTCCAGGAAGCCAGAAGAGCATCCTGCAATGTCCTTGAAGGAGTAGAAGATTCATCTGAAGATGAATCTTCAGAGAAGACTCATAAGTAGAGTATTCCATGCCACGGAGGTCGGTGCTTATCATCCACTGGAGGCACAAGCCACCTTGGGAGCTGTTCCATGGCTGAACTGAAAGCTCCACTTCCCCAAAATGGGGGAGGAAGAGTCAGTTGGGCACGAATTTCAGCTACTGATGAGTAAATTCAGTGTGCTATGGTATAATCCTGAGAACAGCTAAAGTTTGAGCCTGTTCAAGTCAGAAAGAGGTGGGTAGCCACCAACTTAACTCTGCGCCTGGCACGACAGGAAGCGGGGTAGACCGAGGATCCCAGTGCTGGTGGGGACCGGCATCTTCCCACCCAGATCATATTACAGCTCAAGCCTAGGCCCCAGTGCCATATCCAGCAGGGAGGAAGCTGCAGAGACCTGCATCAGCCTCTCTGGGAAATTACCAGCCAAGCCATGGAGGCTGGTGACTATCCTACTCTGGCTGCAGGAGCCACCCCAGAGGCTATTCTGTGGCTGGAATTGGAAGCTCCATTTCCCAGAAATGGGGAAGGAGGAGACAGTTGGCTGCCAATTTGGGCTGCTGATTGGTAGACTCAGCTGGCTAAGATATAACCCTGGGAACAGCTGGGGTGTGAACCAGCCCAAGTCAAAAAGAGGCCAGTAGCCACTGTTCTGACTTCACCTCCAGCCTGAGGGAAAGCCAGGCTGACTGAAATTCTCAGTGTTGGCAGGAATCAGTTTCTTTCATGCAGATCAGCCTGCAGCCCATCTAGGCTTTCAGCCCTGCCTCTGGCAGGGAGAAGCCTGAGGAGCCCTGCACCATCCTATACAGGTAACTTCAGGTACCTTTGGCTGTAAAAGACTGAAAAGTCAGAAGTCTACCAGGGCACCTGCAGTCATCTTGGACCTGCACTGCATAGATTGCTGCCCACACCTGCAGCCCCATCCCTGTCCCAGGCAGGGGAGAAAAAGTTATGAAGCTTCATCAGTCTCTCTGGGCAACTACAGTCTAGGCCTGCACTTGGGTTATTCTACATAGCTGTGACTCTGTCCCTACCCCTGGCAAAGGAGAAAATTGGAAGAAGCTTCATTGGCCCCTGGCACAATGAGGGCAGCTTGAGCCTCCATAGCTTACAGCACCAACTACATGCTTCGCTCCTTCTGCTCAACCAGCAAGGGAAAATTATAGGAAGCCCTAAACTAAAGAGAAAAACTGCACCCAGAATAAATACTCTAGTAAACCAGATGCCAAGACACCAACAAAAATAGTACAATCCACACCAAGAAATAGGAAGCTAAGACCCAGTTAAAGGAACAAGACAAGCCTCCAGATGACATAAAGGAGTTGAGACAACAAATTATAGGTGTTCAAAGAGATCTTCTTAATAAATTCAATGAGATGGCCAAGAGATTAAGGATATTAAGAAGACACTGGAGGTGTTTTTGGGACTTGGACTTGTCCTGGGTGATGCTGCAGAAAAAGTAACTGGACATTGTATGTCCTCCCATGGCCCACTGGATTGAACGTGTAAGAGTGTGGGCTATAATGTGGACCATTGACCATGAGGTGCGGTGGTGCTCAGAGATATGTTCAACAAATGCAATGAATGTCTCATGATGATGGAGGAGGTTGTTACTATGGGGGGAGGGGGAGTGAGGGAGTGGGGGTATATGGGGACCTCATATTTTTTTAATATAATATTAAAATATAAAAATAAAGACAAAAATAAAAAATAAAAAAAAAGAAGACACTGGATGAGCATGAAGATGAATTTGAAAGCATACAAAGAAAAATAGCAGATCTTATGGGAGTGAAAGGTACAATCAATGAAATTTAAAAAACATTGGAATCATATAAGAGCAGATTTGAGGAGGCAGAAGAAAGGATTGGTGAACTTGAAGAAATGGCCTCTGAAAGTGAACATACAAAAGAACAGATGAAGAAAAGAATGAAAAAAAATTGAACAAGGTCTTGGGGAAAGAAATGACAGCAAAAGGGGCAGAAGAAATATTTGAAGAAAAAATGGTAGATAATTTCCCAACCTTATTGAAAGACAGATCCCTGTCCAAGAAGTACAATGTAATTCCATCCAAAAAATATCCAAATAGGCCAACTCTGAGACACATACTCATCAAAATGTCAAGGGCCAAAGACAGAGAATTCTGAGAGCAACAAGAGAAAAGAAATACATAACATATAAGGGATATCCAATAAGAGTATGTGCTGATTTCTCACCAGAAATTATGGAGGCAAGAAGACAGTAGTCTGATATATTTAAGATACTACAAGAGAAAAACTTCCTGCCAAGAATCTTATATCCAGCAAGTCTGTCATTCAAAAATGAGGGTGAGATTAGAATATTCACAGATGAACAGAAACTGAGAGAATTTCTAAGCAAGAGACCAGATTTTTTGGAAATACTAAAGGGTGTGCTACAGCCTGAAAAGAAAAGACAGGAGAGAGGGGCCTGGAAGAAAGTCTAGAAATGAAGATTATATCAATAAAAGTAACTAATAGTGTCAAAAGAGTGGTGAAAATACAATATAACAGATAAAACTCAATAGTCAGGAATAAACCTAACCAATGTTGCAAAGCACTTGTATTCAGAAAACTGCAACTCAGGGTTAAAACAATTCAAAAAATGGCCTAAATACCTGGGAGAACATTCCATGCTCATGGATTGGAAGACAAAATATCATCAAGATGTCAATTCTACTCAAGTTGATATATAGACTTAATGCAATCCTAATAAAAATTCCACCAGCATTAAAGAAAAAATTGAAAACACAATTATTAAATTTATTTGGAATGGTAAGGAGTCCTGAATAGCTGGAACATCATAAAAAGGAAAAGCAAGCCCTCATCTCCAAACTTTAAATCATAATATATACATATAGTGGTAAAAATACCATGGTTCTAGCCTAAAGATAGACACAATAGACCAATGGAAGCAAATTTATGGTTCAGAAACAGACTCACATATATGTTCAAGTGATTTTTTACTAGCCTGTCAAAGTCACACACCTTGGACAGAACAATCCACTCAACAAAAGGCACTGAAAATATTGGACATCCATAGCTGACAATAGGAAAGAGGACTCCTATCTCACACCTTATCCAAAAATTAACTCAAAATATATCACAAACTGAAAATAAAAGCAAGAACCATAAAACTTATAGAAGAAATTTTAGGAAAATATCTTCAATACCTGGTGGTGGGTGGTGGATTCTTAGAAGAGATAAGAGAAGGACTGAGTGGACTACCGATGTGCGACGGCTTGCTCGGTCGGTAGAGGTGGGGTTGCCCTGCCCCACATTGGGCGCCAACTGCGGCGGCTTGCTCGGTCGGTAGAGGTGGGGTCTGGCTGCGGGTGAGGGGTAGGTCCAGCTCTGGACGAGGGGTCGGTCCCGCTCGGGATGAGGGGTTGGTCCCACTTGGGACGAGGGGTCGGTCCGGCAGCAGACGAGGGATCGGTCTCACAGGGGTTGCGCGGTTCGGCTGACGGGGTTGCCCGGCGAAGCCGGCGACGAAGGGTTGCCCGGAGAAGCAGGCGATGAAGGGGTCGCCCGGAGAAGCAGGCGATGAACTGGGGACAAGGAAAGCCAGGCCCTTGTCGGGGGCTCTCAGGACAGGAGGGCGCACGGCAGAAGAAATACCGTGGAGACAAGGTAAACACGCAAGTCCACTTTATTGAGGGAGAGGCAACAGTTTTATAGGGGCTGGGGAAGGCTGATTGGTCGAAGCCACGCCCTATTCTGATTGGTTGCAGGTGAAAGGTCAGTGGGCAGTACTGGATGGGGGAGGGGTGGTGGTTATGGATTGGCTGTCCCTGTTGCTGGGGGAAGGGGCAGGGTTTAGGGATTGGTGGCTGCTGTTGCTGGGGTGGAGGGCAGACTTGAGTTTCCCACCCACGCCTGGCTGTTGCTGCTGTCGGGGGGAGGGGAAAAGGCAGACTGGATTTTTCCGCCCATGCCTGGCTGTTGCCGCTGTCGGGGGAGGGGAAAAGGGCAGACTGGAATTTTCCGCCCACGCCTGGCGGTTGCTGTCGGGGGAGGGTAAAGGGCAGACTGGAATTTTCCGCCCTGCGCCTGAGCAGGGAGAAAGAAGAAGAAGGGTGCCGCCCCACAGGCATCGTGTGGTGCCATCTGGGAGGAGGGGCAGCCGCGGAAGCATGGCTGCCGAGAAGGGGAGACCCGAGGGCACTCTGTGCCCATGCCGAGCTTCCTTCAGGGGTGGCAGTGAGTCCGACCAGCCACCCTATTATGGGGGCAGCGGCTTGGCCTGCCGCGACTGCTCCACCACCAGGCCAGCAAACCACACTTCAGCCCGAGGGGTGACCGCACTGATGTTTAATGTATGTAGAATTTTTAATTAGCTTTACTGTAAAGGTATGGAAATGTATAGAGTGGATGGTAACACACAGTGAATAACAGCTGGTTTATAAATGGGGATGTGACTGAAAATGGTAGTCTAGTTATATAAATGCCAATTGACAGAATGCTAGGAAATAATCTAGGAACTAAGTAGCATAGTAAACTAAGAGGTGGGTGAGAATTGTGATTGATGATACAGATGCAAGAGTGTCCTTTGTTAGGTAAAACAAATGTAGATCACTACTGCAGGGTGTTGGGAATGTGGAGAAGGATGGGAAAAACACAGATGGAGTCACCTATGGACTGTGGTTAGTAGTAATAATATAATATTCTTGCATCTGTATGAAAGATGTACTGTGTTGGTACTGAGGCAGTACAGAAAAAGTGAGCCAAGTGTACACTATGGACATGATAACAATCAGTTGATATTATTTCATCTGTAGCAAATGACACACCACATTGTGGTGTGTTGATGGAGGGGTGTTGTTTGGGAATTCTGCACATGTGCATGATTTTTTATAAGGTTACAACCTCTGTCATAGAAAATATTTAAAAAATAATGAGGTGGGTTGGGGGAAAACACAACAAATGTAACATAAGGACTATGATTAATAGTAAGATTTTGACAATATTCTTTCATAATTTGTAACAAATGTCTCATGACAGTGCAAGGTGTTGGTGGAGGGTTGATGTATGGGACCCCTGTATGATATTATGCAGGTTTGCTTTGTAAGTTCACAACTTATACTATGCACTTAATTGTTTATGTATGCTCATATATGAATGATATAAAGATAATAATTGGATTGGTTAGGGGGAAATTGTTTAGTAGTAATATTTTGACAATACTTTTTATTGGTTAAAATTTTTAAAAATAATACAAGTTATTGGTGGTAGGGTGAGATATTATATATGTTTGTTTGATGTTATATATGTTTTGAAAGTTTACAACTATTATACACTTACTGTTTATGTATGTTTATGTATGAGTGATATAGTTCAATGAATTTAAAAATACATTAGAGGCAATAAAAGCAGCTTTGCAATGTTCAATGACAGAATTAGTGATTTCAAAGACAGAACACCTGAACTGAAAAAGACAGGAAAGTAAAAGAGAAGACAGTGGAAAAAGTGAAACAAGTGTTCAAGAAATCAAAAAACAATGCAAAGTGCACAAATTTACACTATTGGTTTCCCTGAAGAAGAGAATGGAAAAGGGGTAGAAAGAATATTTGAGGGAATAGCAAGTGGAAACTTCCCAACCCTTATGAAGGATATAAATATCAAAATCCAAGAAGGACAATGCACCAGAAGTAGAGTGAATCCAAATAGACCTACTCTGAGACACCTGCTATTCAGAATGACAAACATAAGAGATAAAAAGAATTCTGAAAGCAGCAAAAGAAAAGCATTACGTGCAAGAGAACCTCAGTAAGATTAAGTGCTGACCTCACATCTGAAACCATGAAGAAGAGAAGAAAGTGGTATGAAGTCCTTAATGTACTTAAAAAGAAAAATCCATCAGCCAAGAATTTTGTATCTGGCAAAGCTGAACTTCACAAATGAGGGTGAGTCCAAAGTTTTCACAGGAAAAAAAAACGAACACTAATAGAATGTTACCAAAAGACTTACAAGAGATACAAAAGGGACTACTGCATCCTGAAAGGGAAAAAAAAGAGAGAGACTTGGAGAATAGTGTTGAAATGAAGATTATTACAAAGGGTGAAATAAATGGTAAAAAGACAGAAAATAGTATCATATTGTTGTAGAATTTGAGAGAGGTTCAATTATTTGTGTATAGAGAGGCCAGGACTCAGGAATGATTTTGAGAAAGAAAAATGGTTTATTGACGGCTGGTTGGACTCAGGAGCTTTTTGTTTCAATCCTGAGCCCCGAACAAGATTTTTGAATCCCTTTTATATGGAGGAAACATTAAATGGTCCCTTTGTTTCAGTTCTCAATAGGCTTGAATTAGCATATATATCTTCCACATACTAGGTTAGGTTTTAGCATGGACTTCATACATTCTAGATAAGCTTTTAGCATATTTTGTTTGCATTTCCCCTAAAGATTTAAAGTTTATAGACCTTGCATTGTTAAACTGTTTCCTGGGACTGGAGATGTTGCCATTGTCACCAAGGGCAGGACTGCAGCCTCTTACCATTTCACACCACAAGTCAGACAGTTTAAGTTATCTCTGAAGAGACAAACAGCCTCCCACCCATTGCCCATGTCGTAGAGACCTTCCTGAGGTAGCACAGGCTTCCCCTTTGCTAGCCCATGGAAATGTCCACAGCCAGTGATTGCTAAATTCTCTTAAATATGGTCCCTCCCGTCTACCCCCATGAGATTATCTCAATTTGGCGTTTATGGCAAAAAGAACACAAAGGGAAGATTTTTCTTTCCTGAGGCTTTATCAGCAGTCTTTCTAACCAATAGGTCTTAAAAGCAATAAGCATTATGATCAGAGTCTACCTGATGAAACTCTGTGCATACAAGGGCCTGGATGAGAGGGGTTCCCCCAACCCACCTGCCAGCAGTCACAGCATCACCTGGGAATTTGTTAGAAATGCAAATTCTCAGACCCAGATCCAGACATGCTTAATCAGAAACTCCAGGGATGGGGCAGGCTGTTTTAATTAACAGTTGTCCAGGAAACTCTGATTCAAGGTCAATCTTGAGACCCTGTGGCTGAGAGTCCAGGCACTAGACCAGCCCCTGTATTTTACGAAAACAAAACAGAGTTGCAGAGAGGATAAGGGACTTCTCCAAATTTTCACAGTTGGCCAATGGCTGAGGCAAGAATGGAATGGAAATTTGCCTCTTCCCTGAATTCTAAGACAGAGTAAAACCTACGCAAAGCTTCAGGCAACTGAAAACAACTCTATGAGCTAAAAATGCAAATCAGAAGCCTTGGAGTTCACTTCTGTCAAGATAATGAACAATGACATCCATAAGTGAGTAAAAATGCCCATACTCAAAGTTCTTCTAAACCCTTAAGCTTTGTAGGAAGTATTCCATGTGGAATCTGAGCCTCCTCTTGACATAGAGGTGCAATGGACACAACCAATCCAATGTCCACATAGAAGAGGTGGCATTGGATTGGGAAAGTGGACATGGTGGCTGATGGGTATGGGGAAAGCCAGGAAGAGATGAGAGGTGGAGGCGTCTTTGGGACATGGACCTGCCCTGCATGGTGCTTCAGAGGCAATCACTGGACATTGTAAATCCTCACAGGGCCCACTGGATGGAATGGAGGAGAGTATGGGCCATGATGTGGACCACTGACTATGAGGTGCAGAGGTGCCCAAAGATGTACTTACCAAATCCAATGGATGTGTCATGATGATGGGAACGAGGATTGCTGGGGGAGGGGGGAGAGGTGGGGTGGGGGGGTGGGATTGAATGGGACCTCACATATATATTTTTAACGTAATATTATCACAAAATCAATAAAAATAAAAAAAAATAAAAAAATAAAGCACTTTAGGGGAAGCAGATGTGGCTCAAGCAGTTGGGCACCACTTGGGAAGCCTGGCTTCAGTTCCCAGTGTCTTTTAAAGAAAACTAACAATACAGAGAGCTGATGCAAAGTGTTGGTGCAGCAAGCTGACACAACAAAATGACACAATGAGACAACACAATGAGGAAACACTACAAAAGATGCTACAAGCAGGGAGCAGATGTATCTCAAGTGGCTGAACACCTCCCACCCATATGAGAGATCCTGGGTTCTGTTACAGATGCCTCCTAAAAAAAACCAAAACCAAAAAAAAAAAAAAAACTAGACATAGAGAGCAGGCAGTGAGTACAAACAATGAGAGGGTGAGAAATATAGAGATAAATTAAATAAATAAATGAATGAATTAATAAATAATAAAATCTTTAGAAAACACAAAAACACTTTATGTCCACACCCTTTAAAATTCCAGTATTTCAAATCATCTGTTTAGAAATGACTAGGCTTTGTCTTGAATCCTCTATATTATTCTTTTTCCAAACTCAATGTGCAATTTTTAAAGCCAGCAACCACTCCACTTCCCCTTGCTCTAGATGTGTCTAACAATAGAAAAATCATTTTTGACTAATGGTGGATATCTGATTAAGTAAAACAAATTATTTTAATCTAAGAATATGTTTCTGCTTGATATGGCTTTAATGGGCAAACTTAACACATTTAAGTTGAAAATGTCTCATCTACAGAAATACATTTAATTTCCCTAGCTGTCTAACAAACATGAGAGCTTTTGAAATCTTGCCCATTTCAAACACTGCTTATTAAAAGTAAGCACTAAAAGGTTAAAGGTCTAATTTAAACTAAATGAAAATAACAAGTTTGAAATTAATTTATTGCTGTCATTTTCAGATGAAGGCATCTCCCAGAGATGCATTGTTTTTCTTGGTAATCTAGACTGAAGAAAGAGTTATTTATAAAAATGTCTATAACCCAAACTTTATATATTTTCTTTTATGGCATTACCAATATGATATCATGGACCCAAAGGCATTCTGAATAAAATATTGTTAATTGTTTGAAAAAAATAAAAGGCACATATTGTGACAAAAGCTGGCTTCAAATTAATAAAGACATATTTAGAAGTCACTCAGCCTTGAAATTACCAGTCATTCAATGTCATGGGTCCTTTGAGAATGACCTGGTCTTCAAAACAATAAAACCAATGATTGCGGAATCAGGGTTGAAATCAACTAAATCACCTACCTTTCAACTACTAAACTGGAGAATTTAATCACAAAAGATGAGGGATTATCTCTTCCAAGGGATCACTTCATTAAAAATATAGATAGTATCTTAACACTCGCACAATTTCTCATATTCTATCCAAAGGAAACATTTCCAAATGAGGTTAAAAGCGACTGCCTTAAAAACCACCCAAAGTTGATGATCATCACCATGATTGTTGAGCAGGGTGGTGTACCACAGGGCCACCTGTTTCATGACCAACTCTGGGAACACACCAAGCCCCTCGCAGACTTAGTGATGGGGACTGACTCATATTCCCGAAGACACATTCAAATCCTGGTCCCTGGTGCTGTGGGTGGGAGCTATTTGGAAGAATCTCAAAGATCCTTTTAAGATAAAACCAAAATGAGCCAGGAGGGCCTTCATCCTACAGGACTGGAGACCTCACAAGAAGAGGATCTAGACAGATGGACCCCTGTGCAGAAGTGGAGACCACAGGATTCAGATGGCCATGTGATGACCAGAGGTTGAGCCACCAGTAGGATGCCCCCCTGCATGACCGTGTGGCTGCTAATCCCTTGATTTGATGTCTAGCCTCCAAAACCTGAGACACTAAATTCCTGCTGCCTATGGTATGTGTCACAGTCAAGCAGCCAGACTCAGACAGATGAGGTTAGCATCCCCCATTGTAAAGATGGGGGAATGTAGGCTCAAAGAGATGACACGACTTACACTAAACCTCAGAGCTAGAAAAAGGAAAAGCCAGAATTTTACCCAACCCTGGTGAATGCCAAGCCCCATGCTTTCCTCATGACCTCAGCTGCTTCTCACTTACAGGGTGACAACAGAAAATGCTGGCCACCAGGGCCATCCATCCTCCTAGGGATTTTTGTCCTCGAGTGAACAAAATTCCATTTTTTGCAGTTCAGATCATTGGGGAGAAAGTGCATTGCAGTATATCTAGAGTTCAATTGTGCTAAAATGTAACTTTCCTGATATTTCCTCTTGAAGAAACTAAAATGCAAGCATTGTTTTAGGTACACTAGAGATAATATCAGGTAGTAGTAGTGGCTTCTGTGACTATTAGGAAAATAACTGCACACCCCTCCCCAAACACAAACACAGAGAATCCATGAACAAAAATCCCAGTCACTTAAGGTTGGGGGATATTTTTAATGTTGTGAAGGTACCTGCAGTCAATGAGTCACCAGCATCACTTAATCTGAAGTAGTCTCATGTAAAAGTCCACCTGCTGGATGTGCCTACATCCTAAAGGTGTCTGCCAGGCTCTTGACCAAGGCCCCTTACGGAAGCTGCTTGTCTTTCATTGTACTCGCCATAAGGCCAGATGGGAGCATCTCTTCAGATTCTAGATGTCAGCAGAACCAGGATATAAGGCCCTAGGTTCCCCACCCCCTGTGAAAGGAGCCCCTGGACCTTTGGGGCCTGGGGTGACCCTCAGGCTCGAGAAAAGTACCTAAAGCCAGGAGCCTTGATGCTGGGGATGTCGTTCTTCCTTAGAAGTCAGCCCTCACGTGGTTGGCACTGCCATGGTGATGATTCAGTGGTTGGATAGGCTGGTGGATGTGCTTCCTATAGGTGGAAGACATCAGCACCTCAATGGACCATTCATCCTCCTGTGGGGGATCATCGAGATGCTCCCATTAGCAGGGGTCTGCTGCTGTAACTGCCTGAATCCCAACAAGGGGCAGAAGTTAGGAGCTTGGGTTTGTAGAAGTCAAAATAAGATGTCACTGGTTAAGCTAGCATGAGGGCATAATTCTAACAACTTCATTTTCTAGTGTCACTTAAAAATCCATCATACTTCTGGAATGAATGTATTAGTGCTGGATGTTCATGATTTTTTTCATTACATGTACCAAAATTCAAGCATAACTGATTGGGATGTTTTCATTTCAGGTGAAGAATCATATCTGGACAGACTGAGTCTAGCACAACAGACACAACTTTACTTATTCTCAGTCATAGAATATCCTTTCTATAAGGTAAAAACAAAAGGTGTATGGCATTATTTCACTGAGGGCAAACAGTTTTCTTGTGCCCCTTCTGAAAACTAAGTCTTTTCTCTTTTGACCTGTCTCTGAAACTTTATTAAAAGGGAAAACTTTCATTTACTTGGAGCTAGGTGCAACAACAGGCCTTTTCTTTGATAAATTGACCCCATTTCTGTCTTGTCCTATAGGACCAATCCCTGCTGTGTGAGATTTCTAGATGGTTTCAAGTGTTGAAGGCATACAAATCTTAATATTCCTTGATTCACTTCAAGGGTTTTAAAGGGTTTAGCACGCACAATAGCCATTTGATAAAAAAGTCTGAATCTCTGAACTCTACAAATCCTAATTATTTCTGAGTGCATTTTCTAACCAAGTCAGAAATTTCACTCTTCTCTGGTAGACTTTATTTTAGGTGGTATCTGTGCTATAAAGATTCACTCTCATAAACTTCACAGCACACCTTTTTTGTGTGATTGGAAATAGTCCCAACAGACTTCCTCACCTTCTGCTTTGTCCTTCAAATGTGACTCAGGATCATATTCTGGTAAAAGGTAAAGAAGTGGAAAGCCGTTACTCTTTTCTTTTAAAATTTTTTAACAATGCCAAGGCATATAAACACTAAAATTAGTTAACCCCAAACACCTCCCTTCCCTGAAATAACAAATTTGTAACTGTCCTTTCTATGCCCAACATACACAAATATATAATCCAATTTTCTTTTCTCTATATGTCCAGTATATCATATAATTTACCATTATGTCCAGTATACATAGACCTTCCTCAAGGCCAATGTGTGTGGATCAAATATGTTCTTTCTCAAAGTGGTGCAGTATTTTATGGGACTTACCAGTTTCCCAGCTTATGATCTTTCAGGTTCTTTCCATCTTTGGTCTCTATCAGCAGTGCTGTAGTAAACACTCTTGCATGTCATTCTACTGCAACCCATGTTCCTTTAAGCTGCAGACTAGAATGTTAAGAGTGGGACCAGTGGTGTAACGTCAGTAGGTAGTGACTCTGAATGGTAGATGTCACACCTCCCCAGCAGTGAGTGAACGTGGCTGTGTTTTTTTTAGTCCTGTTAGCTTTTGCCACACAGTTCAGTGGAAAAGGGTGTCTTGTCATGTATTTAAATTGCATTTGAGTGAGCCATAATGAAGTTGAGTATTTTGTTAAATGTTTATTGGCCATTTGTATTTCCTAGGAATTGCCTTCCTGCTCCCTAATTCATCTTTCTATTGCTTTGTGTTTTTAAGTTTTGTGTGACCAAATCTACCTGTCTTTTAATGGTTCCTGACTTTTCCATCATGCATAAGATTATTTCACCAAATATGTGTTAGTGCAAATATTTGCTAATTTTTCCCCATTGGATCTTTAATCCACCTGTGAGATCCAGGCCACCATAATAAAGTGAGTTACATGCATGTTTTGGTTTCCCACTGCACGTGTACTATAGCCTTTTCAGTATGCAAAAGCATTATTTTTATTTTTAAATGTATATACCTCAATTAAAACGTGACACAGATAAAGAAAGCACACATTGTTGGAAAACTGGAACTGATAGACTTGCTTGACACAGGATTGCCACCAACCCTCAGTTTATTTAAAAAAACAAACACAATATCTGCAAAGTACAATAAAGCAAAACTCAGGAAAAGGAGATATGCTCATAGTCTGATGTTTGGTAGGAGGTTAACTCTTCTTTACTAGACAGATAACTAATTTTCCAGCACTAGTTGTTCCATTGCAATCCTTTATTTATTGAATTGAGATGTCAGTTTTATCATTTCTTCTTGGATTAAAAATTTTAACTGAGTGTCCTTCAGGTCCTTAAAGCAATTCTGAGAGTTTCAGAGATGTTTCTTGAATTTGACAGCATTGTCATGATGTTTATTGTTCTTTTTTCAGGGACTACTTTTAAGACACATTTTAAGAATATTTTGAGCTATTACACTTTAACTATAACAAGAATATTTTTCATTGCTGTGTTAAGAAAGATATCAGTCCTAAGTCCTAGAAAAATATCATTCGTTAAAGGAATTTTGTATCAAACTTTTGTACATAGGTAACTCACTACCTTCACTTTATTCTCTGGTTTTGTATCTTATTTTTCTCTCATGATTGAATATATGATTTTTAGGATCCCAAACTCCTTCCTAAATATCAAATGAAATCATTTTTTACTCCATACCATTCCCTGGAGACCCCTGTGGATTTTCACTTTCATAAATCTCTGGTAATTGAATTGATCGACCTTTTAGGAGCAAGATCCTACTTTGCTTCCAAAATGTTAATAAACTATTGGTATACAGTAGGTAAGTACCAGGGGATTTATTTACAGAACCTTAGTGGCTGTTATCTCTTTGGGAGACAGGTGGAGCTTAGTAGCCACCGAATGCAAAATGGAATCTTCCCTGCCCCACATGAGGCTCTAGAGTGTAGATGGTAGAATATAGTATATAGACTGTATTTGAATCCAGCTTGCCAGATTAGCAGAATGTCTTTGCACAGTATACTTACCCTTTTTAACCTTTTTCTGTTTGCTTCCTCATCTGTAAAATGTTAGTAAGAAGAATATTGACCTCAAACACTTATGGTAAGAATGAATAAATGAGGGAATAACACAGTAAGTGCTCATGTCTGTTTAGCCGCTCTTATAGTCTAGGCCCGCACTGTCCAGTATAGTAGCCACTAGTGCAGATGGCTACTTAAATTTACATTAAACATAAGTAAAGTTTATATCACATTTCAAGTGCTCCAAAGCCTCCCATAGCTGGTGGCTACCACACTAGCACAGATATAAGCACACAGATCCTCCCAGAAATAGCTTCTGGACTATGCTGACTTTGAGTTGAAGTCATTCCTTTCATCAATTAAAAAATCATCTCAAAGAGAACCATCTCTGATAGGCTTCAAATGGTCACATGTTCCACCTCTCCTGCTTTCATGGCCCTTTCTACAGAAGGAATGGCACATACCAGAGGGCTGGGAAGGGAACACCAGCCACTCCCCTTGGCCACATATTGCAGTCATGGGGTGCCACGGTCATGGGCTGCATTAGCTGTCAGGAGACATGGAAGAGAGGGATGTGTTGAGCTGCTTAGTTGTCTAATTTTGCTGAACTTAGAACATTTTCTTCACTGTCTGAATTGAAAGTGTGCCACCATTTGTAAGGAGAAGGAGAATGTGTGGTTCCTACTCTTCCCCTGTTAATTTGAGGACCTACTCCTTGCTTTAGACCAGGAAGCCTCCTTAATTTCAGGCTGACAGGCTTGTTCTTGAAGCTGAGTGAGTGAACATCCTCATTTGGTTGTGGTCATTACTTTGCAGCCTTCTGTCCTATTGGTAAATACAGTTTGGAAGAAATCAAAACAGAACAAAGAAGTAAAGGAAGATAGTGTTTGTGAGGGTATCACATGAAGAATTTTTTCCTTCTCTCACTAGATATTGAAATTAAATTAGATAAAGAAGGATTTGTATTACCTTTTACAGTTGATGAAGATGTACACAAAAGATAAAGAAATTGTTCTACTTTTTATATTAAAAGGCCTGTTGAGGTGAATAGGAAAGGATCATTTTCTTAAAAAGGTGAGAAAAATAGATGATTACAGAAATTAAAACTACATTTCAGGATATGTTTTCTGGAAATTCCTTGTAATATTTTATTAATACCATCATTAATTAAGCCAAGTACTTTTTCAGTAGACTAAAGAGTAACACATTCATGATTGATGTGAGAGTATTGGCCATTAGGAAAAGCCACATTTTGAGTAAATTTTGGCCATAAAAATAATGTTTTGGATTGTTATAAAAACTAAGTTTATTTCTCTTTGATTTTTTTTCCAGAGTAGCACTATGCATTAATGGCCCCAAAAGAGTTTGTTTTAACAGCAAAAATTTACTAAGAAAAGAGGCTATTAAACAACGGCAACTCCATTTACTTGGTTATCAAGTTGTCCAGGTATGGGTCCATTCCCTCCACCCCCCAAAGTAATCCCTCATTCATTCTTGCTTTTTCCAGGGTCCTAAGTAGTCTGCTAGGACAGTGGCCTGAGAATCTTATATCTCTAATTGAATTACCCACTTTGTTAATTAGGCTTTTCAGTGTACTTGATATTTTTTATAAATCTTTGGCTTATGTTTTGAAATACAGATTTTTCTTTTTTTTTTTTAAGATTTATCTATTTTATTTATTTCTCTCCCCTCCCAACCCCCACCCCGGTTGTCTGTTCTCTGTGTCTATTTGCTGCATCTTCTTTGTCTGCTTCTGTTGTTGTCAGTGGCATGGGAATCTGTGTCTCTTTTCGTTGCGTCATCCTGTTGTGTCAGCTCTCCGTGTGTGCAGCACCATTCCTGGGCAGGCTGCACTTTCTTTTATGCTGGGCGGCTCTCCTTATGGGGTGCACTCCTTGCGTGTGGGGCTCCCCTATGCGGGGAACACCCCTGCATGGCACAGCACTCCTTGCGTGCATCAGCGCTGTGCATGGGCCAGCTCCACACGGGTCAAGGAGGCCCGGGGTTTGAACCGTGGACTTCCCATGTGGTAGACAGATGCACTAACCACTGGGCCAAGTCTGCTTCCCTTGAAATACAGAATTTTCTGATCTTCAGTTTTACAAAAGCAGAATATGCCTATATTCTTCATAAGATATGCTCAACTCTGCTTTTAGAGTTATTAAATTATTGGAATATCTGTTTTAATTTCCCCCTGATGTAAGTGTAAGAATGGACAGGATGACTCACTAAAACCAGTATCTTCATCACTACCTAATGTCTAAGACCTTATTGTTTCCTTTGTAAGTTACTTAATAAGGCATTATGATGATGAGTGACTAGAATGTAGATGAATTTCCCAAGTTCTCTAAGGTATTGGTGCTAGTCTGCTCCCTGGTTTCCTCTCTGGCTTACTCTTGTCCAGTTCATCTTGCACACCCCAGACTAATCTTCTGAAAACCCTCAGCATGCCAGCCTGTGATCAGAAACCTTGTTTCTTTCCTACTCACGGGATACAGTAGAACCTCCTCTGCTCTGACTTTTGGGATCCCCTGAGGCTGCACCTTGTTACCTGTCTTCAAGCTGGCGGTCTCTTCCCTCCCACCTAACCCACTCCATTCTCTCTCCCCTTGCTCCTTTGACCAGGTGCCCCCTCTCCCTCCAGACATCATCTCCTCATGACTAAATTCTGTCCATTCAGCAACACCCCACTCAGGTCTCTTCTTTCCCCACAACCTAAAACCCTGACCTCCTCTGAGGGCTGGAATGTTGATTTTCTTCACACACTCTGCATTGGCTTGTTGCATACTTCTAGTATTGATTGTGTCTTCAAGGACAGGAATCATCTTTGATCCTTTAAATATCCCTCTTATTTAAGCAACTAATATTTATTGAGCTCTTATTATGTACTAAGCATTGTTCTGGGCTCTGGGAGTACACAAGTAAGATAGCTGTGACTTTGCCCTTGAGGAGCTGCCATTCTTATGTGTGTGCAAGCATTTGTGGGCATGTTGTTAGAGACAAACAAGTTCAACACGGTAATTTCAATTGTGAAGGATTATACTAGGCAGTTCCTTTCTTTTTTTATTCTTCCCATAACAGATCCATTTTCATGAGGCTGAGATGCTAAAATCAAGGCTTGAATTTGTCAAATATTTATCAAGAAAATTGTTTTCTCAGAACCCCGGGGTTCAGTGCTGAGAAGAAGGAATAGTGACTTCAGAACTCAGATCATGAAAGAAGTTGTGTTTTTATGGGTCTCAGCATAAAAAGAGCCTTATTTGTGAATTAGCCATTTTGCAGAATTATGGACTATTTGGTGATCTGAAAAGGATCTGTCTAGATCTTACAGAGACATGGAAGGAGCCTTTATTTTTCCTATACCGTGAATACCAAGTGTCAGTGATTGATTTAAAATTAAAGTTCAATTTAATATTAGTATCATAGATACTTGATTTTATATGTCAAACAGAATCGATCAAGTACAATAAATGAATACAATGAATGACTATTTTTAAATCTGCCATCTTGTAACAGCTATCTGCTAAGTGAAAAGAGTATGCTTTTTAGAAACCTTCATTTCCTCCTCCTACAAATATAAGAAATGTTTTTTTTCCCATTTCCTGATGTACTTTGTTAGCAGATGTAATGTATGGTGAGGAGGAGCAATGGGAAAACAGATGACAGCACTTTGGATTACTATAACATTTATAATTGTAGAATTATACAGAAATAATCCTTTAATAAAATATAGGGAAGTGGATGTGTCTTAAGCAGCTGGACTCGTACCCACACTGTGGTAGATCCCAGGTTCAGTTCCCAGTGCCTCGTAAAGATGATGAGCAAAATAGCAAGCTGACAGGACTAGCTGACTTGGTGAGCTGATGCAACAAGGTGACACAGTGAGCTGATGCAACCAGATGATGCAGTGAGTGATGTAACTAAGAGACACAGTGAAGAAACACAATGAGACATATCAAATGGAGCAGAGATGGTTTGAGTAATTAGGTGCCTCCCTCCCACATGGGAGGCCCCATGTTCAGTTCCCAGTGCCTCCTAAAAAGAAGATGAGCAGACAGCAAGTGCAAACAACCGAGGAGAGGTGTAAATTAAAATAAAATCTTTAAGTATATATATATTCAGGAGTATTCTCTTTTTAAATATACAATGAAGTAAAGTAAATTTAGGTAGGGTTGTAAGGGGGCAGGTTTGATTGGGGGAAAATCTAAAATGTAAATCATGTGTGAATTACATTGTATTTAGTGAAGTACAGATGCTTCACTCTCCAATTACGGTGAGGTTAAAGCTTGAGGGGAGAGTGAGACAAGGCAGGCAGAAGTGGAAAGGGCCGCAGAGTTTGGAGACTGGGTTTCTACCTCTGGCTAGTTCCGGGGCCTTGGACAGGGAAAGGAGCTTCCATTTACTTTTCACCCGCTCTGTGCTGAGCTCTATGCTAAGCACTTGAACACAGGCTTGTATGATTTCCTGGGGCCTTGGGCTTGGGCAGTGTTTCCTCTCCAAAGCTCACAGATGGTCAATGCCTGCCTTGGATACAGAACCATGGGTGAAGATGAGACTTGAACCTGGTCTGAGCAGCAATGTAGCAGAGGACTGAGAATCTGTGTTCAGGAGTCAGGCACGTGGGGTTGATTTCAACCTCTCTTGCAAATTGTATGACCTTGGGCCTCATTTCCAAATGGCTAATCAGAAAAAAAGGATGAAATGAGTTAATACACATAAAAACATTTAGCAAAAGTCCCACCACAAAGTAATCACAGGACATATTAGCTAGTAATATCTGCATTTCTACCAGTATTAGGGTTCTCTGAAGAAACAGCCAATAGGATATGGGTCCATACGTAAATAGGGAGGAATTTGTTAGTAGAATTGGCTCAGTGACCCTGGGGATAGGCAAGTTCAGATTTCCTAGGGCAGGCCATGCATTGGAGACAGCACAGGGGATGACTTCCTTGGGAGAAGCTGGAGAAGGAGAGAAAGGAGTTGCCACTGCTGAGGGCCTTGGTGTTGCTTTAAGACCTCCAGCTCCTGGGGTGATGGGACTCCCCTCCTTACTGAAGGCAGTCGCCCTTGTTTGTGGATGTAATGAACCATAGCTGCAACTGCCTAATGGTCTAAAGCCACCTACAGAACGCCCTCACACTGGCAGGCCAGGGCTTGCATCATCCAATGACTCGGCACCAACTGGACGGTGATTAACCATCGCATGATCCCGTCATGCTGTAACATTTTAGATCTCTTTATCTTTACTTTTTAAGGCTTTTTAAGCTTTAGCATAGGTTATTGAAACTCTATGAGTTCTAGAGCTCTAAGTTCACTTTTAAATTTTATGCTTCTTTGCAGAGAAGGAATGAGACAAATAGAAGCAAATGAAAGATTGACCAGGAGAGAGCTGCAATCGATTCGGATCTGTTCATATACCCAAGTGAATTCCCGCTCACCTGGGGGCCAGGCCAAAAGGATTCTCACATCTCTGGGAAACCTGTGAAGTGGTCTCACTTACAGTTCTTAGAGCATTTCATGGCTTTGGGCCTGAGCACTATTCTGGATCATACTATGCCTCAGAAACCCTTCCACAGTCCCTCTTTGTTACCCAGACCAAGCCCAGTGTCACTTCTGCCTTCTGTGAGCTCTCTTGTCCCTCCCTGTCACACCCTATACCCCCCACTCCCCTCACCCCACTCCAACCCCCATAACAACAATCTCTTCCCTCATCATGAGACATTCATTGCATTTGGTGAATACATCTCTGAGCACCGCTGCACCTCATGGTTAATGGTCCACACCATAGACCACACTCTCCCACAGTCCACCCAGTGCGCCATGGGAGGACATACAATATCCAGTAACTGTCCCTGCAGCAACACCCAGGACAACTCCAAATCCCGAAAATGCCCCCACATTTACATTTCTTCCTCCCACTCCCAACCCCAGCAGCCAACATGGCAACTTTCTCCACACCAATGCCACATTTTCTTCAATTATTAATCACAATAGTTCATGAATAGAAATATCAGTAAGTCCACTCCAATCCATACTCTATTCATCCATCCTGTGGACCTTAGAATGGTTGTGTCCATGTGTAAGGTGGTGTAGGAGGAGCACAGACTGGCTTGCTGGGTCATACTTCTAGGGGTGCCATAATTCTAGGGTTCCCTACTGCTAGGTGTGCTGTACTTCTAGGGGTGCCATATTTCTAGGGTGCTCTACTTCTAGAGGTGCCACTGTAAGTGTGTGGTTATTGCTTTTGTTAATTAGCATCAAGGACATGGTACTGAAAAATCTCTGAAACCTCTGCCTGAATCAAGGACATACAGGCAAGAAGCCTCCTGAGAGGGGTGCTCCTTGGTCCGGGCCTGAGACCGCCCCCTCCCCTGCCTGCCTGTCCACCTGCACTCCCTACTGCCTTCCCCTTCTGAAAGCTGCACCGCCCTTGTCCTCCCTTTCTGCCACCTGCACATCAATGGGCTCGGCCTCAGGGCCACCACAGATGCTCTTCCCTCTGCCTGGAATGACCGACTGTTCCCCAGATTTCACAAGTCTTGCCCCTCATTATCATTTATGTTTCAAGCCAGTCTTCCTAGAGCCGCCCTGGTTAAAGTATTCCCAAGGCCTGTTTAGTTCTCCTTTTCCTTTTTACTGATATACACACATCCCAGGCTTTAGAGTTAAGCGAATTTTCGACAGAAGGAACACACCTCTTGAAACAGCATTTGACTCAAGACACAGCAGAGCGCTGCGGAACAGCTCAGTTTTGCCAGATACCACTTGAATGGATTCGATTTGTGCCGCTGCACAACAGCACCTGCCAGTACCATGAGCGGTGCCCGCTCGTGGTGACCGAGGCGCTGAAAACCGACTCCTTGCACGTTGACAAGATGCTGCTGCGGACACACTGAGTTAATATACCATGGCAGTGAATTCCACCTGAGTCTTCCACTACTGTTCCGCGGCTCCTGGAGGGTTTCAGATGCCGCGCTGCCATGGCCTGCTCTTCTTCCGGACAGCCCGCTTGGAACCCTCCGGGAGTGCAAGGGCAAGGGCAAGGGCAAGCAGGTGCAGGCCCCCAGTCCAGCAGACGCGACTCCTTGTGTCCCAAGTGGGCCCTCCAGGGACCCGCAAGGAGACGGGAGGGCACGGTCCCATCCCCAGCCCAGCTGCGCCCTCCGCCCTGCGCCCCTGGCCCTGCGCCCGCCGCCCAGCTTTGTGACGCGAGGCCGCTGTTCCCAGGCAACTGCTGAAGGCGGGCGCCAGGCAGCCAGGGAGGCGGACTCGGGCGGGGCCCCCAGCCAGGTGGGACCGACATGGCCTGGGCGGAGAAGCTGGATGCAGGCGGCCTGGCGGATGAGGAGGAGATCACCGCCGCCACGCTGCGGACCACGCCAGGGCCGCCGCCCATCTCGGAGCAGTCCGCCTTCTGCTAAGTCCCGCCGCGGCGCCTGGACCCCAAGGAGCGCAGCTACTTCTCCCGCCAGGCCCGGGTGAGGCGGGAGAGGCGGCACCGCGCGGCGGGGGTGAGACGGTGCTGGGGGCAGGGTTCCCCTGCCAGGGAGGGCCTTGGGCAGGGCTGTGCCACCCACCCGGAGCGGGGACTGGACACCCAGCGGCACCGCGTGGAAGGGATCTGGGGGCCAAGCAAGGGCGTGGGGGCGGGACCCGGGCAGGGTGGGGGATGCTTCTGTGGGGGTGGGAGCAGGACATCATAGTGGGAAAGGGCTACCAGGAAGGTCAAGTGGGGAGCGGGCAAGGAGGGAGTGCTCACCAGGGAGGAAGACTCGATGGGGCGCCCGGGAGTGGAGGGGGCAGGGGCTGCTCGGCAGGGTCGCTGAGATGGTCGCCTGGACCTGAAAGAGCAGAGCTTTTAGTACTGCGAGACACAGAGGCACCCCTCCCCCGGGCTGGAGGGGCCTTGCAGCAATCCGGTGGTGCGAGGACAGTCTAGAAAGGGAGCCCCGAGGCTATCCAGTGTGCAGGATGCGGCCCCTTGAGCATTTTATGCGGTGGTTTTCGCGGCCATGAATAAGCAACCAGGCTGATGGACGGTCCTGGGCCACGGGAACCCTCGGGCCGCCTTCCCACCGACAAGGAGAACCAGGAATAGGTCTGCACCGTCTGGCCCGGCCCCTCTGGGAAGGTGTGCGTGGTGGGAAGACCTTGGGGGTCTAAGCAGCCGAAGCCCCCAAGAAAGGGCGGAAGGAAGGAAGAGAAGGGTGTTCAGAGTTGTCCAGGTCACCCATTCCTTTCTTTTCAACATTGTTTCTGTCTGTCCCCAGGGTGTTCCTCAGGGCATCTGATTAGATAAAAGCCTTGATTGGGGACCCTCAGACTGGTGGACAGCTGGGCACCTGGGCTATCCCTCAGGCCTCCTGGAGGGATGGGACTGCCAGAAGAGGGACACCTCACTTTTCTCAGGCTGCTGTCACAAGTGCCATGAACTGGGTGGCTAAAAACACCAGAAAAGGCTCTCTCAGCCCGGCAGGCTGAAGCTGCAAGTGCGTGGGCCGTGCTGGTGTGTCAGTCCTGGCCGCTGGGGCACCTGTCCCTTGGCCAGCAAGCCTTGGGTTTTCAGTGCCTCCTCAGTCACCCTATGGCCTGCTCTGTCTCTTTTCCCATGGTGCTCCCGCCCCCCACTTTTGTCTGTGTCCACACCCCCCCCCTCTAAAGACACCAGCCATCCTGGACTAAGGGTCCACCCACTGCAGTCAGCCTCATTCAATTTAAATGATTCTGCTTGCAATAATGCTTTTGCAAAAAGTTCGTGTTCTCAGGTACCCAGGATTAGGACTTCAAGGTATCTTTTTGGGGTACACAGCTCAACCCATAACGTGGAACACAGATTCCATTGGAAAGGAAGTTAATGGTGTATAAAATAATCCCACAAAATGCCTCCTTCCTCTTCTCCTAGCCACCCACAATCAGTGGTGCCCAGGTGAGTCCCCAGTTCAGGTCAACTCTCGCTCGAGTACTGATGGGAGGCCCCTTGAGTCTCATGAGCTTCACTTCACACACAGAAGCGTAGTTTCCGGTTGAAACAACCATGGCCCTCAGCCTGCCCCCCGGGATGTCTCTTGAATCTGAGATACCCCTCTGCCTGGCTTCCAGCATGTGGAAGAACTGGATGTAGGAAGGGGACTTCTGGGGCCCTCTGACAAGGTACCTGTCTCTGCTGGCCATTAAAACAGGAGGGGGGTGGAACGGAAGGGTTCCTGACCTTCTGTAAACACACACCTCATCTGTTTTCTTCCTGTGAGCAATAGCTTTTGAACAACTGTAAATAGTTTAACTACTAAGTGGGGTTTACATTTTGAGTCTACGGTACCTATGATACTGCCAGTGAGTTGGTGGCCATCATGAGATAATAGTCAAAAAGCCAAGACTCTTGGTGTATGAAGTTGTTCAAATCTTCTTTATCTAGAGAATATAAATTTCATCTGGATTTTCAGAATAACAGACAGTTCACACTACACCGTTTTGTTTGTACCTTTGAGGAGTCCCTTTCCATAAGGTGGACTATAGACTGCTCCTCGATGGGATGTCACTGATGGAAGGTACCGCTGAATACTGCACAGTGGGGCTTGTGGATTCTGAAGCTTAAATGTGGTGGAAAAGCAGAGCAGAGCCCCTGCCCCCTGCGGGCCAGGCACAAGAGGGAGAAGGGCAGAGTGAGCCTGAAGACTCAGTGTCTCCTTCCAGAATTTGGCGGTCTGATAAATGGCCCCACCTTCCAGGGCTAACTGAACAAGGGCCAGAGAGGGGCCCCGAGGTAAGAAGTGACCAGGGCTCTATCTCTTGGTGGGACATAAGGAATGAGCCATAAGCACACTTTTCTATATGACAGGGTCGGCAAACTAAGGCCTGCAGGCCAAATCTGGCCGCCTGCCTGTTTTGATAAAGTTTTATTAGAACACACCCACACCCATTCATTTCTCTAACGTTCCTGTGCAGGATGTTGGGGTTGAGTGATAACGGCAGAGCCCACAGGGCCAGAAGAGTTCCCCCCTGGCCCTCCAGAAAGAAAGTCTCTGACTGCTGCTCGAATGCCTTATTGCCTCCTGGAAAATGGGAAATGTCTTTATTTATTTATTTTTTTGTCTTTATTTTTTTAATATTACATTCAAAACATATGAGGTCCCCATATACCCCCTATTCCCCTCACCCCTCTCCTCCCCCCATAGCAACAATCTCCTCCATCATCATGAGACATTCATTGCATTTGGTGAATACATCTCTGAGCACCGCTGCACCTCATGGTCAATGGTCCCCATTATAGCCCACACTCTCCCCCAGTCCACCCAGTGGGCCATGGGAGGACATACAATGTCTGGTAACTGTCTTTAGAACGCATGCATTCAAATGGGATTTTATGTGTTTAAAGCATTTCAGGGCAGTTTTGGTTAGCTGAGGTTACAGGCAAATTCAAGTCCTGGGGCTTTGTGCATGCCAAAAGGAAATGATGCAACTGAAATAAATATTAATTAAAATCTAAAGAAAAGAGCCTTAAAAGCAACAAGAACAGCAAAAGGCATTTCAAAGTCTATTTGAACCAATGTTCACACCATGGTATTGGGATTATGGGCAGTGGTATCTGATCAGCTCCAGGGCTCCAGGAGCAGTTTCTCTGACCTTGGGATCATTGGTCATAAAGAGGGCAAATTCTGTACTACAGCTGATCAAACTCTGTACTAAAGCTGATCAAATTCTTCCTAAATCAATTTCCTTGGAGCACAGTTAACAGTAGTCAGTGTGTTGGTTAGCAGCCCAGGCTGAGGAGCCCCAAGTGGAAGTATCAGCTCTGTGGTGACTAGCTGTGGAGCCTTCACAAGTCACAGCCTCTCTGTCTCACTTTGCCATTCTAGGACAGATCAAACAGAACTGACCTCATGGACCACTTAAGAGAATGAATGTGCTTAGTGTGCATACAGTGGCTCACAGTAAGCCCTGGGTCGGTGGAGCTCTAATTAATGTTTTGTTTTTATTTTTTTATTTTTTAATTATCTTTTTTCAAAGTTAATAGATCACACAAAATGTTATATTAGAAAACATAAGAGGTTCCCATATACTCCACTCCCCACCCCCACCCCTATCAATTTTTTAGTTGTATTTTTTGAAGATACATAGATCACAAAAAATGTTACATTCAAAAAATATAAGAGGTTCCCATATACCCCCAACCACCTCACTCCCCTCCTCCCACATCAACAACCTCTTTCATTAGTGTGACACATTCATTGTATTTGGTGAATACATTTTGGAGCACTGCTGCACCCCATAGACTAATTGGCTTTGGCTAGTGATGGTCAGTGCCCTTTTGCTAAGGACTGGGTCCACTGGGCCAAGCCTTTCCTTCCTGATCTGACCACTGTCAGAGATGCACATGATAGAACCATCAACCTGGGGGCTTAAAAAAGCAGTTCTGGGGCATTGTCAGACTAGCCCTGGCAAACTGAGACAGCGGCTAAAAGTAAAGATAGACTTCCCATGCCAAGGTGTGTGTGTGTGTGTGTGTTTGTGTATGTGGCAGGGAGGCTCTGCCCAGTCCAGTCTCAGGAACCCAGGTGGAGGGAGGGCCACCACTCAGGCTGTTGTCCTTTCAGTGTGAAGTCTCTGGAACTCCTGGCCATGGGTGCTTACATGCTTCTGCCTGAAGAGTCACACATGGCTCCTTGGTCACATGCAAGCACTTAGCAGAGGAGCAGGGACAGTTACTCCTGTGGGTGACCAGGAGTGGAGGAGAATTGGCTATTGGTGCCATCTACCACTCAGCTGATCCTGAACAACGCTCTGGGGTTGTGTCTCTGGCTCCATTTCCCACTGATGGAAAGCCCTTGCTTCTCCTACCAAGTACCCTTTCTCAGCCAGCAGCTCTACCTGCAGTAGCAAGGTCTCCTCCACTGTCACATCTGTTTCTTACCCCCAGCACCAACAACCTCAGCAACCCTCCTTCTGTGTCACCCTGCACTTTGTTCACACCTCAGCTATTTTCTGAGGGAAAAGTGATGGTAGACAGCAAGGGCCAAACCAGTGTCAGGAAACACTGAATTTCAATAATACTCAAAACACAAAGGGCCAAATGGACATCAAGAGAGAAAAGTAAGTGGCGTTCTTTTTGCTTTGTGTTTTAAAAGCAACATCCTGTGTGAAACAAGAAATCCCTTGAGAAATGGTAATAATGAAATACCAATAAACCCAGAAGCTCCATTTTGTGGTAGCATGTAAATCTGAGTCAGTTTTATTAATGACATTCTGCTTCAATCCATAAAGTAGTGAAAGAAAAAAAGAGGAAAGAAGAAAAATTGGTGAAACAAATCAAGGAAAAGCAGATTTTTCAGTTTGATTAGTTTTTGGAAATGGATAGTCATGTTACTAACTGAGGCTGGCTGGTGATGAATATTTTTTTCTTTATTTTTCTGTGATAGAAAATTATATTTTGTTCTGCAAAAGTTCTGAATATGCGAAATCCCCACGAGGAAGAGCTGTCTAAGATTGTGATAACATCCACCAGCATTGCTAAGGAAAGTTATTCTGAGCTATGATAGGCTCCTGGTAACTAATCCAGGGCTTGAGGGACAGGCATTGCTGCTTACTCATCATTCTTACTTTAAAGAGACTTTTAGAACTCATTAGGAAAAGAAATGGGCATTTTTCAATAATGTTGCATATCATACTCTATTATGCTGGTTTTCTCCAGCTTAGGGAACAAAATAAAGTGCCATTAGCTCTTACATTCAGTGTAGGGTGATTGCATGTTCTGTTCTTGAGTCTATCCTTCCCCTTTAGGATCTTTCTCTCAGAATAAGAACCCTAGGGGTTAACTCAGCTCAGAAGGGTCAGAGGAAGCACAAGCCCAGCCTTTTCCATGAGGATCTTCTGTTTCCTTGTTCCCCTGCTGTTAGCACTGGCCCCTGCTGGCTGCCCTGCTGCCCTGTCCCCTTTGGCACCAGGCTTTCAGGTGTGAGAGAGGAAGGTGCCTCCCACCTCTCCACCACGTGTCTGGAGGCCTGGTCTATGTGTTGGACCCTGTGGCTCTTCTCCAGCCACACATGTGTTCCTCTGGTGGGCTGGCCAGGAAGGACTTAAGCCACAGAATGAGCAGGAGCCCAGCTTCATTCTAAGTCCTTAATTTTCTAGGCATATCTAGGTGATGTGAGTGATGGGGACCATGTTATCTTTTTTTCTTTCCAGCTGGCCTCAAGTGGGCTGGGCAGTAACTCTGAACCTCAGAGGGGAGGGTCTGGATTCCAGAACTTTCCCTGACAGGAGACCAAGTTCCTCCTTTGGAGAATTGACCTTGTATCATCCCAGAAGAGTGGGTGGGATGCTTGGGTTTCCTTGGGTTACTGAATGGCCTTCTGATCTGGGGGTTTACCTACAAAGTTTCCTTCAAGAGGACATAACACTGCCACCAAGAGGTGACTCTCGGCCATTCAACATCCTATGTTATGTATGTTAAAGATAATGTGATCTCTCCATGGTGCATTACGTTTCTTAAAATGTTGGATTTTATTTGATTTAATTCAAATATCTTTAGTTTTTATATAGTGTAGCCATTTGATACTGTTTATGAATTCCAAACATAGATATTGGATTATGTTTGTAAACTGGTCTCTTCCTATGGGCATAATAGATTGTATTAACTTCAGAGGTTTCACTTTTACTTTATTAAATTATGATCAAGGGTTGAAATGGCCCATGTCAGTAGGACATTGAGTCTTCACCCCCTTGGTGGGCAGGGACTCACTAAGAAAAAGACATGGCAAAGGAAGTAGTTGGAGTTTTGATGCTGGATCCCAGGGAAATAAACACACAGGAGAAGAACACAGAGGAACAGAGATGGCTCTATAGACATGGCAGAGGCCTGGAAAGAGAGAGAACCTGATGGTCTACAGCTGACCTTGTGGAGACACCAGAGCAGCCAAGCCAATAAAGAAACAAGCCCCAGACAGAGAGACAAGCCTTATGCCAGCCTACAGCTGAGACCAGAAGAAGCTGGGACCATGGAGTCTGAAGAAGAAGGCTGAATCCTCACAGAGACCAGCAGCCATCTTGCTCCAACATGTGGTAACAGACTTTGGTGAGGAAAGTAACTTACACTTTATGGTCTTGCGACTGTAAGCTTCTAACCAAAATAAGCCCCCTTTGTCAATGCCAACAGATTTCTTGTACTTTGCATCAGTACCCCTTTTGTTGACTAATGCATACAGTCAAAGTGTTTGATATTTTCTTTTTGATTTCTCCCCATTGCTTTGATGATTAAAAGGCCCTTAGAGCTGTTTTTTCACTTACGTTTTAAAATCCATCCAGAATTTTCCTTTGTCTGCAATGAAGTGGGAAAATACAAGTTTATTTTTAACCCAAAGAGCTATCCAGTTTTCACAGTACCAAACACTGAAAACTTTATCACTGGCCATGGTTTGGGCTTCTTGTTAACCTAGGAGTGTAGGAGCCATACTGGAGGTGATGCTTTCCACAGAAGTGAAAGCCACAGTGGACCAGGGCACCCTGTGACCATGCCAGAAGTGGACAAGCTTGAAGGCAGCAGTGGAAGGAAGCTCGGGTGTGGTGGGCTGGTTCCGGCTAGCCGTCGTGTGGGAGCAGGAGCCCTGAGCCCATGCTGGGAGGTTTTCTGTCCTCCCCGTCCTGTAAAGTGACTTGGAGCACAGGCACACCAGGATTTCCAGCAGCCATGGGACAAGTTCCTTTAGTATGGCACCCCTGGAATTCTCAAGAACTTTAAGAAAATACGAAGGATTGCCTTGTTGGCCTTAGCATGTGGCTGTGGACAACAACCAGGCTGACTTATCTTCACACCTCCCCCAGAATGACCAGGTGTCTTGCACAGGATGGAAGGTGTGTGAAGGGTCTGTAGAGACTCAGTTGAAGCTGCTTTCACCCAGTCTGAGTTCCTGGAGTCAGTGAGCTTGGGGATTACTGGGTTTTCCAACATACTCTGCATATGTGCTGCATTCTCTTAACTGTACTTTCTACCTTGTGCCTTGTAGTTGGTAGAAATGCTTCCTTTTGTTACCCACCCAGAGGAAAAAAGTAAGGCAAAAACAAACTTAGGCAACCTGGCATTAGGTTCGAGACCTGAACCTGCCCAAATCCAGCAAGACCACGTGTCTGAGTTCACTGTTGGGAGGATATAAGCAGCCAAAGTGATATACATGGCTAACCAGGGGAGGAGTAAAGAACAGCTAGCAAGTGCATTTCTTCATCTTTTTTAGATAATGAGGCAGACGTACTTTCCCTTTAAGGACAAGATGGGATGAACAAATGGAGATATTAAAAGATGATAGCTGATGGGTGGGGCAAGATGGCACCTGAGTGAATGCACTTCACAATTGTTCCTGCAAAAGGCCGGCTGAGTACAGTTGGAATCTTGCTGCAGTGGGCTGTTTCGGGGACGTGCAAGGCAGGAAGTGTTTGGACATTGATTTGGAGAGACTGGAACAGAAGTCGTGCTTGCTAAGGGTAGAATTGTGAGTTTCTAACACTGAGGTCAGAAGTTGTGGAGAGGTGGGACTCTTCCCCCTAGGGCATTCCCTGGACTGTTAGTAGTGTGGCGATATTCCCAAGCCCTGTGTTCCCCAGAAGAATGCTCCCCAGGTCCATGACCCCTAAGCCACCACAGCCCACATTACACAGACCCACAGACCCCAAGCCGACAATATCCCAGACTTCCCACTCCTAAATCCAGCGCTCTCTCAAATCCAGTGCTCCCTGCGGTAAGGGAATACACTAGCCGTTCAGTTTTGGAGTGACTCTGTGAGTTGAATGGTTTTGGTGGGAGGTGCAGAGGGGCCAAATGAGATGGGGGTTCAATTTTCAGGTCCTGCCACCCCCCCCCTTTTTTTTTTTTGAGCTGAGGAGCATTCCAGCTGGTTTGGGGAAAACTGGGTAAGAAAGGAAAGGCAAATCTGCCAAGAAAGCCCAATTTACCTAAAAATGCTGGGATCGGAAACTTGGTCTGGGAGAAGGTGGAGTCAGAAAATCAACTAGGCAGCAGACTTGGCCCAGTTGTTATAGTGTCTGCCTACCACATAGGAGGTCTGCGGTTCAAACCCCCGGGCCTCATTGACCTGTGTGGAGCTGGCCCATGCGCAGTGTTGATGCACGCAAAGAGTACCCTGCTAAGCAGGAGGGTCCCCCACGTAGGGGAGCCCTATGTGCAAGGAGTGCGCCCTGTAAGGAGAGCCACCCAGCATAAAAGAAAGTGCAGTCTGCCCAGGATTGATGCCGCACACACGGAGAGCTGACACAACAAGATGATGCAACAAAAAGAAACACAGATTCCTATGCCACTGACAACAACAGAAGCAAACAAAGAAGACACAGCAAATAGACACAGAAAATTGGGGGGGGAAGGGGAGATAAATAAATAAATAAATAAATCTTTTTTAAAAAATTCAACTAGCCCTCCTGTAGTACAACTAAGGGAGATGGACTGTAAGATGTGTTTTGAAAACTTCTATTAGCATATTTGGTGTTCCTGGTGATGTGTGGGCACGCTCTCTTGGGAAATTAAGACATTGTTTTCTCTGGTGATTTGGTTCACCAAGGACCCACTTGATTCTCCTACTGGACACCTCACACAGCTTTCCTGCTGCCCTGGGATAGAGAGAAGGGAAAAAGGGAGAAAGGGGGAAGGTCAGACTCCTAAGCATTTTATTTAAATGCAAAGAGGACTCCTTGCTCGAAACGTTGGTCTTTTTTATTGGTTTATTTTTTTGTTTTTCCTTCCTCTTTATAACCCCACAGCCCTTTCCTCCTCCCCCTCTTACTCTCCTCCTCCTCCTCCTCTTCTTCTTCATCCCCCTTTTCTTGCTTGAATTTCCACCCCCACTGTTCCCCCTTTTTTTCCCTTTCTCTTCTTTTTTATATTATTTATTTTAGGTGTGGCAGGGAGTGATTCACATTTGCTGTGTTTCCTCATCCTCTATTTCCTCTTTTCTGAGTGTACTGATTTTGGCTACCAATACTTACCCCTTTCCTCTACATCTTTCTATTCTCCATCATTTAGTGTTTCTCTTACATTCCACTGCTCATAATTTAGCCCCCAATTTTTATTTCTAATACCTTTGTACTGTTTTCTGTCTTTTATTCACTCTCTATATTATTGTCCTTTCCTTTCTCTTCCCACTTTCCTGACCACACTGGTCTTTTAATTAATACTATATTCCTCACCATATTCAGGTTACTGTCTCATTATAGATACTCCATTTTTCTTACTGTTATAACTCTACACAGCTTACATGAGTCTAATACCCATTCTTCTCGATCTCACATGGTTCTTCTGCTAATATTTACTAACAATACTACTATTATACTTTTTTCTTTTCTTACTCTTTTTGCTTTCACTTACCCTAATATTTTCCTTCAAGTGAACTTAGCCAATAGGACAGAAATTGAATAAGAAGAACAAAATGGCAAAGAGAAGACTTAACACACATGAAAAGCAGCAACTAATTAAACCTTGACACTAGACAAAGAAGCTCATCAACCCACCAAGATAAAATGATGACCAGGCAGCAACAAAAAACTACAAGCCAAACCAATAATCAGGAAAACATGACCCAATCCAATGAACAAACTAAAAAGTAGGAAGAAGAGCAGAACATCAAACAAGTAATTAAAGCTCTCAAAACATTTAATAGGGGCCAATTTAATGAGGTGAAGGAAGAGATAAGACTATGAAGAAAACACTTGGAGAGCATACAGAAGAAATTGCAATCATGCAAAAAAAAGACAATGGGTATGATGGGGAGTAACAGCACAATCCAAGAAATCAAAAATACACTCTCAGCAAATAACAGCAGATTTGAAAAGGGAGAGGAAAGAACTAGTGATGTACTGTCTTCTATTATGGAAGATAGTACATCCTAAATCAAACAGACAGTAGAATTGATAGATAAAAAGAGAGAAAAAATTCAACAGAGACTTTGGGACCTGAATGACAAAGCAAAATGTGAAAACATATGCATTATAGCCATCCCAGAATAAGAAGAGAAGGGAAAGGGAACAGAAGGGGTGTTGGAGGAAATAATGGGTGAAAACCTCCCAAACCTATTGAGGGAGATGAATGTCCACATCCAGGAAGCACAATGCACCCTAAATAGCATAAATCCCAACAGGCTTACCCAAAGACATATACTTGTCAAATTATCCAATGCTCAAGACAAAGAGAAAATACTAAAAGCAGCAGGAGAAAAGAGAAACATCACATGCAAAGGAGGCTTCATAAAACTAAGTGCTGTTTTCTCATCTCAAACCAAGGAGGCAAGAAGGCAGTGGTATGATATAGTCAAAGTACTAAAAGAAATAATTTCCAAAAAAGAATACTCTGTCCACCTAAACTGACATTCAATATGATAGAGAGTTCAAATATTCACAGACAAACAGAAATTAATAGATTATACCAACAAGAATCCTGCCCTTCAAGAAATACTAAAGGAAGTTCTATAGGAGGAGAGATAAAAAACAGGAGAGACAGAGTTGGAGGAGAGTGTAAGAACAATAAAAAGACAAAAAAAAATAAAAAACCAAACAAAATATAACAAACACAAATCCAAAGAAAATATGGCTAATATAAATAATTCCTTGAAAGTGATAACACAGAATGTCAAAGGATTAAACTCACCTGTCAAGGGACTCAAACTGGAAGATTGGATAAGAAAGTATGATCCATCTATATGTTGTCTACATGAAAAACATCTTAGACCTAGGGATTCAAGGAGGTTGAAAGTGAATAGCTGGAAAACATCTTACAGGCAAATAATAACCAAAAATGGGCAGGAGTAACTATGTTAATATCAGACAAAATAGACTTTAAATGCAAAATAATTGTGAGAGACAAATATGGACACTGCATATTAGTGAAAGGGATAATCATTCAAAAAGGAAAGAACAGGTATAAACATTTATGCTCCTGGGAAGCAGACTTGACTCAGTGATTAGGGCATCTGTCTACCACATGGGAGGTCCGCGGTTCAAACCCTGGACCTACTTGGGGCCTCCTTGACCCATGTGGAGCTGTCCCATGCACAGTGCTGATGCGCACACGGATTGTTGTGCCATGCAGGGGTGTCCCCGTGTAGGGGAGCCCCAAGCGTAAGGAGTGCACCCTGTAAGGGGAGCTGCTCAGTGTGAAAGAAAGTGCAGCCTACTCAGGAATGGCACTGCACACACAGAGAGCTGACACAGCAAGATGATGCAAGAAAAAGAAACACAGATTCCAATGCCACTGATAACAGAAGTGGACAAAGATGATGCAGCAAAAAGAGAGAGAACAGACAACTAGTGTGGGGGGGAGGGGAGAGAAATAAATAAATACATCGTTAACAACAAAAACAAAAACAAACAAAAAACATTATACTCCTAACAAGGGTGCCTACAAATATGTAAGACAAACACTGGAGAATCTAAGGGAAGGAATTGATGCCTCTACAGTTATAGTGGGGGACTTTAATACACCACTATCACCTTTGGACAGAACATCTCAAAAGAAAATCAATAAAGAAGAAAAGACTTTGAACAATATATTAGAGGAACTGGACCTAATAGACATATACAGAACATTACACGCAAATAAAGCAGGATAAACATTCTTCTCAAGTGCACATGGAACATTCTCCAAGATAGACAACAGGATAGGTTGCTGGGAAAGTCTCAGTGAATTCAGAACGTTTGAAATCATACAAAATAATTTCTCTGACTACAGTGGAATGAAGCTGGAAATCTGCAAAGGTCAGAGACCCGGATTTGTCAACAAGATATGAAAGTTAAATAAAACACTCTTAGAAAAACAGTGGGTCAAGGAGGAACTCTTAAAAGAAATCAATAACTACCTTGAAACAAATGAAAATGAAAATGCACATATCAAAACTTATGGGATGCAGCAAAAGTGGTACTGAGAGGGCAATTTATAGCCATAAATTCACACGTGATAAAAGAAGAGTTAAAATTGAAAAACTAACTTCACAGTTGGAGGATTTAGTAAAAAAAACAATGACAAACTAAACGCAAAGGAAAAGGAAAGAAATAACAAAGATCAGAGCAGAACTAAATGAAAAAATAAGAAAGCACTGGAAAAAATAAACAAAACCAAGAGCCAGTTCTTTGACAAGATCTATAAAATTGACAAACCCTTAGCTAGACTAACAAGAAAAAAAAAAGATTCAAATACAGAAAATAAGAAATGAGAAAGGGGATATCACCACTGACCCCACAGAAAAAAAGACTATCATAAGAGGATACTTTGAAAAACTATATTCCAACAAAAATGAAAATTCAGAGAAAATGGACAAATTCCTGGAAACACATAAGCAACCTATATTAATGAAAGAGGAAACTGACAATCTCAACAAATCAACCACAAGTAAAGATATAGAATCAGTTATTAAAAGCCTCCCAACTAATAAGAGTTCTGGGCCAGATGGCTTCAAAGGTGAATTCTCCCAAACTTTCCATAAAGAACTAATGCCAATCTTGCTGAAACTCTTCCAAAAAATTGAAACAGAAGAACATTGCTTAACTTATACTATGATGACAATATTGCCCTAATATCAAAGCTGAACAAAGATGCCACAGGAAAGGAAAATTACAGACCAATCTCTCTAATGAACATAGATGTGGAAATCCTCAACAAAATAGTTACTAATCATATTCAGCAGTACATTAAACGAATTATACACCATGAACAGGAAGAATTCATTCCTCGTATGCAAGGATGGTTCAACATAAGAAAATACACTAATGTAAACACCACATAAACAGATTGAAGGAAAAAAATCACATGATCATATCTGCGGATGCAGAAAAAGCATTTGACAAAATACAGCACTATTTCTTAATAAAAACTCTGCAAAAGATTGGAGTAGATGGAAACTTTCTGAACATGATAAAAGATATATATGGAAAACCCCCAGTTAACATCATTTACAATTTTGAAATCTGAAAATCTTTCCCTCTAAGATCAGGAACAAGACAACGATGTCCATTATTACACCTTCTATTTAATATTGTGTTAGAAGTACTTGCCTGAGCAGTGAGGCAAGAACCAGACATAAAAGGCATTCAAATTGGAAAAGAAAAAGTCAAAATTCCACTATTTGCAGATGATATGACCCTATA
This sequence comes from Dasypus novemcinctus, assembly GCF_030445035.2. Taxonomy (NCBI): domain Eukaryota; kingdom Metazoa; phylum Chordata; class Mammalia; order Cingulata; family Dasypodidae; genus Dasypus; species Dasypus novemcinctus. The sequence continues at coordinate 673,144 of NW_026688144.1, forward strand.
CATAGAAAACCCTGAGAAATCTACAACAAAGCTTCTAGAATTTATAAATGAGTTCAGTAATGTCACAGGTTATGAGATCAATGCACAAAAATCAGTAGCAGGTCTGTACAACACTAATGAAAAACTTGAGGAGGAAATCAATAAAAAATACCATTTACAATAGTAAATTAAAAAATCAAATACCTAGAAATAAATTTAACTAAAGATGTACAAAATTTATACACAGAAAACTACACAACACTGTACAAGGAAATCAAAGAAGACTTAAATAAATGGAAGAATACTCCCTGTTCATGGATAAGAAGGCTAAATATTATTAAGATGCCTATCCTACCAAAACTGATCTACACATTCAATGTAATCCCAATGAAAATCAACACAACATTCTTTAATGAACAAGAAAAACTCGCAAAGAAATTTATTTGGAAAGGAAAGAGGCCCCGAATAGCCAAAGACATATTGAAAAAGAAAAAACAAAATTGGAGGAATTACACTACCTGACTTCAAAACATAGTACAGTAGTGAAAACAGCATGGTACTGGCACAAGGAGAGACACACTGACCAATGGAACCAATTTGAAAATTCTGATATAGCTCCTCATAGATACAGTCATATGATATTCACAAGACCACCAAACCCACTGAAAGAGGATTACCAACTCACATCTTATAAAAAAATCAACTCAAGATGGATCAAAGACCTGAATATAAGAGCCAAGACCATAAGACCATAAGGACCTTAGAATGCAACGTAGGGAAACACCTACAGGACCTTGTAATAGGAAATGGCTTCATGTACTTCACACCAGAAGCACGAGTAGAAGAACAAATAGATACATGAGACTTCTTCAAAATTAAAGCCTTTTGCACCTCAAAGGACTTTGTCAAGAAAATGAAAAGAGAGCCTACCCCATGGGTAAAAATATTTGGTAACCATATATCTGATAGGAGACCAATATCCTTCAAATATAAAGAATTCCTATATCTCAAAAATAAAAAGACAACCCACCCATTTTAAAAAGTGGCAAGACTTAAATAGAAACTTCTCCAAATAAGAAATGCAAATGACTAAAAAGCACATGAAAAATGCTCAAAATCACTAGATATTAGGGAAATGCAAATCAAAACCACAATGAGATACCATCTTACTCCCATGAGACTGGCAGCTATCAAAAACACAGAAGACTACAAGTCCTGGAGAGGATGTGGAAGAATGGGAACACTCACTCACGCTGGTGGAAATGCAGAAGGATACAGCCATTCTGGAGAACAGTTTGGTGGTTTGTCAAAAAAAAACTAGCTATGGATTTGCCATATGGCCCAGCGATTCCACTGGTGGGTATTTACCCAGTAGAACTGAAAACAAGGATACAAACTGATATATGCACACCAATGTTCATAGCAGCATTATTTACTATTGCCAAAAGTTGGAATCAATGCAAATGCCCATCAATAGATGAATGGATAAATAAAATGTGACATATACATACAATGGACTACTACTCAGCTATAAGATGGAATACAGTACAAACACATGTGATAACATGGATGAATCTTGAGAACCTTACGTTGAGTGAAGCAACCCAGGCATTGAAGCACAAATATTACATGATAAGTTGTCTCAGAGAGCTACAGACTGGTTGATAGGCTTAAAGAAAGTTTGGAAGAGAGCTAACACCTACATGGGTGAAATCTATGATAAGCTGTATGTAAGTATTTGTAGAGGGAAGGGATAAAATGGGGGCATAGGGATGCCTTGGGTGGAGCTTTGATGGCTTGAGGGGGGCAAGGGATGGGAGGAAGGGTCAGATGACCATAGAAATTGGGGGGAGGGTGGGGAAATATTTGGACATAGTAGATTGTCAGGTATGTGGTTGAAACTGTAATGTTGAGAAAACTTTTTAGAAAATATAATAAGGAAGTTTACCTGTTTAAGATGCTTAAGCAGGGACATCTTACACAGGTCAGGCTTCCAGGGAGTGTGTGAATGCTCATTTTGTCATAGTGGGTTATATCACTCGGTGGAGATCCATACAATTAGTGTGAAGTTATACCCACATCCTGAGGACTGATGTTCTCAAACAGGGAAATGTGTCTCTCAAGAATACTGGTGGCTCTAAATGGGTTAGGACAGTCGAGTATGTAAAACCATCAACACTGTTGCAAGTATCTCTGAATATGGTCCTTCAAGTAATGAAGACTGATTGTCACAGTGGGTGCTCTGGGGAGTGGGAGAGGGATATTGAATAGATGGAATCAGGGTAACTGTAGGGTAATGGAAGTGTTCCACAAGATCATGCAATGATGGATATAGGACATGTTAAATTACACCAAAATTGTATAAAAGTCTATAGGTTAAAATGTAAACTATAATGTAAAACATAAGATAACTGAAAATTTAGAAAAGTGTATAGTCTAAAATATAGATCATAATGTAAGCCAACATGGAACCTTGGTTGAAATTTATGTTTCAATATCTGTACATCAAGTGCAGCAAACACAATATGAACATGTAAAAATATCATTGCTAGGGAAGGGACAAAATGTTTGAAATTGGATATGTGGAAATACCCTATATTATATATGTGAATTACTGTGATCTAAACATGTTGTGAAGACAAAACAAATAATTAGAAAAAAAGAAAGGATGTAGACACTGAGGAAGAAATGAAATTGCCTTTCCACTGTACATACGGGGCAACACCTATTGCATTAGTGAAAGACAAAACATCAAAAATGAAGCATTTTCATTTTTTGATACCCAATTTATTTTTACTTTAGTTTTTCTAAATTACTATGTATTCTATATGTAACCTTTAAATCCATCACTATCTTCCACTTTATTATTTGTGGAACTTGACGATATATTAGGCTTCATTTTTTGAGAAGTTTTTTTTTGTGTGTGTGTGTGTTGAACAAAATTTTAATATTCTAAATTTAATCAACATCCAGCAGGTTATTTTGACTATATATTGTACATTGGAAGGAAGAATCAATTATTTTCAAAATCACATTTAGATTTCAAAGAGTAAGTATTAAAATAGTCTCAGTGTGAACAGAGAGGTTCAACTCTGGCAGGGGAGGAACACTGTGTGGGATGTTATTGATGGGAGCCACATGGCTGCGAGGGAGTTCTCCAGGCATGTATGTAGGGTACATAAAAATGTTTGGATATTTTCATAGTGGTTACAATTAAAAACTTCAAATAAGGGAATGTTGAGTTCCTAAACTAGGGAGCTCTATCACATTCCCCAATGGAACAGCATCAATCCCCAAATGCAATGACAAAGACTAATAAGTATGGTCCAACAATGAGCCCTTTATACTGATGACTATGCTTATGAGCCTGTGTGCCTAAAATATGAACTAGGCCTAGAGGTGCAGTTTGCCTAAGAGTTACCTCCTGAGATCCTCCATGTTGGTCAAATGTGGCCACTCTCTAAGCCAAACTCAGCATGAAAATGCATTACTTTCCCCCAGCATGGGACATGAATCCCAGGGATGAGCTTCTCTGGTGCTGAGGGATTATTAGCAAGCACCAGCTGATGATGTAACTAGAAGAAGACTTTGAATAAAAGGGTCAACTCAGACCAGCAGAATATCTCAACCTTCACGTAATAACGTAATAACAGTTGTTAAATACTGTTTTTTGATTGAATAAAAGGGGGAAATGAAAAGGAGAAATGAGTTTATATGGCTATGAGTTTCCACAAAAGAGTCAGGGGGTCATCAGAAGGGTCGTGCTTATGCATGACTCAGCAGGGTCCCAGAGACAGCCAAAGTAGATAGAAGCCCAGGTACTAGTTCTCCTGAAGGCTGCAGAGACCCACGGGTTCTGTGGTCATGGCAGCTGGCTCTGGAGTTCAGCGCCATATCAGTGGGCCCTACTTTGGAGTTTGTATTCCTGAGTATGATGGAATTTTACTCAGATGTGACCTTTCTGCACATCCCTCATTCATTTTTAATTTTAGTCATTCAACAACCATTTAGTCATCAAACACATCATGGAAGGTACTAAATAATATTTTGTGAATAAAGAGATAAGTAAAATATTCTTCCACATCTTATAGAGATTATGTGCAAGCAAAAATAGTAGTGACTACATGAAATACCCTGAGATGGCACTGACATCCTGGTGAAGTGGATCTAAAAGTTTATGCTCATTCTGTGGAGACAAGTGAAGGCTTCACAAGGGAGATGACTGCACTGACACTGAAAGTAGAGATTGGGGTAACTTCAAGAGGAGAAAGGTGTAGAAGCACACCAAGAAGAAACAAGAGGTAAACAATCCAATCAAGATAACCATATGGTGTGGTGAGGTTTTAAAATTAGTTCTTACTATCTGATGAACAATGAAGGGGTAGGATGTGAAAAGGGGATAAGCAGCCTGACCAGTTTGGCAGTAGCCATAGTATAGAGAGCCTGGTGTTTTGTGCAGAACATGGATATTTATGTTTTAAATTATTGAGAGTCAGGGCAGGTTTATAGAAGGTGATGGTCGTGAAATTACTTGCCATGATGAAAGCTTACTCTCAGTCAACATGACGATCGCTGTTGCCAAAACCCTACAGAGAGGATGAGGGATGGAAATAGCACAACTGTAGTGGGAAGTGAATCTGTGTGTGCTTGGACTACAAAGAAAAATATTCATTTTTATCCTAAGCACAGTGTCAGGCATTTTGTATTCATTATTTCATTTAATTCAATTATTCCATGAAATTGTTTTTCACTATGCTGATTTAATGGAAGAATAATGTGAGGCAGCAATGCTATATGCTTATCCAAGATATGTAAATGTAATTGTCATGGATTGAACCTTGGAGTTCAGAGTTTCTGGAATTTTGCACTTCACTAATAACTTATTTATTAATAACATTAATATTTTAGAACTGTGTTAGATTTACAGAAAAGTTGCAAGGATAGTAGAGAGGATTTTCAAGAACTTCTCACATACTTTTCCAACATCTTAACACCTCCAAGCCAGAATAGCAAATTATATTTATTTTCAAAAATTCTTAAGCCATTCAGGCAGTGACAACGTCTCAGATTTTCTCCTCATGTTTTATGAGTTGTATACTTTTCAGGACTGTAGGTCGGGTATTTTGTAAAGTGCCCCTCACTCTGAATTTGCCTGATATTCTTCTCATGTTTAGACAGGGTTAATGGGATTTTGGAGGAAGATCCCAGGATAATGTGTTATTTTCATTGCATCATATCTAGGGTGCATCCTATCAACATGACTTATCACTCTTGATGTTGACCTTGATCAACAGTGTTTGGAGCTTCCCCAGCTTCCCGAATACTCATCAATTCTCTGCATTTCCATATATGGCTTTTGGAATGAAATTAATACGTGAAGCCCACATTCATGAGTGTGATGTTTGTGCCACTGCCTTGAGAGAAAAATATCTCCATATATTATGGAATTCATCTTCACAATAAATATGTATCTTTTAAAAATCAATTATTTATATTAGGATTGCCTCATGACATTTATTTCTTACTTTGGGTTGTGATACAGTACTACTTTATTTTGTTTTAGAGTTTATTTCAGTTTTGACCTTTGGAACACTTTTGGCTATGTCCTGTGTCTATTTGAAATTATCCCCGACATTACCAGTTTTATTTTAACACATACTAACTTTTTGGTACTAAGAGATACTCCAGACTCTTTTTGTATATTTCTTGACCTAGTCCTGCAGGCAGCTATTTCTCCAAGAAAATTCTTCTTGCAAAAATGCTTTTAATATCTAAAGTCTGGACACTATATGTGCCTTGCTACTGGGCCATCTCCATGGATATTACAAGAACACACATGTGTGTACACAATCCTATGTATATATACATATCTGCAAATATTTCTACATGCAACCCTGTGTAACTATATTTACCTCCACACAAATTCACACTGATGTGTCTGTCCCTAACTCATTAACAGAACAATCTAACATCCTCCCCTTGCTTATCTGAATCCTTCCACACAATGTTGGGAAGCATATTTCCCATATTCCATTGATTTACTTCATTGCTTAATTCCAGTGTACATGTATAAAAGTAAAATTTGTTAACCCATACCCTGATGGGACACAATATCAAATAGAGTAGCATACCTGTGTACAGTGCCCATTGATTTCATATTACAGATACTGTTCATATCCAATATTACTAATCCAGCATCTTTTCCTCCCATACCCCTCAGATAGGGCATTTGATGCATTTACAATACAGTTAGATTATTTTTGAACTTGGATGTTGTCAAGTTCAATGGGTTTTGAAAAATACATAATGTCATATGCCTGCAATCCCAGTATAACAGAGAATAATTTCACTGTTCTGAAAATTTCTGAGCTTCACCTACTCAATGTACCTCACTTTGCCTAAGGCCTGGGCAAACAGTGATCATTCTAATATCTCTGCTATTTTGTCTTATCCTACTTAGACTGGTTTCTTTTTTAAAAAACATTTTTTAAAATTATTTTATAGGTACTTAGATTACATAAATGTTACATAAAATGTGTTGGAATTTCTATATGCCCTGCTCCTCGTAGCTCCCACATTCTCCCACATAAACAACATCTTTCATTAGGGACATACATTCATTGCAATTGATAAACACATTTCAGGATATTGCTACTGAGCATTGATTATAGTTCACATTGTAGTTGACACTCTCTCCCACATAATTTTGTAGGTTATGGGAAGACATATAATGGCCTTTATCTGTCATTGCAAAGCCATTCAGAACAACTCCAAGTCCCCAAAACGCCCCCATGTTACAACTGTTTTTCCCTCTCCTTGCCCTCAGATCCTCCAGTGATCACTGCCTCCACACCAATGTTATAATTTCTTCCATTGCTAGAATTACAATAAGTAACAAGAAGTATAGACAATAAGGCTATAGAAGTATACCAGTAAGTCCACTCTAGTCCATAGTTCTTTCCCATTCTTAAGGATTCTGGAATGGTGATGCCCAATCCACCTCTAATTGAGAGGGGAGTTTGATCCCATATATGGATGGGATGCTCTTGCTGGCAGTTATAGGCTTTCTTATTTCCTTGGTATAGTGGTTGCCCATCCTCACCTCTTTGTTAATTGCCCTGGGTGGGTCCAATGAACTGGAGAGTAGGTGTTGCAACTCCACTGAGGCTCAGGGCACAGCTGGCACATGGGCAGTCCAAAGACTTAAGTTTCTTGGGTGTACATCTACTAACACCATCACCAAATATAAGTTCAAATAGAAGGGACAGATGAGCTATGTGTAGGGAAGTCATAACTGAGTCCCAACTCTGCCACAATGGGGAGCACAAACCCCAAGGTAGGCCCACTGGGAAGGCACCAAATTCTTGACTTATCTACCATGACCATAGGACCTAGGTGTCTCCAGAGCTCTCAGGAGACTCACTATTTGGGGTAGTATCTATTTTGGCAGTCTATGAGATCCTGCTGAGATGTGCATAAGTGCTACCTCTGAAATGACCTCCCAATTCACTTTGAAGTCTCTCAGCCTTATGAACTCGTTTGTCTTTGCATTCCACCCCTTTTCTTTTACATCTTTTTCCAGTTACCCTGCTATGTGATTGGTGAAGGCTCATCCCTAGGAGTCATGTCCTACTCTGGGGGGAAGACAATGCATTTCTATGCTGAATTTGTCTTAGGAAGAGGCTACATTTGAGCAACAAGGAGGATCTCAGAAGGTAACTTTTAGGCACCCTAAACACAAGGCTAAGTTTCAATTTCAAGAGCAAGGGATCATAAGCACAGTCATCAATATCAAGGGTCCATCAATGGGCCATTTTTCTTCACTAGTCATTGCCCCTGTACTTGGGGGATTGCTGCTGTTCCATTAGAGAATGTAGCAGAGCTCTCCAGGATTAGAATTCAATATTCTCTCAGTTATTGTGTGTCTCTCCATCCACTGGGGCAATGCCACATGAATATTTGAAAACATTTATATACCTTATGTGTATTTCCAGGTGAAATTCCTCCCATGTATCCCTCATTACTGACACTCCACAATAATGATTCTCCCCTTCACCAATTGTAACTCTTCTGTGATCCAAAGCTTCTTCAAAAATGAAACCAATAAAATAGACAAATACAATTATTAGGAAAATCAAATAATAATAATAGGTTAAATATTAAAAATAAAATACAGAAAAAATTAAAATAAAATTTAAAATTTGGGATATTACAAAATAATGAAAACTATTATTTTTTTAAAAACTTTTTTCTTTCATCAGTTTAATATATATTGTACTGTGTGTATACTGACATTTCCTTCCATTTATTCCATTTTGTTTATTCCATTAAACAAAACTATAAAATTTTGTTTTCAAAGAAGTTTTAGGTCACAGAAAAGTCACGCACAGCATATAGGGGACCCGATATACCCAACATCCTCCCCCCTTTTCCCCTTCCCATGTTAATACCGTTTTACATGTGGATGGTACATTTGTTTCAACTGTTATACAAGCAGTAAATCATAGCTACTAACCACGGTCAATGGTTTATATTGTGGTTTACATTTTACAGCACATACATTTATAAATTTTGATGACATTTAACATGACCAGTCTCCATCATTGTAAGATCATGTAGAACACTTCCATTGCCCAATAAATACCCCTCTTTCATGTACTCTATGTGCTCCCTCTGCCTCCCCTTGGGGCCAATATTGATCATCTGGCTTCACTACTTGGATAAGATTCATAGTTACTTGCAACACTGAAGTCTTGACATTCTGGTTTGTCCTCCCCTCCTAGGAATCACCTATGCCCTCAAATGACTCCTGTCCCATTGTTTGAGAAGATATAGGTTCTCCCCAGGATGGGAGTTCAACAGCTTCCCACTCATTATGTGGGTTTCCACACACCGACCCAAAACATTATGACAAAATGATCTCTCACACTCTCCCTGGAAGCCTGCACCAGGTGCACCCTGTCCTGAATGCTCCCCATCCAACACCATAAGGCAGTAACCCTCCCTTGTCATATTGCCATAGGAGTGTTCTCAACTTTTTACGTTCAGCCACATACCTGACAATTCCCAGTGTTCACATGGTCCATTGCCCAACCCTCCCCCAATTCCATGAGCCGTCCAACCTACCCTCACTACACCACCCCTGTCAAACCAGCAATGCCTAACCCAATAGTATCACCAATGTTTTTTCATAGTCCTTCACTACCCAATGACACACTTTCACCTTATCATAGATTTGGTCCATATGGGCATTGGCTCACAAACTTCTCCATTTGTATTTCCTCTAAATATCTCTTACAGACAATAGGTCTCTGAGTCTGCTTGATTTGCTTAATTTATATCAAAAGTCATGTAATATTTGTCCTTCAATGTCTGACTTGCTTCACTCAACATAAGGACCTCAAGGTTCATCGATGTTATTCCATGAGCTAGTTCCGTATTCTTTCTTTTTACTTATTAAATTGTATGTTTCTTAAAGATACATAGATCACAAAATAAAGTTGTATTAAAAAAAGTAAAAGGTTCTTCCATTTCCCACACACCACCTTCCCACTCCTCCCACATCAAAAACCTTGTTTATCATTGTGGCATATTATTTGCATTTGGTGACTACATTTTGGAGCGTTGCCAGACCGCATGGATTATAGTTTCATTGTAGTTTACACTCTCCCCAGTACATTCAGTGGGTTATGGCAGGATATATAATGTCCAGCATCTGTCCCTGCAATATCATTTAGGACAACCTCAAGTAGCAAAAATGTCCCACATCTCAACTCTTCCTTCTCCCTTCCCTCAGCAACTACCATAGCCACTTTCCCCAGATCAATGCTACAGCTGCTTCCCTTACTATTCAAAATGATTCTACAGTAGAATACCATTAAGCTCACACTATTCCATAATTTATTCCTCCATCCTGTAGACCCTGGGTTGGTGATGTCCATTCCACCTCTATACTGAGAGGGGACTTATTCCAACATGGTTGGTGGATGTGATTCTCTTACTTAAAGTGGTAGGCAATCTCAGTTCCCTGGTGTGGTGGTTAGCCATTTTCACTTTCCTGTTAGCTGGCCGGTGTTCAACAAACTAGAGAATAGGAGGTTCAACAAACCAGAGAATAGGAGGTTCAAATCTGCTGAGGCTTAGAGCCCAGCTGCCACATGGCCAGTCCATAGCTTCAAGTCTTCTTAGGATACACCAACCCCAGTGAAAAACTACAAATTCAGTAAAAGTGACAAAAGAGGCATGTGTAGAAAGGTCACATCTGAGTCCAACTCCATCACACTCAGGAGCACAATTTCCATAGTAAGGCCCACTCCAGAGGCATCTGCCATGACTGTAGAATCTGTGTGTCTCCATACCTCTCAGGAGCACCAATACCTGGAGTTGTATCTACTTTGTCTTTCTCTTTTCCCCATTTTTAAAAGGGTTGTTTGTCTTTTGTTTTGAGATATGTTTTCTTTATCTGTATGCTGTATGGTAGGCTCCTATCAGATATATAATTACCAAATATTTTCTTCCATCACATCTTTGAGGTGTAAAAGTTTTAATTTTGAGGAGTTCCCATTTATCTATTTTTTCTTTCACTGCTTGGGATTTGGATGTGAAGTTCAAGCCAAACTCAGAATGTAAATGCATTAACTTCCCCCCATCATGGGACACAACTCCCAGGGATGCCCCTCCCTGGTGCTGAGGAATTACTACCAAGCACCAGCTGGTGATGTAACTAGAAAAAGACTTTGAATAAAAGGGTCAACTCAGAAGAGCAGAATACCTCAGCCTATATGTAATATTAGGCGTTAAAAACTGCTTTATGATCTTGAATAAAAGGGGGAAATGAAAAGAACAAATGAGTTTATATGGCTATGAGTCTCTAAAAGAGAGTCAGGAGGTCATCAGAGAGGTTGTGCTTACACACACCTCAGCAAGGTCCCAGAGACAGCCAAAGTAGATACAACCTCTGGTACTGGTTCTCCTGAGGGCTATAGAGACCCACAGGTTCTATGGTCATGGCAGATGGCTCCGGAGTTCAGTGCCATGTCAGTGGGCACTACTTTGGAGTTTGTGTTCCTGAGTGTGATGGAGTTAGATTCACATATGACCTTTCTACACATGCCTCTTCTGTCACTTTTACTGGACCTGTGGTTAGCACTAGAGTTGGTGTATATTCAGGAGACCTGAATCTCTGGACTGTCCATGTGATAGTCAGGCCCTAAGCCTCAGCAGACTTGCAACTTATACTGTCTGGTTTATTGGACTTACCCTGGCCACCTAACAGAGAGGTGAAGAAGGTCAACCACCACACCACAGAGCCAAGAGTGCCTACACCTGCAAGCAGGAAAATTGCATCCTTCATCCATGTGGAACCTAAGCTCCTGCAATATAGAGGTGGAGTGGACATAAACATCCCAGGGTCCATAGGCTGGAGGATTAGAGTATGGATTAGAGTAAACTTACTGATATTCTACTGCGACAGCTTGCTCGGTCGGTAGAGGTGGGGTCTGGCTGTGGACAAGGGGTCGGTCCAGCTTAGGACGAGGGGTCGGTCCCGCTTGGGACGAGGGGTCGGTCCGGCAGCAGACGAGGGATCGGTCTCACAGGGGTTGCGCGGTTCAGCTGACGGGGTCGCCCGGCGAAGCTGGCAACAAAGGGGTTGCCCGGAGAAGCAGGCGACGAACTGGAGACAAGGGAGGCCAGGCCCTTGTCGGGGGCTCTCAGGACTGGAGGGCGCACGGCAGAAGAACTACCGCGGAGACAATGAAAACACACAAGTCCACTTTATTGAGGGAGAGGCAACAGTTTTATAGGGGCTGGGGAAGGCTGATTGTTCGAAGCCACGCCCTGTTCTGATTGGTTGCTGGAGAATGGTCAGTGGGCGGTACTGGATGGGGGAGGGGTGGTGATTAGGGATTGGCTGTCGCTATTGCTGGGGGAAGGGGCAGGGTTTAGGGATTGGAGGCTGCTGTTGCTGGGGTGGAGGGCAGACTTGAGTTTCCCTCCCACGCCTGGCTGTTGCTGCTGTCGGGGGAAGGGAAGAGGGCAGACTGGATTTTTCCGCCCATGCCTGGCTGTTGCTGCTGTTGGGGGGAGGGAAAAGGGCAGACTGGATTTTTCCGCCCACGCCTGGCTGTTGCTGCTGTTGGGGGAGTGGAAAAGGGCAGACTGGAATTTTCCGCCCTGCGCCTGCGCAGGGAGACAGGAGAAGAAGGGTGCCGCCCCACAGGCATTGTGTGGCGCCATCCGGGAGTAGGGGCAGCCGTGGAAGCATGGCTGCCGAGAAGGGGAGCCCCGAGGGCACTCTGTGCCCATGCCGAGCTCCCTTCAGGGGTGGCGGTGAGTCCGACCAGCCACCCTTATGGGGGCAGCGGCTTGGCCTGCCACGGCCGCTCCCCTGCCAGGCCAGCAAACCACACTTCAGCCCGAGGGGTGACCGCATTCTACTATGGAACTATTGTGATTAGTAATGGAAGAATTTGTAGCATTGATGTGGAGAAAGTGGCCACAGTACCTGCTGAGGTTAGGGAGAGGGAAGAAGAGATATGATGTGTGGGCATTTTCAGGACTTGGAGTTGTCCTCGGTGGTACTGCAAGGAAAGACACTGTACAACGTATGTCCTGCCATGGCTCACTAGGTGGACTGGGGGAGAGTGTAAACTACAATGTAAACCATTTTCCATGTGCTCCAAATTATATTCACCAAATGCAATGAATATCCCACAATGATGAAAGAAGTTGTTGATGTGGGAGGAGTGGGGTGAGGGGGGTGGGGGGTATATGGAAGCCTCATATTTTTTTAATGTAACATTAAAAACAATAAAGACATGAAAAAATATTCCCTATTACAAGGTCCTGTAAATGTTCCACTAGATTATCTTTCAAGGTCTTTATGCTGTTTGCTCTTACATTTAGATCTTTGATCAATCCTGAGTTGATTTTTGTATATAGTGTGAGATGGTGTTTCTTTCAAATTCTTTTGGATATGGATTCCAGTTTTCCAAGCACAATTTGTTGGAGATGCCATTCTCTCCAGTTGAATGTGTTTGGTGGCCTTTTTGAATATCTGATTCTATATCAGAACTCTCAATTGGGCTCAATTTGTTGGTATGTTTATCCTTGTGTCAATACCATGAAGTTTTGACCACTGTAGCTTTATAGAATGTTTTAAAATCAAAAAGTGTGATTCCTCCAATTTCATTTTCCTTTTTCAATATATCTTTTGCTATTTGGGGACACTTGCCCTTCCATTTAAATTTCATATTTAGTTTTTCCAATTCAATAAAAATGATGTGTTGATTTCTATTGAGATTGTTTTAAATGTGTAGATCATTTTCAGTAGGATGGACATCTTAATGAAGTTTAGTCTTCCCATCCATGAAAATGGAATATTCTTCATTTTTAAAAAAGACTTCTTTGATTTACTTTAACAGGGCTGTGTAGTTTTCTGTGTAGAAATCCTTTACATTTTCGATAAGTTTATTCCTAGGTATTGGATTCTTTTATTTGCTCTTGTACATTGGCTTTTTGTCATGATTTCCTTCACAGATTGCTCATTACTAGTGTACAGAAATGCTACTGACTTTAGTGCATTAATATTATAACCTGTGACATTACTGAAATAATTTATAAGTTCTACAAGTTTTGGTGTAGATTTCTCACGGCCTTTCATACATTGGATCATGATATCTGCAAATAGTGAAATTTTGACTTCTTCCTTTCAATTTGGATGCGTTTTATATCTTTTTCTTGCCTAAGTGCTTGAGTAAGTACTTCTAACACAATGTTAAATAGAAGCAGGGGCAGTGGAGATCGTTGTCTTGTTCTTGATCTTAGTGGGAAAGGTTTTAGGATTTCACCATTGTACATGTTGTTAGCTGTGGCTTTTTCATATATACTCCAGTTCAAAAATTTTCCTCCTATTACTATCTCTTTTGCAGGATTTTTATCAGGAAAAGGGTGATGTATTTTGGTGAATGCTTTTCTGCATCTGTAGATATGATCATGTGATTTTTTATTTCAATCTGTTTATATGGTGTATTACATTGATTGATTTTCTTTTGTTGGATAATCCTTATATACCTGGGATGAAACTCACTTGGTTATGGTATATAATTCATTTGATGTGCTTTTGAATATGATTAGCAAGTATTTTTTTTGAGGATTTTAGCATCTGGACATTGCAGAAATTAGTCTGTAATTTTCCTTTCTTGTGGTGTCTTTGTTTGGCTTTGTTTTTAGAGTAATGTTGGCATCATAGAATGAGCTAGGCAATGGTCCTTTTACTTTTGTTTTTTTTTTTTTTTGGAAGAGTTTAAGCAGGATTGGTGTTAGTTCTCTGTGGAATGTTTGGTAGAATTCACCTGTGAAGCTGTCTGATCCTGCACTCTTCTTATTTGGGAGGTTCTAATTCCATATTTACTTGTGATTGGTCTGTTGAGTTCATCAAATTCTTTTGTCAATGTAAGCTGCTTGTGTGTTTCTAAGAATTAGTTCATTTCCTTTAAATTATCCTTCTTGTTGGCATATAATTTCTCAAAGTATCCTTTTCTGGTACTCTATTTCTGTGTGGTTAATGGTGATATCCCCTTCTTCATTTATTATTTTGTGTATTTACATCTTATCTCCTTTTTTCTTTGTTGATAGAGCTAAGAGTTTTTCAATCTTAATGATCTTCTCAAAGAGCCATGTTTTAGTTTTCTTAATATTTCTAGTGATTTCTTATTTTCTATTTCATTTATTTCTACTCTAATCTTTATTTAGTTCTTTCTACTTCATTTGGGGTTAGTTTGTTTTTCTTTTTCTAATTCCTACAGGTGTGTAGTGAGGTCTTTGATATTTGCTCTTCTTTTTTTTTTTCATTTATATATTTATGTCTATAAATTTCCCTCTCAGTACAGCTTTGGCTGAATCCAATAAGTTTTGATATGTATTGTTGTCATTTTCATTCATTTCAAGGTATTTCCTGATTTCTTTTGTAATTTCCTCCTTGACCCAGTGTTTGTTGAAGAGTGTGTTTTTTAATTTCCATATATTTGTGTCTGACCTAGTTTTCTGGCCCCTGCTAATTTCAAGCTTCATACCATTATAATGAGAGAAATTACTTTGTATAATTTCAATCTTTTTTAATTCTTTGAGTGTTATTCTGTGGCTTAGTATGTGGTGTATATTGGATAATGGTCCATGTGCACTTGAGAAGAAAGTATATCCCACTGTATTTGGGTGTATTGTTCTGTATATGTCAATTAGGTCCAGATCCTCTAATGTATTATTCAGAGTCTTTGTTTCTTTATTGATTCTTTGTTGAGATGTTCTGGCTAGTCATAATAATTTTGTATTAAATTACCCCACTATACTTGTATAAACATCTATTTCTCCACTTAATTTTCCCAGTGTTTGCCTCATGTATTTTGAGCCTCATGCTTAGGTGCATAAATCTTTATTTTTGTTCTTTCTTCCTGAAAGTTTACCCCTTTTACTAATATATGGAACCCATCTTTGGCTCTTAAAATCATTTTGTGAGAAGAGAACCTCTGCTCTTGTGTCCTGGACATTTCTCTCATGTATGTCTGATGGGAAGAAAAGAGGCAGAAGAAGCTACAGGAAAAAGAAAGTGGCTCTGTGGTGGAAAGTCAGAGGCAAAACTACCACCACTAGGGACCACTGTTGGATAAGAATTGTTCCTCCCTCACACTTGCTGGAGGGCAGGGGGCTGAATTCAAAGGCAGGGGGAGAGGGATGGGGCAAGATGGTGGTTGACCTTGAGTGCACCTGAGTGTCTCTCCTGCATAGAAGCAACTGGGCAGCATTGGAAATTCTTCAGGACCAGGCTGTTTCAAGATTTTGCATGGCAGGAGGTGTCTGGACATTGATTTGGTGGGAAGGCAATAGAGAAAATTCATGTATAAGATGAAATTGAGGCTCTTTTGCACGGTGGTGGGGGCTGCATGTGGGATGCTCCCACCTGGGGTGGGCGGAGCTGCAGGAGGCCTTCGCAGACCGATTTGGGGAGACAGACGGAAGTTTTGTGTGAGGTGGGGAAATTTTTTATTTCTGACATGAATAATAGTGCTTCTGGCTAGAGCCCCACCCCCAAGGCTGGCTGCCAATCTGCAGCAGCCTTAAATCGCTCACAAAAAAGAGACATCACCAGGAGGTTGGTTCAGGGGCCTGCAGGGTGGGAGATGTCTGGAAGCTGATTAGGGGAATATTTTGCAAGGCATGGGAATTTCAGGTTCAGACACTGATATCTGCGCTTCCGGCTGGAGCCACGCCGGCTGGGTCTGGTTGCTGATCTGCAGCGTCATTAAATTGGCTGCAGTGTAGAGGGACTCACAGGTGGCTGTTTCAGGTGATTGCAGGACAGGAGCTGTCCTGAAGTCGAATTAGTGATACAGCCGCAGAGGAGACACTAGTGAGAGGGTGAAATGTGGGGTTCTGAAGCATAGGTCAGAGTTTGTGGATGTGATCTCCCCCATACGTCTGGCACTGAGCTGTGGGGATCCCTGAAGGCTGTGTTGCTCTGCGGTGCTACCAGGCTCCTGTTAACCAGATTTGAGGTTGCCAGGTCTGTGTACCCTAAACTCTGGTGGCCTACACCCCAAGAATCACACCTCTTGAGTCTGCAATATCACAGACTTTCCTTCCTTGAATCCACCACGCCCTGTGGTACATCTGATGTCATTGAATGTCCTAGCCCTCAACATTTGTGTTTTTTCTTTTTTGTTTTTTTGTTTTGTTTTTTAAATTTTTTTTAATTTTTTATTGTAGTGATTGCTAACATTGCATTATCTCCTAATCTTTTCTCCCATTGTATCCCCCAAGGTCTTTTTTTTCTTCTTTCTCTCTTGTCACTCATTTTCTTCTTATTTTATCTTACTTATACAATAGGTGCTGGAGGGAACACCTCACATTTGCTGGGTTTCCTCATCCTCCCCTGCCTCATGTCTGTATTAAATGATTTTGGCTACCTACACTATCTCCTTTCCCCCACATATTGACATCCTCCATCATCTATTGTCTCTCCTATATTCCACCTCCCTTTCTTTGATCCCCAAAATTGTCTGTTAATTTCTAATACCTTTGTTTGGTTTTCTGTCTTTTATCCACTCTTGAAACTATTGCCTTTCTTTTCTCTTTCCCTCTCTCACAAAAACACTAACTTTTTAATTCATACCATATTCCTCCCATATTCAGTCAACTACCTCATTATAGGTACTCTACCTACTGCTATAACTCTACACAACATACATGAATCTATTATCCATTCTCCCAGAATTCATATTGTTGCTCTGTTAACATTTCTTACCAATACTACTTTACACATTTTCCTTTCTTACACAATTGCCTTTCCCTGGCCCTAATACTTTCCTCCAAAGTGAACTCACCCAGCAACAAGAAATTAGAATAAGAAGAACAAAGTGACAAAGAGAAGATATACCACTTACACAAAAACAACACCTAACTAATCCCCAGGACTAGACAAAGAAGCTAAGAAACTGATTAACCCATCAAGATAAAATGATGACCAGACAGCAACAAAAAACTACAAAACAAACCAGTAATCAGGAAAACATGGATGAATCCAATCAACAAACTAAAAATCAGGAAGGGGAGCAGAACTTTGCACAAGTAATTAAAGATCTCAGAACATATATCACAGACAAATGTAATGAAGTAAATGAAGAGGTTAACAATATGAAGTCAACATTTGGAGGGGAAATTGCAGACATATGCAAAAAGATAACAGATATGATGGGAATGAACACCACGGTTCAAGAAATCAAAAATACACCTGCAGCAAATAGCAGCAGATTAGAAGAGGCAGAGAAGAGAATTAGTGATGTTGAAGACAGTACACCAGAAATCAAAGAGATAGAAAATTGATTGATAAAAAGATAGAAAATATCCAGCTAGGACTTAGGGACCTGAATGACAATGCAAAATGCACAAACATACGTGTTATAGGCATCCCAGAAGGAGAAGAGAAGAGAAAGGAGTCAGAAGGAGTGTTGCAGGAAATAATGGCTGAAAACTTCCCAAATCTACTGAAACAGACAGATGTACATATCCAAGAAGCACAGTGAACCCCAAACATCAAAAACCCCAACAGGCCCACCCCAAGACATATACTTGTCAAATTATCCAACGCTCAAGACAAAGAGAAAATTCTAAAAGCAGCAAGAGAAAAGAAAACCATCACATACAAGGGAAGCTCCATAAAATTAAGTGCTGATTTCTCATCTGAAACCATGGAGGCAAGAAGACAGTGGTATGATATAGTCAAAGTACTAAAGGAAAAAAATTTCCAACCAAGAATATTCTATCCAGCTAAACTAGCATTCAAAAATGATGGAGAGTTCAAAATATTCAGAGATAAACAGAAATTGAAAGAGTATGCCAGCAAGAAACTTCCCCTTCAAGAAATTCTAAAGGGATTTCTGCAGGAAGAAAGGATAAAACAGGACAGGCAGAGTTGGATGAGAGTGTAAGAGCAACAAAAAAGACAAAAAGAGAAGAAGAAAAAAAACAAAATATGACAAACAGAAGTCCAATCAAAATATGGCTAACATAAATAATACCTTGAAAGTAATAACACTGAATGTCAATGGATTAAAATCACCTATGAGAAGATTCAGACTGGGACATTGGATAAGGAAATATGAACCATCTATATGTTATCTACAAGAGACACCTCTTAGATCCAGAGATTCATGGAGGTTGAAAATGAATGGTTGGAAAACAATCTTATAAGCAAACAATAACCCAAAAAAAAAGGGCAGGAGTAGCTATATTAATAGCAGACAAAGTAGACTTTAAATGCAAAACAATTGTGAGAGACAAAGAAGGATAGTACATATTAGTGAAAGGGACAATCTGTCAAGAAGAATGAACAATCATAAATATTTATGCTCCTAAAAAGGGCTCCTCTAAATACGTGAGGCAAACACCAGAAAAACTAAGTGAAAGAATAGACACACCTACAATTATAGTGGGGGATTTTAATACACCACTATCAACTCTGGACAGAACATCTCAAAACAGAATCACTAAAGAAATGAAATATTTGAACAATTTATTAGAGGAGCTTGTCTAATAGACATATACAGATCATTACACCCAAACACAGCAGGATATACATCCTTCTCAAGTGGACATGGATCATTCTACAAGATAGACCAATGCTAGGCCACAAAGTAAGGCTTAATGAATTCAGAAATATTGAAATAATACAAAATAAAATCTTTGACCACAGTGGAGTGAAGCTAGAAATCTGCAAGGGCCAGAGGCCCAGATTTCACACCAAAATAATGAAATTAAGCAGAACACTCTTAGAAAAACAGTGGGTCAAAGAGAAATCTCAAAAGAAATCAATGACTACCTTGAAACAAATGATAATGATAACACAACATACCAAAATTTATGGGATACAGCAAAAGCAGTACTGACAGTGAAATTTATACCCATAAATTCATACATCAAAAAAGAAGAAAGAGCAAAAATTGAAGAACTAACTGCATATTTGGAGGAATTAGAAAAAAAACAACAAAGTAATCCCACAGGAAGAAGAAGGAAGGAAATAACAAAGATAAGAGCAGAACTAAATGAAATAGAAAATAAGAAAGCACTTGAAAAATAAACAAGACCAAGAGCTGTTTTTTTGAGAAGATGAATAAAATTGACAAACCTTTAGTGAGACTAACAAAGAAAAAAGAGAGAAGATGCAAATACACAAAATAAGAAACGAGAAAGGAGATATCACCACTGACCACATAGAAATAAAGACTATCATAAAAGGATACTTTGAAAAGCTATATTCCAACAAAAATGACAATTCAGAGGAAATGGACAAATTCCTAGAAACACAGAAGCAGCCTATATTGATGAAAGAAGAAATTGATGATCTCAACAAACCAATCACAAGTAAAGAGATAGAATCAGTCATTAAAAACCTCGCAGCTAAGAAGAGCCCAGGGCCAAATGGCTTCACAGGTGAATTCTATGAAACATTCCGGAAAAAATTAACACCAATCCTGGGGAAGCTCTTCCAAAAAATCGAAACAGAAGGAACATTACCTAACTCCTTCTTTCTTGCCAACATTTTCCTAGTACGACAGCCAAACAAAGACACCACAAGAAAGGAAAATTACAGACCAATTTCTCTAATGAAATTAGACGCAAAAATACTTAACAAAATACTTGCTAATCATATTCAACAACACATTAAATGAATTATACACCACGACCAGGTGGGATTCATTCCAGGTATGCAAGGATGGTTCAACATAAGAAAATCAATCAATGTAATACACCATATAAACAGACTGAAGGAAAAAAATCACATGATTTTATCTATAGATACAGAAAAAGTGTTTGACAAAATACAGCACCCTTTCTTGATAAAAACACTCCAAAAGATTGGAATACAAGGAAATTTTTTGAACATGATAAAGAGTATATATGAAAAAACCTACAGTTAACATTGTTTACAATGGAGAAATCCTAAAATTCTTCCCTCTAAAGTCAGGAACAAGACAGGGATGCCCACTGTCTCCCCTTCTATTAAACATTGTCTTAGAAGTACTTGATCGAGCACTGAGGCAAGAACCAGATATAAAAGGAATTCAAATTAGAAAGGAAGAAGTCAAAATTTCATTATTTGCAGATGACATGATCCTATACATAGAAAACCCTGAGAGGTCTACAACAAAGCTTCTGGAACTCATAAATGAGTTTAGTAAAGTCGCAGGTTACAAGACCAATGCGCAAAAACCAGTAGCATTTCTGTACACCAATAATGAGCAAGATCAGGAGGAAATCAAGAAACAAATACCATTCACAATAGTAAAGAAAAAAATCAAATACTTAGGAATAAATTTAACTAAAGAGGTAAAAAACTTATACACCGAGAACTATACAAGACTGTTCAAGGAAATCAAAGAAGACCTAAATAAATGGAAGAATATTCCCTGCTCATGGATAGGAAGACTAAATATTATTAAGATGTCTATCCTACCAAAGCTGATCTACACATTCAATGCAATCCCAATAAAAATCAACACAGCCTTCTTTAAGGAACTGGAAAAATTACCTATGAAATTTATTTGTAAAGGAAAGGGCCCCAAAGAGCCAAAGACGTATTGAAAAAGAAAATTTAAAATTGGAGTAATCACACTACCTGACTTCAAAACATACTACAAAGCTACAGAAGTGAAAACAGCATGATATGGGCATAAGGAGAGACACACAGACCAATGGAATTGAATTGAAAGTTCTGATATAGAACCTCATATATATAGCCATATAATATTCGATAAAGACACCAAACCCTCTCAACTGGGAGAGAATGGCCTATTCAACAAATGGTGCCTGGAGAACTGGATAGCCATATGTAGAAGAATGAAAGCGGATTACCATCTCACACCTTATACAAAGATGAACTCAAGAGGGATCACAGACCTAAATATAAGAGCCAAGAACATAAAAACCTTGGAAAGCAGTGTAGGGAAACATCTACAAGACCTTGTAATAGGAAATGGGTTCATGAACATCACACCAAAAGCACGAGCAGCAAAAGAACAAATAGTTAAATGGGACTTCTTCAAAATTAAAGCCCTCTACACCTCAAAGTAGTTTGTCAAGGAAGTAAAAAGGGAACCTGCACAATGGGAGAAAATATTTTTCCACCATATATCTGATAAGAGATGAGTAACTTGCATATATAAAGAACTCCTATATCTTGAAAATAAAAAGATAAACAACCCATTTAAAAAATGGGGGAAAGGTTTAAACAGACACTTCTCCAAAGAAGAAATACAAATGGCTAAAAAGCACATGAAAAAATGCTCCAAATCTTTAGCTATCTGGAAAATGCAAATCAAAACTACAGTGAGGTACCATCTTACTCCCTTAAGATTGGCAGCTATGAAAAAAACAAGGATACAAATGCTGGAGAGGATGTGAAGAAATGGGAATCCTCATCCACTGCTGGTGTGAATGCAGAAGGATCCAACCATTCTGGAGGACAGTTTAGTGCTTTCTCAAAAAATTAACCATAGGTTTGCCATTTGATCCAGCAATACCACTGCAGGTATATACCCAGAAGAACTGAAAACAAGGACACAAACAGATATATGCCCACGAATGTTCATAGCAGCATTGTTCGCTATTGCCAAAAGTTGGAATCAACCCAAATGCCCATTAACAGATGAGAGGATCAATAAAATATGGTATATATATACAGTGGAATACTACCCAGCTTTAAGAACAAATACACTACAAACACAAGTGATAAAATGGATGAATCTTGAGAGCCTTATATTGAGTGAAGCAACTCAGGCATTGAAGGACAAATACTACATAACCTCAATGATATGAAATAAGCAAGCTGTCTCAGAGAGCTAGAGACTGGAAGATAGGCTTACAGGAAATCGGGGGGTAGAGGAAGGATGTAAGCTGACGTCTGCAGGGGTGGAATCTATGATGATCTGGCGGTAAGTATGTGCACAAAGAAGAGATAAAATGGGGGCAAGGGGTTGCCTTTGGGTGGGGCTTTGGGGGTTTGAGGGGGCCTGGGGATGGGCGGAGGGGTAATATTGCCCAAAAAATTGGGGGAGGGAGGGGCAACATATGAACAAATGAGAGTGTCAGGTGTTGGTTGAGAGTAAAATGCAGAGAAAACCGTATCAAAATATAATTAGGAGGGTTACCTGTTTAGGATGCTTGGAGGGAATGGTCTGATGCGGGACAGACTCCTGGGGAATGTCTGAATGCTCATTTTGCCAGGGTGGGTTGTACCATTGGGTAGAGACCCAAGTAGTGAGAGTGGGGGTGGACCCACACCCTGGGGAGGACTAATGCCATCAAATAGAGGGAACTGTATCAATCGAGAGAAAGGATGATTCTCAGGGCATTAGGGCAGTTGAGCAAGTCAGGCCCTGAGCACTGTTGCAAGTATACCTGGGCGTGGCTCCTTGGGAAATGGAGATTGGCTGTCGCTGTGGGCCCCAAGGGGAGGGGAAAATGGATGTTGAATGGATGCAACCATGTAAATGTGGGGGCAAGAGAGGAGTTTCGTGAGAGTACACAAGGATGAATATAAAACATGTAATATTACACCAAAAACATATAGGGGACGACAGACTAATAATGTAAACCATAATGTAAAACAAAGGATAACTAAAAAATTTAGAAAACTGTATATCCTAAAGTATGGACCACAATGTAAGCACAAATGTCACCTTGTTTGAAAGCTATTGTCTCAGATTCTGTACATCAGTTTAAGTAAATATGATATGACTAAGCTGAAAGATTATCGCTGTGGAAGGGAAAAGGTTTTATGGTGGATGTGTGGGAGTACTATACATTGTATATATGAATTACTGTGATCTGGGACTCCTCTGAAGAGAAGCTGTATAATTAGGAAAAAAGAAAAGAAAAAGATAAGATGTAGTATTTTTCCAAATCAATATGCATTCTACAGCTAACCTTTAAACTCATTGCTATATTCCATTTTACTAGTAAGGGAACCTGACATTATATTGGGCTTTACTTTTCAGTAAGTTTTGGATCACAGAGTGGTTCAACAATGGCAGCGGAGGAATACTGGTATGGGATATTATTGACAGGCGATATATGATTGACAGGGAGTTATACAGGGCATACGTCCAGAGGGTATGGAAATGTTTGGATATACTCATAGTGGAAAAAATTAAATACAACAGCTGGGGGGGTACTGGGTTACTGGCCAGTGGGGGCTCTGCTGTTGTGCGGAGGGGAGCAGCGGTAGTACCCCAGGTGCACTGGTAAGGATCAGGAAGGAATGAGGGTCCAACAGTGAGCCCCTGATACTAATGACTATGCTTGTGAGCCTAAATGCCTGAAATAAGAACAAGGCCTATAGCAGCACTGTGCCTAGGAGTTCCCTCCTGACAGCCTCCGTGTTACTCAAATGTGGCCAGTCTCGAAGCCAAACTCAGCATGTAAATGCAATGCCTTCCCAACAACGTGGGACATGACACCCGGGGATGAGCCTCCCTGGCACCAAGGGATCACTTCCAAGTACCAGCTGATGATGCAACTAGAAAATGACCTTGAATTAAAGATTCAATGCGGACCAGCAGAATATCCCTATCTACATATAATAACAGGAGTTAAAAATTCTGTTTGACCTAAATTAAGGGGGAAATGGAAAGGACAAATGAGTTTATATGGCTATGAGTCTCTAAAAAAGAGTCTGGAGGTTGTCAGAAGAATTGCCCATATGCACACCTGAGCAGAATCTTAGAGACAGATAAAGTAGATACACCCCCAGATATTGGTCCTTTTGAGGGCTAAAGAGACCCACAGGTTCTATGGTCATGGCAGATGGGGTTCACTGCCATGTCAGTTGGCCCTTCTTTGGAACTGGTGTTTCTGCATGATGAAGCTGGACTCAGATGGGATCTCTTTTCACAAGCCTTTCATGCTACTTTACTGGAATTGTAGTTGGTGCTGGGGCTTAAGATATATCTTGGGGGTTTGAATTTCTGGACTGACAATATGATAGGCAGGCCCTGCCCTCAACAGACTACAGCTCCTACACTCTGATTTATTGGACTTACTCCACTCAGCTAACATGGAGTTGAAGAATGTCAACCACCACAACATGGAGCCTAGAGTGCCTACAACTGAAAGCAGGAGGATTGCATCCAATATCCATGTGGAAGCTAAAACCCCTCTTGACATAGATGTGGAATGGACACAACCAAGCCAAGGTCCAAAGGAAGGAGGAATACAGTAAGGATCAGAGAGGACTTAATGATATTCTATTTATGAGCTATTGTGGTTAATAATCAAGAAAATGTGGCATTGATGAGGAAAAAGTGGCCATGGTGGCTGCTGGGTGCAGGGAAGGCAAGGAAGAGAAGAAATGTGGAGGCATTCTCGGGACTTGGAGTTGTCCTGGGTGGTGCCCCAGGGACAATTGCCAGATGTTTGTCCTCCCATGGCCCACCCGATGGAACGTAGGAAAGTGTGGGCTATGGTGTGGAATACAGGACATGGGGTACAGCGATGCCTGGAGATGTACTCGCCAGACGCAATGGATGTGATATGATGATGGGGGAGAGTGTTACTGTGGGGGGAGTGGTGGGGTGGGGGCGGTGGGGGTGAATGGGGATCTCATATTTTTTTTAATGTAATATCTTGTTAAAAAATGAATAAACTGTGTAGAATTTGAAAAAAAAAGCAGTCTGCTTTAAAATCATCAAAAGTTGATGACCTTCAGCACGATTGATGAGCAGGGTGGTGTACCAGAGGGCCACCTGTTTTATGACCAACTCTGTGAGCTCACCAAGCCCCTCACAGACTTATTGATGGGGGCTGACCCGTATCCCCCAAGACACATTCAAATCCTGGTCCCTAGTGCTGTGGGTGGGAGCTATTTGGAAGAATCTCAAAGATCCTTTTAAGATGAAACCAAATTTTGAGCCAGGAGGGCCTTCATCCTACAGGACTGGAGACCTCACAAGGAGGGGATCTAGACAGATGTACCCCTGTGCAGAAGTGGAGACCACAGGATTCAGATGGCCATGTGATGAGCAGAGGCTGAGCCAACATCAGGATGCCCCCTGCAGGACTGTGTGGTTGCTAATCCCTTGATCTGATGTCTAGCCTCCAAACCCTGAGACACTGAATTCAGACTCAGACACAGACAAGGTTAGCATTCCCCACTGTAAAGATGGGGGAATGTAGGCTCAGAGAGATGACAAGACTTACACTAGACCTCAGAGCTAGAAAATGGAGGAGCCAGAATTCTACCCAACCCTGGTGAATGCCAAGCTCCATGCTTTCCTCATGACCTCAGCTGCTTCTCACTTACAGGGTGACAGCAGAAAATGCTGGCCACCAGGGCCATCCATCCTTCCTAGGGATTTATGTCCTCGAGTGAACAAAATCCCATTATTTGCAGTTCAGACCACTGGGGAGAAATTGCACTGCAGTATATCTAGAGTTCATTTGTGCTAAAATGTAACTTTCCTGATATTTCCTCTTGAGGAAAGTAAATTGCAAGCATTGTTTTAGGTACACTAGAGATAATATCGGGTAGTAGTGGCTTCTGTGACTATTAGGAAAATAACTGCACACCCCTCCCAGAATACAAATGCAGAAAGCCCATGAACACAAATCCCAGTCACTTTAGGTGGGGGATATTTTTAATGTTGTGAAGGTGCCCGCAGTGAATGAGTCACCAGCATCACTTAATCTGAAATAGTCTCATGTAAAAATCCACCTGCTGGATGTGCCTACATTCTAAAGGTGTCTGCCAGGTTCTTAACCAGGGCCCCTTAGGGAAGCTCCTTATCGTTCATTGTCCCCACCATAAGGCCAAATGGGGGAATCTCTGCAGTTTCGAGATGTCAGCACAATGAGGATTTAAGGCCCCAGGTGTCCCTCCTCCCCCATGAAAGGAGCTCCTGGGCCTTTGGGGCCTGGGGTGACACTCAGGCTGGATAAAAGTACCTAAAGCCAGGAGCCTTGATGCTGGGGATGTTGTTCTTCCTGTAGAAGTCAGCCCTCACGTGGTTGGCGCTGCCATGGTGGTGGTTCAGTGGCTTGATGGGCTGGTGGATATGCTTCCTATAGGTGGAAGAAATCAGCACCTCAACAGGCCATTCATGCTCCTGTGGGGGATCATCGAGATGCTCCCATTAGCAGGGGTCTGCTGCTGTAACTGCCTGAATCCCAACAAGGGGCAGAAGTTAGGAGCTTGGGTTTGTAGAAATCAAAATAAGATGTCACTGGTTAAGCAAGCATGAGGGCATAATTCTAACAAGTTCATTTTCTAGTGTCACTTAAAAATGCATCACACTTCTGGAATGAATTAATTAGTGCTGGATGTTCATGATTTTTTTCATTACATATAGGAAAATTGAAACGTAACTGATTGGGATGCTTTTCATTTCAGGTGAAGAATCATGTCTGGACAGACTGAGTCTAGCACAACTGACACATCTGTACTTATCCTCAGTTCTAGAATATCCTTTCTATAAGGTAAAAACAAAAAGTGTATGGCATTATTTCACTGAGGGCAAACAGTTTCCTTGTGCCCCTTCTGAAAACTAAGTCACTTCTCTTTTGACTTTTCTCCATAACTTTATTAAAAGGGAAAACTTTCATTTACTTGGAGCTATGTGAAATAGCTGGCCTTTTCTTTGGTAAATTGACCCCATTTCTGTCTTGTCCTATAGGACCAGTTCCCGCTATTTGAGATTTCTAGATGGTTTCAAGTGTTGAAGGTGTATGAGTCTTAGTATTCCTTGATTCACTTCAAGGGTTTTAAAGGGTTTAGCACGCACAATAGCCATTTGATTAAAAGGTCTGAATCTCTGAACTCTACAAATCCTAATTATTTCTGAGTGCATTTTCAAACCAAGTCAGAAATTTCACTCTTCTCTGGGAAACTTTAGTTTAGGTGGTATCTGTGCTATAAAGATTCCCTCTCATAAATTTCACAGCACACCTTTTTTGTGTGATTGGAAATAGTCTCAACAGACTTCAACACCTTCTTCTGTGTCCTTCAAACTTGACTCAGGATCATATTCTGGTAAAAGCTAAATATATAAAAAGTCATTACTCTTTTCTTTTAAAAAAATTTTAACAATGCCAAGGCCTATAAAGATAAACACTAAAATTAGTTAACCCCAACCACCTCGATCCCCTGAAATAACAAATTTGTAACTGCGCTTTCTATGCCAAACGTACACAAATATGGAAACCAATTTTCTTTTCTCTTTGTTATGTCCAGTATATCATATAATTTACCGTTATGTTCAGTATACATAGACCTTCCTCAAGACCAATATGTGTGGATCAAATTCGTTCTTTTTCGAAGTGGTGTAGTATTTTATGGGACTTACTCACCAGTTCCCCAGCTTATAATCTTTCAGGTTCTTTCCATCTTTGGTCTCTATCAACAATGCTGTAGTAAAACATCCTTGCATGTCATTCTACTGGGGCCCATGCTCCTTCAAGCCTCAGACTAGAATGCTAAGAGTGGGACTACTAGTGTAATGTCAGTAGATAGTGATTCTGAATGGTAGATGAACCACCTCCCCAGCAGAGAGTGAAGGTGGCTGGGTCACCCCCACCTCCACTGTACAGTTTTTTTGTCCTGTTAGCTTTTGCCACGCAATTCAGTGGAAAAGGGTGTCTTGTCATGTATTTAAATTGCATTTGAGTGAGCAATAATGAAGTTGAGCATTTTGACAAATGTTTATTGACCATTTGTATTTTCTAGGAATTGCCTTCCTGCTCCCTAATTCATCTTTCTATTGCGTTGTGTTTTTAAGATTTGTGTGGCCAAATCTACATGTCATTTAATGGTTCCTGACTTTCCCATCATGCATAAGATTATTTCACTAAATATGTGTTAGTGCAAATATTTTACTAATTTTTCCCCATTGGATCTTTAATCCACCTGGGATTTATTATGTAGGTATACCTCAGAGATTTGGCAGGTTCAGTTCCCGACCACCATAATAAAGTGAGTTACATGCGTGTTTTGGTTTCCCAGTGCACATATACTATAGTCTTTTAAGTATGCTATAACATTATTTTTTATTTTTAAATACATATACCTCAATTAAAATGTGACACAGATGAAGCGAGCACATGTTGTTGGAAAACGGGCAAAATAAAATGTGACACTGATGAAGCAAGCACACATTGTTGGAAAACTGGCACTGATAGACTTGCTTGACACAGGATTGCCACAAACCCTCAGTTTATTTAAAAAAACAAACAAACACAATATCTGCAAAGTGCAATAAAGCAAAACTCAGTGAAAGGAGATATGCCCATAGTCTGATATTTGGTAGGAGTTTACTTGTTCTTTTCTAGACAGATAAGCAATTTTCCATCACTATTTGTTCCATTGCAATCCTTTATTATTGAATTGAGATGTCAGTTTTATCATTTCTTCTTGGATTGAAAAATTTAAATGAGTGTCCTTCAGGTCCTTAAAGCAATTCTGAGAGTTTCAGAGATGTTTTTTGAACTTGACAGCATTGTCATGATGTTTATTGTTCTTTTTTCAGTGACTACTTTTAAAACACATTTTAAAGATATTTTGAGCTATTAGACTTGAACTATAACGAGGATATTTTTCCTTGCTGTGTTAAGAAAGGTATCAGTCCTAAGTCCTGGAAAAGCATCATTTATTAAATGAATTTTGTATCAAACTTTTATACATAGGTAACTCACTACCTTCACTTTATTCCCTGGTTTTGTATCTTGTTTATCTCTCTCATGTTTGTATATATAATTTTTAGGGTCCCAAACTTCTTCCTAAATATCAAGTGAAATCATTTCTTATTCCATACCATTCCCGGGAGACCCCTGTGGATTTTCACTTTCATAAATCTTTAGTGATTGGATTGGTTGACCTTTTAGGAGCAAGATCTACTTTGCTTCCAAAATGTAACACCCTATTGGTATACAATAGGTAAGTACCAGGGAGTTTGTTTACAGAACCTTAGTGGTTGTTATCTCTTTGGGAGACAGGTGGAGCTTAGTAGCCACAGAATGCAAAATGGAATCTTCCCTGCCCCGCATGAGGCTCTAGAGTGTAGATGGTAGAATATAGTATATAGATTGTATTTGAATCCAGCTTGCCACAGATCAGCAGAATGTCTTTGCACAGTGTATTTACCCTTCTTAACCTTTTTCTTTACTTCCTCATCTGTAAAATATGAGTAAGAAGAATATTGACCTCAAACACATATGGCAAGAGGGTATAAATGAGGGAATAACACAAGAAGTGCTCATGTCTGCTTAGCTGCTCTTATAGTTTAGGCCTGTGCTGTTTAGTATAGTAGCCACTAGTGCAGATGGCTACTTAAATTTAAATTAAACATAAGTAAAATTTAAAATTCATTTCCCTAGTCTTATATCAGATTTCAAGTGCTCCAAGGCCTCCCATTGCTGGTGGCTACCACATTAGCACAGATGTAAGCACATGAATCATCCCGGAAATAGCTACTGGACTATGGTGACTTCAAGTCCAAATCCTTCCTTTCATCAATTAAAAAGTCATCTCAAAGAGGACCATCTCTGATAGGCTTCATGTCACATGTTCCACCTCTGCTGCTCTCATGGTCCTTTCTACAGAAGGAATGGTATACACCAGAGTGCTGGGAAGGGAACTCCAGCCACTCCCCTTGGCCACATGTTGCAGTGATGGGGTGCTGCAGTCATGGGCTGCATTAGTTGCCAGGAGGCATGGAAGAGATGGATGGGTTGAGCTGCTTAGGAGTCTAACTTTGCTGAACTTAGAAGATTTTCTTCACTGTCTGAATTGAGAGTGTGCCACCATTTGTAAGAAGAAGGAGAGAGTGGGTGGTTCCTACTGCTCCTGGTTAATTTCAGGACCTACTCCTTGCTTTAGCCCAGGAAGCCTCCCTAATTTCAGGTTATAGGCTTGTTCTTGAAGCTGAGTGAGTGAACATCCTCATTTGGTTGTGGTCATTTCTTTGCAGCCTTCTGTCCTATTGATAAATAATTTGGAAGAAATCAAAATAGAACAAAGTAGTAAAGGAAGATAGTGTTTGTGAGGGTATCACATGAAGACTTTTTTCCTTCTCTCACCACATATTGAAATTAAATTAGATAAAGAAGGATTTGTATTACCTTTTACAGTTGGTGAAGATGTACACAAAAGATAAAGAAACTATTGTGGTTTTTACGTTACAAGGCCTGTAGAAGTGAATAGGCAAGGATTATTTTCTTACA
Source organism: Dasypus novemcinctus (assembly GCF_030445035.2). Lineage (NCBI taxonomy): Eukaryota > Metazoa > Chordata > Mammalia > Cingulata > Dasypodidae > Dasypus > Dasypus novemcinctus. The sequence continues at coordinate 703,885 of NW_026688144.1, forward strand.
AGGGTGAGAAAAATAGATGATTTCAGAAATTAAAACTACTTCTCAGGATATTTCTTTTTGAAATTCCTTATAATATTTTATAAATAGCATCATTAATAAAGCCGAGTACATTTTCAGTAGACTAAAGAGTAACAGATTTGTGATTGACGTGAAAGTATTGGCCATTCGGAAAAGCCAAATCTTGAGTAAACACTGGCCCAAAAATATTAAGAATGTTTTGGATTGTTATAAAAAATAAGTTTATTTTTTGATCTTTTTTCAGTGTAGCACTACGCATTAATGGCCTCAAAAGATTTTAACAGCAAAAATTTACTAGGAAAAGAGGCTATTAAACAATGCCACTTCCAGTTACTTGATTATCAAGTTGTCCTTGTATGGTTCCATTTCCCCCACCCCCAAAGTAATCCCTAATTCAAACTTGCTTTTTCCAGGGTCCTTAAGTAGTCTGCTAGCCCAGTGGTCTAAGAATCTCATATCTCTAATTTAAATACCCACTTTGTTAATTAGGCTTTTCTGGGTACTGGATATTTTTTATAAATCTTTGGCTTCTGTTTTGAAATATGGAATTTTCTTACCTTCAGTTTTCCAAAAGCAGAACGTGCATATATTCTTCATAAGCTATGTTCAACTCTGTTTTTAGTGTTATTAAATTATTGGAATATCTGTTTTAATTTCCCCCTGGTATAAGGGAAAGAATGGACAAGATGACTCACTAAAACCAATATCTTCATCACTCCCTAATGCCTAAGACCTTATTGTTTCCTTTGTAAGTTACTTAATAAGGCATTATGATGATGAGTGACTAGAATGTAGATGAGTTTCCCAAGTTCTCTAATGTGTTGGTGCTAGTCTGCTCCCCGGTTTCCTCTCTGGCTTACTCTTGTCCAGTTCATCTTGCACACCCCAGACTAATCTTCTGAAAACTCTCAGCATGCCAGCCTGTTATCAAAAACCTTGTCTCTTTCCTACTCACAGGACACAGTAGAACCTCCTCTACTCTGACTTTTGCGACCCCTGCAGGCTGCACCTTGTTACCTGGCTCCAAGCTGGTGGTCTCTTCCCTCCCACCTAATCCACTCCATTCTCTCTTGCCTTGCTCCTTTGCCCAGTGCTCCCTCTCCCTCCAGACAGCATCTCCCTGTGACTAAATTCTGTCCATCCATTAGCACCCAACTCCGGACTCTTCTTTCCCCACAAACTAAAACCCTGAACTCCTCTGAGGGCTGGAATGCTGATTTTCTTCACACACTCTGCTTTGGCTTCTTGCATACTTCTAGTATTGATTGTGTCTTTGAGGACAGGAATCATGTTTGATCCTTCTTTAAATATCCCTCTTATTTAACCAACAAATATTTATTGCGCTCTTATTATGTGCCAGGCATTGTTCTGGGCTCTGGGAGTAAACAAGTAAGAAAACTGTGACTTTGCCTTCAAGGAGCTTCCATTCTTATGTGTGTGCAAGTGTTGGTGGGCAGGTTGTTAGAGACAAACAAGTTCAACATGGTAATTTCAGTTATGAAGGATTATACCAGCCAGTTCCTTTTTTCTTTCTTCTTCTCATAACTGATCCATTTTCATGAGGCTGAGATGGTAAAATCAAGGCTTGAATTTGTCAAATATTTATCAAGAAAATTCTTTTCTCAAATCCCTGGGGTTCAGTGCTGACAAGAAGGAATAGTGACTTCAGAACTCAGATCATGAAAGGAGTTGTGTTTTTATGGGAGTCAGTATAAAAAGAGCCTTACTTGTGAATTAGCCATTTTGCAGAATTATGGACTATTTGGTGATCTGAAAAGGATCTGTCCAGATCTTACAGAGACATGGAAGGAGCCTTTATTTTCCCTATACTGTGTATACCAAGTGTCAGTGATTGATTTAAAATTAAAGTTCAATTTAATATTAGTATCATAGATACTTGACTTTATATGTCAAACAGAACTGATCAAGTACAATAAAGGAATACAATGAATGACTATTTTTAAATCTGCCATCTTGTAACAGTTATCTGCTAAATGAAAAGTGTATGCTCTTTAGAGAACTTCATTTCCTCTTTTTACATATAAGAAATATTTTTTCCCCATGTCCTGATGTACTTTGTTAGCAGATATAGTGTATGGTGAGGAGGAGCAATGGGAAAACAGATGACTGCACTTTAGACAACTATAACATTTATAATTATAGAACGATACAGAAAAAAATCCTTTAATAAAATACAGGGAAGTGAATGTGTCTTAAGCAGCTGGACTCCTACCCACAATGTGGTAGGTCCCGGTTTCAGTTCCCAGTGCCTCCTAAAGAGGATGAGCCAAATAACAAGCTGACAGGACGAGCTGACTTGGTGAGCTGATGCAACAAGGTGACACAGTGAACTGATGCAACCAGATGATGCAGTGAGTGATGTAACTAAGAGACACAGTGAAGAAACACAATGAGACATATCAAATGGAGCAGAGGTGGTTTGAGTAATTAGGTGCCTCCCTCCCACATGGGAGGCCCCAGGTTCTGTTCCCAGTGCCTCCTAAAAAGAAGATGAGCAGACAGCAAGTGCAAACAACTGGGGGGGGGGGTCAATTAAAATAAAATCTTTAAGTATATATGTATTCAGGAGCTTTTATTTTAAATGTACAATGAAGTAAAGTAAATTTAGGGAGGGTTGTGAGGGGGCAGGTTTGATTGTGGGGGAAATCTTCTAAAACGTAAATCATGAGTGAATTACATTGCATTTAGTGAAGTACAGATGCTTCCCTCTCCAATTACGGTCAGGTTAAAGCTTAAGGGGAGAGTGAGACAAGGCAGGCAGGTGTGGAAAGGGCTGCAGAGTTAGGAGACTGGGTTTCTACCTCCGGCTATTTCTGGGACCTTGAACAGGGTAAGTAGCTGCCATTTACTTTTCACCTGCTCTGTGCCGAGCTCTATGCTAAGCACTTGAACACAGGCCTGTATGACTTCCAGGGGCCTTGGACTTGGGCAGTGTTCCCTCTCCAAAGCTCAGAGATGGTCAATGCGTGCCTTGGGTACAGAACCACGGGTGAAGATGAGACTTGAACCTGGTCTGAGCAGCGATGCTGCAGAGGACTGAGAATCTGTGTTCAGGAGTCAGGCACGTGGGGTTGATTTCAACCTCTCTTGCAAATTGTATAACCTTGGGCCTCATTTCCAAATGGCTAATCAGAAAATAAGGATGAAATGAGTTAATACACATAAAAACATTTAGCAAAAGGCCCACCACAAAGTAATCACAGGACATATTAGCTAGTAATGTCTGCATTTCTACCAGTATGAGGGTTCTCTGAAGAAACAGCCAATAGGATATGGGGCCATATGTAAATAGGAAGGGATTGTTAGTAGAATTGGCTTAGTGACCCTAGTGATAGGCAAGTTCAGATTTCCTAGGCCAGGCCATGCATTGGAAACAGCACAGGAGATGACTTCCTCGGGAGAAGCTGGAGAAGTAGAGAAAGGAGTTGTAACTGCTGAGAGACTTGGTGTTGCTTTAAGACCTCCAGCTGCTGGGGTGATGGGACTCCCCTCCTTGCTGAAGGCAGTCACCCTTGTTTGTGGATGTAACCAGCCTTAGATGCAACCAACTGCCTAATAAGCTAAAGTCACCAACAGAATGTCCTCACAGTGGCAGGCCAGGGCTTGCATCATCCAATGACTCGGCACCAACTGGATGGTGATTAACCATCACATGTAACTTTTTAGATCTCTTTATCTTTACTTTTTAAAGTTTTTTTTTTAATCTTTAGCATAGGTTATTGAAACTCTATGAGTTCTAGAGCTCTAAGTTCCCTTTAAAATTTTATGCTTCTTTGCAGAGAAGGAATGAGACATATAGAATCAAATTAAAGATTGACCGGGAGAGAGATGCAATCGATTCAGATGTGTTCATATGCCCAAGTGAATTGCCACTCACCTGGGGGCCAGGCTGAAAGGACTCTCACATCTTGGAAACATGTGAAGTGGTCTCATTTACAGTTCTTAGCGGTACTTACTTACAGTTCATGCAGTTCATGGCTTTGGGCCTGAGCCCTGTTCTGGATCATTCTATGCCTCAGAAACCCTTCCACAGTCCCTCTTTGCTACCGAGACCAAGCCCAGTGTCACGTCTGCCTTCTGTGAGTTCTCTTGTCCTTCTCTGCTTCACCTTGCAGCCCTCCCCCACCAACCCACAACTCTAGTCCATCCTCCTTGTTTCTCAGCTCACCCTTGGTATGAAAGTAAACCTTGAGTTTAGAGTTTAAAGAGGGGAGACCTGACTACATTGCCATGCACATTGGTAATGTGGTTGTGAATACTGTGAAGAAAACGTGCAGCCTAGAACATTCCTCCACCCTCTCCACTCAGGTCCTCATCCATCATGGCCTTTTCCTGCATTGCTCTTTCAGTTCCCTCCTCCATGGAGCCCTTGCCTCATCTGGCCTCCCCCTGCCCACTTCACACATCTATCATATAAGGGATTCCCACTTGCAGGTGTTGTGCTAAGTGCTCCAGGGTAAAGGAGAAAAGACCCCCTGTGCTTGCTTTAGCAGTTGTGTGGGACAAAGAGATAAGTGAGCCCACATTCCAGTGATGTGCAGCCAGCATTCTGGAAGCATGTGCAAACCTCTGCGGGAGTGCAGGAGACTTCAGGCCAACCCAGGGAGTGAGAGGAGGCCCTTGGGTGGGTTCCTGAGTTGCAGGCTGCCGTGGATGGGGAGCATCTGAGACATGGCGCCGGCTGCAGCACACTGTGCAAAGCATGAAGCAAAGTCAGGGCACGGGGCTGGCGCTCCCTCTGCAACTGCTTAAAATGTTTCATCCTGCAAGAATGCATGTGCTTGTTATGAAAAATTTAAGCTACTGAGTACATGACTGCTGCGTTCACTAACCATCCCACTACAAGGGGAGGGAGTTGACAAGTTGTTAGATTTCAAAGTCCAGTCCTTACGACCCGAATCCTCATGTATATCTAATTCTAATGTTTCTATAGACACAAGCCCAATGGGCGATAATGCTGGGGCCATCTGAATTTCCTCATATAGTCTGCCCACCAACCCTGTAGTGGTGTTAGACAAAGCAGGTGACATCTAGTAGCAAGTGAAACCAAGATTCAAACCATTTTAGTATTCACTGTATAGCACTGGTCTCTGATGATGACCCTGAAGAATTTGAGGTGACATTCACATAAATGGTTAGAGATTAGCAAGACATTTCCCAGTGTCCCTGTTGGAAGTGTTGGAGCCATGCATTTGAAGATAATTTTGAACACAGCATGTTCTTGCCATTAGTCTTCAAAATTAAAGCAGAGAAAGGAAAATGATTAAAAAGAGCTGTACTTGTGAGCATCACCTCTTAAGCAATGGAGGTATTCTCCGGTCAGTAGGGGGCAGCAAAGCTTTGATTTATTGGCCACCCATGAAACTCTGGATGGTCCCTAGATCCTGTAATTGCTGGGCAGAGCAGTAGCTGCAGAAGGGTACAGTGACCATTCCGGCTGAGCAAAAGGGGAGCAGTTTCTCTTGCACTGCTTACCTTCCTCCCAGTGAAGAAGCACTTTGCCTGAGCCAGGCCTGGAGGCAGAGGGATGGTGCTGCTGGGAGAGGTGCCTGTGGAGTGTGTGGCCCTAAAGTTGCTGCCTTCCAAGCCTTCGTAGGCTGGTGCATAAGGAACTTGGGGAATGCTTGTCAGATGGAAGGAAAACTAGGGAGGAGCAGAAATCAGTGTAGTTGAGATAGTCCTGGGGAAGAAGAGCAGTCAGTTCCCTCCAAAAATGCTACACCACCACAAGGGCTTGGGCCACAAATCCAGAGGGAATTTTGGCTCATTGGTGAACTGAGCCCCTCTGGAGGCTGAGATATCCCCAAAATTTCAAATAAGTGTAGTCTAAATAGTGGAGGATAGTCAATGAAATATGCCATGGAATTGCTTAGGGCAGCACCTGGCAAACAGTGAAGGGAATGCTTAGTCAATTGCAGGTGCTATCGTCGCTTCTCATAGAGGTGCTAGGGTGCTTTCTTTTCCAGTCAGATTTTATTGACACAGCTTTTGGTGAGGGTACGTGTAAGGAGGGGTAGTAGATGCACAGACTGGGTTGCTGGGTCATACTTCTAGGGGTGCCATAATTCTAGGGTCCCCTACTGCTAGTGTGCTGTACTTCTAGGGGTACCATACTTCTAGGGTCCTCTACTTCTAGGGGTGCCACTGTGAATGTGTGGTTACTGTTTTTGTTAATTAGCATCAAGGACATGGTACTGAAAAATCTCTAAAACCTCTGCCTGCAGCAAGGACCTGCGGGCAAGAAGCCCCCTGAGAGGGGTGCTCGTTGGTCCCGGCCTGAGAGCGACCCCTCCCCTGCTTGCCTGTCCACCTGCACTCCCTGCTGCCTACCCCTTCTGAAAGCTGCACCGTCCTTGTCCTCCCTTTCTGCCGCCTGCACATCAATGGGCTCGGCCTCAGGGCCACCACAGATGCTCTTCCCTCTGTCTGGAATGACCCACTGTTCCCCAGATTTCACAAGTCTGGCTCCTCATTATCATTTATGTTTCAAGCCGGTCTTCCTAGAGCCACCCTGGTTAAAGTATTCCCAAGGCCAGTTTTGTTCCCCTTTTCCTTTTTACTGATACACACACACACATTCGAGGCTTTAGAATTAAGTGAATTTTCGACAAAAGGAACGCGCCTCTTGAACCAGCATTTGACTCAAGAAACAGCAGAGCGCTGCGGAACAGCTCAGTTTTCCCAGATATTACTTGGCTGGATTCGATTCGTGCCGCTGCACACCCGCACCTGCCAGTACCGTGAGCTGTGATCCCTCATGATGACTGAGGCGCTGAAAATTGATTCGTTGCACGTTGACACGATGCTGCTGCGGACACACTGAGTTAATATACGATGGCAATGAATTCCACCTTTTTCTTCCACTAGTGTTCCGCGGCTCCTGGAGGGTTTCAGATGCAGAGCGCGGGTGGCCTGCACTTCTTCCAGACAGCCCGCTTGGGACCCTCCGCGAGTTCAAGGGCAAGGGCAAGCCGGCGCAGGCCCCCAGTCCAGCAGACGCGGCTCCTCGCGTCCCAAGTGGGCGCTCCAGGGACCCGCAGAGAGACGGGAGGGCACGGTCCCATCCCCAGCCTGGCTGCGCCCTCGGCCCTGCGCCCCTGGCCCTGCGCCCAACCCTGCGCTCCCCGCCCAGCTTTGTGACGCGAGGCCGCGGTTTCCCGGCAACTGCCGAACGCGGGCGCCTGGCAGCCAGGCGGACTCGGGAGGGGCCCCCGGCCGGGTGGGACCGACCTGGCATGGGCGGAGAAGCTGGATGGGGGCGGCCTGGGGGAGGAGGAGATCGCCGCCGCCACGCTGCGGGGCAAGCCCCGGCCGCCGCCCATCTCGGCGCTGTCCGCCTTCAGCTACTTCCCGCCGCGGCGCCTGGACCCGGAGGAGCACAGCGATTTCTCCCGCCAGGCCAGGGTGAGACGGGAGGGGCGGCATCGAGCGGCGGGGGTGAGGCGGTGCTGGGGGCAGGGCTCCCCTGCCAGGGAGCGGCTGGGGCGGGGCTGTGCCACCCGGAGGGGGACTGGACACCCAGCGGCACCGCGTGGAAGGGGTCTGGGGACCAGGCAGGGGGTGGGGGCGGGGCCCGGGCAGGGTGGGGGATGCTTCTGTGGAGGTGGGAGCAGGACATCATACTGGGAAACGTCTACCGGGAAAGTCAAGTGACGGGAGGGGGCGGGGATTGCTCACCAGGGAGGAAGACTCGATGGGGCGCCCGGGAGTGGAGGGGGCAGGGGCTGCTCCGCGGGTCGTTGGGACAGGCACCTGGACCCTGAAGAGCAGAGCTTCTATTACTGAGAGACACAGATGCACCCCTCCCCCCCAGAGCTGGAGGGGCCCCGCGGCAATCCGGGGGTGCTCAAAGAGTCTCGAAAGGGAGCCCCGAGGCTATCCAGTGTGCAGGATGCGGCCCCCTGAGCAGTATGTGCGGTGGTTCCCGGGGCTGTGAATAAGCAGCCAGGCTGATGGACGGTCCTGGGTCCCGGGAACCCTCGGGCCGCCTTCCTACCCACCAAGAACCAGGAATAGGTCTGCACCGTCTGGCCCGGCCCCTCTGGGAAGATGTGCGTGGTGGGAAGAGCTCTGGGGTCTAAGCACCGGAAGCACCCAAGAGAGGGCAGAAGGAAGGAAGAGAAGGGTGTTCAGAGTTGTTCAGGTCACCCATTCCTTTCTTTTCAACATTGTTTCTGTCCGTCCCCAGGGCGTTCCTGAAGGCATCTGATTAGATAAAAGCCTTGGTTGAGGACCCTCAGCCTGGCGGACAGCTGGGCACCTGGGCTATCCCTCAGCCCTCCTGGAGGGATGGTAGTGCCAGAAGAGGGACATCTCACTTTTCTCAGGCTGCTGTCACAAGTGCCATTAACTAGGTGGCTAAAAACACCAGGAACCGCTCTCTCAGCCCTGCAGGCTGAAGCCTCAAGTGCGTGGGCCGTTCTGGTGGGTCAGTCCTGGCCGCTGGGGCACCTGTCCCTTTGCCAGCAAGCCTTCGGTTTTCAGTGCCTCCTCAGTCACCCTATGGCCTGCTCTGTCTCTCTTCCCATGGCGCACTCCCCTTCTATCCGTGCCCACACCTCCCTTCTAAAGACAGCAGCCATCCTGGACTAAAGGTCCACCCACTGCAGTCGGCCTCATTCAGTTTAAATGATTCTGCTTGCAGTAATGCTTTTGCAAAAAGTTCATGTTCCCAGGTACCTGGGATTAGGACTTCAAGGTATCTTTTTGGGGCACACAGCTCAACCCATAATGTGGAACACAGATTCCCTTGGAAAGGAAGTTAATGGTGTGGAAAATAATTCCAAAAAATGCCTCCTTCCTCTTCTCCTAGCCACCCAGTATTAGTGGTGCCCAGGTGAGTCCCCAGTTCTGGTCAACTCTCGCTGGAGTACTAGTGGGAGGCCTCTTGAGTCTCATGAGCTTCACTTCACACATAGAAGCGTATTTTCCAGTTGAAGCAACTATGGCCCTCAGTCTGCCCCCTTGGATGTCTCTTGAATCCAAGGTACCCCTCCGCCTGGCTTCTAGCATGTGGAAGGACTGGATAGAGGAAGGAAGGAAGGAAGGGGACTTCTGGGGCCATCTGACAAGGTACCTGTCTCTGCTGGCCATTGAAACGGAGAGGGGTGGAAGGGAAGGGTTCCCGACCTTCTGCCAACACACACTTCATGTATTTTCTTCCTGTGAGCAATAGGTTTTGAACAACTGTAAATAGTTTCACTTATTAAATGGGGTTTATATTTTGAGTCTATGGTACCTATGATACTGCCAGTGAGTTGATGGCCATCATGTGATGATAGTGAAAAAGCCAGGACTCTTGGTGTCTGAAGTTTTTCAATGCTTCTTTATCGAGAGAATATAAAATTCATCTGGATTTTCAGAATAACAAAGAGAGTTCATGCTACACCATTTTGTTTGTACCTTTGAGGAGTCCCTTTCCATAGCACCCTAAGGTGGATTGTAGATTGCTCCTTGATAGGGTGTCACTGATGGAAAGTACTGTTGAGGACTGCACAGTGGGGCTTGAGGTTTCTGAAGCTCGAATGTGGTGAAGAGCAGAGCAGAACCCCTGCCCCCTGTGGGCCAGGCCCAAGAGGAAGAAGGGCAGAGTGAGCCTGAAGACTCAGTATCTCCTTCTTGAATTTGCCGGTCTGATAAGCAGTCCCACCTTCCAGGGCTGACTGAACAAGGGCCGGAGAGGGTCCTGGAGGTAGGAAGTGACTGGGGCTCTGCCCCTTGGAGGAGAATCAAGAATGAGCCATAAGCACACCTTTCTATATGACACTGTAGGCACACTAAGGCCTGTGGGCCAAATCTGGCCCCCAGCCAGTTTTGATAAAGTTTTATTAGAACATAGCCACACCCATTCATTTCTCTATCCTCCCTGTGTAGGATGTCTTGGTTGAGTGATAGTGAGAGAGCCCCTGGGACAGGAGAGTTCCCACCTGGCCCTTCACAGAGAAAGTCGCTGACTCCTACTCTAATGCCTTACTGCCACCTGGAAAATGGGAATTGTCTTTAGAATACATTCATTCAAATGGGATTTTATGTGTTTAAAGCATTTCAGGGCAGTTTTGATTAGCTGGGGTTACAGGCAAATTCAAGTCCTGGAGCTTTGTGTATGCCAAAAGGAAATTATGCAACTGAAATAAATATTAATTAAAATCTAAAGAAAAGAGCCTTAAAAGCAACAAGAACAGCAAAAGGCATTTCAAAGTCCATTTGTACCAATGTTCACACCATGGTATTGGGATTATGGGCACTGGTATTTGATTAACTCCAGGGCTCCAGGCGCAGTTTCTCCAACCTTGGGATCATTGATCATAAAGAGTGTGAATTCTGTACTACAGGTTTGCTGAAGGATCAAACTGCCCCAAAATTCATTGCAGGTACGTTCAGCCCCTAGCAAAGCTGATCAAATTACATCCTAAGTCAATTCCCTTGGAGCACAGTTAACTGTAGTCAGTGTGTTGGTTAGCATCCCAGGCTGAGGAGTCCCGGGTGGAAGTATCAGCGCTACGGTGACTAGCTGTGGAGCCTTCACAAGTCACAGCCTCTCTGTCTCACTTTGCCATTCTAGGACAGATCAAACAGAACTGACCTCATGGACCACTTATAAGAATGAATGTAAATAGCATGCATACAGTGGCTCACAGTAAGCCCTGGGTCAGTGGAGCTCTAATTACTGTTTGGTTTTTAATTTTTAATCTTTTAATTATCTTTTTTTAAAGTTAATAGATCACACAAAAAGTTACATTAAAAAACATAAGAGGTTCCCATATACTCCACTCCCCACTCCCATCAATTTTTTAGTTGTATTTTTTAAAGATACATAGATCACAAAAAATGTTACATTCAAAAAATATAAGAGGTTCCCATATACTCCCACCCCCCTCACTCCACTCCTCCCACATCATCAACCTCTTTCATTAGTGTGGCACATTCATTCTATTTGGTGAATACATTTTGGAGCACTGCTGCACCCCATAGACTAATTGGCTTTGGCTAGTGATGGTCAGTGCCCTTTTGCTAAGGACTGGGTCCACTGGGCCAAGCCTTTCCTTCCTGATCTGATCACTGTCAGAGAGGCACATGATAGAACCTTCAACCTGGGGGCTTAAATAAGCAGTTCTGGGGCATTGTCAGACTAGCCCTGGCAAACTGAGACAGTGGCTAAAAGTAAAGATAGACTTCCCATGCCAAGGTGTGTGTGTGTGTGTGTGTGTGTGTGTGTGTGTGTGTGTGTGTGTGTGGCAGGGAGGCCCTGCTCAGTCCAGTCTCAGGAACCCAGGTGGAGGGAGGGTCACCAGTCAGGCTGTTGTCCTTTCAGTGTGAAGTCTTTGGAGCTCCTGGCCATGGGTGCTTACATGCTTCTGCCTGAAGAGTCACACATGGCTCCTTGATCACATGCAAGCACCTAGGAGAGGAGCAGGGACTGTTATTCCTGTGGGTGGCTGGGAGTGCAGGAGAATTGTCTATTGGTGCCATCTACCACTCAGCTGATCCTGAAGTGCCCTCCAGGGTTGGGTCTCTGGCTGCATTTCCCACTGCTGGAAAGCCCTTGCTTCTCCTACCAAGTGCCCTTTCTCAGCCAGCAGCTCTATCTGCAGTACCAAGGTCTCCTCCACTGTCACGTCCATTTCCTACCCCCAGCACCACCAACATCAGCAACCCTCCTTCTGTGTCACCCTGCACTTTGTTCACACCTCAGCTATTTCCTGAGGGAAAACTGAAGGTACACAACAAGGGCCAAACCAGTATCAGGAAACACTCAATTTCAACAATACTCAAAACACAAAGGGCCAAATGGATATCAAGAGAGAAAGGTAAATGGAGTTTGTATTGTTTTGTGTTTTTATTTTTTTAATTCATTTTTTAAAATATTACATTAGAAAAATATGAGGTCTGCATGTACCCCCATCCCCCTAACCCCACTACTCCCCCATAGCAACATTATCCTCCATCATCGTGACACATTCATTACATTTGGTGAATACATCTCTGAGCATCGCTGCACCTCATGGTCAATGGTCCACATCATAGCCCACACTCTCCCACGTTCCATCCAGTGGGCCATGGGAAGATCTACAATGTCCAGTAATTGTCCCTGCAGCACCACCCAGGACAACTCCAAGTCCCGAGAATGCCTTCACATCTCATCTCTTACTCCCATTCCCCTCACCCAGCAGCCACCATGTCCACTTTTTCCATACCAATGCCACATTTTCTTTGAATATTAACCACAATAGTTCATGAATAGAATATCAGTAAATCCACTCTAATCCATATTCTATCCCTCCATCCTGTGGACCTTAGATTGGTTGTGTCCATTCCACATCTATGTCAACAGGGGGCTCAGATTCCACATGGATGCTGGATGCATTCCTCCTGCTTTCAGTTGTAGGTACTCTAGGCTCCATGGTGTGGTGATTGACCTTCTTCATCTCCATGTTATCTGAGTGGGGTAAGTCCAATAAACCAGAGTGTAGGAGCTGAAGTCTGTTGAGGCTCAGGGCCTGACTATCACGTGGTCAGTCCAGAGATTTAGATGCCCTAGAAATAACTTAAACCCCAGCACCAACTACAATTCTGATAAAGTAACAGGAAAAGCTTGTGAAAAGAGATCACATCTGAGTCCAGCTCTATCACACAGAAACACAAACTCCAAAGAAGGGCCAACTGACATGGCACTGAACTCCATCTGCCATGACCATAAAACCTGTGGGTCTCTGTAGCCCTCAGAAGAACCAATACCTGGGGTTGTATCTACCTTATCTGTCTCTGAGACGCTGCTCAGGTGTGCATAATGGCAAACCCTCTGATAACCTCCAGGCTCTCTTTTAGAGACTCATAGCCATATAAACTCATTTGTCCTTTCCATTTCCCCCTTGATTTAGGCCAAAAAACATTTTTAACTCCTGTTATTATATGTAGACAGGGATATTCTGCTAGTCCGAGTTGAACCATTTATTCAAGGTCATTGTCTAGTTACGTCCTCAGCTGGTACTCGGTAGTGATCCCTCAGCACCAGGGAGGCTCATCCCCAGGAGTCATGTCCCATGCTGGGGGTGGGGGGGTGGGGAAGGCAATGCATTTACATGCTGAGTTTGGCTTCGAGACTTGCCATATTTGAGCAACACAGAGGCTCTCAGGAGGTAACTCTTAGGCACACTACTGCTTTAGGCCTTGCTCTTATTTCAGGTGCACAGACTCACAAGCATAGTCATTAGTATCAGGGGCTCATTGTTGGAACTTCATTCCTTTTTCATCTTTGCCGTTGCACTTGGGGGATTGTTGCTGTTCCCTTAGGGACTGTGATAGAGCTCCCTGGTTAGGAATTCAGCACTCCCTCAGTTGTTATTTTTAATTGTTTCCACTAAGAAAATATCCAAACATATATGCCCTGTAGAACTCCCTGTCAACCATATGTCCCCTGTCAATAACATACCACACCAGTATTCCTCTGCTGCCATTGTTGAACTACTCTGTGATCCAAAACTTCCTGAAAAGTGAAGCCCAATATATTGCCAGGTTCCCTTAATAGTAAAATGGAATATAGCAATGAGTTTAAAGGTTAGATATAGAGTACATACTAATTTGGAAAAATTCAACATCCTATCTTTTTCTTTTCTTTTTTCTCATTATTAAACTTATCTTCACAAGAGTTTTAGATCACAGTAAGTCATATATACAATATACAGTACTCCCACATATCCAACAGAAAACCTTTTCCCTTCCACAGCAATAATCTTTTAACATGTTCATACCATATTTACTGAAACTGATGTACAGACATTGAGACAATAGCTTTCAAACAAGGTAACATTTGTGTTTACATTGTGGTTTATACTTTAGGCTATACGATTTTCTAAATTTATAGTTGTCTTATGTTTTACATTATGATTTACATTTTAGGCTATCAGCCCCTATGTATTTTTGGTGTAATTTTACATGTCTTATATCCATCCTTGCGTACTCTTATGAAAAACTTCTATTGCCCTCACAGTTATGTTGGTTCCATCTATTCAATACCTATTTCCCCCTCCCCTTAGGGCCTACAGTGACAGTCCATCTTCATTTCTTGAAGAGCCATGTTCAGAGATACTTGCAACAGTGTTGAGGGCTTGACATGCTCAACTGCCCTAATGCCCTGGGAGCCACCATTTCTCTTGAGAGATACAGTTCCCTCTATTTGATGGCATCAGTCCTCCCCAGGATGTGGGTATACCTTCACTCTCATTATATGGGTCTCTACCCAGTGATATAAACCTGTCTGGCAAAATGAGAATTCACATATTCCCTAGGAGTCTGTCCTGCATCAGATTATCCCCTTTAAGGAAGTTAAACAGGTAACTTTCCTTATTATATTTTTGAAAATGTTTTCTCAGCATTATACTCTCAACCAAATACCTGACAATCTTCTATGTTCGTATGTTGCCCCAAACTCCCCCCAATTTCTTGGCAATATTACCCATTTGCCTATCCCTAGCCCCCTTAAAGGCCACAAAGCCCCCCCAAAGGTAACCCTATGCCCCAATTTTATCCCTTCTGGGTACACATATTTACCTCCAGCTTATCACAGATTTCACCCATGTAGATGTCAGCTTGCATCCTTCCTCTACACCACGATTTCCTGTAAGCCTATCATCCAGTCTCTAGCTCTCTAAGGCACCTTGTGTTTACTTATTTCATATCATTAATGTCATGTAGTATTTGTCCTTCAATTCCTGGGTTGCTTCACAATATATGGTTCTCAAGATTCATCCATGTTATCACATGTGTTTGTAGTTTATTTGTTCTTAAAGCCAAGTAGTATTCCATTGTATGTATATACCACATTTTCTTGATCCATTCATCTGTTGATGGGCACTTGGGTTGATTCCAACTTTTGGCAATAGTGAACAATGCTGCTATGAACATTGGTGTGCATCTATCAGTTTGTGTCCTTGTTTTCAGTTCTGCTGCGTATATACCCAGCAGCGGAATTGCTGGGTCATATGGCAAATCTATGGTTAGTTTTGAGCAACAGCCAAAATGTCCTCCAGAATGGTTGGATCCTTATGCATTTCCACCAGCAGTGGATGAGTGTTCCCATTCCTCCACATCCTCTCCAGCATTTGTACTCTTCTGTTTTTTTCATAGCTGCCAATTTTATGGGATTAAGATGGTATCTCATTGTAGTTTTGATTTGCATTTCCCTGATAGCTAGAGATTTGGAGCATTTTTTCATGTCCTTTTTAGCCATTTGTATTTCTTCTTTGGAGAAGTGTCTTTTTAAACCTTTCCCCCATTTTTTAAATGGGTTGTTTATCTTTTTATTTTCAAGATATAGGATTTCTTTATATATGCAAGTTATAAGTCTCCTATCTGATATATGTTTACCAAATATTTTCTCCCATTGTGTAGGCTCCCTTTTTACTTTCTTGACAAACTCCTTTGAGGTCCAGAAGGCTTTAATTTTCAGGAAATCCCATTTATCTATTTGTTCTTTTGCTGCGTGTGCTTTTGTTGTGAAGTTCATGAAGCCATTTCCTATTACTTGACTCTTATATTTAGGTCTTTGATCCATCTTGAGTTGATCTTTCTATAAGGTGTGAGATGGTAATCCTCTTTCATTCTTTTACATATGAATATCCAGTTCTCCAGGCACTATTTGTTGAATAGGCCATTCTCTCCCTGTTGAGAGTGTATGGTGGCTTTATCAAATATTATATGGCTATATATATGAGAATCTATGTCAGAACTCTCAGTTCGGTTCCATTGGTCTCTGTGTCTCTCCTTATGCCAATACCATGCTGTTTTCACTACTGTAGCTTTGTAGTATCTTTTGAAGTCAGGTAGTGTGACTCCTCCAATTATATTTTTCTTTTTCAATATGTCTTTGGCTATTCCTGGTCTCTTTCCTTTCCAAATAAATTTCACAATTACTTTTTTCTAGTTCCTTAAAGAATGCTGTGTTGATTTTTATTGGGATGCATTGAATGTGTAGATCAGTTTTGGTAGGATAGACATCTTAATAATATTTAGTCTTCCTATCCATGAACAGGGAATATTCTTCTATTTATTTAGGTCTTCTTTGATTTCCTTGAACAATCTTGTGTAGTTCTGTGTGTATAAGTTCTTTACCTCTTTAGTTAATTTTATTCCTAGGTATTTGATTTTTTTAGTGACTATTGTAAATGGTATTTGTTTCTTGATTTCCTCCTGAGCTTGCTCATTATTGTTGTACAGAAATGCTACTGATTTTTGCACATTGATATTATAACCTGCGACTTTACTAAACTCATGAGTTCGAGAAGCATTCTTGGAGACCTCTCAGGATTTTCTATGTATAGGATCATGTCATCTGCAAATAATGAAATTTTTACTTCCTCGTTTCCAATTTGAATGCCTTTTATATCTGGTTCTTGCCTCAGTCCTTGAGCAAGTACTTCTAAGACAATGTTTAATAGAAGACGTGATAGTGGACATCCTTGTCTTGTTCCTGATCTTGGAGGAAGAATTTTAGGATTTCACCATTGTAAACAATGTTGGCTGTAGGTTTTTCATATATACTCTTTATCATGTTCAAAAAATTTCCTTGTATTCCAATCTTTTGCAGTGTTTTTATCATGAAAGGGTGCTGTATTTTGTCAAATGCTTTTCCTGCATCTATAAATATAATCACGTCATTTTTTTCATTCAATCTGTTTAGATGGTGTATTACTTTCATTGATTTTCTTATGTTGAACCATCCTTGCATACCTGGAATGAATCCCAATTGGTCATGGTGTATAATTCGTTTAATGTGTTGTTGAATATGGTTAGCAAGTATTTGTTAGGTATTTTTGCGTCTAAGTTCATTAGAGAAATTGGTCTGTAATTTTCCTTTTGTGGTGTCTTTGTTTGGCTTTGGTACTAGGGTATTGTTTATTGTTGGCATCATAGAATTAGTTTGAAAATGTTCCTTCTGTTTCAGTTTTTTGGAAGAGTTTTTAGCAAGATTGGTGTTAGTTCTTTCTGGAATGTTTTGTAGAATTCACCTGTGAAGCCATCTGGCCCTGGACTCTTCTTAGTTGGGAGGTTTTTAAAGACTGATTCTATCTCTTTATTTGTGATTGGTTTGTTGAGATCAGTAATTTCTTCTTTCATCAGTATAGGCTGCTTATGTGTTTCTATGAATTTCTCCATTTCCTCTGAATTGTCATTTTTGTTGGAACATACTTTTTCAAGGTATCCTCATATGATAGCCTTTATTTCCATTATACAGATGGGGCTCACTGCCATGTCAGATGGCCCTTCTTTGGAGTTGGTGTTTCTGCATGATGGAACTGGACTCAGAGGGGATCTCTTTTCACAAGACTCGCATGCTACTTTACTGGAATTGTAGTTGGTGCTGGGGTTTGAAATATATTTGGGGGATTTGAATCTCTGGACTGACAATATGATAGCCAGGCCCTGAGCCTCAACAGACTTCAACTCCTACACTCTGATTTATTAGGCTTACCCCACTCAGCTAACATGGAGTTGAAGAAGGTCAACCACCACACCATGGAGCCTAGAGTGTCTACAACTGAAAGCAGGAGGAGTGCATCCAGTATCCATGTGGAATCCAAGCCCCCACTTGACATAGATGTGCAATGGACAGAAGCAATCCAATGTCCACAGGGAAAATGTGACATGGGCGTGAGAAGGGTGTCCATGGTGGCTGCTGGGTGCTGGAAATGGAAGGAAGAGATGAGATGGGGAGGCGTTTTCGGGACATGGAGTTGTCCTGGGTGGTGCTTCATGGACAATTACGGGACATTGTAGATCCCCCCAGGGCCCACTGGATGGAACGTGGGAGAGTGTGGGCTATGATGTGGACCATTGACTATGGGGTGCAGTGATGCTCAGTGATGTACTTACCAGGTGCAATGGATGTGTCATGATGATGGGAGAGAGTGTTGCTGTGGGGGGAGTGGGGGGTGGGGGCGGTGGAGTTGAATGGGACCTCAAATTTTTTTAATGTAATATTAAAAAAAAAAGTCTCCCATTATAGTCGTAGAGGCATCTATTCTTTCCCTTAGTTTTTCCAGTGTTCGTCTCACGTATTTGGAGGCGCCCTAGTTAGGAGCATAAATATTTATGATTGTTCATTCTTCTAGAGACATTGTCCCTTTCACTAATATGTAGTATCCTTCTTTGTCTCTCACAATTGTTTTGCAATTAAAGTCCATTTTGTCTGATAAAAATATAGCTACTGCTGCTTTTTTTTGTTTTGTTTTTGTTATTGTTTGCTTGTAAGATTGTTTTCCAACGATTCACTTTCAGCCTCCATGAATCCCTGGGTCTAAGATGTGTTTCTTGTAGACAGCATATAGATGGGTCATATTTCCTTATCCAATATCTCATTCTGAATCTTTTGATAGATGACCTTAATCCATTGACATTCAGTGTTATTACTTTCAAGGAATTATTTATGTTAGCCATATTTTGATTGGACTTGTGTTTGTCATATTTTGTTTGTTTTTTTCCTTCTCTTTTTGTCTTTTTTGTTGCTCTTACACTCTCCTCAACTCTGTCTCTCCTGTATTTTCCTTTCTTCCTGCAGAGCTCCCTTTAGTATTTCTTGAAGGGGAGGTTTCTTGTTGGCATACTCTTTCAATTTCTGTTTATCTGTGAATATTTTGAACTCTCCATCATTTTTGAAAGCTAGTTTAGCTTGGTAGAGTATTCTGGGTTGGAATTTTTTCTTTTAGTATGTTGACTATAGCAGACCACTGCTTCTTGCCTCCATGGTTTCAGATGAGAAATCAGCACTTAATCTTATGGACCCTCCTTGTATGTGATCATTTTCTTTTCTCTTACTGCTTTTAGAATTTTCTCTTTGTCTTGAGCATTGGATAATATGACAAGTATATGTCCTGGGGTGGGCCTGTTGGGATTTATGATGTTTGGGGTGTATTGTGCTTCCTGGATATGTACATCTGTCTCTCTCAGTAGATTTGGGAAATTTTCAGCCATTATTTCCTGCAACACACCTTCTGACCCCTCTCCCTTCTCTACTCATTCTGGGATGTCTATAATACGTATGTTTGTGCATTTTGCATTGTCATTCAGGTCTCTAAGTCCTAGCTTGATTTTTTCTATCTTTTTATTGATGAATTCTAATATCTGTTTGATTTCCGATGTACTGCATTCCAGTTTGCTAATTCTCTCCTCTGCCTCTTCTAATCTGCTATTTGCTGCGGGTGTATTTTTGATTTCTTGAACTGTGGTGTTCATTCCCATCATATCTGTTATCTTTTTGTGTATGTCTGCAATTTCCTTTCCAAGTGCTTTCTTCATATTTTTAAACTCTTCCTTTACTTCATTAAGTTGGTCTCTAATATATGTTCTGAGATCTTTAATTACTTGTCCAATGTTCTGCCCCTTCCTGGTTTCTAGTTTGTTCATTTGTTTCAGCATGTTTTCCTGATTATTCTTTTGGTTTGTAGCTTTTTTTCGCTGTCTGGCCATCGTTTTATCTTCATGAGTTTAATCATCCTTAGTTTCTTTGTCTAGTCTAGGGGATTAATTAGTTGATGTTCTTGCATAAGTGTCATATCTTCTCTTTGTATGTTTGTTCTTCTTATTCTAATTTCTTGTTGCTGGATGAGTTCACTTTGAAGGAAAATATTAGGGCCAGAGAAAGGAAATTGTATAAGAAGAGAAAATGTTTAAAGTAGTATTGGTAATAAATGTTAACAGAGCAACAATATGAGATCTGGGAGAATGGATATTAGATTCATGTAAGTTGTGTAGAGTTATAGCAGTAATTAAAGTATCTGTAATGAGACAGTCAACTGATTATGGGGAGAATATAGTATGAATTAAAAGGCCAGTGTTTTCATGAGAGAGGAAAGAGAAAAGAAAGACAATAGTATCAAGAGTGGATAAAAGACAGAAAACAGAACAAAGGTATTAGAAAATAAAAGTTAGACAATTTGGGGCCAAAGAAATGGAGGTGGAATGTAAGAAAAACAGTAGATGGTGGTGGATAGAAAGATGTGGGGGAAAGAGGTTAGTGTAGGTGGCCAAAATCAATTCACACAGAACTGAGTAAATGGAGGATGAGGAAACACAGCAAATGTGAGGCGCTCCCTGCAGCACCTATTGTATAAATAAAATAATATAAAATAGGAAGAAAAAGAGAGAAAAGAAAAAAAAGAGTAGGAAAAAAGGGGGTGGGCAAAGAAAAGAGAGGGAAACAAGCAAGAAAAAGAAAAAAAGAAAGAAAAAAAAAAACCCAATAAACAAAAAAGGACCTTGGGGGATACAATGGGAGAAAAGACCAGGAGATAATGCAATATTAGTAACCAAGACAGTTAAATAAAAAAAAGGAAAAAAACCCACAAATGCCAAGGGCTAGGACAGTCAAGGACCTTGATGGGCCTCAGGGCATGGAGGATTCAGGGATAGGAAGTCTGTGATATTGCAGACTCAAGAGGTGTGAGTCTCTGGGGTGTAAGCCACCAGGGTTTATGGGACACAGACCTGGGAACGACAAATCCAGTTAACAGGGAGCCTGGGAGCACCACAGTGCAACTCAGCCTTCAGGGATCCTCACAGCTGGGCACCAGCCCTATGGGGAGGGGTCACGCCCACAAACTCTGACATCTATGTCAGAAACCCAAAATTCCCCCTCTCACAAGGGTCTCTTCTGTCACTGTCTCACCAAGTCAACTTCAGGACACCTCCTGCCCTGCAAGCCCCTGAAACAGCCTGCTGGGGATGCCACTGTACTATAGACAATTCAGGGACTGCTGCAGATGGGCTGCCAGCCCTATGAGAAGGGGCTCTAGCCAGAAGCTCTGAGCTCCATCTCAGTAATCCAAAATTCCACATCTCGCAAAAATCTCCGTCTTTGTCTAATTGGCTTCCAGACACCTCCCATCATGCAAGTCCCTGAAACAGCCTGCTGGGGGCACCGCTGTACTACAAGCAGTTTGGGGATGCGGTAGATGGGCTGTCTGCTCTAGTGGGAGGGGCTCTAGCTGGAAGCTTTGATCTCTGTGTCAGAAACCAAAAATTCCACGTCTCGCAAGAATGCCTCCATCTCTGTCTCACCAAATCGACTTCCAGACACCTCCCACCCTGCAAGCCCCCAAATAGCCCACTCAGGTCTTGGGAATTCCCTGGTTCAGCAAAGTCTCCAGGACTGTCCACCCCAGGGGGAAGCTTCGTATGAGCAGCTCCAATCTCCATGAAAGAGACCCAAAATTCTACATTATACATGAATCTTCTTTTTCACCGTGCCACTAATTTGATATCCAGACACCTCCTGCTCTGCAAATGCCTGAAACATCCCAGTCCAGCAACATTCCAACCCTATTCAGCTGCTTCTTTGCAGGAGAGGTTATAAGGTGCACTCACTCAGATGCCTTCTTGCCTGAGTATAGCCTTGCTTTGTGTTTTAAAAGCAACATCCTTTGTGAAATAAGAACTCCCTTGAGAAATGGTAATAATGAAATACCAATAAACCCAGAAGCTCCGTTTTGTGGTAGCATCTAAATTTGGATCAGTTTTATTAATGACATTCTGCTTCAATCCATAAAGTAGTGAAAGAAAAAAAAAAAGAGGAAAGAAGAAAAATTGATGACACAAATCAAGGAAAAGCAGATTTTTCAGTTTGATTAGTTGTTGGAAATGGATAACCATTTTATTAACTGAGGTTGACTGGTGATGAATATTATTTTCTTTATTTTTCTGTGATAAAAAAATTTCATTTTGTTCTGCAAAAGTTCTGAAGACACGAAATCCCCACAAAGAAGAGCTGTCTAAGATTCTGATAACATCCACCAGCATTGTTAAGGAAGGTTATTCTGAGCTATGATAGGCTCCTGGTAACTAATCCAGGGTTTGGGAGCCAGGCATTGCTGCTTTCTTATCATTCATACATTAAAGAGAGTTTTAGAACTAATTAGAAGGAGAAGAAATGGGCATTTTTCTGTCATGTTGCATATCATACTCTATTATGCTGATTTTCTCCAGCTTAGGGAACAAAATAAAGTGCCATTTGCCCTCACATTCAGTGTAGGGTGATTGCATGTTCTGTTCTTGAGTCCCTTCTTCCCCTTTAGGATCTTCCCCTCAGAATAAGAACCCTAGGGACTTACTCAGCCTAGAAGGATCAGAGGAAAGCACAAGCCCAGCCTCTTCCATGAGGATCTTCCCTTTCCCTGTTCCCCTGCTGTTAGTGCTGCCCCCAGCTGGCTGACCTACTGCCCTATCCACTTTGGCACCAGGCTTTCAGGTGTGAGAGAAGAGGGTGCCTCCCAAGTCTCCACCAGGTGTCTGGAGGCCTGGTCTATGTGTTCTCCAGCCACATATGTGTTCCACGGGTGGGCTGGCCAGGAGTGACTTAAGCCACAGAATGACCAGGAACCCAGCTCCCTTCTAAGTCCTTAATTTACTGGGCATATGGAAGTGGTGTGAGTGATGGAGAGCATGTTATCTTTCTTTCTTGCCAGCTGGCCTCAAGTGGGCTGGGCAGTAACTCTGAACCTCTGGATTCCAGAACTTTGCCTGACAGGAGACCAAGTTCCTTCTTTGGAGAATTGACATTCCATCATCCCAGGAGTGTGGGTGGGGTGCTTGGGCTTCCTTGGGTTACTGAAGGGCCTTCTGGTCTAGGGGCGTACCTACAAAGTTTCCTTCTAGAGGACATAACACTGCTAGCTAGAGGTGACTCTCAGCCAATCAACATCCTACATTATGTATGTTAAAGATAATGTGATCTCTCCATGGTGCATTACGTTTTTTAAACTGTTGGATTTTATTTGATTTAATTCAAATATCTTTAATTTTTATATAGTGTAGCCATTTGATATTGTTTATGAATTCCAAACATAGATATTGGATTATGTTTGTAAACTGGTCTGTTCCTCTGGGCATGATAGATTGTATTAACTTCATAGGTTTAATTTTTACGTATTAAATTATGATCAGGGGTTTGAATGGCCCATGTCACTAGGACATTGAGTCTTCACCCCCTTGGTGGGCAGGGACTCAGCAAGAAAAAGACATGGCAAAGGAAGTAGTTGGAGTTTTGATGCTGGAACTTGGGGAAGTAAACACACAGGAGAAGAACATAGAGAAATAGAGATGGCTCCTTAGACATGGCAGAGGCCTGGGAAGAGAGATAACCTGAGGGTCTACAGCTGACCTTGTGGAGAGACCAGAGAAGCCAAGCCCATAAAGTAACAAGTGCCAGACAGAGAGACAAGCCTTATGCCAGTCTACATCTGAGACCAGAAGAAGCTGGGACCATGGAGTGTGAAGAAGAAGCCTGAATCCTCACAGAGACCAGCAGCCATCTTGCTCCAACATGTGGCAACAGACATTGGTAAGGGAAGTAACTTACACTTTATGATCATGTGACTGTAAGCTTCTACCCAAAATAAACCCTCTTTGTAAATACCAACAGCTTTCTCGTACTTTGCATCAGTACCCCTTTAGTTGACTAATACATATAGTCAAAGTGGTTGATTTTTTTTGTGATTTCTCCCCATTGCTTTGATGATTAGAAGACCCTTAGAGCTGTTTTTCACCTTTTAAAATCCATCCAGAATTTTCTTTTGTCTACAATGAAGTGGGAAGATACAAGTTTATTTTTAACCTAAAGAGCTATCCAACTTTCACTGTACCAAACACTGAAAACTTTATCACTGGCCATGGTTTGGGCTTCTTGTTAACCTAGGAGTGTAGGAGCCATACTGGAGGTGATGCTTTCCACAGAAGTGAAGGCCACAGTGGACCAGGGCACCCTGTGACCATCCCAGAAGTGGACAAGCTTGAAGGCAGCTGTGGGAGGAAGCTCGGGTATGGTGGGCTGGTTCTGGCTAGCCGTGGTGTGGGAGCAGGAGCCCTGATCCCATGCTGGGAGGTTTTCTGTCCTCCCCGTCCTGTAAAGTGACTTGGAGCACAGGCACACCAGGATTTCCAGCAGCCGTGGGACAAGTTCCTTTAGTATGGCACCCCTGGAATTCTTAAGAACTTTAAGACAATACTAAGGATTGCCTTGTTGGCCTTAACAGGTGGTTGTGGACAACAACCAGGCTGACTTATCTTCACACCGCTCCCAGAATGAACAGGTGTCTTGCACAGGATGGAAGGTGTGTGAAGGGTCTGTAGAGACTCAATTGAAGCTGCTTTCACCCAATCCGAGTTCCTGGAGTCAGTGAGCATGGGGGTTACTGGGTTTTCCAACATACTCTGCATATGTGCTGCATTCTCTTCACTGTACTTTCTGCCTTGTGCCTTGCAGTTGGTAGAAATGCTTCCTAGCATTACTACCCAGAGGAAAAAAGTAATGCAAAAACAAACTTAGGTAACCTGGCATCGAGACCTGATACTTCCCAAATCCGGCAAGAACAAGTGTCTGAGTTCACTGTTGGGAGTATCTAAGCAGCCAGAGTGATATACATGGCTAACCAGGAGAGGATTAAAGAACAGCTAGCATATGCATTTCTTCATCTTTTATTAGATAATGAGGCAGATGTACTTTCCCTTTAAGGACAAGCTGGGGTGAACAAATGGAGATATTAAAAGATGATAGCTGATGGGTGGGGCAAGATGGCATCTGAGTGAATGCACTTCATAATTGCGCCCTCAGAAGAGCAGCTGAGTAGGGTTGGAATCTTGCTGCAGTGGGCTGTTTTGGGAACTTGCAAGGCAGGAGGTGTTTGGACATTGATTTGGAGAGACAGAAATCATGCTTGCTAAGGTAGAATTGTAGGTTTCTAGCACCGAGGTCGGAAGTTGTGGAGAGGTGGGACTCTTCCCCCTTAGGCATTCACTGGACTATCAGTAGTTTTGTGGCATTCCTAGGCCCTGTGTTCCCCAGAAGCATGGTCTCCAGATCCATGTCCCCTAAGCCACCACAGCGGACGTTCCACAGACCTACATACCCTAAGTCTACAATATCCCAGACTTCCCACTCCCAAATCCAGAGCTCCCTGCAGTAAAAGAACACACTAGCCATTCAGTTTTGGACTCACTCTGTGAGTTGGAGGGTTTGGGTGGGAGGTGCAGAGGGGCAAAATGAGTGCGGGTTCATTTTCAGGTCCTGACCCCCCCTTTTTTTTTGAACTTGGAGGAGCATACCAGCTGGCTTGGGGAAAGCTGGGGAAGAAAGGAGAGGAAAATCTGCCGAGAAAGCCCTATTTACCTAAAAATGCTGGGTCAGGAAACTTGGTCTGGAAGAAGGTGGAGTCAGAAAATCAACTAGCCCTCTTGTAGCACACCTAAGGGAGATAGACTCTAAGATGTGTTTTGAAAACTTCCATTAGCATATTTGGGGTTCCTGCTGAGGTGCGGGCACTCTCTCTTTGGATATTAAGACACATTGTTTTCTCTGGTGATTTGGTACACCAAGGACCCACTTGAATCTCCTACTGGACACCTCACACAACTTCGCTGCTGCCCTAGGAGAGAGGGAAGGGAGAAAGGGAGAAAGGGGGAATGTCAGACTCCTAAGCATTTTATTTAAATGCAGAAAGGATTCCTTGCTTGAAATTTTGGTATTTTTTATTGGTTTATTTTTTCCTTCCTTTTTATACCCCCACAGCCCTTTCCCCCTCCTCCTCCTCCCCTTTTTCTTTTTCTTCATCTTCCTGTTTTTCTTGCTTGCATTTCCACCCCCGTTTCCCCCCCTTCCCTCCCTTTTTTCCTTCTCTTCTTTTTTTAATATTAGGTGTTCCAGGAAGTGATTCACATTTGCTGTGTTTCCTCATCCTCGATTTCCTCTTTTCTGTGTGTACTGATTTTGGCTACCAATGCTAACCCCTTTCCTCTACATCTTTTTATCCTCCGTCATTTAGTGTTTCTCTTACATTCCACTGCTCTTAATTTAGCCCTCAATTTTCATTTCTAATACCTTTGTGTGGTTTTGTCTTTTATTCGCTCTCCATATTATTGTCTTTTCCATTCTCTTTCCCACTTTCCTGACCATACTGGTCTTTTAATTCATACCATATTCCTCCCCATATTCAGTTTACTGTCTCATTATAGATACTCCATTTTTCTTACTGTTCTAACTCTACACAGCTTACATGAGTCTAATACCCATTGTCCTAGATCTCACATGGTTCTTCTGCTAACATTTACTAGCAATACTACTATTCTACTTTTTTCTTTTCTTACTTGTTTTGTTTTCACTTGCCCTAATATTTTCCTTCAAGTGAACTTAGCTAACAGCAAGGAAATAGAATAAGAACAAAGTGGCAAAGAGAAGACTTAACACACACGCAAAAACAACTAGTTATCCCTGAGACTAGACAAAGAAGTTAATCAAGCCAGCAAGATAAAATGATGACCAGACAGCAACAAGAAACTATAAGCCAAACCAATAATCAGGAAAACATGACCCAATCCAGTGAACAAACTAAAATTAGGAAGAAGAGCAGAACATCAAGCAAGTAATTAAACCTCTCAAAACATTTAATAAGGGCCAATTTAATGAGGTGAAGTAAGAGATAAGAATTTGAAGAAAAAACTTGGAGAGCATGCATGAGAAATTGCAATCATGCAAAAAAAAAAAAAGACAACGGATATGATGGGAAGGAACAGCATAATCCAAGAAATCAAAAATACACTCTCAGCAAATAACAGTACATTTGAAGAGGGAGAGGAACTAGTGATGTGGAAGACAGTACATCTGAAATCAAACAGTTAGTAGAATTGATAGATAAAAAGAGAGAAAAAATTCAACAGGGACTTTGGGACCTGAATGACAATGCAAAATGTGAAAACATATGCATTATAAGCATCCCAGAAAAAGAAGAGAAGGGAAAGGGAACAGAAGGGGTGTTGGAGGAAATAATGGATAAAAACTTCCCACACCTAGTGAGGGAGATGAACATCCACATCCAGGAAGCACAATGCACCCTAAATAGCATAAATCCCAACAGGCCTACCCAAAGACATATACTTGTCAAATTATCCAATGCTCAAGACAAAGAGAAAATTCTAAAAGCAGCAAGAGGAAAAAACCACACATACAAAGGAGGCTTCATAAAATTGAGTGCTGATTTCTAATCTGAAACCATGGAGGCAAGAAGGCAGTCTTACGACATAGTCAAGATACTAAATGAAAAAAAATTTTCCGAAAAAGAATACTCTTTCCAGCTAAACTAACAATCAAATATGATAGAGAGTTCAAATACTCACAGATAAACAGAAATTAATAGAGTATGCCAACAAGAATCCTGCCCTTCAAGAAATACTAAAGGAAATTCTATAGGAGGAAAGAGAAAAACAGGAGAGACAGAGTTGGAGGAGAGTGTAAGAACAACTAAAAAGACTAAAAAACTGAACAAAATATAACAAACACAAATCCAAAGAAAAAATTGCTAATATAAATAATTCCTTGAAAGTGATAACACTGAATGTCAATGAATTAAACTCACCTGTCCAGAGTCTCAGACTGGAAAATTGGATAAGAAAGTATGATCCATCTATATGTTGTCTACATGAAAAACATCTTAGACCCAGCGATTCAAGGAGGTTGAAAATGAATGGCTGGAAAAGAATCTTACAAGCAAATAATAACCAAAAAAGGGCAGGAGTAACTATGTTAATATCAGACAAAACAGACTTTAAATGCAAAACATTTGTAAGAGACAAATATGGACACTACATATTAGTGAAAGGGATAATCATTCAAACAGAAAGAACAGTTATAAACATTTATGCTCCTAACAAGGGTACCTCCAAATATCTGAGGCAAACACTGGAGAAACTAAGGGAAGGAATAGATGTCTCTACAATTATAGTGGGGGACTTTAATACACCACTATCAAGCTGAAAATCTGCAAGGACCAGATTTCACACCAAGATATGGAAATTAAACAGCACACTCTTAGAAATACAGTGGGTCAAAGAGGAAATCTCAAAAGAAATTAATAACTGCCTTGAAACTAATGAAAATGATAACACAACATACCAAAACTTATGGGATGCAGCAAAGCAGTACTGAGACTGAAACTTAGAACCATAAATTCATACATCAAAAAAGAAGAAAGAGGAAAAATTGAGGAACAAACTGCACATTTGGAGGAATTAGGAAAAAAACAACAAAGTAACCCTGCCAGAAGAAGAAAGAAAGAAATAACAAAGATAAGAGCAGAACTAAGTGAAATAGAAAATAAGAAAGCACTTGAAAAGATAAACAAAACCAAGAGATGGGTCTTTGAGAAGATCAATAAAATTGACAAACCCTTAGCTAGACTAACAAAGAAAAAAATAGAGAAGATGCAAATACACAAAATAAGAAATAACAAAGGAGATATCACCACTGGCCCCACAGAAATAAAGACTATCATAAGAGGATACTTTGAAAAACTATATTCCAACAAAAATGACAATTCAGAGGAAATGGACAAATTTCTAGAAATACATAACCAGCCTATATTGATGAAAGAAGAAATTGATGATCTCAACAAACTAATCACAAGTAAAGAGATAGAATCAGTCATTAAAAACCTCCCAACTAAGAGCCCTGGGCCAAATGGCTTCACAGGTGAATTCTACCAAACTTTCCATAAAGAACTAACACGAATCTTGCTGAAACTCTTCCAAAAATTTGAAACAGAAGAACATTGCATAACTCATACTATGATGCCAAAATTACCCTAATATGAAAGCTAAACAAAGACACCACAGGAAAGGAAAATTACAGACCAATCTCTCTAATGAACATAGATGTGGAAATCCTCAACAAAATACTTACTAATCATATTCAACAGCACCATAAATCAATTATACTACATGACCAGGTGGAATTCATTCCTGGTGTGCAAGGATTGGTCACCATAAGAAAATACATTAATGTAAAAACCACATAAACAGATTGAAGGAAAAAAATCACATGATCATATCTATAGATGCAGAAAAAGCATTTGACAAAATACAGCACTATTTCTTAATAAAAACACTGCAAAAATTGGAGTAGAGGGAAACTTTCTGAACATAATAAAAGATATATATGAAAACCTCCAGTTAACATCATTTACAATTTTGAAATCTGAAAATCTTTCCCTCTAAAATCAGGGACAAGGAAGGAACCCATCATCACCTCTTCTATTTAATATTTGTTAGAAGTACTTGGGTGAGCATTGAAGCAAGAATCAGACATAAAAGGCATTCAAATTGGAAAGGAAGAAGTCAAAATTTACTATTTGCAGATGATATGATCCTATACATAGAAAACCCTGAGAAGTCTACAACGAAACTTCTAAAACTTATATATGAGTTCAGTAATGTTGAAGGTTATAAAATCAATGTGCAAAAATCAGGAGCATGTCTGTACACCAATAATGAAAAATGTGAGGAGGCAATCAAGAAAAAAATACCATTTACAATAGTAAATTTAAAAATCAAATACCTAGGATTAAATTTAACTAAAGATGTAAAAAATTTATACACAGAAAACTACACACTATTCAACGAAACCAAAGAAAACTTAAACAAGAGGAAGAATACTCCCCGTTCATGGATAGGAAGGCTAAATATTCGTATGATGTCTATCCTACCAAAACTGATCTACACATTCAATACAATCCCAATAAAAATCAATACAGCATTCTTTAAGGAACTAGAAAAACAAGCTATGAAATTTATTTGGAAATGAAAGAGGCCACGAATATCCAAAGATATATTGAAAAAGAAAAATGAAATTGGAGGAATCACACTACCTGACTTCAAAACATAGTACACTAGTGAAAACAGCATGGTATTGGCACAAGGAGAGGTACACTGATCAATGGAACCAATTTGAAAATTCTGATATAGATCCTCATAGATACAGACACATGATATTCCGAAGGCCACCAAACACACGGAAAGGGAATTACCAACTCACACCTTATACAAAAACCAACTCAAGCTGAATCAAAGACCTAAATATAAGAGCCAAGACTATAAGGACCTTAGAAAGCAATGTAGGGAAACATCTACAGGACCTTGTAATAGGAAATGACTTCATGAAATTCACACCCAAAAAACGAGCAGCAAAAGAACAAATAGATAAATGAGACTTCTTCAAAATTAGATCCTTTTGAACCTCAAAAGACTTTGTCAAGAAAATGAAAAGAGAGCCTACCCAATGGGAAAAAATATTTGGTATCCATGTATATGATAGGAGACTAATATCCTTCAAATATAAAGAACTTCTATATCTCAAAAAATAAAAAGACAACCTACACATCTTAAAAAGTGGCAAGACTTAAACAGACACTTCTCCAAATAAAAAATACAAATGGCTAAAAAGCATATGAAAAATACTCAAAATCACTAGATGTTATGGAAACGCAAATCAAAATTACAGTGAGATATCGTCTTACTCCCATGAGACTGGCAGCTATCAAAAACACAGAGGACTACAAGTGCTGGAGAGGATGTGGAGGAATGGGAACACTCAGCCATTGCTGGTGGAAATGCAGAAGGATCCAGCCATTCTGGAGGACAGTTTGGCAGTTTCTCAAAAAACTAGCTATAGATTTGCCATATGACCCAGCAATTCCACTGCTGGGTATATACCCAGTAGAACTGAAAACAAGGACACAAACCGATATATGCACACCAATGTTCATAGCAGCATTGTTCACTATTGCCAAAAGTTGGAATCAACCCAAATGCCCACCAACAGATGAATGGATAAATAAATAAATAAAATGTGATATATCCATACAATGGAATACTACTCAGCTTTAAGAATGAATACACTACAAACACAAGTGATAACATGGATGAATCTTGAGACCCTTATACTGAGTGAAACAACCCAAGCATTGAAGGACAAATACTACATGATCTCAATGATATGAAATAAGTAAACCAAGCTGCCTCAGAGAGTTAGAGACTGGATGATAGGTTTAAAGAATATTGGGGGGTAGAGGAAAGATGTAAGCTGACACCTACATGGGAGAAATCTATATAAGCTGAAGGTATTTGCACAAAGAAGGGGTAAAATGGGACATAGGGCTAAATTTGGGTAGGGCTTTGTGGACTTGAGGGGGGCTAGCAATGGGAGGATGGGTAATATTGCCCAAGAAATTAGGAGGACGGTGGGGGAACATAGGAACATAAGAGATTCTCAGGTATTTGGTTGAGAATACAATGCTGAGAAAACTTTTTCAAAAATATAAGGAAAGTTACCTATTTAAGATGCTCAAAGGTAATAATCTGATGCAGAACAGGCTTCTAGGGAGTGTGTGAGTGCTCATTTTGCCATAGTGGGTTATATAATTGGATAGAGACCCATATAATGAGAGCAAAGTTATACCCATTTCCTGGGGAGGACTGATGTTCTCAATTAGAGGAAATTGTATCTCTTGAGAGAAATGGTGGCACCCAATGCATTAGGGCAGTTGAGCATGTCAAGCCCTCAACACTGTTGCAAGTATCTCTGTACATGGCCCTGCAAGCAGTGAAGATTGGCTGTCACTGTGGGCCCTGATGGGAGGGGGAAAGAAGTATTGAATAGATGGAACCAATATAACTGTGTGGGCAATAGAAGTGTTCCACAAGGTTTTGCAAGGATGGATATAAGACATGTTAAATTACACCAAAAATGTATAGGGGCTGATAGGCTAAAATGTAAATCATAATGTAAAACATAAGATAACTAAAAATTTAGAAAATTGTATAGTCTAAAATATAAACCACAATGTAAACAGAAATGTTACCTTGTTTGAAAGCTATTGTGTCAATATCTGTACATCAGTTTCAGTAAATATAGTATGAATATGTAAAAAAATTATTGCTTTGGAAGGGAAAAGAGTTTAATGTTGGATATGTGAGAGTACTGTATATTGTATATGTGAATTACAGTGCCCTAAAACTTTTGTGAAGGTAAGCTTAATAATTAGGAAATAAAAGAAAAAAAAGGACATAGACAGTGAGGAAAAGACGGAAGAAGTTGCCTTGCCAATGTGCATACAAAGGGCAACATTTATTGCAGTAATGGAAGACAGAGCATCAAAAACAAAGCTTTGAATTTTTTAATTTTTTGATTCCCCAATT
Organism: Dasypus novemcinctus; assembly: GCF_030445035.2. Classification (NCBI taxonomy): domain Eukaryota; kingdom Metazoa; phylum Chordata; class Mammalia; order Cingulata; family Dasypodidae; genus Dasypus; species Dasypus novemcinctus. The sequence continues at coordinate 735,931 of NW_026688144.1, forward strand.
TATTTGTACGTTATTTTTTCTAAATTAATATGTATTCTATATCTAACCTTTACACTCATCACTATGTTCCTTTTTACTATTAATGGACCTGGCAATATATTTGACTTCATTTTTGAAGAAGTTTTGGATCACAGAGAAGCTCAACAATGGCAGGGCAGGAATACTGGTGTGGGATGTTATGGACAGGTGATGCACGTTTGGGAGGGAGTTTTCTAGGGCATATATCCAGGGTACATAAAAATGTCTGCATATTTTCATAGTGCTTACATTTAAAAACAACTAAGGGAGTGCTGAGTTCCTAGCCAGGGGAGCTCTATAAATCCTGAAACAAACAGTAACAATCCCCCAAGTGCAATGGCAAAGACCAAAAAAGAAGGAAGGTCCAACAATGAGCCCTTGAAACTAATAACTATGCTCTTAAGCCTGTGCACCTGAAATAAAAACAAGGCCTAGAGCTGCAGGGTGCCTAAGAGTTACCTCCTGAGAGCCTCCGTGTTGCTACAATGTGGCCAGTCTCAAAGCCAAACTCAGCACGTAAGTGTGTTGTCTTCCTCCCAGCGTGGGAAATGACTCCTGGGGATGAGCCTTCCTGGCACCGAGGGATTACTACCAAGTACCAGCTGATGATGTAACTAGAAAATGACCTTGAATAAAAGGGTCAACTCAGACCAGCAGAATATCTCAGTCTACATAGAATACCAGGAGTTAAAATGTTTTTTGACCTGAATAAAAGGGGAAAATGGAAAGGACAAATGAGTTTATATGGCTTTGAGTCTCCAAAATAGCTGAGAGCTTATTAGAGGGGTTGCCCTTACGCACAACTCAGCAGAGTCCCAGAGACAGATAAAGTAGATACAACCCCAGGTATTGGTTCTTCTGAGGGCTACAGAGACCCACAGGTTTTATGGTAATGGAAGATGGAGTTCAGTGCCATGTCAGATGGCCCTACTTTGGAGTTTGTGTTTCTGTGTGATGGAGCTGACCTCAGATGTGTTCTTTGTCCACAAGCCTCTCCTGTTGCTTTTACTGGATCTGTAGTTGGTGCTAGGGTTTAGTGTATACCCAGAGGATCTGAATCTCTGGACTGATGATCTGATAGCCAGGCCCTGAGCCCCAACAGACTTGCAACCCCTGTACTCTGGTTTATTGGACTTACCCCACTCAGATAACATGAAGGTCAAGAAGGTCAACCACCACACCAGGAAGCCAAGAGAGCCTACAACTGAAAGCAGGAGAAGTGCATCCGGCATCTATGTGGACTCTAAGCCCCCTCTTGATATAGATGTGCAGTGGACACAACCATTCTAAGGTCCACAGGATGGAGGAATAGAGTATGGATTAGAGTGGACTTACTGATATTCTATTCATGAACTATTGTGATTAGTAATCGAAGAAAATATGGCATTGGTGTGGAGAAAGTGGCCATGGTGGCTTCTGGGGGTAGGGAGTTGGAGGAGATGAGATGTGGGGGCGATTTTTGGGCTTGGAGTTGTCCTGGATGGTGCTGCAGGGACAGTTACCAGACATTGTATGTCCTCCCATTGCCCCCTGGGTGGAATGTGGGAGTGTGTGCTATGGTGTGAACCACTGACCATGAGGTGCAGTGGTGCTCAGAGATGTATTCATCAAATGCAATGAATGTCTCATGAGGATGGAGGAGATTGTTGTTATGGGGGGAGGAGTGTGGTGAGGGTGTGGGGGGTATATGGAGACCTCATATAGAGGGGGTATATGAGGACCTCATATAAAGAAAACAAAAATGAAAATTTTTAGAAATTTTTCTTAAGGTTTTGCCTTTTATCACTCTAATAGGTGTTGTCTTGTATATATATTGGCAAGGCAATCTCTTTCATTTCTTCCTCAGTGTCTTGCCTTTTTTATTTTTCATTATATCTTCAAAAAAGTTTAAGGTCACAGTAAAATCATGCACAGAATATAGGTATCTCCCATATACCCAACATCATCCCTCTTCCTCACCAATGATGTTTTTACTTGTGGATGTTACATTTGCTACAACTGATGTACCAATATTGGGACATAGCTACCAACCATGCTCAGTAGTACACAATATGGTTTACAATTTAGACCATACACTTTTATAAATTTTTGTTGAAATTTATCATGGCCTGTATCCATCATTGCAAGATCATACAGAACACTTCCATTTACCCCCATTTACCGCCTCTTCCATCTATTTTCTCTCTCTCTCCCTCTCCTTGGGGCCCACATTGGCAACCAAGCTTCATTGCTTGAAGGACAAGATTCACAGATACTTGCAACAATGCTGAGGGCTTGACAAACTGGTCTATCCTCTCCCATTAGGAGCAAGCCTTGCTCTTGAGAGATACTCTCCCCTCTATTTGAGAACATCTAAGTGTCCTCTCCATTATCAGTGTACAACAATTCTTGCTCATTGTATTGCTCTACACTCACGAATATAACACCCTGGGTCAGTTGGTCCATGGAATTGTGGGTATGTTCGGTGTGGAAAGGTGAACACGCAGGATTGATGTGTGCGTGGTTGAAATTATAATGTTGAGAAAACACTTTTTTTTCACTATAATCCTGATTCTGCATCTTTATTTTATTTCCACTTTTTTGGTCTTTATTCATTTTTTTAATATTACATTCAAAAAATACGAGGTCCCCATATATCCCCTACTCCCCTCACCCCACTACTCCCCCCATAGCAACATTCTCCTCCATCATCATGACACGTTCATTGCCTTTGGTGAATACATGTCTGAGCATCGCTGCACCTCATGGTGAAGGTCCACATCATAGCCCACACTCTCCCATGTTCCATCCAGTGGGCCATGGGAGGACCTACAATGTCCACTAATTGTCCCTGCAGCACCACCCAGGACAACTCCAAGTCCCCAAAAACGACTCCACAGCTCATCTCTTCATCCCATTCCCCACACCCAGCAGCAACCATGGCCAATTTCTCCACACCAATGCCACATTTTCTTCGATTACTAATCACAATAGTTCATGAGTAGAATATCAGTAAGTCCACTCTAATCCATATTCTATTCCTAAATCCTGTGGACCTTGGATTGGTTGTGTCCATTCCACATCTATGTTAACAGGGGGCTTAGATTCCACATGGATGCTGGATGTAATTCTCCTGCTTTCAGTTGTAGGCACTTTTGACTCCATGGTGTGCTGGTTGACCTTCTTCAACTCCATGTTCTCTGAGTGGGGTAAGTCCAATAAACCAGTGTAGGAGCTGAAGTCTGTTGAGGCTCAGGGCCTGGCTATCATATGGTCAGTCCAGAGATTCAGATCCCCTGGGTATATATTAATCCCCATCACCAACTACAATTCTGGTAAAGTAACAGGAAAGACTTGTGAAAAGTGATCACATCTGAGTCCAGCTCCATCACACAGAAACACAAACTCCAAAGAAGGGCCAACTAACATGGCACTGAACTCCATCTGCCATGACCATAAAACCTGTGGGTCTCTGTAGCCCTCAGAAGAACAAATACCTGGGGTTCTATCTACTTTATCTGTCTCGAAGACTCTGCTGAGTTGTGCATAAGGGCAACCCCTCTGATAAACTCCCAGCTCCTTTTTGGACTCATAGCCATATAAACTCATTTGCCCTTTCCATTTGCCCCTTGATTTAGGTCAAAAAGCATTTTTAACTCCTGTTATTATATGTAGACAGAGATATTCTGCTGGTCCGAGTTGAACCTTTTATTCAAGGTCATTTTCTAGTTACTTCATCAGCTGGTACTTGGTATTAATCCCTCGGCACCAGGGAGGCTTATCCCCGGGATTCATGTCCCATGCTGGGGGGAAGGCAACAAATTTATATGCTGTGTTTGGCTTCAAGACTGGCCATATTTGCATAACACGGAGGCTCTCAGGAGGTAACTTTTAGGCACATTGCTGCTCTAGCCCTTGTTCTTATTTCAGGTGCACAGGCTCACAAGCATAGTCATTAGTATCAGGGGCTCATTGTTGGACCTTCATTCCTATTTGTCTTTGTTGTTGCACTTGGGGGATTGTTGCTATTCCTTTAGGGACTGTGATAGAGCTTCCCTGGCTAGGAACTCAGCACTCCCTCAGTTGTTTTTAATTGTTTCCACTATGAGTATATCCAAACTTTTTATGTACCTTGGGTATATGCCCTGTAGAACTCCCTGTCAACCATGTGTCCCCTGTCAATAACATCCCACACCAGTATTCCTCCCCTGCCATTGTTGAACCTCTCTGTGATCCAAAACTTCCTGAAAAGTGAAGCCCAATATATTGCCAGGTTCCCTTAATAGTAAAATGGAATATAGCGATGAGTTTAAAGGTTAGATATACAGTACATATTAATTTGGAAAAATTCAACATCCTATCTTTTCCTTTTCTTTTTTCTAATTATTAAGCTTATCTTCACAAGAGTTTTAGATCACAGTAATTCATATATAAAATATACAGTAATCCCACATATCCAACATAATATCTTTTCCCTTCCACAGCAGTAATCTTTTAACATTCATACCATATTTACTAAAACTGATGTACAGATATGAGACAATAGCTTTCAAATAAGGTAACATTTGTGTTTACATTGTGGTTTATTTTTTAGACTATACAATTTTCTATATGTTTAGTTATCTTATGTTTTACATTATGATTTATATTTAGCCTATTAGCCCCTATATATTTTTTGTGTAATTTTAAATGTCTTATATTCATCCTTGAGAAAGCACTGTTGATGATATAATAAGGTAGGGTTACTATTTTAGGGTATTGGATGGTGGACATCTGGCACAAGGTGCACCAGGGGCAGGCTTCTAAGGATTGTGTGAGTGCTCATTTCTTGGCTTTTTAAAATTGTGAACAGTTTGTTAGGAAACACAGTACCTTTGTCTTCTCTTCATTCCCAGAATGTCCTTTAGGATTTACCATACAGTATTGCTGAATAAATATTGTTGAATGACTGAGAAACCAGATGGTTTTGTGGGTTGAACAGATATTGCTAATTATGGGGAGAAAGGAGAAGCAGTGAGACAAGAGGAAATTCACTTGTGAGTGGGTGTCTCCATTCATGACAGCCAACTCCAGAGGAGAAAAATTGGGAAATAAGATAGTTTAGTGTATTCAGAATCTTTCTCCAGAAGCAACAAGAGGGAAATCAGTATGGGAAACCTGACAAGACTAGAGCCCACAACTTAATAAGGGTGACCTCCTCCTGGGAGGTATGTGTCCACAGGGATAAGAGATGAACATGGAGCTCCAAAGCTGTCACAAGGGACTAAACTGGTGCAAATTTGCATTGTGTTTTCCTTTCTTATCTCCAGAGAAATAATTATCTCAGGGAGATTGATACAAAAGAATACTTCATTAATGTGGTTCATGGGAATGGAATCCCTAATTGCTCAGATACTCTATGTGCTTCTCCTTCACTGTATGAAAGAAAACACAATTTGTCTTCTACAGACCTTATGACTCATTCCATCTCACTTCAATTCTTGGGAAGAGAGTTTCCAACTTCATTCATCTGTCAAGGAAGAACCTGCATTGGTGAACTTAGACCCTGACTTGATAATTTCAGAGCGACTTACAGAATCTTCACAGGTACTGGGGGAATATATTTTTGACTCCATGGACACCTTTTATTGGTAGAAGCTTTAAGGAAATCAGCAGATTATGACCACAGAGAGAACTTAAAACACAAAGTTCTGTCTTATTAAAAAGCCTGAGTGAAAATAGCAGATAAACTAAAATAGATTTTTTTTCCCAATCTCTTCCTCTGATCTCTTACTCTTGGGTCTTCCCTCTCTCAGAAGCATTGTTTCCTTGTTTCACTCATTCTTCTTTCTCTATACTTGTAGAAATTATCTGTTTACCTGTGTTTATTCATTTTTTTTCTTTTAGTCATTCAATATATGTGGCTCTGGAATTCTGGTGAAGTGGATCAGAAATTACCGACTCATCCTGGGGAGGTTAGTAAAGGCATCACAAGGGAGATTTTAATTGCAATAAGGCTTGAAGGAGGATTTAGAGTAATTTCAGAAGGAGAAAATGATAGAAGTACATGAAGAAGAGATGACATGGACACAAATATGGAGTCAATAATTATATGGTGTGGTGAGGTTTTAAAAATAGTTCATTTTAAAAAAGAAATCAACTTTATTGATACATATTAAAAAACATACAATTCCTGTGACATGTAAAATTTGTTGTATTTGCCTTAATGACATAATTGTGCATTTATTACTTCAGTCATTATTAGAGTATGTTCACTGAGATGTTAAGATTTTTCTTGTTTGTTTTTATAAATTCGCTATGAGATTTCTTTAGCAAAAATTATTACGGTCTTCTTTTTTTAAGATACATAGATCACACTAAATTTTACATTTTAAACTATGACATTCCCATATACCCCACTCCCTAAATTCCCCATCCTCCCACATTAACAACCTTTCATCAGTGTGGCACAATCCTTTTATTTAATGAATACATTTTGGATCATTGCTACAAAGCTTGGATTATTGTTTACATGTTAGTTTACACTCTCTTCCAGTCCATTCAGTGTGATATGGTAGGATATATAATATCCTGCATCTGTCCATGAGATATATTTCAGGACAACTCCAAGTCCCCAAAAAAGCCACCACATCACACCCTCTTCTTCCCTCTCCCTGCACTCAACAACTCCAGTGGTCACTGTCTCCATGACAGTGACACAATTTCTTCCATTGCTAGAGTCACAATAAGTCTATAGTAGAATACCACTAAGCCCACTCTAATTCTTATTTTATTCCTCTATCTTGAGGATCTTGGGATGGTGATGACCACTCCACCTCTAAATCAAGAGGGGCCTTAGATCCCACATGTTTGATGGATGGAATTCTGCTTGCAGTTGTGGACTCTCTCTGTTCCCTGGTGTGGTGGTTGACCAACATTTTGTTTGCTTTCAGATTTGGAGTTTAAAAATATAGCTGCTGTAAACGTTCATGTGTGGACTTTTGTGTGGACTCTAATTTTCATATCATATATATATATATGATATGGTGTGTATATATATACCTAAAAGCAAAACTGCTGGATTGTATGGTAAGACAATGTTTAGTTTTAAAAGAAACTGTCTACTGGATGAACCATTTTGTGTTCTCACTAGCAGTGAATGAGAGATGTATAGCTCCATATACTCAACAGCAATTGGTATTCTCAGTTTTTAGGTTTTTATCTCTTCTAATAAACATGTGGTCATATATTATTGTGTTCATAGTCTTCCAAGTCCCTAATGACAGATGATGTTTAATTTTTAAAAGAGTTTTAATGAGTTTATTTATTCATTTATTTATTTAAATTTTAAAAATTTTAAAACAGGTTTAGATTACATAAATGTTACATAAAATATAGAGGGGACCCATATGCCCCACCCCTTCACCCTCCCACTCTTTCCCATAGTAACAACAACTCTCATTAGTATAGTACATTTGCTACAATTGGTGAATGCATATAGAAACAATGCTGCTAACCATGAATTATAGTTTATATTATAGTTAAGAGCCTGTCCTGCACAATTTTAGGTAATGATAAAACATATAATGGCCTTTATCCGTCATTGCAAAGTCATGCAGAACAATCCCAATATCCTGAAAATGCCCTGATATAACACCTATTCTGCCTGCTCCCTCCTCTCAGAATCTCTGGTGGCCATGGCCTTTATATCAATGATAAACATTCTTCCATTGCTAGAATAGTAAGTCTATAATATAAAAATAATGTCTACTTTAGTCCATTGTTCATTCCCCAATCTTCAGGATTTTGTGATGGTGATGCCCACTGTTTCTAATTGAGAGGGGGCTTAGATCCCTTGGGATATATGGGTGGAACTAGCTTGCTTAGAGGTGCAGACATTCTTTGCTCCTTGGGATAGGTGTTGTCCATTACCATCTCCTTATTAGTTGTTCTACATAGGTCCAATGAACTGGAGAATAAGTGTTGAAACTCTGCTTAGATTAAGGTTTCAACTGGCACATGAACAGACCAAAAACATAAGGCTCTGGCTCATGTATTTAACAAGGATAGTGCCAACACATGGCTTTATGTAAATAACATTTAGAGAAGAGCCACATGTTGGGAATCTACAAATGAGGCTAACTCTTTTACACTGCGGAGCATAAATTCCAAAGTAAGGTCTACTGACGGTGCCAAATTCCTGAGATTCCCTGCACTATTTACAGTGTCTAGATATCTCTAGAACCATCAGGATCCCTACTGTTTGAGGCTCTGTTTACTGTAACAGATAGTGAGATTCTGCTGAGATGAGCATAAGCATAACCTCTGGATGACCACCAAACTCACTTTAAAATCTCTTAATCAGACCCACGGGTTCTATGGTCATGGCAGAAGGGGTTCACTGCCATGACAGATGGCCCTTCTTTGGAGCTGGTGTTTCTGCGTGATGGAAATGGACTCAGAGGGGATCTCTTTTCACAAGACTTGCATGCTACTTTATTGGAATTGTAGTTGGTGCTGAGTTTAAGATATATGTAGGGGATTTGAATCTCTGGACTGATAATATGACACCCAGGCCCAGAGCCTCAACAGACTTCAGCTCCTACACTTTGACTTATTGGACTTACTCCACTCAGCTAACATGGAGTTGAAGAAGGTCAACCACCACAACATGGAGCCTAGAGTGTCTACAACTAGAAGCGGGAAGAGTGCATCCAGTACCCATGTGGAATCTAAGCCCTCACTTGACATAGGTGTGCAATGGACACAACCAATCCAATGTCCACAGAGAAAATGTGGAATGGGTGTGGGAATGGTAGCCATTGGGGCTGCTGGGTGTGGGGAACGGGAGGAAGAGATGAGATGTGGAGGCGTTTCCGGGACGTAGAGTTGTCCTGGATAGTGCTTCACGGACAATTACGGGACACTGTAGATCCCCCCAGGGCCCACTGGATGGAACGTGAGAGAGTCTGGGCTATGATGTGGACCATTGACTATGGGGTGCAGTGATGCTCAGAGATGAACTTACCAGGTGCAATGGATGTATTACGATGATGGGAGAATGTGTTGCTGTGGGGGGAGTGGGGGGCGGGGGCGGTGGGGTTGAATGGGACCTCATATATTTTTTTAATGTAATTAAAATAATAATAATAATAAATAAATATTAAAAAAATAATAAAATAAAATCTCTTAATCATAAAATTTCATCTGCACTGAATATTTCCCCTTTTTGGCCAAGGCCTTTTTCAGAGACATTGCTAGTTGGCATTTGGTCATAATACCTAGGTGACAGTGAAGTTGAATTTCTTTTTATATATTGTATTTTGTATTTGTATTTTGAATTTCTTCCTAAGTTAGGATTCTGTTTATATCTTTTGCAGATTTTTAAATTCAGCTTATGCTTTCTTATTTTGTGGTGTTAATATTAATTTCTACATTTGTATATAAATCTTTTATCAGATGTGTTTTGTAAGTATTTTTCCAAATCTGTATGTTTTCTTACAACCCCTTATCAATGTCTTTCACAGAGTAGATATTTTACATTTGAATAAAAACTGACTTATAAATTTTAATCTCCCATGAATCATGCTTCCATTACTATATCTAAAAACTCTTTTCCAACCTATGGGCCCTTAGATTTTCTTCACATTTTAGTCTAGCACTTTCACAATGCATTTTACTTTAAAATGGTATGATTCATTTTGATTTAATTTTTGTGAAATGAATTCAATCAGTGCCTAAGTTCCTTTTTTATTTGGCATGAGTGCATCCTATTGCTACCATATTCTAACTAAGTTCTTGGCTATGCTGCAGAAGTGAATTTCAAGAACACGCCAGGTGAGTTAGGCCAGTAATTAATTCAGGTAGGAAGGGAAGAGAAATGGGAGAAAATAACAGAGCAGGGCCCCAGCATGTAGTGAGGAAGGGGCTGAAAAGGGATGAAGAGGGCTAATTTACAAGCTACAATTCCCCATTATAGATTATAAGTCCCAAGGGTAACTTGCATGGCCACATGGCAGAGGAAAAATGATGAAAGTGACATGCAGAAGGCAAGACGGGTCAATAGGCAAAAAGCTAGGGAAGAGCAAGCTCAAACCTCATGGTTTGCTTTTAAACTGCTAGTTATCCACCCCTTTGCTAATGGCAGGGGAGGGGGTTTCAGCTGTTTGCTCTTTGGATTGATTACCCTGCCCATCAATTCCTTAGTGAGGACCCAGTGAGAAAGTTCCTAGGGAAGATCCAGGCTTTTCCATATTCTCAGGAAGGAGGCTTTGTTCTGGGTAGCAAATCCCAGGGTGAGATTCCTCCAGCAGCCATCATTAGGGGGTTTTGATGTCCATGTGGACTCTGTCAGGTTCTAGATCCATCTATTCCCTATCTTACTAGCCTGCTTCACTTTTGTTCCAACACCACTTCTTGAAAAGATCATACTTTCTACACTGAATTACCCTTGTCCTCTGTGAAACATCAGTGGAACACATTTGTGTGGGGTCATTTGTCCATTTCACCAAAAAGATTTTTTAAATTATTGTGTTTTTATAATAACTGTTACAACCAAATAACATGGTTCCTACTACTTTGTTCTTCTTTTCTATTTTGTCACAGGGTACAAAAACATGGTCATAATGTTTGTTGCTTAAAATAAAGTCTGAGAGAATTTATCATGGAAATTATTGCCTTGGCAAAGTGTATTCTATTATGACCAAGGGTTTCTAGCCATCACAACTATCAAGGAGAAGCAGGAACATATGTTTTCCCTATTTTCAGAAAAGGGTACTAGATCTCTATAAAATCCATAAAAATATTAACTTAATGTAATTACAATACAGACAGTACCATTTATTATATTTTTCTGATTATGGCTTGAGGCTAAATTGCATTGTATTGAATAACTCCTCAGGAAATTCATCATCCACATGGAAACAGAAAACCAAACATATGCTTTAGAATTCATCCTCCTGGGGCTCTCAGAAAATACAGAGGTGCAGCCCCTCCTCTTTGGATCGTTCCTGTCCATGTACCTGGTTACATTCATTGGCAGCCTGCTCATCATCCTGGCCATCATCTTGGACTCCCATCTCCACACACCCATGTACTTCTTCCTCTCCAACCTGTCTTTTACTGATATCTGTTTCACCTCCACCACGAAACCAAAGATGCTGCTGAACATTCAGACAGGCAACAAAATCATTACTTTTGAAAACCGTCTCACCCAGATGTATTTTTTCATGCTTTTTGGACAATTAGATAACTCCTTCTTGACTGCAATGGCCTATGGCCACTTCGTGGCCATCTGTCACCCCCTGCACTACACAGTCATCATGAACCCCTGGCTCTGTGGCCTCCTACTGCTGGTATCCTGGTTATTGAGTGTTTTGGACTCTCTTTTGCATAACTTAATGGTTTTACAATTGTCTTTTTGTACAGAGATGGAAATGCCCTACTTTTTCTGTGAACTTAATCAGGTAGTCAGACATGCTTGTTCTGACACCTTCCTCAATGACCTTGTGATGTATTTTGCAGGTGGACTTCTGGGGGTTATACCACTCACTGGGATCTTTTTCTCTTACTATAAAATTATATCCTCAATTTTGAGAATCTCAACAGCTCGTGGTAAATATAAAGCATTTTCTACTTGTGGATCTCACCTCTCAGTAGTGACCTTGTTTTATGGTAGGTATTGGAGTGTATCTTAGCTCTGCTGCTACCAAAAACTCAAAGGCAAATGCAATAGCCTCAGTGATGTACACAGTGATTACTCCCATGTTGAACCCCTTTATTTACATTCCTAGAAACAAGGACATAAAGCAGGCCTTTAAAAAGCTGGGAAACATTCTGTCTATAAAAGGATACTTTGTCTCAAGTTTACAAAAGTGCTCATGATTAACAGAGATCAAACACTAGAAGATTCTTTTTTCGAAAATGAAATATTTTGTTGTCTTTTTTTGAAGATACATAGATAATGCAAAATGTAACATTAAAAATATGAGGTTCCCATATATACCACTCCCCACCCCACCCTCACTCCTCTCACACCAACAACTTATGGTTGTGTGGATTATCATTTGCATTGTAGTTTGCAACTCCCCACAGTCCATTCAATGGCTTATGGCATGATATGTAATGTCCTTCATCTATCCGTACTATATCATTCAGGACAACTTCAAGTCATAAACATGCCTCCATGTCACACATCTTCCCTCTCCCAGCACTCAGCAACTCCCACAGCCACTGTCTCCAGACAGACTAGTGTGTCAAATCCTCAGCATTGTTGCAAGTATCTGTGAATCGTGTATTTCAGGCAGTGAAGCTTGGTTGTCACTGTGGGCCCCAAGGGGTGGGGGAGAGAGGAATAGAATAGATGGAAGATGGGACAACTGGGGGCAGTGGAAGTGTTCCACAAGATTATGCAGTGATGGATATAGGCCTTGTTAAATTTCACCAAAAAATTAAATGTAAACCATAGTACAACCAAATTTTTATAAAATTGTACAATCTAAAATATAAACCATAATGTAAACCATAGTGAAACCATGGTTTGTATCTATGTTTCAATATCTGTTCATCAGCTATAGCAAATATATGCACATTAAAAAGATAATTGCAGGGGGAAGAGAGAAAAGTGTTTGATGTTGGCATATCAGATTCCCTTATATTGTATATGTGACTTTATTGTGATCTAAAACTTTTTTGAAGACATTATAATTTTTTTTTAAACAAAGGATGAAGACCCTGAGAAAAGAATGGTTAGAGAGCTTTTCAACTGTAACATACACAGCAACACCTATTACAGTGATGAAGGCAAAATGTAAAATATATTTTATGATATTTTGCATTTTAATACCCTGATTTATTTTTTACTTTTAGTTTTTCTTAAATATAGAATAAAAATATTCTATTTTTTATCTTTAAACCTATCACTAATATTTCATTTTCCTGTTAATTGAGTTTAGAAATATATTAGCATATAGTTTTGAAGAAGTTTTGGATCACAGAGTGTTTCAACAATTGCAGGGCAGGAGCACTGGTGTGGGATGTCATTGATGGGGGATGCATGGGCAGAGGGCAGTTCTCCAGGGCATTCATGCAGGGTATATAAATATATTTTGGATATTAATTGTCATATTAGGTAGAGTTTGACATGACAACTGAGGAAGTGCTGAGTTCCTATTCTGGGAAACTATGTTGCACTCCCCAGTTGAGGAGCAACTATCCCCCAAGTGCAAGAACAAAGACCAGTGAAGAAGGATGGTCCAATGATGGGCCCTTGATACTGATGACAATGCTTATGAGCCTGTGTGCTTGAAATTTCAACTAGGTCTAGAGATGCAAGGTGCCTAAGAGTAACCTCCTGAGAGCCTCCATGTTGCTCAAATGTGGCCACTCCCTAAGTCAACTCAACATTACTTTCCCTCCAGCATGGGACATATCCGCTGGGTTGAGAATCCCTGGTGCTGAGGAATTACTACCAACCACCAGCTCGTGATACAATTAGAAAAATACATTGAATAAAAAGGGGAAATGGGAATGACAAATGAGTTCATATGGCTAAGAGACTTCAAAATGAGTCAGGTCTTCAGATGAGTTTGGACTTATGCATCTTTCAGCAGGATCTCAGAGACAGCCTAAGTAGGTACTACCCCAGGTAGTGGTTCTCCTGAGGACTACAGAGACACCTCATTCCTATGGTCATGGCAGATGATTCTGGAGTTCGGTGCCTTGCCAGAAGATACTACTTTGGAATTTGTACCCTGAAGTGTGATGGAGTTGGAATCAGATGTGATCTTTCTACATGTACCTCTCTGTCACTTTTACTCAACCTTTTGTTGGTGCTGGGGTTGTTGTATGGTCAGGAGACTTGAGTGAGCTTCAGGAGAGTTGCAACACCTGCTCTCCAATTCATTGGATTTGCCAGTGTCAGCTAACAGGGAGGTGAGGATGGTCAACCACCATACCAGGGAACCGAGAGAGTCTACAAGTGCAAGCAGGAGAATTCCACCCATCAGCCATGTGGGATCTAAGCCAACTTTCAATTTAGAGGTGGAGTGGACATCACCATCCCAGGGTACACAAGGTGGAGGAATAAAATATGGATTAGAGGAGATCTTAATCTAGGTACTTTGTAAGTGTATAGAGAGATAATCTTGCATTTGCCTAATAAAAACTTACATTTGTTTCATTTTGGTATATCACGGATTCCTATTTCTTTTGTATTATTTTACATCATGTGTTCCCTCATTGTATTCCTGGATTCAGGATTGAAGATAGAAACTGCTGCCTGGATTTTCAGCAGTAAAATATTTCATTCAGTTTATTCTGTATATATAAAATTATAGCAGGTGCTGGAGGGATGAAAGTGTATTGCAGTCACTCCCAGATGAAAGAAACTGCTTGTGTTTTATGGTGTTAGTGAAAAATAAGCTCTCCTAGCAAAGGCTCTGTACCACCTACCAGGGCTTGTTCATTAGTTCCTGAAAGAGGTCACATCCTGAAATGGAGATGTCATCTGATTGCTTTATAGTACTCCACATTCCATCTCCAATATGTGCCTTTCTCCTGCACCTTCAAAATCATAATTCAAGTGAGATTGTAATCAACAACACAATCCCTGATTCTTCAAACAATGATGGTTTCAATAATTTCTATCATTCTTCCAGTGATGTAAGTTTGCCCTTTAAAAAATATTTCCATATTGAAGGATATTATCTGGAAATTTTTTTCAGCACTCCATACGATAATTGTCCTCATTTAAGGGTCATAAAAAGCAAATATGTGTTTTTCTGCCTTTCCTACTATATCTTATTCTTATATTAAACCCAGATATTAAGACATAATTTCAGACTTTTATGTAAGCTTGCTGTTTTCTTCTGGGTAGACTAAGGTGAATGCTTCATTCGTCAACTGATTTCCTTGCCATCACTACAAATGGCAAACCAGAGTGGCATTTTGAAGGTAATGATTTCTCTGAGCTAATGGTCATATTTGAAGATGTTAATAATTGCTTACATATTTGTATTCACTTCAAATTCTTTGGCAAAGCTGTGAATTCATTTTCACTTGTAATTTATTGATACACAGGTTCAGTCTCTGATGTGAGTCATATACTTATCAGAACTGAAATTTTCAGGAAAAGATATTTCATTCATGCAGTTTTATAAAATGTCTATGTTTTGATTACACATTAATCTGAAAATTAAAAATCCTCACCTTGTCACTTTTTTCTGGAATTCTCTCCAGTGCAAGTAAGAGCCCCACCTTATTCCACATTAACTTGAATTAGGATTCTCAGTAAAATCATTTTTCACATAAACCAGTTTGTCAATACCTTTCCTAGGTGCTTTCTTTAAATGTTACTGCAAACAATATATTGTGAATCATTTTTTCCAAGCTATACAAGAGCAAATATGTACATTTACCACATGGAAATAGTGTAGTGGTCTTCTCACTCCCAACAATTTGATGCATCATTTCCCAGTTGCTACCCTGCAAGACTGCTATTTTGTAATCAGTTCTGGTACAAAATAGTTTACATGAAAGGCTTAATTTGAGCAGAAATCTCTTTCCAAATAAAAGCTTTTAAGAATTTTTACTTTAGTCCATTGTACATTATAATAACTAGATATTATTATTCTATTATAGATGTGTTATAATAGTAATTAAAGAATTTTATCATTGAAATAAAGGCATTGGCCACCAGAGGTTCTGAGGGGAGGGAAGGGAAGAATAAGGAGTAATATGGAGACATTTTGGAGACATAAGAATTCTCCTACATGACCTTTCAGTGATGGAAACAAGGCCATTATACATTTTGTCACAGCCTATAAAATTGTCTGAGACTGAGGGTAAACTATAATCTACAGTGTAGTCCATGGTTAGTAGCAATGCTTCAATATGTGTCCTTCAATGTTAACAAATGTACAACTCTAATGAAACAAGTTGTTAATGTGGTAAAGTGTGGGATCTTGAGGGGCTGGAGCCTATGGGAATCTCCTCTATTTTTAATGTAACATTTATGTAATCTAAAGCTTCTTTAAAAATAAAAACATTAAGAAAATTTTGAAAAAGAATCTTGAGAAAAAACGTGGTAGTCATGAACACTCATGTTACTGAAGAAACTAGAGTTATGTCTTTCAATATTTGGAAGTATGGAAAAGAGTGTAAAACAGTCCAGCTAAGAAAGGTGATACTTCTGTTATAATCAGGAACACTGTATAATCAAGAAGACTCCACTGGAATTATTGACCACACAAATATGCCCCCTTTCTGCAGTCAGGGAGAAGCAGGCTCATGTCTTCAGTATTGATTAAATAGGCACCACCACCTGCAGTTTCCCCATCTGGAGGACAGGAATACAAACCAGAAAGAGGGAGAAAAGACTGCTAAGAATAACCTACCCTACTGAAGTCACACCCTAAGAAGACTCAGTTGTGGATGCCAAACTTACTTACACTTTGATTGTATTTATGAAGTGAGGGTGATTGGTATCTTTCAAAATCCCCTAAGAAACTTCCTGTTTCCTTTCTAAATATTTAGCTGGTACACTGATTCATAAGGTAACATTTTTATTAAGCAAATATCATATGTGAGTGATGGAGACCTTTTCTACTCTATTATATTCTCCTCGAACTTATGTTATTACAAAGATCTTTTCTTATTTCCCCATTCCTGCATCTTCTCTTTTCCTTTAAAATAAAAAAGTATTCCTGGTTTTGTCAGTAGAATTTTATTCTTCTCTAGGATCCTAAAATATGTGAAAACAATGATTCACTCTAAACTGAGGGTAAAATTTGTTCTCATGTAAAACAAAGTTTATTCCTTAAGAGTCTATAAATGGCTATAAGGGGAAAAAAGCATCATATTGTCTTTTATCAGTGAAACTTAAGTACAGTTAGGTTTTTTTAAAAAGGGAAACCTTGCAGAGAGTTCCTAAAATATAGATTTCATTGAAAGACACTTCTATAATTTCAGGGAGAGATAAACACCAAGTTACAGAGGGAAAAACTGTTTTTTTTTTTCCTGGATAAGTGGGGGATTTATTTGCTGTCTGAAAACCATGAAGTATATGTTACATAGAAGGAGGGCAAGATACATTTTGAGTGATCTGTGTTCTGTTTAATTGAATGCTTTATGAGTAGAATAAATACTTTGGGACCCTAACATGAGAAATTTAGAAAAGATGAATACTGCCAATTGAAGATTTACTGTCCAGAGTGGGGAAGTGAGAATAAACACACCCAGGTCCAAGGAACATCATTTAAATCAAGAGAAAGTAGAAAACTGTAACAGAACGCTTACCTATTATAATGCATTGTAATAAGGTAGCCCATGCCTAAGTGAGTATATTTCAAACATAGGAGCAATTACTCCTCCCTCCACTGCCAAGAACTGAGTTTGCAAGAGAAGCAAATTCTAGAGTAACAGTATTGAATGAGAAGGTCCTGGATTTCACATTCTAATGTCTTTCTCCAATGTCACACTTGCCATTTCTCCTCATTTCCAGATCATCCCTCTCAGAAGAATTGGAAGCACCTGCATATTAATAGCTCTGAGATACATCATCCTAAGTGTGGTTATATATATATATATTTTTCATTTCCTGAATGAAAATATTTTGTATTTATTTATTATCCAAGAAGGAAAACATCAGTGGAACAATAAATCACTGAAATCAACCTGTAGATCTGTTTCACTGTGCAAAGAAAATATGAAAGGGAATGTTTTACTGGCAGTAAATGGAGGGACATGGATAAAATGTCAAGTGTAGTAGGTCCACAGATATAAATTTGGTTTATTTTCCATTTCTGTTTCAGGATTAGTGGGTCTTTGATTCCCATGGTAGATAAATTTCTCCCATTCCTAATTGGAAATTTTACATTTTCATCATTGTACATTTTAGCTTCAGAGGTTCTATTTATTTAATTATTGAAATATACCATTTAATATAATTGCAATATTCTTTTTAATCTTCTAAAACTCATTAAAAAGTGTTGTTTCATATTCTCTGAATATTTTCAAAATCTGAAAAACTTAAAAGCTTTTATTCCTATTGTCTGTCTTTTTTTCTCTCTTTTAGTCATGATAACTTGCTTTCTTAGGGTCTGTATAGATATTTTTAATTTTTGAAAAGATACTTAGATTACACAAATATCATATGAAAAAGATAGGGGATTCTAATATGCCCCACTCCCCACACTTCCCACATTTGCCCACATGAACAACATCTTTCATTAGTGAGGTACATTCATTGCAATTGATGAACAAACTGTGGAGCATTGCCACTAAGCATGGACAAATGTTTACATTGTAGTTTACACTCTCTTCGACATAATTCCATAGGTTATGGCAAGATATATAATGGTTTGCATCTGTTATTGCAATGTCTTTTAGGACAATTCCCAATTCCAAAAAATGCCCCTGTCTTATAACACTTTTTACTGTTTCCTACCCTCAGAACCTCCAGTGACCACTACCTTCAGATTCCCTACATGTGGCTTTTCTGTCCTTTCATTTGTACTTGTAATTAGTACTAGAGATTGTAGGTTTATGTACAAGTGACTTAAGTTTGGGGGCTGCCCATGTGCCAGCTGGGCCCTGAACCTCAATAGATTTGCAACACTTACTCTCCAGTTCATTGCTTTCACCCAAGACAACAGGCAAGGGGGTGATGATGGACAACTACATACCAAGTAACAGAGAAAGCCTAAAACTGCAAGCAACATAGTCCCATCCATCAGCTCTAAAGGATCACAGCCCCTCTCTATGAGATGTGGAGTAGACATCACCATCCCAGAATCCTCTGGTTTGGGGAATGAAATTTGGACTAAAGTAGACTTACTGGTATCTTACTATGGACTTATTGTGATTCTAGCAATGTAAGAATTTATCCATTGATATACTGAGTTTTAAAATTCTGCTGTTTAATTTGAGGACATATTTGTGTGAATTCTTCGAGGTCTCAGTGGAAAAGAGAGGATTCACATTTTACATTATTTGGAAATTAGCAAGCTAAAACAATTTAATGTTAAGTTGTGCACCTTGAGCCTTTAAGGTCACAAAGCTTCTGTGATTTCAGACTGCATGCTGGATCCTCATTCAGAGAGCTTTGGCACTTGTAGCACCATGGTCAGGAGAAGTGTGTCTCTTCATACACATACTTGATTAATGTATTTATACTTTGTTAACCTTTACAATGCAACTATAATTCTAAGGATCCATCTTTTATACAGGAATCTCTTACCAGAGTTCCCACTTAGGATAATTTTCTAATTCATTTTCATATAGAACGTATTTAGTAATATGGAATCTCAAATTCCTTAATGTGGACAGTCTCTCAAAACTGCAGCTGGCATTTGAAATCCACTACACATCACAGTCCATTTTATTATTTATTTTGTGGCTAAACTAATTCATTCTGTTAGGCCAGATTTGGGATGAATTTGAAATATTCAGGGAAATTTGTAGGTGTGAATCCTCATATTTTAAAAAATAACACATCAAAAACCTATCTACAGGGAAGCAGACTTGGCCCAGTGGATAGGGCATCTGTCTACCACATGGGAGGTCCCCATGGGAGGACTGCGGTTCAAATCAGGGCATCCTTGACCTGTGTCCAGTTGGCCACACACAGTGCTGTTGCATGCAAGGAGTACCATTCCACGCAGGGGTGTCCCTGCATAGGGGAGCCCCATGCGCAAGGAGTGCACCCCATAAAGAGAGCTACCCAGTGTGAAAGAAAGTTCAGCCCGCCCAGGAATGGCACCGCACACACGGAGAGCTCACGCAGCAAGATGACACAACAAAAAAGAAACACAGATTCCCATGCTGCTGACAACAACAGAAGCGGACAAAGAACATGCTGCAAATAGACACAGAGAATAGACAACTGGGGGGTGGGGGCAGGGAGGAAGGGGAGAGAAAATTTGTTTTAAAAAGCCTAACTACAGATTTGTGGGAAATAGAAAAAGAAGGGCAAACTGTACCTAAATCTAGAAGAAGGAGAAAAACAATATAGATTTCAGTGAAGAGAAATGAACTAGAGTATAGAAAAAACAATTGTGTGAACCAATGAACTTGTTTCTTGGAAAAGATCAATAAAATAGAAAAGGTTTATTTAGATTGAAAAAGAAACAAGAAAGAGGATGTAAATTACCAAAATAAAAAATGTAATCAGGGATGTTGCTAAATATTGCTGACATTAAAGGGATTATGAATTAAATCTATGAATAATTGTCTACCGAAATCTAGAAAATAGAAGAAATGGACCAATTCCTAAAAACATGCAATTTATCTAAATTGACTGAAAAGAAATAGATCTCAACAAAAACATAATGAGTAAAGAAATTCAATTAGTTATCAAAAACTTCTCAAAACTAGAAGTCTAGGATCAGACATCTTCCAAAATGAAATCTATGAAATATTCAAAGAAGAATTAATGACGATATTTTTCATAACCTTCCAACTTGAAGTCAAGATACATATAGCTTCCAAACTCATTCTATGAGACTAAAGTTATTTTGATGCCAAAACTACATAAAGCATATCAAAGAAAGTAAAGCAAGGAGCAATTTCTCTCATAAATATAGATGCAAAGCACTTAACAAATACTAGCATGTCAAATCCAAGAGAATATTACAAGAATTACCCACTAAGACAAAATGGGATTCAAAATGAATGTTCAACTTAAGAAAATCAATGTAATATACCCATTAACCTAATGAAAAGGAAATCACATGAAAATCTAAATTGATGCAGAAAATGTGAATGATAAATTCCAACACCTTTTCATGATAAAAATACTTAGAAAAATAAGAATATAAATAACTCCCTAAACAGAATAAACAAAATATATAAGAAAACACAGGTAATCTTATCCTCAATCCTGAAAGAGTGGAAGTTATCTCTTTGAGATCTGGAACAAAACAAGGATGACTGCTTTCAATATTGCTATTCAGTATTATACTGGAAGTTAAGAAATTAGGCCATAAAACTAAATAAAGTCTACCCAATTTAGAAAGAAAAAGTAAAATCATCTGTTTTAAGAAATGTGGTGATCCTTATCTATATCATGACAAGCTGCCCCAAGAAAACCCTAGAGATCATAAATGAATTCAACCAAATGAAACCTATCAGGTTTACATGAAAAAAAAGTTTTATATTTTACAACAGAAAGAACATTCTTAAATGGACAATAAAAAAATCCACTCACCATACCATCTAAAAGAAGAAAATGCATAGGAATAACTTTAACTAAAAAGGATGCACAATGAAAACTTCAAAAAAAAAGTTGAATGAAATAATAAAAGAACTAAGTAAATGGCAAGGTATTCTGTGTTCATGAATAGGGAGAATTAATATTGTCAAGATGTCAGTACTACCCAAAATTATCTACAGCTTCGATGTAATTCCCATCTAAGTCCTAAGAGCCTTTTTAGCAGAAATGGAAAAGCTGATCCTGATATGTGGAAATATACTCCAGGAGGATTCCAGTACCATCGTATTATGTTGCATTTACTTATTTGCTTATCTCATGCCTTCTAAAGTCTGTGAGCTGTTTGAGCAGAAGCAAAATATCTCACTCTTCTATTCATTCCCAGAATATAACTTACTATTTACCATACAGTATTGTTGAATAAATATTTGTCAAATGATTAAGAAATAAATGATTGAGTGATTTGCACATATATTGCTAAGTTTTGGGGAGAATGGAGAAGAAGTGAGAGAAAAGGAAATCTTGTTGAGAGAGGGAAGTCCCATGACTCCAAAGGAGACAGATTGGAAACAAGATATTTTAGTGTACCCAGAATCTTTTTTACTATCAGTGATAGAGAAACCATTTTGGGAAACCTTGTAATATTAGAGTTCACATCTAAAGAAAGGTGACTTCCTACAGGGAAGGAAGGTGTTCAGTGGGATAAGAGATGGACATGATTCTTATCTGTCTTCTGAGGTTCAAAACTGGCACGAGTTTGCTTTGTAGTTTTCTTTCTTACCTCCAGAGAAGTATGTATCTTATCAAGAAGAGAGACAAAAGAATAATTCATTAATGAGTTTCATGGGAATGAAATCCCTAAAGGTCTCTGTGGCAGGTTGATACTATTTATGAATTCCAAGAAGAGATTTCAATTATGTTTGTAAACTGGTCCGTTCCTCTGTATATGATACCCTTTGATTGATTTAAATTCATTTTTTTTACATTTACTTAATTAAATCAAGATTAGAGCTTTGATTTGATCATATCACTGGCGGTACTCATGGTTGAGTCCCTGCCCCCTTGGTGTCCTATATAAATGAACACTCACTCATGAAGATACACTGGAGAAGACACACAGCGGAACATAATTTCATAGATAGAGATTTTTGTTTCACTGCTTTTTCTTTTTCTAAAATTTTGGGAAGAATCCGGTTCAACACATGCCATTTAGTCATCAAACAATATGAAGAACTAAATATGAATTTGGGAATGAAGAATTGAGTGACACATTGTTTCTTTTATAAAAGATTATATCTAAACAATTTAAGAGACATAGAAATGAGTACATGCAATATCCTGAGCTGGCTCTGAATTCCTAGTGAAGAGGGTATAGAACTTTGGACTCGTCCTGTGTTGTGTGAGTTAATGAAGGCATCATATGGGACCTCATGATTGAACTGAGCCTTGAAGGAGGAATTGGAATAATTCCATGAGGATGTGGAGGTAGAAGCACAACAAAAAGAGATAAGAGGGACACAAATGTGAGTTCAGTATAACCATAGGATGTGGTGCAGTTTTAGAAATATTTCTGAATATCTGATGAACAATAATGGGCATTCATGAAAAGTTGAAAATGAGCCTTGTAAAAGAGAGTCTTGTATTCTGTCCACAAATTGAATCTTTATGTTTGAGGTTATTGGAGTCTGTGTATGGTTTAGAGACAGTGATGTTCATGAAAACCCTTGCCAAGTAGGAAGATTTCTCTGGGTTAATATGACTCTATCTGTTGTAAACACTTTGGAAAGATGATAAGGGATGAAAATAGAAGAGTGGATGCATGGAAGGAGGTGTGATGAGTTAGCATATGTGGGGTTGAATCATAAAGTTTTCACTATTAATGCTTGGCATAATGTCAGTCATTTCATGTTTATCATTTTATTTAGTTATTCCAATGACTCTGTGAAATCGGAGTAATTTTCCAATGCATATAATTGTGTCGGTATTGAATCTTGGAGTTTTATGATCCCAGGAATTTGCATTTCACTAAAAATTTTACTTCTTAATAAACTTAATATTTAGAACAGTTTTAGAGTTGCAGAAATCCTATAAGGATGTTATAAATAGTTTCCAAGAACCTCTTACCCCCTTTCCCCTGTTTGTACCATCTGCCATCCAAAATAACACCTTTTATTTATTTGTCATAACTTCTTAGTCACTTTGTGATTGTGGCAGCTTCTCAGACTCTTCTTGGTTTTGATAACCTGGATACTTTTGAGGAGTGTAGGTAAGATATATTGTAAAGTTTCCCTCAGTTTGAATTTTCTGATGTTCTTCTCATGATTAGACTGAGCTTATGGGTTTTTGGAAGAATGCACCAGAAATAAAGTATCATTTTCATACCATCATAACCAGGGTGCATCCTATCAACATGACTTATCATTGTTGATATTGACTTCTTTCAGCAGTGTTTTGTGGTTCCCCAGCATAAAGTTCCTCATATCTCTAACCTTCCTTATATCACCTTTGGGAAGAAGTCACTAAGTGAAACCCATACTTCAAGAGTGGGATTTTTCTCCATGGCCTTGAAAAAGTAATATCTACATAAATTATTGATTTTTTTCCTGCAAGAGAGATTTGTCTCTTCTTATTTACTTAATCAATTATTTATTAATATCAGGATGAACTCATGAAATTTATATGATACTTTTAGTAGTGATACAATATTACTTTTCTTGTTTAATTTGTTCCACTTTTGGCCATGGGGGTAAAATGTCAGCTGTACTCTTTATCTGTAGTATAACCCCATCATTGAGAGTTTTATTTTAGCACATATTTACTCTATGGTACTATAAATTGTGCCAGTCATTTCTTGCATGTTTCTCTCCTAGAGTCAACAATTTCTCCAAGAAGACACTTATTGGATAATGGTGATAAATTCCATGTTCTGAGTTCCATGGTACTGTGCCTTCTAAGGCCTCTCTGAAGAGAGCGTGAGGAAACATATGTGTGTATATACATGTTTATAAATATGCCTACATATAAAACTCTATATTTACTGATACATGAGTTAATAAATCTAAACTATTAACATATAGAACATTCTAGTCTCCTCCCTTGCTTATCTATAATCACCTATTTCACAGTGTGAAAAATATTCCCTCATCTGTCAACTATCTATGAAACTTGATTCCAGTGCAAATGCATAGAAGTATTAGAATTGTTAATCCATACATGGTGGGTTGGTACATTGTTAATTATAGAACTGTACTTTCATAGTTTCTTTAGGCTTTATTTTACAGAGTCCATTCATATCTAATATTACTTCTTTTTTTAAAGTTTAAAACATATCATTGAAAATGTCTTTAAAGATAATTAATTATGAAAATAATACACATTTATACGGAATGAGTAGATTTTTTTCCAAAATGTTACACTGAAAAAATATAAGACGTTCCTTTACACCCCACTCCCCACCCCCAATTGCATCATTTTTAATTGTATTGATACATAGATCACAAATTAAATAAAAAAAATAAGAGGTTCCCATAAACCCCCTACCCCACTCTTGCCACATCAACAACCTCATTCATCATTGTGGTTCATTTGTTGCATTTGGTGAATACATTTTGGAGCACTGCTGTACCACGTGGATTATAGTTTACATTTTAGTTTACACTCTCCCCCAGTCCATTCAGTAGGTTATGGCAGGATATATAATGTCCAGCATCTGTCCTTGCAATATCATTTAGGACAACTCCAAGTCCCAAAATTGTCCCCACATCACCTCTTTTCTTCCCTCTCCCTGCCCTCAGCAACTACTGTGGCCACTTACTCCACATCAATGCTCAATTTCTTCCATTGCCAGTCACAACAATGTGTGCGTAAGTGGCTCTCTGAATCTTGAAGTTTCAGAATCAGCAAGGCCAACTCTTTCTTCATCATCTCTCAACACTCTATTCTTAAAAAACTTTTTATATTTTATGGAAGTATATCATTCATACATTAACATGCACACTAAAGATTGTGATCTTACAAAATATACATACATAACATCACACAGGTGTCTCATACATCACCCTTTCACCAATTCTTTGCATTGTGAAACATTTGTTACAAACTGTGCATGAACATCATCACAATATTACTACCAACTATAGTTCCTATCTTACATTTGGTGTATTTTTTCCCCAACCCATATTATTTTTTAAATATATTGTTATTACAAATATTGTGAACTTGCAAAACAATCATACAGATGTGTAAATTTCCCATACAATTCCACACCCTTGTTGAACATTTGTTACAGATTATGAGACAATATGACCAGACTATTACTACCAATCATGGTCCATTAGCATGCTTTTTTTTAGAGTCATGCAAACCTTTATCTTTCTTTTTTTTTTTAATTTATTTATTTATTTATTTATTTCTCTACCCTTCCCCAGCCCGACCCCAGTTGTCTGTTCTCTGTGTCTATTTGCTGTGTCTTCTTTGTCCGCTTCTGTTATTGTCAGCAGCACAGGAATCTGTGTTTCTTTTTGTTGTGTCATCTTATTGTGTCAGCTCTGTGTGTGTGTGGCACTATTCCTGGGCAGGCTGCACTTTCTTTCACGCTGGGCAGCTCTCCTTCTGGGGTGCTCTCCTTGTGCATGGGGCTCCCCTACATAGGAGACTCCCCTGCATGGCAGGGCACTCCTTGTGTGCATCAGGACTGCACATGGGCCAGCTGCACATGGGTCAACGAGGCCCAGGGTTTGAACTGCAGACCTCCCATGTGGTAGATGGATGCCCTAACCACTGGGCCACGTCCTCTGCCCATAGCATACATTTAGCACACTTTTTCCATACACCTCCTTTATCAACACAGTACAGCTTGACATTTATGCAAGAATATTATAGTATTGCTGTTAACCACAGTCTATAGGTCACACTAATTGTAGTTTTCCATGTATATACAATAGTGATATACATCTGCTCTAGTTCACAGAAGAACTTGCTTGTATTTGCACCCTTAACCACAATTCTCAACTGCCTCTGGGTTTACTGTGTATTTCAGTCCTTCAGGTATTCTTTTATTTTTTTTAAAGATTTATTTATTTATTTCTCCCCCCACCCTGCCCCAGTTGTCTGTTCTCTGTGTCTATATCCTGTGTGCTCTCCTTTGTCCGCTTCTGTTGTTGTTAGTGGCATGGGAATCTGTGTTTCTTTTTGTTGTGTCATCTTGCTGTGTGCTGCCTGCCATTCCTGGGCAGGCTGAAATTTCTTTTGCACTGGACGGCTCTCCTTATGGGGCTCACTCCTTGCGCATGGAGCTCCCTTATGCGGGGACACCCCTGCGTGGCAGGGCACTCCTTGTGTGCATCAGCACTGCACATGGGCCAGCTCCACATGGGTCAAGGAGGCCTGGGGTTTGAACTGTGGACCTCCTATGTGGTAGATGGATGCCCTATCCACTGGGCCAAGTCTGCTTCCCTCTCAGTTTTTCTTTAGCTTTCTTTCTATTGACATTTACTTCCTCAGACTAACTTTTTCAGCCACAATCCCATTTATAATCCAGTTACTACTCACTATAATGTGTTATTATCAGCTCTATCCATCACTACACTTTTAAGTCCAGTTAATTAAAACTTCTACAGGAGGAGGCAGGGCAAGGTGGTGTCTGAGTGAGTGCAACTGCAAAGAAGCAGCAAAGTGGTGTTGGAGTCTTGCCGGAGCAGGCTGTTTCAGGACCTTGCAAGGCAGGTGGTGTATGGACGTCTGTTTTTTAGAGACAGTGACAGAAGTAGTGCTTGCTAAAGGTAGAATTGCAGGTTACAAGCACAGAGGTTGAAAGCTGTGGGGAGGCGGGACCCTTCCACTTATGGCTGGTGGCCACAATGTTCCCTGAGAACTGTCTGTTGTGTGGTGGTGTCCCTGGGCACCATGATCCCCAGATACGTGGTCCCCAGGTCTGTGTCCCCTAAGCTCCATAGCCCGCATTCCACACACCTACATACTCTGAGTCTGCAGTGTCCTGGGCTTCTGTTTCCCAAGTCCAGCACTTCTGGAGGTCCGGGATTGCCCAAGCCCTCCAGTTTTGGACTGACTCCATGAGTGGGAGGGATTCGGTAGAAGGTGCAGCAAAGGGGCCAAGCGAGTGAAGGTTCAATTTTCTGGTTCTCCCTCCCTCCTTTTTCTGTGTATCTGTGCTTCGAGGAGCATATCAGCTGGCTTGGGGAGAGCCTGGGAAGAAAGGAGTAGTGAATCTGCTGACAAAACCCAATTCACCTAAATACCCTGTGATATGAAACTTGGTCTGGGAGAAGGTGGAGTCGGAAAATCAACTAGCCCTCTCATAGCACACTTAAAAGAGAGGGACTGTAGGAGATGCTTTCCAAGTTTCCAATAGCATACTTGGGGTTCCTGGTGAGCTGTGGGTGCTCTCTCTCTGGAAAACAAAAGTCACTGTTTTCTGTGCAGAGCTGGTTCAACAAGGACCCACTTGAATCTCCTACTGGACCTCTCAGGCAGCTTTCCTGCTGCCCTGGGTGACAGGGAAGTAAGGAGGGGAAAAGGGGAGAATGTCAAATCCCTAAGCATTTTATTTAACTGCAAAGAGATACCTTGCTTGAAACTTTGTCTGGCATTTTATTGGGTTGTCTTCTTGTTTTCTTTCTCTTAATCCCCCAAGGTCCTTTTTCTCTTTCTTTTTCTTTTTTCTCTTTTTCTTTTTCTTGCTTACTTACCCCCTCCTTTTTGTCCCTTTTTTCCTTTTCTTTCTTTCATCTCCTTTTTTAAATTTTTTAAAATATTAGGTGCTGCAGGGAGTGCTTCACATTTGCTGTATTTCCTCATTCTCCATTCCACTTTTGTGTGTATATTGATTTTGGTCACCAACACTATCCCCTTTCCTCTACATCTTTCTATCCTCCATCATTTATTGTTTCTCTTACATTACACATCTCTTTGTTTGCCCCCCTATTTTTCTGAATTTATTTCTAATACCTTTGTTCTGTTTTCTGTCTTATATTTACTCTTTATATTACTGTCCTTTTTTTACTCTTTCCCTCTCTCCTGAACACACTTGCCTTTTAATTCACACTATATTCCTCCCCATATTTAGTTTACTGTCTCATTATACATACACTACTTTTCATACTGTTATAAGTATACATACCTTAAATGAGTCAAATATCCATTCTCCTAGATCACACATGGTTCCTCTTAATATTTATTATCAATGCTACTATTGTTCATTTTTCTTCTCTTACTCTTATGGCTTTCCCTGACCTTAATATTTTCCTTCAAGTGAACTTAGCCAACAACAAGGAAATAGAAT
This sequence comes from Dasypus novemcinctus, assembly GCF_030445035.2. Classification (NCBI taxonomy): domain Eukaryota; kingdom Metazoa; phylum Chordata; class Mammalia; order Cingulata; family Dasypodidae; genus Dasypus; species Dasypus novemcinctus. The sequence goes on from NW_026688144.1 coordinate 764,415, forward strand.
AAGAAGAACAAAGTGACAAAGAGAAGAATTAACACACATGCAAAAAAAACTAATTAAACACCAAACTAGACAAAGAAGATAAGCAACTGATTAAAACCATCAATATAAAATGATGACAAGACAGCAACAAAAAATTACAAACCAAAATAATCATCAGGAAAACATGCTCTAATCCAATGAACAAACTAAAATCAGGAAGAGTAACAGAACATCAAACAAGTAATTAAAGTTCTCAAAACATATATTAGGGACAAATTTGATGAGGTGGAGGAAGAGATTAAGAATATGAAGAAAACACTTAGAGAGAATACAGAAGAAATTGCAATCATACACAAAAAGATAAAAGATGTGATGGTGATGAACAGCACAATTCTAGAAATCAAAAATACACTCTCAGCAAATAACAGCAGACTCAAAGAGGCACAGAAAAGAATTAGTGGTGTGGAAGACAGTATATCTGAAATCAAACAGATAGTAGAAGTGATCGATAAAAAGAAAGAAAAATTCCAGCATGGATTTAGGGATCTGAATGACAATGGAAAACACACAAACATATACATTACAGGCATCCCAGAAGGAGAAGAGAAGGGAAAAGGGACAGAAGGGGTGTTGGAGGAAATAATGGCTGAAAACTTCCCATATCTACTGAGGGAGATGGATGTACATGTCCAGGAAGCACAATGCACTCCAAACAGCATAAATTCCAACAGGCCTACCCAAGACATATACTTGTACATTTACATGCTAGGCCACAGAAAAAGTCTCAATGAATTCAGAAAGACTGAAATCATACAAAATAATTTCTCTGACCACAGTAGAATGAATCTGGAAATCTTCAAGGGACAGAGACCAAGATTTGGCACCAAGATTTGGAAGTTAAACAGCACTCTTAGAAAAACAGTGGATCAAGGAGGAAATGACAAAAGAAATTAATAACTACCTTAAAACTAATGAAAATTATAACACAACATATCCAAACTTATGGGATGCAGCAAAAGCAATACCGATAGGGAAATTTATAGCCATAAATTCATACATCAAAAAAGAAGAAAGAGCTAAAATTGAATAACTAATTGTACAATTGGAGGAATTAGTGAAAAAAACAACAAACTAAATACAAAGGAAGAAGAAAGAAAGAAAGAACAAAGATCAGCACAGAACTAAATGAAATAGAAAAAAAGAAAGCACTTGAAAAAATGAGCAAAACCAAGAGCTGGATTTTTGAGATCAATAAAATTGACAAACCATTACCTAGACTAACAAAGAAAAAAAGAAGGAAGATGATGCAAATATGCAAAATAAGAAATGAGAAAGGAGATATCAACATTGACCCCACAGAAATAAAGACTATTACAAAAGGATACTTTGAAAAACTATATTCCAAGAAAAAGGACAATTTAGAGGAAATGGACAAATTCCTAGAAACACATAAGCAGCTTACATTGATGAAAGAAGAAACTGATGATCTCAACAAACCAATCACAAGTAAAGAGATAGAATCAGTCATTAAAACCTCTCAACTAAGAAGAGCCCTGGGCCAGACAGCTTCACAGGTGAATTCTACCAAGCATTCCAGAAAAAACTAACACCAATCATGCTTAAACTCTTCCAAAAAATAAAAATACAAGGAACATTGTCTAACTCATTCTATGATGCCAACATTACTCTAATACCAAAGCCAAAGACACCACAAGAAGGGAAAATTACAGACCAATCCCTCTAATGAACTTAGATATGAAAATCCTCAAAGAAATACTTGCTAATCATATTCAACAATACACTAAATAAATTATACACCATGCCCAAGTGAGATTCATTCCAGGTATGCAAGGATGGGTCAACATAGGAAAATCAATTAATGTAATACACCATATAAACAGACTGAAGGAAAAAGAATCACATGATCATATCTATAGATGCAGAAAAAGCATTTGACAAAATACAGCACACTTTCCTAATAAAAACAATGCAAAAGATCAGAATAGAGGGAAATTTTCTCAACATGATAAAGAGCATATATGAAAAACCCACAGCTAACATCATTTACAATGTTGAAAATATAAAATCTTTCTCTCTAAGATCAAGAAAAAAAGAAGGATGCCCACTATCAGCCCTTCTATTTAACATTGTCTTAGAACTACTTGCTCAAGCGCTGAGGGAAGAACCAGACATAAGAGCCATCCAAATTGGAAAGGAAGAAGTGAAAATTTCACTATTTGCAGATGATATGATCCTATTCATAGAAAACCCTGGGAAGTCTACAAGAAATCTTCTAGAACTCATAAATGAGTTCAGTAAAGTCACAGGTTACAAAATCAATATGCAATAATCAATACCATTTCTGTATACCAATAATGATCAATCTGAGGATGAAATCAGAAATCAAATACCATTTCCAATAGTAAATAAAAAAAATAAAATACCTAGGAATAAATTTAAATAAAGATGTAAAGGAATTATACACAGAAAACTACAAACACTGCTCAAGGAAATCAAAGAAGACCTAAATAAATGGAAGAATATTCCCTGCCCATGGATAGGAAGACTAAATATCATTAAAATGTCTATCCTACCAAAACTGATCTATGGATTCAATGCAATCCCAATAAAAATCCACGCAGCATTCTTTAATGAACTAGATAAACTTACTATGATATTTATTTGGAAAGGAAAGTGGTCCCAAATAGCCAAAGACATATTGAAAAAGAAAAATGAAATTGGAAGAATCACCCTACCTGACTCCAAAACGTACTACAAAGCTACAGTTGTGAAAATGGCATCGTATTGACAGAAGGATAGACATACTGACCAATGGACTTGAAATGAGAGTTCTGATATAGATCCTCAAATAAACAGCCATATGGTGTTCAACAAGGCCACCAAACCTCTCAACTGTGAGAGAATGGCCTCTTCAACAAATGGTGCCTGGAGAACTGGATATCCATATTTAAAAGAATGAAAGAGGATTACCAATTCACACCTTTTACAAAAATCAACTCAAGATGGATGAAAGACCTAAATATAAGAGCCAAGACAATAAAGACTTTGGAAAGCAATGTAGGGAAGCATCTACAGGACCTTGTAATAGGAAACGGCTTCATGAACTTCACACCCAAAGCATGAGCAGCCAAAGAACAAATAGATAAATGGGCTTCCTCAAAATTAAAGCCTTCTGCACCTCAAAGGATTTTGTCAAGAAAGTGAAAAGAGAGTCTACACATTGGGAGAAAATATTTGGTAACCATATATCTTATGGGAGAAATATCCTGCATTTATAAAGAATTCCTATATCTTGAAAATAAAAAGACAAGCAACCCATTTAAAAAATGGGAAAAAGATTTGAACAGATGCTTCTCAAAAGAAGTTTTACAAATAGCTAAAAGGCACATGAAAAAATGCTCAAAATCACTAGCTACTAGGGAAATGCAAGTCAAAACACAATGAGATACCATATTACTCCCATAATTCTGGCAGCTATCAAAAAATCAGAGATCTACAGGTGCTGGAGAGAATGTGGAGGATTGAGAACTCTCATCCACTGCTGGTTGGAATGCAGAAGCACCCAGCCATTCTGGAGGACAGTTTGGTAGTTTCTCAAAAAACTAGGTACAGATTTACCATATGAACCAGCAATTCCACTGCTGGGTATATACCCAGAAGATCTGAAAACAAGGACACAAGCTGATATACACACACCAATGTTCATAGCAGCACTCTCCACTGTTGGCAAAAGTTGGAATCAATCCAAATGCCATCAAGAGATGAATGGATAAATAAAATGTGTATACATACAATGGAATACTACTCAGCTATGAGAACAAATACACTACAAACACATTTGATAACATGGATGAATCTTGAGAACTTTATATTGAGTGAAGTAACCCAGGCATTGAAGGACAAATACTACATGACCTCTCTGATAAGAAATAAGTAAACCAAGCTGTTTCAGAGAGATAGAAAAAGCTTCAGAGTGACTGGATGATATGCTTAAAGGAAGTTGGGGAGTAGAGAAAGGGTGCAAGCTGACACCTGCATGGGTGAAAGCTATGATAAGCTGAAGATAAGTATTTGCACAGAGGAGGGATAAAATGGGGGCATAAGGATACCTCGAGGCAGGGCTTTGTGAGCATGAGGGGGGCTGGAGATGAAAGGATGGATCAGATGGCCCAATTTTTGGGGGGGACGGTGGGCAGAACATTTGAACATAGGAAACTGTCAGGTATGTGGTTGAAATTATAAATTAGAGAAAACTCTAGAAAATATAGTATGGAAGGTTACCTGTTTTAAGATGCTTAAGGGGGGGGTCTGACACATGGAAAGCTTCTAGGGAGAGTGTCATAATGGGTTATACTATTGGGTGGAGACCCATACAATGAGGGTGAAAGTATACCCACATCCTGGGGAGAACTGATGTTCTCAAATAGAGGGAATTTTACCTCTTGAGAGAATTGGTGGCTCCCAGTGGGTTAGGGCAGTAGAGTACGTCAAGCTCTCAACATTGTTGCAAGTCTCTCTGAATATGGTCCTTCATGTAATGAAGATTGAATGTCACAGTGGGCCCTGAGAGGATGGGGAAAAAGGTGTTGAATAGATGGAATCAGTGTAACTGTGGGTCAATGGAAGTATTCCATAAGATCATGCAATGATGGATATAGGACATGTTAAATTACACCAAAAATGTATTAAAGTATATAGGCTAAAATATAAATGATAATGTAAAACATAAGATAACTAAAAATTTAGAAAATTGTATAGTCTAAAATATAAACCATAATGGAAACTCAAATGGAATCATGTTTGAAAGCTATTGTTTCAATATCTGTACATGAACTGCAGCAAATAGAATATGAACATGTAGAAAGGTCAATGTTTGTGAACGGACAAAGCGTTTGATGTTGGATATGTGGGAGTACCATATATTGTATCTGTGAATTATTGTGATCTAAAACTTATGTGAAGATAAACTTAATAGTTGGAAGAAGAAAAAAAAAGAAAGTATGTAGACACTGAGGAAGAAATGGAAGAAATTGCCTTGCCACGGTATATGCAGGGCAACACCTACAGCAGTGATGAAAGGCAAAATGTTAAAACAAAACTTTCAGTTTTTCATTTTTTGATACTCCAATTTATTTTTCCTTTTTTAAATTTTTCTAAATTAGTATATATTCTGTATCTAACCTTTAAACCCATCATTATACACCATTTTGCTATTTATGGAATCTGGCAATATATTAGGCTTCCTTTCTAAAGAAGTTTTGGAGTACAGAAGGGTTCAACTATGGCAGGGGAGGAATACTGGTGTGGTGTGTTATTGAAAGGGGGCACGTGATTGGGAGGGAGTTCTCCACGGTGTGTACACAGGGTACATGAAAATGTTTGGGTATTTTCATAGTGGTTTCAGTTAAAAATGACAACTGAGGGAGTGCTAAGTTCCAATCCAGGGGAGCTCTATCACATTCCCAAATGAACAGCAACAATACCCCAAGTGCAATGTCAAAAACCAATAAAGATGGGCGGCCCAGCAATGAGCCCTTGATACTGATGGCTACGATTATGAGCTTGTGTGCCTGAAATATGAACTAGGCGTAGAGCTGCAAGGTGCTGAAGAGTTACCTCCTGAGGACCTCCATGTTGCTCAAATGTGGTCACTAAGCCAAACTTAGCATGTAAATGCATTACCTTCCCCCCAGCATGGAACATGACTTCTGGGGATGAACCTCCCTGGTGCCAAGGCATTACTACCAAGCACCATTTGATGATGTAATTAGAAAAAGACCTTGAATAAAAGGGCCAACTCAGACCAGCAGAATATCTCAGCCTACATGTAATATCAAGTGTTTAAAACTGCTTTTTGTCTTGGACAAAAGGGGGAAATGGAAAGGACAAATGAGTTTGTATGGCTATGATTCTCCAAAAACAGTTGGGAGGTCATCAATGGAGTAACGTTTATGCACATCTCAGCAGGGTCCCAGAGACAGCCAAAGTAGATAGAAACCCAGGTACTGGTTCTCCTGAGGGCTGCAGAGACCCTATGTTCATGGCAGATGTCTCTGCAGTTCAGTGCCATGTCAGTTGGCCCTGCTTTGAGTTTGCATTCCTGAGTGAGATGGAGTTAGACTCAGATGTGATCTTTCTACACATGCCTCTTCTGTTACTTTTACCAGACCTGTAGTTGGCTTTGGGTTTCGGGTATACTCAGGAGGCCTGAATCTCTGGACTGTCCATGTGACAGCCAGGCCCTGAGCCTCAGCAGGCTTGCAACTCCTACCCTCTGGTTTATTGCTTTTATCCTGGCCAGCTAACAGGGAGGTGAAGAAGGTCAACCACCACACCAGGGAGCCAAGAGTGCCTACAACTGCAAGCAGGAGAATTGCATCCATCATCCATGTAGAATGTTAGTCCCTTCTTCATGTAGAGGTGGACTGGACAGAACCATCCCAGGGTCTACAGGATGGAGGAGTAGGATATAGATTAGAGTTGACTTACTGGTGTTCTGCTGGGGAACTATTGTGATTAGTAAGGGAAGAAATTGTAGTAGTGATGTGAAGAAAGTGGTCACGGTAGCTGCTGATGTTAGGGAGAAGGAAGAAAAGATATGATGTGGGTGCATTTTCAGGATTTGGAGTTGTCCTGGGTGATGATGCAGGACAGCTGCCGGACATTGTGTTTCCTGCCACGACCCACTGGGTGGACTGGAGAAGAGTGTAGATTACTATGTAGACCACTGTACATGCAGGACTGCAGTGCTCCAAAATGTATTTACCAGGTGCAGTGAATGTGCCATGATGATGCAAGTTGTTGTTGTTGTGGGAGGAGTGGGGTGAGGGTGGTGGGAGGTATAAAGGGGCCTGTTATTTTTTTAATGTAACATTTAAAAGAAAATAAAGAAAAAAACTTCTACATACATTAAGCATCTTTATTCTCAAAAATCCTCTTATCTCCTAATAACATATACAATTCCATGTGTTTATTATTTGTATTTAGTTTATATTAATGAGACCATGCAATATTTGTCCTTTTGTGTCTGGCTTACTTCACTTAGTATAATGTCTTCAAGACTCATCCATGTTATCACATATGTCCCAATTTCATTTCTTCTTACTGCAGCATAATATTCCTTTGTATAGACCACATTTGTTTATCCATTCAATCATGAAGGGACACTTGAGTTGTTTCCATCTTTGGCAATTGTGAACAACTTCGTTATGAACATTGGTGTGCAGATGTCTGTTTATGGCCTAGTTTTTAGTTCATCTGGATATATTCCTTGTAGAGGAATTGCTGGATCATGTGACAGTTCTATATTTAGCTTCCTCAGGAACCTCCAAACTGTATTCCATGAGGGCTGCACCATTTTACACTCCCACCAACAGTGAAGGAGTGTTCCTGTTTCTCCACATCCTCTCCAGCACATATTGTTGTCTGTTTATTTTTTTTAATAATGGCCATTCTATGTGGTGTTAAATGATATCTTATTGTTGTTTTAATTTGCATTTCCCTAATAGCTAGAGATATGAAACATTTATTCATGTGCTTTTTGGCCATTTGTATTTCCTCTTTGGAGAAATGTCTATTTAAATCTTTGGTCCATTTTTAAATTTATTGCTTGCTTTTTTATTGTTGTGTTGTATGATCTCTTTATATAGCATGGAAATCAAACCCTTATCAGATAATTGGTTTCCAGATATTTTCTCCCATTGTCTTGATGCCTTTTCACCTTCTTGATGAAGCCCTTTGAATCATAGAAATGTTTAAGTTTAAGGAGGTCCCATTTATCCATGTTTTCTTTTTTTGCTCGTGCTTTTGGTGTAAGGTTTATGAATCCTTCACCTACCACCAGGTCTTGAAGATGTTTTCCTACATATTCCTCTAGAGGCTTTATTGTACTTCCTTTTATATTCAGATCTTTGGTCGAATTTGAGTTTATTTTTGTATAATATGTGAGATAGGGGTCTTCTTTCTTTCTTTTGGCTATGGATATAGAGTTCTCCCAACAAAATTTTTTGAATATGCTTTTCTTCCCCAACTGGGAGAGCTTGACAGGATTGTCAAAAATCACTTGGCCATAGATGTGAGTGTCTGTTTATGAACCATCAATTTGGTTCCATTGGTCTATGTGTCTATGTTTATGACAATACCATGTTGTTTTTACCACTGTAGCTAATTATATGATTTAAAGTCTGTAAGTGAGAGTCCTCCAAATTCACTTTTCCTTTTGAAAATGTTTTTGGCCTTTTGGGGACTCTTACACTTCCATATAGACTTGATAATTGTCTTTTCCATTTGCTAAAAAAAAATACTGGTGGAATTTTTATTTGCATTGCATTGAATCTGTATATCAATTTGGGTAGAATTCACTTCTTAATGATATTTAGTCTTCCAATCCATGAGCAAGAAATGTTATTCCAATTATTTAGGTGTTTTAAATTCCTTTTTGCAATGCATTATAGTTTTCTGAATACAAGTGTTTTGCATCCTAGGTTAAGTTTATTCCTAAATATTTGATTCTTTATGTTGCTATTGTACATGGAGTGTTTTTCTTGACTTCCTCCTCAGATTGTGCATTTTTCATGTAAAGAAACACTACTGATTTTTGCTTATTGATCTTGAATACTGACACTCTACTGAAATAATTTATTAGCTCTAGCAGCTTCGTTGTAGATTTTTCAGGACTTTCTAGATATATAATCATCATCTGCGAATAGTGAAAATTTTAATTCTTCTTTTCCAATTTGCATGCCTTTTATTTCTTTTTCTTGTCTAATTGCTTTAGCTAGAAACTCTACCACTACATTGAAGAACAATGTGGTTAGTGAGCATCCTTGTCCTTTCCCTGATGTCAATCAGAAAGTTTTCAGTCTTTCACCATTGAATACAATGTTAGCTGTGGGTTTTTCTTATATGGCTTTTATCATGTCGAGAAGTTTCCTTCAATTCCTATTTCTTTGCGTATTTTTCTCAAGAAAGGATACTGTATTTTGTCAGATGCCTTTTCTGTGTCAATTGATAAGATCATGTGATTTTTCTTCTTTGAATTATTAATGTGGTGTATTACGCTGATTGATTTTCTTGTGTTGAACCAGCCTTACATGCCTTGTATATAATCCACTTGATAAAGAAGGATAATTCTTTTAATGTGTTGTTCAATTTGATTAACAAGTATTTTATTGAGGATTTTTGCATCTATATTCATTAGAGAAATGGGCCTATAACTTTATTTTTTTTGTAATAGCTTTATTTGGCTTTAGTGTTAGGGTGATATTGGTTTCATAGAATGAGTTTTGTAGCATTCCTTCTTGTTCAATTTTTTGGAAGAACTTGAGTCACATTGGTATTAAATCTTCTTTGAATGCTTGGTAGTACTCACCTGTGAATCTGTCTGGTCAAGGGCTTTTCATTTTGGGGAACTGTTAAATGACTGTTTCAATCTCTTTACTTGTGATTGGTTTGTTGTGTCTTCTATTTCTTTGAGCATCAGTGTAGGTTGTTTGTACATTCTTAGGAAGTTTTCTATTTTATCTACATTGTCTAGTTTTTTTAGCATAAAAGTAGCATAAAATTGTTCATACTCCCCCTAAAATGAACTACAAAAACCATACAGTCTGACTCATGCCTATCTATTCTCACTTCTCCCTCCTCATTGGATTCCAGAGCCTCTGTCTTCTTCAGTGCACCTGTCAAACTTGGGGTCTATGCTCAGCTTGTCCCCATGCTTGTAATATCATTTTCTACATCTATGTCCCCTTTCCCTGCCTAGTCTCAATTCCTACTCCTCCTCAAGGTATCTTCTCTAATTTCCTTACCATGGAAGGGTTTTTCTTATTGCCATATCCAGATTAGGGCATCCCATTCTATTTTCTCATTGCATCCTGAATCGCCCTTCAAAGGCCAATGCCAACAATTGAACTTTTCAGTTAGACTAATGAGGACAGTTTCTGGCTCTATGGTATTCAATTTTGTATCTTCATGGAATAAATACTTAAGGTGTATTAATGCAGACATGTTGAATGAATGAACATACACACACAAATGAAATGCACACATAGTATCACACTTTTATAAATTCACAAAATTTATTCAATTAACATATTGATGTCTAGTGTGCACAAGGTGTTGTGCACAGGAAACATTTCCTCTGAAGGCTTAAAGAGTAAAACGCATAATGTCATTTCAATGTCAGGGTAAATTCAGGTCCAGTAATTCAGTACTAGTGACTATAAATTATACCAGGTTAAATGTGATTCAGAAGTAGAGTGATTAAAAATCTGATCCCATCTTCCACTTTAGTACTTCCAGTAAGCAAGTATATTCATTTTTAATGCATTCAGGTGAAAGAGGGGTACAAAAATTGTTTTAATATGATACCTAAAATGACTGGGCAAGAGCTATACAATGGTCCATTCCACCATTCATACACCACATGGTTTTCACACCTGGTCCATGCTATTTCCTCAATAAACTACTTGTCTGTGCCTGCCATTGTTTCTGCAGCCTCTAGTAATGGAAAAATGCTGTGTTTCTTGGTACAGAAGTCAGTTAAAGTTTACGTATCAGCTTGGTCTCCATGTCTTGACTGCGAGCACCTCTAGGGCTAGGGGCAACAGGGTATTCATCTGTGCACTGTTTGCACTGAAAACTATTCTGATGTTGGGGAATTATTGGTTTCTGAGTCCAAAAGCTGGAATCTCAGAAACCAAAGTTATGGACACCCAGTGTGCTACAGATGTGGCCCGATCAAAGCTTTGCTTATTATTCAATCAAGTAAAAGTGAAACCTCTGAATCAATTTAATCTAGTATGCCCAGAGGAGCTGACCAGTTCACAAACAAAATCTAACATCTATTTTTGGAATTTATAATCAATATCAAACTGCTACAGAGTGTGTCCAGAAACAGAACTTATATGTAGGTATTTATTATCCTCAATATATAGCAATTCAAATATGTGGAAAAATAAGGAATATTCCCAAAATGTTGTTGGATCTTTAAAATAATCACAGACAGAAGAAAGGAGGGAAACCTTTATCATGCATTCCAGGATAATTAGGAAAAAAGGAAATTTATAAACAAAAAAACTGAAAACCAAAGTGGAAGTCTATTCAAATGTATTCCAAACATACAAAACTAACTAGAATATGAGTATTCAATATTAGATTTAATGTAATGAAAAAGGACAAAAAAATGTAATTTAATGTTGAAAAGTTGGATGATGTGACTGTCATTCTCCTGACATTATTAGAGAAAAAATGTGATTCACTTCTTAATTGGTGAAGGTAAATGCAAGCATGGTGTTGATTTTCTTCAGGCATTCTATTTATTGCAGGACAATATTCAGTTACAACTTAAGAAGTCTTATTGTCCACAGAATATGTTCTATACCATAATCCATGGTGAGTGTTCCTATCTGGTCTTAATAAAATAATATAGCACCTAGGAGCAAAGATGTAGCCTAGTAATCCAGCACTGGAAGCCAAGCTGGAGAAGATTTCAATGGCTGCCATTACCTTCCCCTTGGTGCTGTGGTAGACAGAGAGGAAACTGACCCAAACCCTGCAGAACACCAGCAAGGTGTCAAGCAGGTTCCTGGCCATGAAAGCTACATTGAAGCTGCAGAGGGCCAAGCAGCCCAGGTATCCCAGGACACAGTAGAAGGCAGTAGCTGAGCCCTTAAGACACTCAATGGTAATATAACCAGGCTCAGTGTGTGCATCTTTATCAATGAATGGGGGAGAGGTTCTGAACCAGATTCCAGAGAGTATCATCTGGATTAGGGAGCAAATGGAAATAGCAAAGTTAGGTGGCCCTGATTCCAAACACTGCCTCATCCTTCTCCCTAGAGCAGGGACCTTGAATTCCAGAACCACAGTGATTGTTTTGGCCAAAACAGTGGGCACAGCCACTGCAAAAACAATTCTAAATGTGATTTGTCAGAGGATGCAGATGGCTGTGTTGGGATAAATGATGAAGAGCAAGGAGCATAGGAAACACAGGGTAAGGGAGATGAGTGGGATGTAGCTGAGGATCCATTTATTGGCCTTGACGGTGGGAGTGTCTTGGTGCTTCACAAAGACCCCAAGAATAACAGTAGTGAGGAAAGAGAAGCAAAGAGCTGTGCAGACCAGAGTCAACCCCAATGGGTCTTTTGGAGGGAATGAGTTCTCTCATTGTTTGCATTCTGATGATCTGGACACTTCACACAGTGTTCTACATCTGGTGAGAAATGCAAAGTGTCATCAGCCCATGTTCAGTAATTCTCACTTATTCACTTGACCCAAAAGAATAACATTGGACAATTTCAGCCAAATTTGTCCAGCTTGTGATGATTTTAAATAACCCTGTGCTTTAATGTGCTTGTTGTTCCTTCCCTAAACTTTCTCTTAGACCTCTGGCTTTCTTTTAAACATTCAGTCCATCAATTTGATAACGGTGTAATTTATTTACTGTTGAGCTTCCATTCTTTTCTTGTCCACACATCATACTTTTTCTAGTGGATTTTCTGCTTGTTTCTGTAGATGGCCCCTGTATAATTTTGATGTAATTCACTGTTGACTAGATCTATGTTAAATAATTTATTCCACTTGTGGCTTGACCATTCATTGCCAAACAGAAAATATCAGTATTAATGTAATTAACATTCATTAAACTTTTCCTTTAAGGTTGATGATATATGATGATACTTGTCTTATTAAACAAATTTTCTCCTTTGAAAATGAAAACATTCTTCTCCTTTTTGTTTCTTTAAGGTTTTCATTTTTACATTTAGAATTACAATTTTCCTGATATTGGTGAATCTGCATGTGACCAATTTGTTTCTAGATATGTCATTTGGTTCATTTTATTTCCTTTTTATCCTTATGATGAAACAACATTATAGTGACTTAAAAAAAGAAACAGGTAGAATATACATTCCCATTTCACTCCTTGTTTTAAAGTTTGTCTTAGCAAAGCTTTTTGAAAATGATCTCATAGGAATGATTTAATAAGTTGTAATTGCCCCATAAAGTTGTGATTGTGATAACAACTGCATTGACTCAGTCAATCAATTTGGAGAATAATGATATCTTTACAATATTGAGTCCTTTCAATTATGAACATGGTTCATCCCTCCATTTATTTAGTTTTCTTTAAATTTTTCTTGATACCTTTATTATACAGAAGTCTTTCCAAACTTTCCTAAATATTATTTTTAGGCATTTAATACTTTCAAGATATTTTAAATATCATCTTTGGAAGTTTCATTTTATAAAGCCCTATGAGTTGCATATATAAGAAGCTTTTATATTACCCTTGTATTCAGACCACTAAACTGAGTTTATAAAATCTTCCAGATCTTCAACTTATGCAATAAACTCCTTTCCAAATTATGTCAATTTTACTTTATCCTTTCAAATAATTATTCCTTCCAATCTTTTTCTTGCCAATATTGCTTTGGGAAGGATCTCCAGTGCATTGTTAGATGTGTTAATATTGAAAATTTTTGTTTTGTTATTGATCTCCCAGGCATGAAATACTTCAATATGATGTGAAATTTGTGTTAGTTTTCAGGAAGTATCTTTTAAAGGATGAAGATGGTTCTTCTCAATTTTTATTTGATAAGTTATGCTTTTGTTGTTTGTTCTAAAATCACTGGTGGGTGTTGAATTTTATTAAGTATTTTCCTTCATTCACTGAGATGACAGTTTCTACTTTTCAGGGGATACATATACTGAATTACCTTGCTTTGCCATGATAAATCCTCTTTATAAAATATTGCTGGAATTAGACTGCAGATTATTTTTTTATGATATGAGAGCTTATGTTTAAAAAAGCTAGAAACCTGTAAATTTCCTATTTTTAATGGCCTTATAAGATTTTGATACAAATGTTAAGCCATAATCATAAATGGAGATATTTTCCCATTTTTTTCCTATTCCTTGGAAAAGTTTGAGTAAATAAGTATTATTTTTTCCTTGAAAGTTTAGTGGAATTCCCCAATAAGGCCATTGGTCAATATGAAAATTTATGAGAATGTTTTAATCTATAGATTCAATCACTGAAGAAGATATGAATCTTTTCAGATTTTTTATTTTGGGGGCCTATTTTTTGGCAACTTTTATTTTTCTAGGAATAGGTGAATATCATTTATATTTTTGTCTTTATTTTTTAATATTACATTAAAAAATATGAGGTCCCCATACACCCCCCAACCCCCTCACCCCACTTCCCCCCCTAACAACAACCTCCTCCATCATCATGATACATTCATTGCATTTGGTGAATACATCTCTGAGCACCACTGCACCTCATGGTCAATGGTCCACATCATAGCTCACACTCTCCCATATTCCACCCACTGGACCATGGGGGGACATACAATGTCTGGTAACTGTCCATGCAGCACCACCCAGGACAACCTCAAGTCCTGAAATGCCCCCACATCTCATCTCTTCCTCCCATTCCCTACCCCAAGCAGCCACCATGGCCGCGTTCTCTACACCAATGCCACATTTTCTTCGATTACTAATCACAATATTTCATGAATAGAATATCAGTAAGTCCACTCTAATCCATACTCTATTCGTCCATCCTGTGGACCTTGGAATGGTTGTGTCCACTCCACATCTATATCAACAGGAGAGGTTTGTGAACAAAGATCACATCTGAGTCCAGCTCCATCACACAGAAACACAAACTCCAAAGTAGGGCCAACTGACATGGCACTGAACTCCAAGTGCCATGACCATAGGACCTGTGTATCTCTACCCCTCCAAAGAACCAATACCCGGGGTTGTATCTACTTTATCTGTCACTGGAACTCTGCTGAGGAATGCATAAGGGCAACCCCTTTGATAATCTCCTGGATCTTTTTGGAGACTCACAGCCATATAGACTAATTTGTCCTTTCCATTTCCCCCTTTGATTCAGGTCACACAGCATTTTTAACTCCTGGTATTATATGTAGATTGAGATATTTTGCTGGTGCGAGTTGACCTTTTATTCAAGGTCATTTTCTAGTTACATCATCAGCTGGTACTTGGTAGTAATCCCTCCATGCCAGGGAGGCTCATTCCTGGGAGTCATGTCCCAATCTGAGGGGGAGGCAACACATTTACATGCTGAGTTTGGCTTCAAGACTGGCCACGTTTGAGCAACATGAAGGCTCTCAGGAGGTAACACTTAGGCACCCTGCAGCTCTAGGCCTTATTCTTATTTCAGGTGCACAGGCTCACAAGTATAATCATTAGTATCAAGGGCTCATTGTTGGACCTTACTTATTTTTTGGTCTTTGCTATTGCACTTGGGGGATTGTTACTGTTCCTTTAGGGGCTGTGGTAGAGCTCCCCTGGCTAGAAACTCAGCACTCCCTCAGTTGTTTTTAATTGTATCCACTATGAAAATATCCAAACATTTTTATGTACCCTGGATATATGCCCTGTAGAACATCCTGCCAACCATGTGTCCCCTGTCAATAACATCCCACACCAGTATTCCTCCCCTGCCATTGATGAACCTCTCTGTGATCCAAAACATCATGAAAAGTGAAACCCAATATATTGCCAGGTTCCATTAATAGTAAAATGGAATATAGTGATGAGTTTAAAGGTTAGATATAGAATACATATTAACTTGGAAAAATTAAGGTAAAAATAAATTGGGGTATCAAAAAATTTAAAAATGCAAAAACTTTGTTTTGGATGTTTTACCTTCCGTCACTGCAATAAGTGTTGCCCTGTATGCAAATAGGCAAGGCAAGTACTTCCGTCTTTTCCTCAGTGTCTATGTCCTCTCTTTTTCTTTTCTTTTCTCCTAACTATTGAGCTTCTCTTCACAAGAGCCCTAGATCACAGTAATTCATATATACATTATATACAGTACTCCCACACATCCACCATAAAACCTTTTCCCTTCCACAGTGATTTCCTAATAACTTATTCATATATTTACTGAAACTGATGTACAGACTCTGAGACAATAGCTTTCAAACAAGGTGACATCTGTGCTTACATCGTGGTCCATACTTTAGGATACACAGGTTTCTAAATTTTTAGTTATCCTATGTTTTACATTATGGTTTACATTATTAGTCTGTCGTCCCCTATATGTTTATGGTGTAATATTACATGTTTTATATCCATTCTTGTGTACTCTCGCAAAACTCCTCTCTTATCCCTACATTTACCTTGGTTCTATCCATTCAACATCCATTTTCCCCTCCCCTTGTGGCCCAAAGTGACAGTCAACCTCCATTTCCCAAGGAGCCATGTAAAGAGATACTTGCAACAGTGTTCAGGGCCTGACTTGCTCAGCTGCCCTAATGCCCTGGGAGCCACCCTTTCTATCAAGAGATACAGTTCCCTCTATTTGATGGCATTAGTCCTCCCCAGGATGTGGGTCCACCCTCACTCTCACTCCTTGGGTCTCTACCCAATGGTGCAACCCACCCTGGCAAAATGAGCATTCAGACATTCCCCAGGAGTCCATCCCACATCAGACCATCCCCTCCGAGCATCCTAAACAGGTAACACTCCTGATTATATTTTGATACGATTTTCTCAGTATTTTACTCTTAACCAACAACTGACTCTCTCCTATGTTCATATGTTGCCCCTCTCTCCTCCCAATTTTTGGGCAATATTACCCATCCACCCATCCCTAGCCCCCCTCAAATCTGCAAAGACCCACCCAAAGGCAACCCCTTGCCCCCATTTTATCTCTTCTTTGTGCTCATACTTACCATCAGCTCATCATAGATTTCACACCTGCAGACGTCGGCTCACATCCTTCCTCCAACCCCCGATTTCCTGTAAGCCTATCTTCCAGTCTCTAGCTCTTTGAGGCAGCTTGCTTATTTCATATCATTGAGGTCATGTAGTATTTGTCCTTAAATGCCTGGGTTGCTTCACTCAACATAAGGTTCTCAAGATTCATCCATGTTATCACGTGTGTTTGTAGTGTATTTGTTCTTACAGCTGCGTAGTATTCCATTGTATGTATATACCTCATTTTATTGATCCACTCCTCTGTTGATGGGCATTTGGTTTGATTCCAACTTTTGGCGATAGTGAACAATACTGCTATGAACATTGGTGTGCATATATTGGTTTGTGTCCTTGTTTTCAGTTCTGCTGGGTATATACCCAGGAGTGGTTTTGCTGGGTCATATGGCAAATCTATGGTTAGTTTTTTGAGAAACCACCAAACTGTCATCCAGAATGGCTGGATCCTTCTGCATTCCCACCAGCAGTGGATGAGTGTTCCCCTTTCTTCACATCCTCTCCAGCATTTGTAATCTTCTGTTTTTTTCATAGCTGCCAATCTTATGGGAATAAGATGGTATCTCATTGTAATTTTGATTTGCATTTCCCTGATAGCTAGAGATTTGGAGCATTTTTTCATGTGCTTTTTAGCCATTTGTATTTCTTCTATGGAAAAGTTCTGTTTAAATCTTTTTCCCATTTCTTAACGGGTTGTTAATCTTTTTATTTTCAAGATATATGAGTTCTTTATATATGCAAGTTATAAGTCTCTTATCAGATATATGGTTACCAAATATTTTCTCCCATTGTGTGGGTTCCCTTTTTACTTTCTTGACAAACTCCTTTGAGGTGCAGAAGGCTTTAATTTTGAGGAAGTCCCATTTATCTATTAGTTCTTTTGCTGCTTGTACTTTTGGTGTGATATTCATGAAGCCATTTTCTATTACAAGGTCCTGTAGATGTTTCCGTACACTGCTTTCCAAGGTCTTTATGGTCTTGGCTCTTATATTTAGGTCTTTGATCCATCTTGAGTTGATCTTTGTATAAGGTGTGAGATGGTAATCCTCTTTCATTCTTCTACATCTGGAGATCCAGTTCTCCAGACACCATTTGTTGAATAGGCCATTCTCTCGCAGTTGAGAGGGTTTGGTGGCTTTATCACATATTATATGGCTATATATATGAGGTTCTATATCATAACTTTCAATTCGATTCCATTGGTCTGTGTGTCTCTCCTTATGCCAATACCATGCTGTTTTCACTACTGTTGCTTTGTAGTATGTTTTGAAGTCAGGTAGTGTGATTCCTCCAATTTCGTTTTTCATTTTCAATATGTCCTTGGCTTTTTGGGCCTCTTTCCTTTCTAAATAAATTTCATAGTTAGTTTTTCTAGTTCCTTAAAGAAGGCTGTTTGGTTTTTATTGGGATTGCATTGAATGTGTAGATCAGTTTTGGTAGAATAGACATCTTAGTAATATTTAGTCTTCCTATCCATGAACAGGGAATATTCTTCCATTATTTAGGTCTTCTTTGATTTCCTTGAACAGTCTTGTATAGTTCTCAGTGTATAAGTTTTTTACATCTTTAGTTAAATTTATTCCTAAATATTTTATTTTTTTACTTACTATTGTAAATGGTATTTGTTTCCTGATTTCCTCCTGATCTTGCTCATTATTGGTGTACAAAAATGCTACTGATTTTTGCACATTGAACTTATAACCTGCGATTTTACTAAACTCATTTATGAGTCCTGGAAGCTTTGTTGTAGATCTCTCAGGGTTTTCTATGTATAGGATCATGTCATCTTCAAATAATGAAATTTTGGCTTCTTCCTTTCCAATTTGAATACCTTTTATATCTGGTTCTTGCCTCAGTGTTTCAGCAAGTACTTCTAAGACAATGTTAAATAGAAGGGGAGACAATGGGCATCCTTGTCTTGTTCCTGACTTTAGAGAGAAGGAATTTAGGATTTCTCCATTGTAAACGATGTTGGCTGTGGGTTTTTCATATATACTCTTTATCATGTTCAAAAAATTTCCTTGTATTCCGATCTTTTGGAGGATTTTTATCAAGAAAGTGTGCTGTATTTTGTCAAATGGTTTTTCTGCATCTATAGTTATAATCATGTGATTTTTTTCCTTCAATCTATTTATATGGTGTATTACATTGATTGATTTTCTTATGTTGAACCATCCTTGCATACCTGGAATGAATCTCACTTGGTCATGGTGTATAATTCGTTTAATGTGTTGTTGAATACAATTAGCAAGTATTTTGTTAAGTATTTTTGCGTCTAGGTTCATTAGAGAAATTGGTCTGTCATTTTCTTTTCTTGTGGTGTATTTGTTTGGCTTTGGTACTAGGGTAATGTTGGCATCACAGAAGGAGTTCAGCAATGTTCCTTCTGTTTCAATTTTTTGGAATAGTTTCAGCAGGATTGGTGTTTGTTCTTTCTGGAATGTTTTGTAGAATTCACCTGTGAAGCCGTCTTGCCCTGGGCTCTTCTTAGTTGGGAGGTTTTTAATGACTGATTCTATCTCTTTACTAGTGATTGGTTTGTTGAGATCATCAATTTCTTCTTTTGTCAATATGGGCTAGTTATGTGTTTCTAGGAATTTGTCCACTTCCTCTGAATTCTCATTTTTGTTGGAATATAGTTTTTACAAAGTATCCCCTTATGATAGTCTTTATTTCTGTGGGGTCAGTGGTAATTTCGCCTTTCTCATTTCTTATTTTGTGTATTTGCATCTTTTTTCTTTTTTTGCTTTTAGTCTCACTAAAGGTTTGTCAATTTTATTGATCTTCTCAAAAAGCAGCTCTTGGTCTTGTTGATCGTTTCAAGTACTTTCTTATTTTTTATTTTGTTTAGTTCTGCTCTTATCTTTATTTCCTTCCTTCTTCTTCCTATTAGATTACTTTGTTGTTGTTTTTCTTATTCCTCCAAATGTGCAGTTAGTTCTTAAAAATTTGCTCTTTCTTCTTTTTGATATATGAATTTATGGCTATCAATTTCCCTCTCAGTACTGCTTTTGCTGCATCCCATAAATTTTTGTACGTCGTGTTATCATTATCATTTGTTTCAAGGTAGTCTTTGATTTCTTTTGAGATTTCCTCTTTGACCCACTGTTTTTCTAAGAGTGTGCTGTTTAATTTCCAGATCATGGTCTGAAATCTGGGCCTCTGACCTTTGCAAATTTCCAGCTTCACTCCACTGTGGTCAGAGATATTATTTTGTATGATTTCGATCTTTCTGAATTCATTAAGCCTTTCTTTGTGGCCTAGCATATGGTCTATCCTGGAGAATGATCCATGTGCACTTGAGAAAAATGTATATCCTGCTGTGTTTGGGTGTAATGATCTATACATGTCTATTAGATCCAGCTCCTCTAATATACTGTTCAAATGTTTTGTTTCTTTAGTGATTCTCTTTTGAGATGTTCTGTCCAGAGTTGATAGTGGTGTATTAAAATCCCCCACTATAATTGAAGAGACATCTATTCTTTCACTTAGTTTTACCAGCATTTGCCTCATGTATTTAGAGGCCCCCTTGTTAGGAGCATAAATATTTATGATCGTTTGATCTTCTTGACAGATTTTCCCTTTTACTAAAATGTAGTATCCTTCTTTGTCTCTCAACATTGTTTTGCATTTAAAGTCTATTTTGTCTAATATTAATATAGCTACTCCTGCAATTTTTGATTATTGTTTGCTTGTAAGATTATTTTCCAACTATTCACTTTCAACCTCCATGAGTCTCTGGGTCTAAGATGTGTCTCTTGTAGACAGCATATAGATGGGTCATATTTCCTTATTCAATGTCCCAGTTTGAATCTTTTGATTGGTGAGTTAAGTTCGTTGACATTCAGTGTTATCACTTTCAAGGAATTATTTGTGTTAGCCATATTTTGATTGGAGTTGTGTTTGTCATACTTTGTGTGCTTTTTTCCCCTTGTCTTTTTGTATTTTTTGTTGCTCTTACACTCTCCTCTAACTCTGCCTGTCCTGTTTTTTCCTTTCTTCCTGCAAAATTCTCTTTAGAATTTCTTAAAGGGGAGGTTTCTTGTTGTTCTAGATATGTGCATGTACACATCTTAGTATATACACATATATTTCCTTACACTCTCTGCAGAGAGGCCCTCGAGGCTGCAGTAACAATGAGCAGAGATAATGCCCAGACTTCAGGTTTTAAAACCATTCTCCAATAAATGCCTTCTTAAAGAAATTGCTCTTTCTAGGAAAGAAATATGCAAGAAGGATCTGGAATATTTTGTAGTACCAAAAAGTAAATAGATGTAAAATAAACCCGTCAATGATAGGGTTATAGTAAAGAGCAATAGGATGCACTGCAAAGAGCTACCATGGCTAAAAAGTAGAACAAATTGAAAATCAACAACAAAAGTAGTATCGTATCACACCCCAAAGTTTGAAATAAATGTCAGGAGTCAATCCTGTCAGAATTGAGCCAACTTCCCTCTAGAGTCTGTAGGACTTGGGTGGTCTTTGCCATGTTTACTACCTTTTGTCTCCCAGCTCTGAAACTTTCAACTAAGGTCCTATGGAAAGTTTCTAAACAGTTGGGTCTGGTCATGTCATTGGGATCCCATTGGGGGTCCTTGTCTGGGAACTGAGTGGGGGCATATTGATCCATGTCCAGGCTTCCACCAGATGGGTGCTCTTTAAGCCAGGTGAAAGCTCCTTTTGTGACTCACATTCTCTCCTTGAAGTTGAGTAAGGTCATAAGGAGCTGCTTACAGGCAGTCAGCCCAGGTGGGTTTGCAGGTTTGAATGATAGACTGGAAGAGGTCCATCATGACCTGAGGCTTCTCCAGGTATGTGGGGTGTGACTTTTCCAGATAAAGAGATCAGTAGTAGTGAAGTGTCCTCCTTGTATATGGTCATCAGCATCATAATAAATTGGAGCCCAGGCTTCAGAGAGAGGTAGCTGCAGGGTGGCCCTTCTCCCTGCTCCACCTGTTCCTGGGGCTCCTCGTGGTCTGAGTTGCTATCTTTCAGGGACTCCTCCTGAGTGATGGCCAGCACTATGCTGCCAGTAGTCAAGATTGGTGGAGACAGCCATTGCAGATGTGCAGAGGCTGCACTGTTTGGAGAAAGCGGCTGTGGGAGTGGCTGCGGGAGTGGCTGGGCCATGTTGCTTGGAGAAATTGCCAGCAGAACCTGCTGTGGGAGCGGCTGCTGCAGCAGCTGCGCTGTGTTGCTTGGAGAAAGCAGCTGCGAAACCGGCTGTGGAAACAGCTGCAGGAGCAGCTGGTTCCTGTTTTTGGAGAAAGTGGCCGTGGAACTGAACCGGCTGTGGAAAGGATTGTGGGAGTGGCTGTAGGAACACCTGGGCTGTGTTGCTTGGAGAAAGCAGCTGCAGAATCGGCTGTGGGAATGGCTGTGGAAGCGGCTGCAGGAACGGCTGCGAGGTAGCACTGCTCAGGGAGGACGGTGGGTGTGGGGGCAGTGAGGTCACGCTGTTCAGGAAGGATGGCAGTGGAGACAGCTGTCAGGGTAGCGAGGTCATGCTGCCCAGGGAGAACAGCAGTGGAGATGGCAGTTGGGGCAGCGAGGTTGCATTGCTTGGGAAAATTGGCTCATCCCCACTCCTCGGCACTGGCACTGTAGGAACAATCTCATAAGTTGGTGGCCCCTCTAGAATGGGTGGGTTGTCACTAGATTTGGGGCTTACTTTCTCTGGACCCTTTGCAAGGCACCTGTTTGGCCTGGTTCCTGAGACAGCACCTGTGGGCTTTTGTATCAGGCAAATCCTGGCTTCCTTACTCACCCTTAACTAGGGCGGACTTTGACTTGCAGTGTCCTGCCAGGCATCAATGTAGGGGAACTGACCAGGGCACTCTGGTTTTCTCGTTAACATCTCATGGACTTTACAGATGATCCGGGGTCAAAGGTGCCCTCCTGGGGCCTGCCCATGCCAAAAGCCAGCCATTGTAGTTCACAAAGCATTCTAACATTTCCTGGTTAGAACTTTATGCCACATCTTCGTGGAAAACTCAGGGAAAGTTTTTCTGCATATAACTTAATGGGGTCCTACTTTCTGTGCTTCCCATGTTTCCTCTGTGTGTTGACACTGCACAACACTCACTCAGCCTTTTGTTTCAACCATCCCCAGCTGTGTCCATTGTGGGAACACAAGGCGCCTCTTAGCCTAAGCAAGTCAGTATAAGCTCGGGACTCGGAAGAGGGTTTTTTTTCAGGGAGGTGCCCCAGACTGCCCTTGACCAGAGCGGTTACCACAGAACTGTGGATCTTTTCATGTGCTTTTTGGCCATTTGTATTTCTTCCTTAGAGATATATACAAAGAATACTCAAAACTCAACCATATATATTCTCCTGTTTCTATCATTGATGGAGAATTAAAAATGAAACATAACACATGAATCTATTCTCCTGGTTAATCATAAGCATGTCTAACCTAGTACAGCTCATGATTAAATGTCTCATTGTGTGTTTGCAGCAGGCTATGTTCTGAATGTCACAGTTACTTTCAATGGGGAGAAAAATGAAGGAAGGAAGCTTCTTCTCTGACCATTAGAAAAAACCTCAACCATAAGAATACAAACATTCTAATTTTAGAAATAGGTAAGTGATCCTAATAGTACCTTTTAAAAAAATACATAGGTAGGAAAAAATATATGAAAAAAAGTTCTACATATTAGCCATGAGGGAAATGCAAATTAGAAACTCGTAGGACAACACTACCACTAGTTTGAAAAAAATGAGAATATCAAATAGTGGCATGAATGCAGAACAACAGGAACTCATATGTTTTACTCATATCAATACCAAACAAAACAAAACTGCCACTTTGGAATATAATATCAGTTTCTTCTAAAGTAAATCATACACTTAACAAATATTCCTTTAGTCCCACTTGTAAATATTTACTCAAGAGAATGGAAAATATTTCCACATACAATCTTGTACACAAATCTTTAAGCAGCTGTTTTCTTGGTCACAAGAACTCAAAAAAATAAAAATAAAAATGATCATGAACAGGGTGAAAAATAGAGGAATGAGGAGAAAGGGCAACCTGGTAAGTGTAACTGGGGGTGTGAGTGGCCCCTCTCATCCCAGAAAAAAAAGAGACAGAGGTAATTGACTCCTAACACTAAAGACTCTGAGGCCCTCCTCTATTTACATACAAAAGGAGAGAGACAGTTCTCTGCAGAGCTAGCTGATAGACAAGGCAGATTCCCACCAACAATTCATAAGGCCACATTTTTACATTAAAAGATGGAGATGATGCTATGGACAGAACTTTTCTTTGAGCCTTGTGATAGAAGATACCCTGAGTATATCTCCAGCCTTGGGGAGGCCCCTTTGACACAGACATGGAACATTTTTTGTGAGGAAATCCCTCTGCCCATGTTACCAGGCAGCCTGGATCAACCAAGGCTCCTACTGCCAGCAAGCCTTGGGCCAGGTGAGCTATCAACAGGAGGGAGGGTCACACATCAGTCACAGATCAAACCCAGGCACCCACTCTACATGGGTCCACACACCCCTTTACAGAAGTGTCCCTGCCTCCTCCTCCTGTATAAAAAGCCCAGTCCCCTGCCCCTTGAGGAACTGTGAATATTGAAACAATTCTTATCCGAGAGCAGTGACTAGTAGTCACTTCTATTGGTATTACTTCCCGTAGTATTGTTATTGATGTCTTAACACCTTGCCTGGAATAAACAGAATCCCTGACAATTGCATACATAAGATCACAGATGGTTCCCATTTGCCCTTCCCCAAGATCTGGGTATCCGCGGTCTCTGTGTTCTCAGGTCAAGGGTGGCATCAGCTCCATATAGTGGCCACTGGCTGGCCATCCTATGGTCTTCCCCTACCAACCTCCTTCCACAGGCCTCCCCAGGATTTTCACAGCCAACACCAGATCCCAAAGCACAGATATATGAAGGGCAATCCCAGGATAAAGGTCTCATCCCCAAATGGGTCACGACTATGGGGACTTTGCCTAAAACACTTGTTGAATTTCAGCTTAAGAATTAACTTACCTTTAGAGACCAGTCCTCACACTGTTATTCCACAGGAAGCTTCTGAGCTTAGAAGCTTGGATGTCAACTGTCACAGGAATTTAGTGCAGGTTCCCAAAAGTGGCATTAATGAAGTTCTTTTAGTTATCTGAGAATAATTTCCTATAGATGGCTTCAGGCTTGGTTTGTAATTTCCTATAGATGGCTTCAGGCTTGGTTTGTCGTTTACGATGCAACTCTAAGGACGCAGCTGTGGCTCAAGCAATTGAGCTCCCATTTACCATATGTAGGACTCAGGATCAATTCCTGGAACCTCCTGTTAAAAAATAAAGGCATCCCAGACCTGTGCAGTGAGGTGCAGCCCCTGACCCCACATGCAAAATGAAGTACCAAAAAGAGGATGGTGCAACCAGATAGAAAAAAAAAGATACAATCCCTTACCTTTGCTCCCAAACCCATAGCAGATTTCAATCACTTCTTTCAAATGCAGACATTCTGAAAGCTAGAAGCATCAGTGTAAGTGGAGTATGGGATACAGCCACAGGCTTCTTCAACTACTCACCCCCCCACCCAGGTCGCAGGTTGAAAATTAGAGGGCCTCTGGGAAACCCCCAGTCTGGGGCAAATCGCAGGTTGAAAATTAGAGGGCCTCTGGGAAACCCCCAGTCTGGGGCAAATCCCATTCCTCACTTTTCCTACCCCTATTAGAGAATGACTGGCATGGAGGCAGACATTTAGCTTCTACCCAGATGAACTTTCTAGATCTCTGTGGACATTTCCTAAAAGGACACAGCAGAGAGTTGATGGGCATAAGAGAGGGAGGGCTCTGAGAGGGTGGGGATTCCATGGAGGGAGCCAAGCACCTGGGGGGAGGAGGCTGATGTGAAGTGGTGCCCCAGTGTAACATCACATATGTGTGATCAAGATGTCCCCAGTGCTACAATCGGAGCCTGGGTGTGACAGCTGGAGCTGGGATAAAATATGGAGAGAAGAGTCTGGGTGAAGGGAGGATGCTCTCTGGCACCTGTTCCTCCTTCTTGACTCCCCATGACATGTTTCCCACTTGGGACATACTCCTGTCCAAATCTGGGGCCAGGATCCAGGTATCTGCTCCCCTTCCACAGCTTCCCTCTCTACCCTTGGGGCAGCTAAAGAAAAAGCAGTGGAACACCAGGTGAAGCCCCTTTTTGGGTCGGAAAGGAAATTCCACAATTCACATGCTCAGGGAACACAGGAAGCACATTAACAGGATGTGCAACTGTGGGGAATTTAAATGGAGGATTTTGTCGTTGACCCAGAAGACATAACCACCAGATGGCAGTGACAATCTATTCATCGGACATGGTGTTGACTGTTTTGTAGGATGGACACCTACAGAAAAGCTTCCAAAGGCCACAGGTGGGAAGGAGTCCGCTGAAGGGGAAGCAGGGCAAGGAGTGCCAAGGCAGCTTGGGACCATATAAACATCCCTGCTTACCTACAAATTGAGAGCCTATGTTGAGCTAGTTTCCTGGGGTATGCAAAGCCAGTTAATGCTAAATGGCTAAAAAATGTTTATTGGGCTAATTTTAAGACAATTGCAAGTGTAATTATTTGAGTTTTGCTGTGCCTCAAAGATCTCAAAATAAATTTATTTCTTCACAGGTATTTTCTCAAGAGGATTTTCTGCAAAAGTGACAGCTAGGCAAGCCAGTCATGAGAGTTTTAAAGCTACTATATCTGAAATGACTCATCAGCATTCCCAACACTGCTAAGCCCCTCCCACAAATGATTTGTCCCTGACCCTGTGCTGAGGGCTTTCAATGTGGAGGGATTCCTAGGGAAGCCTCCTCCTAGGGATGCATCCCCAAGGGCTGCTGCACAGGATGACAATCATCATAAAGTTAAACACACCATTTGGAAGGTCTTTCATTTCTTGGTAGTGTAAGGGTAAGGCCACATTGGGAAAATAGGAATAGAACTACATTAGGAAATGGGAATTGCATGTGCCTTCAGATAAATAAATAACTTAGGCTGTCTCCAAGGAGAGTGTCAGTAAATAACTTAGGGCTGTCCCCAAGAAAAGGGCCAAAAAATAACATGGGACTGCTCACAAGAAAGGGCTTTTAAAAAAGAAAAAAATAGATACACTATCTTCAGCTAACCACAGTGTTCTGCTTCTGTGCCTGCTTGCTTGCTAGTAACTCTGCCCCCCCCATCCTCAAAGGCTATAAAAACACCTCTTCCCTTAACTCAGGGCTGCTGTCTCCTCCGCATAGGATGAGACAGTCACTGCACAGCTAATGAAGCTCTCAATTGGAACTTTATTCAAAGTCTGAGTCTGGTTAATATCACTAATCCATAACAGTACATAGATGTTTGTTTATTAAGAGACAATTCTAGGCCAAGTAATGCCATTTATAATGGCTTCCTGATCCTTTTTTTAATGTCAACTGACTTTCTTAAAGTAAACTCCCATGGGGACTCCTAAATCAAGGCAAAGTCCCACCTGGGTCTCGTATGACCACTTTCTGTCCTGGTCTACAGACCACAACCCTGTTTCCTACCTCATGCAGTTGCCTAAAAAATACTGACTATAGGCCCTCGGGCCAGTGAGGCCAAACTAACTGTGGCTATATTTACCTACGGACACATTCACACCAATATTAATTTTTACCTATTTATATTTGTCTATGCATATTAACTTAAATGTACACAATATACCCTCTCTATCACTCTGTTTACAGGTGATTTAACACAATTGTACATGATTTTTTTTTGCATGGAAACATGACGATTTAAGACAACTCCTTTCCCCCTCCCTGTCCTTTTTATATATTCCCTAACCCTCCCATTCCTCCATAAGCTCAGGACAAATGCTGTTTTTGGTCAGCAGAATCCTGCTCATTCTCTGTCTTTCCCCACCAGCCATCCCCTGAGTGGTCACCTTCTCTGAGTCCTGTTCCTCCTGGGCCCGAGACCCACAGATACACAGCCCCCCTTTCACAGCTCTGATCCTGTGGGCAGAAGATGCAGATTAATGTCACGTGGTGCTCCAGGGTCATGGCGGGCCTAGGCATCCCTGTTAGTCCTGATGATGATTTCAAAGTAGAAATCTTAACTACTTACATATGCTTTTAGTTCTTGGAATGTATTTCATTTAAAGGATTTCTATGAACAGGAGAGCCAGTTAGGAGAGTTTGGTATATAAATGAAATAACAAACTGGTGTTATATTATTTATGGAAAAATAAAACAATAGAGGAATTTCTGTGACTGGATCTGCCAGGTAACGGGCTTTGAATTTTTGTGATGTGGTGGGTTTTTTTGAGGTCCCAGGGCCAGAGATTGAAACTGGGACATTTTAAGTGAGAAATCATCACTTATCCCCTGAGGTTTTTTTTTCATTTGTTTCCTTGGCGTTTCTTTTTTGTTGTGTTTTTCAGAAGGCACCAGGAACCAAACCCAGGATCTCCCATGTCAGAGACAGGCACTCAATACATGAGCCACAGTCACTCTCCTGAACTGTTTTTACTTAACAATAACTCCCTGATTCTTTTAATTGTTCATAGTAATTGGGAGAATAATAAAAGAACAATAAATCCCTTACTCTGCTAATGTCTTATTTATGCCCAGTCATTTTAGGATTTCAGTTAGGGGTCAAGAGTCAAAACAGCTTTGAAATAATTTTTAAACAAAAAAATATCTGTGATTATAATATTAGTTTCCTTTTCATAATAACCATTCCCAAAGATGATCATGAATTTAATTCTAGACAGAGTTTGCTTATGCTGGCTTACTCAAGGATAAATAAGGTAAAAGATAGTGAATCAACAAAAGCTCCCTCAGGCTCTATTCCAATTCTACAACTGACATATGAGTCCTAGGCCCTCATTTAGGGATGGGGACACTAAGGCCATGTGAAGGAAAGGGACAGACCAAGACCCATAAACGTGAAGAGGCAAGGAAGAACCAGGGTCAGCACTGGGCTCTCTTTCACATTCAGGACCCCTATTCGGGCTGACCTTTGGTGTTTTGTCTGTGGGGAATGGGGTGGGTTCCCTCTCTCTGAAGCTATGTGTGATAGTCTGAAGATGTTGCCTGCAGACCAAGGTGGGGTGCAGAGAGGAATGGGGTGACCCTGAATTTCTGAGGTCCAGACCTCAACATGTGTTCTTTACCCTTAAACATGCCTACTGCTTACTGTGGTCTCATCAGCCCTGGCCCCACTGCTCAATGTCTGGTGGCCTTGGTCAGACCCAAGGGAGGAGAAGCAGATTTCCTGTTTGCTATGCAACCATAAAATGACTCAAATTCAGAGGGCAAGTGCTGGGGGTCTTGAATGAGAAGAGCCACTTCTCTTCTGGGCTGAGGGTTCTGGCTCCAGACAAAAATGAAGGAATCCCAGTAGAAAGCTGTGCCCTACAGAGTTAGTTGGTATGTGGGGGGAAAGGGTAGATATCATTCCCAGGTTTCTGCTTTTAAAATAGTTGAATAAACTGAGAAAATTGATTCACTTGTGAAAAGTACTTGAAATCATTATGTAAACTGTGATATGATAAAATTCTTTAAGCAACTGCAATTCATTCACCAACAAGATAACAAATCCTATCAAATAGCAGTGACATGTCCTTCACCCTGTCTAACTGCTGGGTTTGGCATTCCTGCACAAAGGTCTTTCCACACAGACCCATCCCTTCCTTCACCAGCACTCTTCCCAACTTCTCTTCCTTCCTATATTAACTTCTTTTCTTCTGAAATTAACAAAGACTTTGTATAAAAAATTCAATCAAGAAAAAAAAACGGAGAGAGGCAAGATGGTGACAGATTAAGTACACCTACATCATCTCTCCTAAGTAAAACAACTGAGTTCAGCAAAATCCTTCCTGACTGAGCTGTTTTGGGAACCCAAAAAGCAGGAGGCTTAAGGGCATCCATCTGCAGAGAGCATAACAAAAAGCGTGATTGTGCAAGGTCAAACCATGAGTTTCTGATGCTTCAGGCAGGAGCTATTGGACAGCTGAGCCCCTCCCTCAGGGCAGGAGCCACAGCATTCCTTGACCCTTGCCAGTCAGTCAGCTAGAAGAGAAAAATTCTGAGAGTGGGAGGGTTCTGGTGAAAGGTGGAGAGGGATCCCCTGAGTGTGGGTTCTATGGTCTGGACCCCCCTTTTTTTTAGCTTTGAGAAGCATACCACCTGGCCTCTGGAGAAACCAGGAAGAAGGGAGAGGTAAATCTGCTGAGGCAGTCTGATTTACCTAGCCTCCCTGGGATAGGGAAAATTGGTCTGGGAGAAGGTGGAGCCAGGCAATTAACTAGTCCTGTGCAACTCCTCTAAGGGAGGGGGACAGTAGGAAGTGCTAATAAGCTTCCAAGAGCATATTTAGGGTTCCCAGCAAGGTGTGGGTGCTCTCTTTCAAAGAGACTGAGAGTCATTTCGATGCTGCCAGCTTGTTTCTTGATTGCTGTCATTCCACTTTCTTGATTTTCTCATTTCTGTGTGTACTTATTTTGGCAATCAATGCTGTCTCATTTCCCTCCTGCATCTTTCTAACTTCCCCCATCTGTTGTTGTCCTTACATTCCAATTACCTTTGTTTAGTCCCCATTTTTCCTGACTTTTTAATTCTAACCATTCTGTTTTCTATCCTTTATTACCTTTCTATTTTTATCCTTTCTTTTCTGTTTCCCTCTCTCTTCATCACACTGACCTGTTAATTCACACTATATTCTTTTTGATATTCAGTTTCCCATTTCCTTGTAGGTGCACCACTTTTTTATTCCTGTATTTCTACACAGTTACATTAGTTTAATATTCAATCTCTTAGGTCTTATATGATTCTTCTGCTAACATTTACTATCAATATTACTATTAAATCTTTTTTTTAACTTCTTTTGCTTCCCCTGGATGTAAACTTTTTCATTCAAGGGAACTTAGACAACAACAAAGAAATAGAATAAGAAGTACAAAGTGTAAAATAGAAAACTTAATACACCCACAAAAACAGCAACTAAATAAAACCTGAGACTACATGGAGGACATAACCAACTGAAGAAACCCATCAAGATAAAATGATGAGCAGAGAGCCACAAAAAATTACAAAACATACCAATAATCAGGAAGACATGGCCCACACCAATGAAAAAAACTTAAAACCAGAAAGAGAAGCAGAACTTTGAACAACTAAACAAAGATGTCCAAACTAATATCATGGCTCATTATAATGAAGTGAAAGAAGAGATTAAGGATATTAAGAAAACACTTGCAGAGCCTACTAAAGAAATTGTAAACATATGGAAAAAGATAACAGAATTGTTGGTAATGAATGGCACAATTCAAGAAATAAAAAATAAATTAAAAAAAAACACTCTAAGAAAATAACACCAGAATTGAATAGGCAGAGGAAAGAATCATTGAGGTGGAAAACATTAAATCTGAAATCAAAGAAAGAGTAGAATTATTAGATAAGAATTTAGAAGAAATCTAATAGAGACTTAGGGATCTGAATGACAACACAAAATGCACAAATATCCCAGAAGGAGAAGATAAGGCAAAGGGGACAGAAGGTTTTTTGGAGGAAATAATGGCTGAGAAATTCCCAAACTTACTGAGGGAGATGGATGGTACATGCCCAGGAATCACAGCACAACCCAAACAGTATAAATCCCAAAGACATAATACAAAACATATCTGCAAAATTATCTGATGCTCAAGACAAAGAGAAAATATTGAAAGCAGCAAGAGAAAAGAGAACCATCGAACACAAGGGAGGCTCAATAAGATTAAGTGCTGATTTCTCATCTGAAACCATGGATGCAAGAAGACAGTAGTATGACATAGTCAAGATACTAAAAGAAAAAAATTTTCCAGCCAAGAATACTCTATTGAGTAGAACTGGCATTCAAAATTGATGGAGAGCTCAAAATATTCACAGATAAACAGAAACTAACAGAGTATGCCAATAATGAATGTGCTCTTCAAGAAATACTAAGGGGAATTCTGTAGTTTGAAAGAAAAAAACTGAAGTCGGAGTTGGAGGACAGTTTAAGACGAACATAAAAGACAAAAAAGAAATAAAAACAACATATGACACACACAACTTCAAAGAAAATATGGCTAATGTAAGTAATTTCTTGTGAGTAATAACACTGAATGTTAATGGATTAAACTCACCTGTCAAGAGACACAGATTGGCAGAATGGATAAGGAAATGTGACCCATCTATATGCTGTCTATATGAAATTCACCATAGACCCAGTGATTCAAGAAGGTTGAAAGTGAATAGCTGAAAAATAATATTACAAGCAACTAATAACCAAAAAAGGCAAAAGTAACTATACTAATATCAGAGAAAACAGACTTTAAAAACAAAACTATTGTGAGAGACAAAAATGGGCACTACATATTAGTAAAAGTGGTAATCTATCAAGAAAGAACAATCATAAATATTTATGCACCTAATCAGAGTGCCTCAAAATACATGAGGCAAACACTGAATAAATTAAATGGAGGAATAGATGACTCCACAATCATTGTGGGAGACTTTAATATACCATTATCCTCACTAGACAGAACATCTTGACAGAGAATCAATAAAGAAACAAAGATTTGAATAATTTATTAGAGGATCTGAACCTAATAGACATATGCAGAACACTACAACAAAATACAGCATAAATACATTCTTCTCAAGTGCATATGGATCATTCTCCCAGATAGACCACAGGCTAGGCCACAGAGAAAGTCTCAATGAATTCAGAAAGATTGGAATCATACAAAATAATTTCTCTGACCACAGTGGGATGAAACTGAAAGTCTGCAAGGGCTGGAGAACCAGATTAGGCACAAGGATATGGAAGTCAAGCAACACACTCTTAGACAAACAGTGGGCCCAGGAGGAAATCTCAAAAGAAATCAGCAACTACTTTGAAATAAGTGAAAATGATAACACAACATATTAAAAGTTATGGGATGCAGCAAAAGCTGTACTGAGAGGGAAATTCTTAGCCATAAATTCATATATCATAAGAGAAAAAATAGCTAAAATCAAACAAATAACTGCACATTTAGAGGAATTGTTGAAAGAATAAATAACCCCAAAGGAAGAAGAAAGAAAGAAATAACAAAGATCAGAGCAGAACTAAATGAAAAAGAAAATAAGAAAGCACTAGAAAAAATAAACAAAACAAAGAGTTAGTTCTTTGAAAAAAACAATAAAATTGACAAACCCTTAGCTTTTTCCTGTATTTTTTTTTAACACAGAAAAAAGACCAAAGATGTGAATAGACAAAATAAGAAATGAGAAAGGGGATATTACCACTGAACCTACAGATATAAAAAGAATCATAGGAGAATATTTTGAAAAACTATATACCAACAAGAACACATAAGCAGTTGACATTCACAAAGGAAGAAACTGATGATCTCAACAAACCAATCACAAGTAAAGAGAAAAAACCTGTCATTAAATCCACCCAAATATGGAGAGCCCTGGGTCAGACAGCCTCGCAGGTGACTTCCACCAAACATCTGGAAGGAACTACCTCCAATTCTGCTTAAACTCTTACAAAAAATTGAAATAAAAGAAACATTGTGTAACTCATTCTAGGATGTCAACATTACCATAATACCAAAGGCAAACAAAGACACCACAAGAAAGGAAATTAACAGACCAAACTCTCAAATGAACCTATATACTAAAATCCTTAACAAAATACTTGCTAATTGTATTCAGCAACACATCAAATGAATTATCCACCATGACAAAGTGGATTTCATCCCTAGTATGCAATGAAATCTAAACATAAGAAAATTAATCAGAGTAATACACCATATAATCAGGTCAAATAAAAATCACATGATCATATCTATAGATGTAGAAAAAAGCATTTGACAAACTACCCACCCTTTCCCAATAAAAATACTGCAAAAGATAAGAATAGAAGGAAACTTTCTGAACAGGATAAAGGATATATATGAAAAACACACATCTAACATCATCTCTGCAGTTTCTAGATGTCAGCAGAACCAGGATATAAGGCCCTAGGTTCCCCACCCCCTGTAAAAGGAGCCCCTGGGCCTTTGGAGCCTGCGGTGAGCCTCAGACTGGAGAAAAGTGCCCAAAGCCAGGAGAATTGATGCTGGGGATGTCGTTCTTCCTGTAGAAGTCAGCCCTCACGTGGTTGGCACAGCCATGGTGGTGGTTCAGTGGCTTGATGGGCTGGTGGATGTGCTTCCCATAGGTGGAAGACATCAGCACCTCAATGGGCCATTCATGCTCCTGTAGGGGATCATTGAGATGCTCCCATTAGCAGGGGTCTGCTGCTGTAGCTGCCTGAATCATGCAAAGGGGCAGAAGGTAGGAGCTTGGGTTCATAGAAGTCAAAATGAGATGTCATTGGTTAAACAAGCATGAGAGCATAATTCTAACAACTTCACTTTCTAGTGTCACTTAAAAATACATCACACTTCTGGAATGAATGAATTAGTGCTGTATGTTCATGATTTTTTTCATTACATGTACCAAAATTCAAGCATAAGTGATTGGGATGTTTTCATTTCAGGTGAAGAATCATATCTGGACAGACTGAGTCTAGCACAACTGACACAACTTTACTTATTCTCAGTCATAGAATATCCTTTCTATAAGGTAAAAACAAAAGGTGTATGGCATTATTTCAAGGAGGGCAAACAGGTTTCTTGTGCCCCTTCTGAAAACTAAGTCTTTTCTCTTTTGACCTGTCTCCATAACTTTATTAAAAGGGAAAACTTTCATTTACTTGGAGCTAGGTGCAACAGCTGGCCTTTTCTTTGATAAATTGACCCCATTTCTGTCTTGTCCTTTAGGACCAATTCCTGCTGTGTTAGATTTCTAGATGGTTTCAAGTGTTGAAGGCATACAAATCTTAATATTCCTTGATTCATTTCAAGGGTTTTAAAGGGCTTAGCATGCACAATAGCCATTTGATTAAAAAGTCTGAATCTCTGAACTCTACAAATCCTAATTATTTCTGAGTGTATTTTTTAACCAAGTCAGAAATTTCACTCTTCTCTGGTAGACTTTATTTTAGGTGGTATCTGTGCTATAAAGATTCACTCTCATAAACTTCACAGCACATCTTTTTTGTGTGATTGGAAATAGTCCCAACAGACTTCATCACCTTCTGCTTTGTCCTTCAATCTTGACTCAGGATCATATTCTGGTAAAAGGTAAAGAAGTGGAAAGTCGTTACTCTTTTCTTTTAAAACATTTTTAACAATGTCAAGGCATATAAACACTAAAATTAGATAACCCCAAACACCTCCCTTCCCTGAAATAACAAATTTGTAACTGTGCTTTCTATGCCCAACATACACAAATATATAAACCAATTTTCTTTTCTCTTTATGTCCAGTATATCATATAATTTACCATTATGTACAGTATACATAGACCTTCCTCAAGGCCAATGTGTGTGGAACAAATACGTTCTTCCTCAAAGTGGTGCAGTATTTTATGGGAATTACCAGTTTCCCAGCTTATGATCTTTCAGGTTCTTTCCAACTTTGGTCTCTATCAGCAGTGCTGTAGTAAACACCCTTGTGTGTCATTCTACTGCAGCCCATGTTCCTTTAAGCTGCAGACTAGAATGTTAAGAGTGGGACCACTGGTGTAATGTCAGTAGTGACTCTGAATGGTAGATGTCACACCTCCCCAGCAGTGAGTGAAGGTGGCTGTGTTTTTTTAGTCCTGTTAGCTTTTGCCACTCAGTTCAGTGGAAAAGGGTGTCTTGTCATGTATTTAAATAGCATTTGAGTGAGGAGTAAAGAAGTTGAGCATTTTGTCAAATGTTTTTGGCCATTTGTATTTCCTAGGAATTGCCTTCCTGCTCCCTAATTCATCTTTCTATTGCTTTGTGTTTTTAAGTTTTGTGTGACCAAATCTACCTGTCTTTTAATGGTTCCTGACTTTTCCATCATGCATAAGATTATTTCACCAAATACGTGTTAGTGCAAATATTTACTAATTTTTCCCCATTGGATCTTTAATCCACCTGTGATTTATTATATAGGTATACCTCAGACATTTGGCTGGTCGAGTTTCAGGCCACCATAATAAAGTGAGTTACATGCATGTTTTGGTTTCCCAGTGCACGTGTACTATAGCCTTTTAAATATGCAAAAGCATTATTTTTATTTTTAAATGTATATACCTCAATTAAAATGTGTCACAGATGAAGAAAGCACACATTGTTGGAAAACTGGAACTGATAGACTTGCTTGACCCAGGATTGCCACAAACCCTCAGTCTATTTAAAAAAACAAACAAACACAATATCTGCAAAGTGCAATAAAGCAAAACTCAGTAAAAGGAGATATGCTCATAGTCTGATGTTTGGTAGGAGTTTAACTATTCTTTACTTGACAGATAACTAATTTTCCAGCACTAGTTGTTCCATTGCAATCCTTTATTTATTGAATTGAGATGTCAGTTTTATCATTTCTTCTTGAATTAAAAATTTTAACTGAGTGTCCTCCTTAAAGCAATTCTGAGAGTTTCAGAGATGTTTCTTGAATTTGACAGCATTGTCATGATGTTTATTGTTCTTTTTCAGTGACTACTTTTAAAACACATTTTAAGAATATGTTGAGCTATTAGACTTTAACTATAACAAGAATATTTTTCATTGCTGCGTTAAGAAAGATATCAGTCCTAAGTCCTAGAAAAATATCATTCATTAAAGGAATTTTGTATCAAACTTTTATACATAGGTAACTCACTACCTTCACTTTATTCTCTGGTTTTGTATCTTATTTTTCTCTCATGTTTGAATATATGATTTTTAGGATCCCAAACTCCTTCCTAAATATCAAATGAAATCATTTTTTACTCCATACCATTCCCTGGAGACCCCTGTGGATTTTCACTTACATAAATCTCTGGTAATTGAATTGATCGACCTTTTAGAAGCAAGATCCTACTTTGCTTCCAAAATGTTAATAACCTATTGGTATACAGTAGGTAAGTAACAGGGGATTTATTTACAGAACCTTAGTGGTTGTAATCTCTTTGGGAGACAGGTGGAGCTTAGTAGCCACAGAATGCAAAATGGAATCTTCCCTGCCCCACATGAGGCTCTAGAGTGTAGATGGTAGAATATAGTATATAGACTGTATTTGAATCCAGCTTGCCACAGAGTAGCAGAATGTCTTTGCACAGTGTACTTACCCTTTTTAACCTTTTTCTGTTTGCTTCCTCATCTGTAAAATGTGATTAAGAAGAATATTGACCTCAAACACTTATGGTAAGAAGGAATAAATGAGGGAATAACACAGTAAGTGCTCATGTCTGTTTAGCTGCTCTTATAGTCTAGGCCTGCACTGTCCTGTATAGTAGCCACTAGTGCAGATGGCTACTTAAATTTACATTAAACATAAGTAAAGTTTATAATTCATTTCCCTAATCATATATCACATTTCAAGTGCTCCAAAGCCTCCCATAGCTGGTGGCTACCACATTAGCACAGATATAAGCACACAAATCCTCCCAGAAATAGCTGCTGAACTATGCTGACTTTGAGTCGAAGTCCTTCCTTTCATCAATTAAAAATCATCTCAAAGAGAACCATCTCTGATAGGCTTCAAATGGTCACATGTTCCACCTCTCCTGCTCTCATGGTCCTTTCTACAGAAGGAATGGCATATACCAGAGGGCTGGGAAGGGAACTCCAGCCACTCCCCTGGGTCACATGTTGCAGTAGTGGGGTGCCACGGTCATGGGCTGCATTAGCTGTCAGGAGGCACTGGAAGAGAGGGATGTGTTGAGCTGCTTAGTTGTCTAATTTTGCTGAACTTAGAACATTTTCTTCACTGTCTGAATTGAAAGTGTGCTCCCATTTGTAAGGAGAAGGAGGAAGTGTGTGGTTCCTACTGCTCCCCTGTTAATTTGAGGACCTACTCCTTGCTTTAGCCCAGGAAGCCTCCTTAATTTCAGGCTGACAGGCTTGTTCTTGAAGCTGAGTGAGTGAACATCCTCATTTGGTTGTGGTCATTACTTTGCAGCCTTCTGTCCTATTGGTAAATACAGTTTGGAAGAAATCAAAACAGAACAAAGAAGTAAAGGAAGATAGTGTTTGTGAGGGTATCACATGAAGAATTTTTTCCTTCTCTCACTAGATATTGAAATTAAATTAGATAAAGAAGGATTTGTATTACCTTTTACAGTTGATGAAGATGTACACAAAAGATAAAGAAATTGTTCTAGTTTTTATATTAAAAGGCCTGTTGAGGTGAATAGGAAAGGATCATTTTCTTAAAAAGGTGAGAAAAATAGATGATTCCAGAAATTAAAACTACATTTCAGGATATGTTTTCTGGAAATTCCTTGTAATATTTTATAAACAGCATCGTTAATTAAGCCAAGTACTTTTTCAGTAGACTAAAGAGTAACACATTCATGATTGATGTGAGAGTACTGGCCATTAGGAAAAGCCACATTTTGAGTAAATTTTGGCCATAAAAATAATGTTTTGGATTGTTATAAAAACTAAGTTTATTTCTCTTTGATTTTTTTTCCAGAGGAGCACTATGCATTAATGGCCCCAAAAGAGTTTCTTTTAACAGCAAAAATTTACTAGGAAAAGAGGCTATTAAACAACGGCAACTCCATTTACTTAGTTATCAAGTTGTCCAGGTATGGGTCCATTCCCTCCACCCCCCAAAGTAATCCCTCATTCATTCTTGCTTTTTCCAGGGTCCTAAGTAGTCTGCTAGGACAGTGGGCTGAGAATCTTATATCTCTAATTGAAGTACCCACTTTGTTAATTAGGCTTTTCAGTGTACTTGATATTTTTTTATAAATCTTTGGCTTATGTTTTGAAATACAGATTTTTCTTTTTTTTTTTAAGATTTATCTATTTTATTTATTTCTCTCCCCTCCCAACCCCCACTCCGGTTGTCTGTTCTCTGTGTCTATTTGCTGCATCTTCTTTGTCTGCTTCTGTTGTTGTCAGTGGCATGGGAATCTGTGTCTCTTTTGGTTGCGTCATCCTGTTGTGTCAGCTCTCCGTGTGTGCAGCACCATTCCTGGGCAGGCTGTACTTTCTTTTATGCTGGGTTGCTCTCCTTATGGGGCGCACTCCTTGCGTGTGGGGCTCCCCTATGCGGGGAACACCCCTGCATGGCACAGCACTCCTTGCGTGCATCAGCACTGTGCATGGGC
Organism: Dasypus novemcinctus; assembly: GCF_030445035.2. Lineage (NCBI taxonomy): Eukaryota > Metazoa > Chordata > Mammalia > Cingulata > Dasypodidae > Dasypus > Dasypus novemcinctus. Next base: position 803,332 of record NW_026688144.1, read on the forward strand.
CAGCTCCACACGGGTCAAGGAGGCCCGGGGTTTGAACCGTGGACTTCCCATGTGGTAGACAGATGCACTAACGACTGGGCCAAGTCTGCTTCCCTTGAAATACAGAATTTACTGATCTTCAGTTTTCCAAAAACAGAATATGCCTATATTCTTCATAAGATATGCTCAACTCTGCTTTTAGAGTTATTAAATTATTGGAATATCTGTTTTAATTTCCCCCTGATGTAAGTGTAAGAATGGACAGGATGACTCGCTAAAACCAGTATCGTCATCACTACCTAATGTCTAAGACCTTATTGTTTCCTTTGTAAGTTACTTAATAAGGCATTATGATGATGAGTGACTAGAATGTAGATGAATTTCCCAAGTTCTCTAAGGTATTGGTGCTAGTCTGCTCCCTGGTTTCCTCTCTGGCTTACTCTTGTCCAGTTCATCTTGCACACCCCAGACTAATCTTCTGAAAACCCTCAGCATGCCAGCCTGTGATCAGAAACCTTGTTTCTTTCCTACTCACGGGATACAGTAGAACCTCCTCTGCTCTGACTTTTGGGATCCCCTGAGGCTGCACCTTGTTACCTGTCTTCAAGCTGGCGGTCTCTTCCCTCCCACCTAACCCACTCCATTCTCTCTCCCCTTGCTCCTTTGACCAGGTGCCCCCTCTCCCTCCAGACAGCATCTCCTCATGACTAAATTCTGTCCATTCAGCAACACCCCACTCAGGTCTCTTCTTTCCCCACAACCTAAAACCCTGACCTCCTCTGAGGGCTGGAATGTTGATTTTCTTCACACACTCTGCATTGGCTTGTTGCATACTTCTATTATTGATTGTGTCTTCAAGGACAGGAATCATCTTTGATCCTTTAAATATCCCTCTTATTTAAGCAACTAATATTTATTGAGCTCTTATTATGTACTAAGCATTGTTCTGGGCTCTGGGAGTACACAAGTAAGATAGCTGTGACTTTGCCCTCGAGGAGCTGCCATTCTTATGTGTGTGCAAGCATTTGTGGGCAGGTTGTTAGAGACAAACAAGTTCAACACGGTAATTTCAATTGTGAAGGATTATACTAGCCAGTTCCTTTTTTTTTATTCTTCCCATAACAGATCCATTTTCATGAGGCTGAGATGCTAAAATCAAGGCTTGAATTTGTCAAATCTTTATCAAGAAAATTGTTTTCTCAAAACCCCGGGGTTCAGTGCTGAGAAGAAGGAATAGTGACTTCAGAACTCAGATCATGAAAGAAGTTGTGTTTTTATGGGTCTCAGCATAAAAAGAGCCTTATTTGTGAATTAGCCATTTTGCAGAATTATGGACTATTTGGTGATCTGAAAAGGATCTGTCTAGATCTTACAGAGACATGGAAGGAGCCTTTATTTTCCCTATACCCTGAATACCAAGTGTCAGTGATTGATTTAAAATTAAAGTTCAATTTAATATTAGTATCATAGATACTTGATTTTATATGTCAAACAGAATCGATCAAGTACAATAAATGAATACAATGAATGACTATTTTTAAATCTGCCATCTTGGGGGAAACGGACTTTGGCCCAGTGGTTAGGGCGTCCGTCTACCATATGGGAGGTCCGCGGTTCAAACCCCGGGCGTCCTTGACCCGTGTGGAGCTGGCCATGCGCAGTGCTGATGCGCGCAAGGAGTGCCGTGCCACGCAAGGGTGTCCCCCGCGTGGGGGAGCCCCACGCGCAAGGAGTGCGCCCCTGAGGAAAGCCGCCCAGCGTGAAAAGAAAGAGCAGCCTGCCCAGGAATGGCGCCGCCCACACTTCCCGTGCCGCTGACGACAACAGAAGCGGACAAAGAAACAAGACGCAGCAAATAGACACCAAGAACAGACAACCAGGGGAGGGGGGGAAATTAAATAAATAAATAAATCTTTAAAAAAAAAAAAAAAAAAATCTGCCATCTTGTAACAGTTATCTGCTAAATGAAAAGAGTATGCTTTTTAGAGACCTTCATTTCCTCCTCCTGCAAATATAAGAAATGTTTTTTTCCCATTTCCTGATGTACTTTGTTAGCAGATATAATGTATGGTGAGGAGGAGCAATGGGAAAACAGATGACAGCACTTTGGATTACTATAACATTTATAATTGTAGAATTATACAGAAATAATCCTTTAATAAAATATAGGGAAGTGGATGTGTCTTAAGCAGCTGGACTCGTACCCACAATGTGGTAGATCCCAGGTTCAGTTCCCAGTGCCTCGTAAAGATGATGAGCCAAATAGCAAGCTGACAGGACTAGCTGACTTGGTGAGCTGATGCAACCAGATGACACAGTTAGCTGATGCAACAAGATGATGCAGTAAGAGACACAGTGAAGAAACACAATGAGACATATGAAATGGAGCAGAGGTGGTTTGAGTAATTAGGTGCCTCCCTCCCACATTGGAGGCCCCAGGTTCTGTTCCCAGTGCCTCCTAAAAAGAAGATGAGCAGAGAGCCAGTGCAAAAACCGGGGAGAGGGGTAAATAAAAATAAAATCTTTAAGTATATATATATATATATATATATTCAGGAGTATTCTCTTTTTAAATATACAATGAAGTAAAGTAAATTTAGGTAGGGTTGTAAGGGGGCAGGTTTGATTGGGGGAAAATCTAAAATGTAAATAATGCGTGAATTACATTGTATTTAGTGAAGTACAGATGCTTCACTCTCCAATTACGGTCAGGTTAAAGCTTGAGGGGAGAGTGAGACAAGGCAGGCAGATGTGGAAAGGGCCGCAGAGTTTGGAGACTGGGTTTCTACCTCTGGCTAGTTCTGGGGCCTTGGACAGGGAAAGGAGCTTCCATTTACTTCTCACCCACTCTGTGCTGAGCTCTATGCTAAGCACTTGAACACAGGCTTGTATGATTTCCAGGGGCCTTGGACTTGGGCAGTGTTTCCTCTCCAAAGCTCACAGATGGTCAATGCCTGCCTTGGATACAGAACCAAGAAGATGAGACTTGAACCTGGTCTGAGCAGCGATACAGCAGAGGACTGAGAATCTGTGTTCATGAGTCAGGCACGTGGGGTTGATTTCAACCTCTCTTGCAAATTGTATGACCTTGGGCCTCATTTCCAAATGCCTAATCAGAAAATAAGGATGAAATGAGTTAATACACATAAAAACATTTAGAAAAAGGCCCACCACAAAGTAATCACAGGACCTATTAGCTAGTAACGTCTGCATTTCTACCAGTATTAGGATTCTCTGAAGAAACAGCCAACAGGATATGGGTCCATACGTAAATAGGGAGGGATTTGTTAGTAGAATTGGCTCAGTGACCCTGGGGATAGGCAAGTTCAGATTTCCTAGGGCAGGCCATGCATTGGAGACAGCACAGGGGATGACTTCCTTGGGAGAAGCTGGAGAAGGAGAGAAAGGATTTGCCACTGCTGAGGGCCTTGGTGTTGCTTTAAGACCTCCAGCTCCTGGGGTGATGGGACTCCTGTCCTTGCTGAAGGTAGTCGCCCTTGTTTGTGGATGTCATCAGCCATAGCTGCAACTGCCTAATGGTCTAAAGCCACCTACAGAATGCCCTCACACTGGCATGCCAGGGCTTGCATCATCCAATGACTCGGCACCAACTGGATGGTGATTAACCATCGCATGACCCCATCATGCTGTAACATTTTAGATCTCTTTATCTTTACTTTTTAAGGCTTTTTAAGCTTTAGCATAGGTTATTGAAACTCTATGAGTTCTAGAGCTCTAAGTTCACTTTTAAATTTTATGCTTCTTTGCAGAGAAGGAATGAGACAAATAGAAGCAAATGAAAGATTGACCAGGAGAGAGCTGCAATCGATTCAGATGTGTTCATATACCCAAGTGAATTCCGCTCACCTGGGGGGCAGGCCAAAAGGATTCTCACATCTCTGGGAAACCTGTGAAGTGGTCTCACTTACAGTTCTTAGAGCATTTCATGGCTTTGGGCCTGAGCACTATTCTGGATCATACTATGCCTCAGAAACCCTTCCACAGTCCCTCTTTGCTACCCAGACCAAGCCCAGTGTCACTTCTGCCTTCTGTGAGCTCTCTTGTCCCTCCCTGTCACACCCTATACCCCCCACCCCCCTCACCCTACTCCAACCCCCATAACAACAATCTCTTCCATCATCATGAGACATTCATTGCATTCGGTGAATACAACTCTGAGTACCGCTGCACCTCATGGTCAATCGTCCACACCATAGCCCACACTCTCCCACAGTCCACCCAGTGCGCCATGGGAGGACATACAATACCCAGTAACTGTCCCTGCAGCAACACCCAGGACAACTCCAAATCCCGAAAATGCCCCCACATTTACATTTCTTCCTCCCACTCCCACCACCAGCAGCCAACATGGCCACTTTCTCCACACCAATGCCACATTTTCTTCAATTACTAATCACAATAGTTCATGAATAGGAATATCAGTAAGTCCACTCCAATCCATACTCTATTCCTCCATCCTGTGGACCTTAGAATGGTTGTGTCCATGTGTAAGGAGGTGTAGGAGGAGCACAGACTGGCTTGCTGGGTCATACTTCTAGGGGTGCCATAATTCTAGGGTTCCCTACTGCTAGGTGTGCTGTACTTCTAGGGGTGCCATATTTCTAGGGTGCTCTACTTCTAGGGGTGCCACTGTAAGTGTTTGGTTATTGCTTTTGTTAATTAGCATCAAGGACATGGTACTGAAAAATCTCTGAAACCTCTGCCTGAATCAAGGACATACAGGCAAGAAGCCTCCTGAGAGGGGTGCTCGTTGGTCCGGGCCTGAGACCGCCCCCTCCCCTGACTGCCTGTCCACCTGCACTCCCTACTGCCTTCCCCTTCTGAAAGCTGCACCGCCCTTGTCCTCCCTTTCTGCCACCCGCACATCAATGGGCTCGGCCTCAGGGTCACCACAGATGCTCTTCCCTCTGCCTGGAATGACCGACTGTTCCCCAGATTCCACAAGTCTTGCCCCTCATTATCATTTATGTTTCAAGCCAGTCTTCCTAGAGCTGCCCTGGTTAAAGTATTCCCAAGGCCTGTTTAGTTCTCCTTTTCCTTTTTACTGATACACACACATCCCAGGCTTTAGAGTTAAGCGAATTTTCGACAGAAGGAACACACCTCTTGAACCAGCATTTGACTCAAGAAACAGCAGAGCGCTGTGGAACAGCTCAGTTTTGCCAGATACCACTTGAATGGATTCGATTTGTGCCGCTGCACAACAGCACCTGCCAGTACCGTGAGCGGTGCCCGCTCGTGGTGACCGAGGCGCTGAAAACCGACTCGTTGCACGTTGACACGATGCTGCTGCGGACACACTGATTAATATACGACGGCAGTGAATTCCACCTGAGTCTTCCGCTACTGTTCCGCGGCTCCTGGAGGGTTTCAGATGCCGCGCTGCCATGGCCTGCTCTTCTTCCGGACAGCCCGCTTGGAACCCTCCGGGAGCGCAAGGGCAAGGGCAAGCAGGCGGAGGCCCCCAGTCCAGCAGACGCGGCTCCTTGCGTCCCAAGTGGGCCCTCCAGGGACCCGCAAGGAGACGGGAGGGCACGGTCCCATCCCCAGCCCAGCTGCGCCCTCCACCCTGCGCCCCTGGCCCTGCGCCCCTGGCCCTGCGCCCGCCGCCCAGCTTTGTGACGCGAGGCCGCTGTTCCCCGGCAACTGCTGAACGCGGGCGCCTAGCAGCCAGGGAGGCGGACTGGGGCGGGGCCCCCGGCCGGGTGCGACAGACATGGCCTGGGCGGAGAAGCTGGAAGCTGGCGGCCTGGCGGATGAGGAGATCACCGCCGCCACGCTGCGGGGCACGCCAGGGCCGCCGCCCATCTCGGCGCAGTCCGCCTTCAGCTACCTCCCGCCGCGGCGCCTGGACCCCAAGGAGCGCAGCTACTTCTCCCGCCAGACCCGGGTGAGGCGGGAGGGGCGGCAACGCGCGGTGGGGGTGAGACGGTGCTGGGGGCAGGGTTCCCCTGCCAGGGAGGGGCTGGGGCAGGGCTGTGCCACCCGGAGCGGGGACTGGACACCCAGCGGCACCGCGTGGAAGGGATCTGGGGGCCAAGCAAGGGTGTGGGGGCGGGACCCCGGCAGGGTGGGCGATGCTTCTGTGGGGGTGGGAGCAGGACATCATAGTGGGAAAGGGCTACCGGGAAGGTTAAGTGGGGGGGTGAGCAAGGAGGGAGTGCTCACCAGGGAGGAAGACTCGATGGGGCGCCCGGGGGTGGAGAGGGCAGGGGCTGCTCGGCAGGGTCGGTGAGATGGGCGCCTGGACCGGAAAGAGCAGAGCTTTTAGTACTGCGAGACACAGAGGCACCCCTCCCCCGGGCTGGAGGGGCCTTGCAGCAATCCGGGGGTGCGCGGACAGTCTAGAAAGGGAGCCCCAAGGCTATCCAGAGTGCAGGATGTGGCCCCCTGAGCAGTATGTGCGGTGGTTCCCGCGGCCTTGAATAAGCAACCAGGCTGATGGACAGTCCTGGGCCACCGGAACCCTCGGGCCGCCTTCCCACCAACAAGGAGAACCAGGAATAGGTCTGCACCGTCTGGCCCGGCCCCTCTGGGAAGGTGTGCGTGGTGGGAAGACTTCGGGGGTCTAAGCAGCCGAAGCCCCCAAGAGAGGGCGGAAGGAAGGAAGAGAAGGGTGTTCCGAGTTGTTCAGGTCACCCATTCCTTTCTTTTCAACATTGTTTCTGTCCGTCCCCAGGGTGTTCCTCAGGGCATCTGATTAGATAAAAGCCTTGATTGGGGACCCTCAGCCTGGCAAACAGCTGGGCACCTGGGCTATCCCTCAGGCCTCCTGGAGGGATGGGACTGCCAGAAGAGGGACACCTCACTTTTCTCAGGCTGCTGTCACAAGTGCCATGAACTGGGTGGCTGAAAACACCAGAAACGGCTCTCTCAGCCCGGCAGGCTGAAGCCGCAAGTGCGTGGGCCCTGCTGGTGTGTCAGTCCTGGCCGCTGGGGCGCCTGTCCCTTGGCCAGCAAGCCTTGGGTTTTCAGTGCCTCCTCAGTCACCCTATGGCCTGCTCTGTCTCTTTTCCCATGGTGCTCCTGCCCCCCACTTTTGTCTGTGTCCACACCCCCCTCTAAAGACACCAGCCATCCTGGACTAAGGGTCCACCCACTGCAGTCAGCCTCATTCAATTTAAATGATTCTGCTTGCAATAACGCTTTTGCAAAAAGTTCGTGTTCCCAGGTACCCAGGATTAGGACTTCAAGGTATCTTTTTGGGGTACACAGCTCAACCCATAACGTGGAACACAGATTCCATTGGAAAGGAAGTTAATGGTGTATAAAATAATCCCACAAAATGCCTCATTCCTCTTCTCCTAGCCACCCACAATCAGTGGTGCCCAGGTGAGTCCCCAGTTCAGGTCAACTCTCGCTCGAGTACTGATGGGAGGCCCCTGTAGTCTCATGAGCTTCACTTCACACACAGAAGTGTAGTTTCCGGTTGAAGCAACCATGGCCCTCAGCCTGCCCCCTGGGATGTCTCTTGAATCTGAGGTACCCCTCTGCCTGGCTTCTAGCGTGTGGAAGAACTGGATGGAGGAAGGGGACTTCTGGGGCTGTCTCACAAGGTACCTGTCTCTGCTGGCCATTAAAACAGGAGAGGGGTGGAACGGAAGGGTTCCTGACCTGTAAACACACACCTCATCTGTTTTCTTCCTGTGAGCAATAGCTTTTGAACAACTGTAAATAGTTTCACTACTAAGTGGGGTTTACATTTTGAGTCTACGGTACCTATGATACTGCCAGTGAGTTGATGGCCATCATGAGATAATAGTCAAAAATCCAAGACTCTTGGTGTATGAAGTTGTTCAAATCTTCTTTATCTAGAGAATATAAAATTCATCTGGATTTTCAGAATAACAGACAGTTCACACTACACCGTTTTGTTTGTACCTTTGAGGAGTCCCTTTCTATAAGGTGGACTGTAGACTGCTCCTCGATGGGATGTCACTGATGGAAGGTACTGCTGAATACTGCACAGTGGGGCTTGTGTTTTCTGAAGCTTAAATGTGGTAGAAATGCAGAGCAGAGCCCCTGCCCCCTGCGGGCCAGGCCCAAGAGGGAGAAGGGCAGAGTGAGCCTGAAGACTCAGTGTCTCCTTCCAGAATTTGGCGGTCTGATAAATGGCCCCTCCTTCCAGGGCTAACTGAACAAGGGCCAGAGAGGGGCCCCGAGGTAAGAAGTGACCAGGGTTCTATCTCTTGGTGGGACATCAGGAACGAGCCATAAGCACACTTTTCTATATGACAGGGTCGGCAAACTAAGGCCTGCAGGCCAAATCTGGCCGCCTGCCTGTTTTGATAAAGTTTTATTAGAACACACCCACACCCATTCATTTCTCTAACGTTCCTGTGCAGGATGTTGGGGTTGAGTGATAACGGCAGAGCCCACAGGGCCAGAAGAGTTCCCCCCTGGCCCTCCAGAAGAAAGTCTCTGACTGCTGCTCGAATGCCTTATTGCCTCCTGGAAAATGGGAAATGTCTTTATTTATTTATTTTTTTGTCTTTACTTTTTTAATATTACATTGAAAAAATATGAGGTCCCCATATATCCCCCCCTCCCCTCACCCCTTTCCTCCCCCCATAGCAACAATCTCCTCCATCATCATGAGACATTCATTGCATTTGGTGAATACATCTCTGAGCACCGCTGCACCTCATGGTCAATGGTCCACATTATAGCCCACACTCTCTCACAGTCCACCCAGTGGGCCATGGGAGGACATACAATGTCTGGTAACTGTCTTTAGAACGCATGCATTCAAATGGGATTTTATGTGTTTAAAGCATTTCAGGGCAGTTTTGGTTAGCTGAGGTTACAGGCAAATTCAAGTCCTGGGGCTTTGTGCATGCCAAAAGGAAATGATGCAACTGAAATAAATATTAATTAAAATCTAAAGAAAAGAGCCTTAAAAGCAACAAGAACAGCAAAAGGCATTTCAAAGTCTATTTGAACCAATGTTCACACCATGGTATTGGGATTATGGGCACTGGTATCTGATCAGCTCCAGGGCTCCAGGAGCAGTTTCTCTGACCTTGGGATCATTGGTCATAAAGAGGGCAAATTCTGTACTACAGCTGATCAAACTCTGTACTAAAGCTGATCAAATTCTTCCTAAATCAATTTCCTTGGAGCACAGTTAACAGTAGTCAGTGTGTTGGTTAGCAGCCCAGGCTGAGGAGCCCCAAGTGGAAGTATCAGCTCTCTGGTGACTAGCTGTGGAGGCTTCAAAAGTCACAGCCTCTCTGTCTCACTTTGCCATTCTAGGACAGATCAAACAGAACTGACCTCATGGACCACTTAAGAGAATGAATGTGCTTAGTGCGCATACAGTGGCTCACAGTAAGCCCTGGGTCGGTGGAGCTCTAATTACTGTTTTGTTTTTATTTTTTTATTTTTTAATTATCTTTTTTCAAAGTTAATAGATCACACAAAATGTTACATTAGAAATCATAAGAGGTTCCCATATACCCCACTCCCCAACCCCACCCCTATCAATTTTTTTGTTGTATTTTTTGAAGATACATAGATCACAAAAAATGTTACATTCAAAAAATATAAGAGGTTCCCATATACCCCCAACTGCCTCACTCCACTCCTCCCACATCAACAACCTCTTTCATTAGTGTGGCACATTCATTGTATTTGGTGAATACATTTTGGAGCACTGCTGCACCCCATAGACTAATTGGCTTTGGCTAGTGATGGTCAGTGCCCTTTTGCTAAGGACTGGGTCCACTGGGCCAAGCCTTTCCTTCCCGATCTGACCACTGTCAGAGAGGCACATGATAGAACCTTCAACCTGGGGGCTTAAATAAGCAGTTCTGGGGCATTGTCAGACTAGCCCTGGCAAACTGAGACAGCAGCTAAAAGTAAAGATAGACTTCCCATGCCAAAAGATGTGTGTGTGTGTGTGTGTGTGTGTGTGTGTGTTTGTGTATGTGGCAGGGAGGCTCTGCCCAGTCCAGTCTCAGGAACCCAGGTGGAGGGCGGGTCACCAGTCAGGCTGTTGTCCTTTCAGTGTGAAGTCTTTGGAGCTCCTGGCCATGGGTGCTTACATGCTTCTGCCTGAAGAGTCACACATGGCTCCTTGGTCACATGCAAGCACCTAGCAGAGGAGCAGGGACGGTTACTCCTGTGGGTGGCCGGGAGTGCAGGAGAATTGACTATTGGTGCCATCTACCACTCAGCTGATCCTGAACAATGCTCTGAGGTTGTGTCTCTGGCTCCACTTCCCACTGATGGAAAGCCCTTGCTTCTCCTACCAAGTGCCCTTTCTCAGCCAGCAGCTCTACCTGCAGTAGCAAGGTCTCCTCCACTGTCACGTCTGTTTCCTACACCCAGCACCACCAACCTCAGCAATCCTCCTTCTGTGTCACCCTGCACTTTGTTCACACCTCAGCTATTTTCTGAGGGAAAACTGATGGTAGACAGCAAGGTCCAAACCAGTATCAGGAAACACTGAATTTCAATAATACTCAAAACACAAAGGGCCAAATGGACATCAAGAGAGAAAAGTAAATGGGGTCCTTTTTGCTTTGTGTTTTAAAAGCAACATCCTCTGTGAAACAAGAAATCCCTTGAGAAATGGTAATAATGAAATACCAATAAACCCAGAAGCTCCGTTTTGTGGTAGCATGTAAATCTGGGTCGGTTTTATTAATGACATTCTGCTTCAATCCATAAAGTAGTGAAAGAAAAAAAGAGGAAAGAAGAAAAATTGGTGAAACAAATCAAGGAAAAGCAGATTTTTGTTTGATTAGTTTTTGGAAATGGATAGTCATGTTACTAACTGAGGCTGGCTGGTGATGAATATTTTTTTCTTTATTTTTCTGTGATAGAAAATTTCATTTTGTTCTGCAAAAGTTCTGAATATGCGAAATCCCCACAAAGAAGAGCTGTCTAAGATTGTGATAGCTTCCACCAGCATTGCTAAGGGAAGTTATTCTGAGCTATGATAGGCCCCTGGTAACTAATCCAGGGCTTGAGGGACAGGCATTGCTGCTTACTCATCATTCTTACTTTAAAGAGAGTTTTAGAACTAATTAGAAGGAGAAGAAATGGGCATTTTTCTGTCATGTTGCATATCATACTCTATTATGCTGATTTTCTCCAGTTTAGGGAACAAAATAAAGTGCCATTAGCTCTTACATTCAGTGTAGGTTGATTGCATGTTCTGTTCTTGAGTCCCTTCTTCCCCTTTAGGATCTTCCCCTCAGAATAAGAACCCTAGGGGCTTACTCAGCGCAGAAGGATCAGAGGAAGCACAAGCCCAGCCTTTTCCATGAGGATCTTCTGTTTCCTTGTTCCCCTGCTGTTAGCACTGCCCCCTGCTGGCTGCCCTGCTGCCCTGTCCCCTTTGGCACCAGGCTTTCAGGTGTGAGAGAGGAAGGTGCCTCCCACCTCTCCACCACGTGTCTGAAGACCTGGTCTATGTGTTGGACCCTGTGGCTCTTCTCCAGCCACACATGTGTTCCACTGGTGGGCTGGCCAGGAAGGACTTAAGCCACAGAATGACCAGGAGCCCAGCTTCTTTCTAAGTCCTTAATTTACTAGGCATATGGAGGTGCTGTGAGTGATGGGGACCATGTTATCTTTTTTTTCTTTCCAGATGGCCTCAAGTGGGCTGGGCAGTAACTCTGAACCTCAGAGGGGAGGGTCTGGATTCCAGAACTTTCCCTGACAGGAGACCAAGTTCCTCCTCTGGAAAATTGACCTTGTATCATCCCAGAAGAGTGGGTGGGGTGCTTGGGCTTCCTTGGGTTCCCGAAGGGCCTTCTGATGTGGGGGTTTACCTACAAAGTTTCCTTCAAGAGGACATAACACTGCCAGCAAGAGGTGACTCTCGGCCAATCAACATCCTATGTTATGTATGTTAAAGATAATGTGATCTCTCCATGGTGTATTACATTTCTTAAAATGTTGGATTTTATTTGATTTAATTCAAATGTCTTTAATTTTTATATAGTATAGCCATTTGATACTGTTTATGAATTCCAAACATAGATATTGGATTATGTTTGTAAACTGGTCTCTTCCTATGGGCATAATAGATTGTATTAACTTCAGAGGTTTCACTTTTACGTTGTTAAATTATGATCAGGGTGTCAGTAGGGACATTGAGTCTTCACCCCCTTGGTGGGCAGGGACTCACTAAGAAAAAGACATGGCAAAGGAAGTAGTTGGAGTTTTGATGCTGGATCCCAGGGAAGTAAACACACAGGAGAAGAACACAGAGGAACAGAGATGGCTCTATAGACATGGCAGAGGCCTGGAAAGAGAGAGAACCTGATGGTCTACTGTTGACCTTGTGGCAACACCAGAGCCGCCAAGCTGATAAAGTAACAAGTGCCAGACCAGAGAGACAAGCCTTATGCCAGCCTACAGCTGAGACCAGAAGAAGCTGGGACCATGGAGTCTGAAGAAGAAGGCTGAATCCTCACAGAGACCAGCAGCCATCTTGCTCCAACAAGTGGCAACAGACTTTGGTGAGGGAAATAACTTACACTTTATGGCCTTGTGACTGTAAGCTTCTACCCAAAATAAACCCCCTTTGTCAATGCCAACAGATTTCTGGTACTTTGCATCAGTACCCCTTTTGTTGACTAAGGCATATAGTCAAAGTGTTTGATATTTTCTTTTTGATTTCTCCCATTGCTTTGATGATTAAAAGGCCCTTAGAGCTGTTTTTTCACTTACCTTTTCAAATCCATCCAGAATTTTCTTTTGTCTGCAATGAAGTGGGAAAATACAAGTTTATTTTTAACACAAAGAGCTATCCAGTTTTCACAGTACCAACACTGAAAACTTTATCACTGGCCATGGTTTGGGCTTCTTGTTAACCTAGGTGTGTAGGAGCCATACTGGAGGTGATGCTTTCCACAGAAGTGAAGGCCACAGTGGACCAGGGGCACCCTGTGACCATGCCAGAAGTGGACAGGCACAGTGGACCAGGGCACCCTGTGACCATGCCAGAAGTGGACAAGCTTGAAGGCCACAGTGGGAGGAAGCTCAGGTGTGGTGGGCTTGTTCTGGCCAGTGGTGGTGTGTGAGCAGGAGCCCTGAGCCCATACTGGGAGGTTTTCTGTCCTCCCCATCCTGTAAAGTGACTTGGAGCACAAGCACACCAGATTTTCCAGCAGCTGTGAGACAAGTTCTTTTAGCATGGCACCCCTGGAGTTCTTAAGAACTTTAAGACAATACTAAGGATTGCCTTGCTGGCCTTAGCAGGGTGGCTGTGGACAACAACCAGGCTGACTTATCTTCACACCTTTCTCAGAATGACCAGGTGTCTTGCACAGGATGGAAGGTGTGTGAAGGGTCTGTAGAGACTCAGTTGAAACTGCTTTCACCCAGTCTGAGTTTCCTGGAGTCAGTGAGCTTGGGGGTTACTGGGTTTTCCAACATACTCTGCATATGTGCTGCATTCTCTTAACTGTACTTTCTACCTTGTGCCTTGTAGTTGGTAGAAATGCTTCCTTTTGTTACCCACCCAGAGGAAAAAAGTAAGGCAAAAACAAACTTAGGCAACCTGGCATTAGGTTCGAGACCTGATCCTGCCCAAATCCAGCAAGACCACGTGTCCTGAGTTCACTGTCGGGAGGATATAAGCAGCCAAAGTGATATACATGGCTAACCAGGGGAGGATTAAAGAACAGCTAGCAAGTGCATTTCTTCATCTTTTTTAGATAATGAGGCAGACATACTTTCCCTTTAAGGACAAGCTGGGATGAACAAATGGAGATATTAAAAGATGATAGCTTAAGTCTTTCATGCTAGTGTGCTGGAGGTGCAGTTATCGTTGGGGTTTAAGATATATTTAGGGGATTTGAATCTCTGGACCGACAATGTGATAGCCAGGTCCTGAGCCTCAACAGACTCCAGCACCTACAATCTGATTTATTGGACTTACCACACTCAGCTAAGATGGAGTTGAAGAAGGACAATCACCACACCATGGAGCCTAGAGTGATTACAACTGAAAGTGGGAGGATTTGCATCCCAGCATCCGTGTGGAATCTGAGCCTCCTCTTGACATAGAGGTGCAATTGGACACAACCATCCAATGTCCACATAGAAGAGGTGGCATTGGATTGGGAAAAGTGGATATGGTGGACGATGGGTATGGGGAAGGGCAGGAGGAGATGAGAGGTGGAGGCGTCTTTGGGACATGGAGCTGCCCTGGATGGTGCCTCAGAGGTAATCACCGGACATTGTAAATCCTCATAGGGCCCACTGGATGGAATGGAGGAGAGTGGGGGCCATGATGTGGGACCCGTTGTCTATGAGGTGCAGAGGTGCACAAAGATGTACTTACCAAATCCAATGGATGTGTCATGATGATGGGAACGAGTGTTGTTGGGGGGGTAGAGGGGGGGTGGGGGGGTGGGGATGAATGGGACCTCACATATATATTTTTAATGTAATATTATTACAAAGTCAATGAAAAAAAAAAAAAGATGATAGCTGATGGGTGGGGCAAGATGGCACCTGAGTGAATGCACTTCATAATTGTTCCTGCAGAAGGCCGGCTGAGTACAGTTGGAATCTTGCTGCAGTGGGCTGTTTTGGGGACTTGCAAGGCAGGAAGTGTTTGGACATTGATTTGGAGAGACTGGAACAGAAGTCGTGCTTGCTAAGGGTAGAATTGTGGGTTTCTAACACTGAGGTCAGAAGTTGTGGGAGAGGTGGGACTCTTCCCCCTAGGGCATTCCCTGAACTGTTAGTAGTGTGGCAACATTCCCAAGTCCTGTGTTCCCCAGAAGAATGGTCCCCAGGTCCATGACTGCTAAGCCACCGCAGCCCACTTTCCACAGACCCCACAGGCCCCAAGCGGACAATATCCCAGACTTCCCACTCCCAAATCCAGCGCTCTGCCAAATCCAGTGCTCCCTGCGGTAAGGAAATACACTAGCCGTTCAGTTTTGGAGTGACTCTGTGAGTTGGAGGGTTTTGGTGGGAGGTGCAGAGGGGCCAAATGAGATGGGGGTTCAATTTTCAGGTCCCTGACACCCCCCTCTTTTTTTTTTTTTTGAGCTAAGGAGCATTCCAGCTGGCTTGGGGAAAACTGGGAAGAAAGGAAAGGCAAATCTGCCGAGAAAGCCCAATTTACCTAAAAGTGCTGGGATCCGGAAACTTGGTCTGGGAGAAGGTGGAGTCAGAAAATCAACTAGGCAGCAGACTTTGGCCCAGTTGTTATAGTGTCTGCCTACCACATAGGAGGTCTCCGGTTCAAACCCCCAGGCCTCATTGACCTGTGTGGAGCTGGCCCATGCGCAGTGCTGATGCACGCAAAGAGTACCCTGCTAAGCAGGGGAGGTCCCCCACATAGGGGAGCCCCATGTGCAAGGAGTGTGCCCTGTAAGGAGAGCCACCAGCATGAAAGAAAGTGCAGTCTGCCCAGGATTGATGCCGCACACACGGAGAGCTGACACAACAAGATGATGCAACAGAAAGAAACACAGATTCCCGTGCCCCTGACAAAAGAAGCGAACAAAGAAGACACAGGAAATAGACACAGAAAACTGGGGGGGGGGGGGGCGGAGGGGAGAGAAATAAATAAATAAATCTTTAAAAAAAATTCAACTAGCCCTCCTGTAGTTCAACTAAGGGAGATGGACTGTAAGATGTGTTTTGAGGGGACCGGGAGAGAGTGAGGGTTCAACAGTGAGGCCCCTGATACTAATGACTATGCTTGTGAGCTGATAAGCCTAAAATAAGAACAAGGCCTAGAGCTACATTGTGCCTGGGAATTTCCTCCTGTCAGCCTTCATGTTACTCAAATGTGGCCAGTCTCTCGAAGCCAAACTCAGCATGTAAATGCAATGCCTTCCCCCCAGCGTAGGACATGACACCCGGCATGAGCCTCCTAGCACCAAGGGACCACTATCAACTGCCAACTGATGATGCAACTGGAAAATGACCTTATATGGAAGGTTCAATGCGGATCAGCAGAATATCCCTGTCTACATAAAATAACATGATTTTAAAATGCTATTTGACCTAAAGGTAAGGGGGAAATGGAAAGGAGAAATGAGTTTATATGGCTACGAGTCTCTAAAAAAGAGTCTGGAGGCTGGCAGAAGGATTGCCCTCATGCACAACTGAGGCAGAGTCAGAGAGACAGATAAAGCAGATACAACCCCCAGATATTAGTTCCTTTGAGGGCTAAAGAGACCCATGGGAGTTTATGGTCATGGCCGATGGGGTTAACTACCAGGTCAGATGGCCCCTCTTTGGAAATGGTGTTTATGTGTGATGAATCTGGACTCAGATGGGATCTTCCTTCATAAGACTTTCATGCTAATGTGCTGGAGGTGCAGTTAATGTTGGGGTTTAAGATATATTCAGGGGGATTTGAATCTCTGGACTGACAATGTGATAGCCAGGTCCTGAGCCTCAACAGACTCAAGCACCTACAATCTGATTTATTGACTTACCACACTCAGCGAAGATGGAGTTGAAGAAGGACAACCACCACACCATGGAGCCTAGAGTGATTACAACTGAAAGTGGGAGGGATTGCATCCAGCATCCATGTGGAATCTGAGCCTCCTCTTGAAATAGAGGTGCAATGGACACAAACCAATCCAATTTCCACATAGAAGAGGTGGCATTGGATGGGAAAAGTGGACATGGTGGCTGATGGGTATGGGGGAAAGGGCAGGAAGAGATGAGAGGTGGAGGAGTCTTTGGGACAAGGAGTTGCCCTGGATGGTGCTTCAGAGGCAATCACCGGACATTGTAAATCCTCACAGGGCCCACTGGATGGAATGGAGGAGAGTATGGGCCATGATGTGGACCATTGACTATGAGGAGCAGAGGTGCCCAAAGATTGTACTTACCAAATTCAATGGATGTGTCATGATGATGGGAACGAGTGTTGCTGGGGGGGGAGAGGTGGGGTGGGGGGGGGTGGGTTGAATGGGACCTCACATATATATTTTTAAAGTAATATTATTACAAAGTCAATAAAAAAATAAAAAAAAAAATAGATGTGTTTTGAAAACTTCCATTAGCATATTTGGTGTTCCTGGTGATGTGTGGGCACGCTCTCTTTGGAAATTAAGAGACATTGTTTTCTCTGGTGGATTTGGTTCACCAAGGACCACTTGATTTTCCTACTGGACACCTCACACAGCTTTCCTGCTGCCCTGGGAGAGAGAGAAGGGGAAAAAGGGAGGAAGGGGGAAGGTCAGACTCCTAAGCATTTTATTTAAATGCAAAGAGGATCCTTGCTTGAAATGTTGGTCTTTTTTATTGGCTTATTTTTTTGTTTTTCCTTCCTCTTTATAACCCCACAGGCCCTTTCCTCCTCCCCCTCCTCCTTCTCCTCCTACTCCTCCTCTTCTTCTTCATCCCCCTTTTCTTGCTTGAATTTCCACCCCCACTTTTCCCCCTTTTTTCCCTTTCTCTTCTTTTTTATATTTTTTATATTAGGTGTGGCAGGGAGTGATTCACATTTGCTGTGTTTCCTCATCCTCTATTTCCTCTTTTCTGTGTGTACTGATTTTGGCTACCAATACTTACCCCTTTCCTCTACATCTTTCTATCCTCCATCATTTAGTGTTTCTCTTTCATTCCACTGCTCTTAATTTAGCCCCCAATTTTTATTTCTAATACCTTTGTACTGTTTTCTGTCTTTTATTCACTCTCTATATTATTGTCCTTTCCTTTCTCTTCCCACTTTCCTGACCACACTGGTCTTTTAATTAATACTATATTCCTCACCATATTCAGGTTACTGTCTCATTATAGATACTCCATTTTTCTTACTGTTATAACTCTACACAGCTTACATGAGTCTAATACCCATTCTTCTCGATCTCACATGGTTCTTCTGCTAATATTTACTAACAATACTACTATTATACTTTTTTGTTTTCTTACTCTTTTTGCTTTCACTTACCCTAATATTTTCCTTCAAGTGAACTTAGCCAACAGTACAGAAATAGAATAAGAAGAACAAAATGGCAAAGAGAAGACTTAACACACATGAAAAGCAGCAACTAATTAAACCCTGACACTAGACAAAGAAGCTAATCAACCCACCAAGATAAAATGATGACCAGACAGCAACAAAAAACTACAAACCAAACCAATAATCAGGAAAACATGACCCAATCCAATGAACAAACTAAAAAGTAGGAAGAAGGGCAGAACATCAAACAAGTAATGAAAGCTCTCAAATATTTAATAGGGGCCAATTTAATGAGGTGAAGGAAGAGATAAGACTATGAAGAAAACACTTAGAGAGCATACAGAAGAAATTGCAATCATGCAAAAAAAAAAGACAATGGATATGATGGGGAGTAACAGCACAATCCAAGAAATCAAAAATACACTCTCAGTAAATAACAGCAGATTTGAAGAGGGAGAGGAAAGAACTAGTGATGTACTGTCTTCCACTATGGAAGATAGTACATCCTAAATCAAACAGACAGTAGAATTGATAGATAAAAAGAGAGGAAAAATTCAACAGGGACTTTGGGACCTGAATGACAAAGCAAAATGTGAAAACATATGCATTATAGGCATCCCAGAATAAGAAGAGAAGGGAAAGGGAACAGAAGGGGTGTTGGAGGAAATAATGGGTGAAAACCTCCCAAACCTATTGAGGGAGATGAATGTCCACATCCAGGAAGCACAATGCACCCTAAATAGCATAAATCCCAACAGGTCTACCCAAAGACATATACTTGTCAAATTATCCAATGCTCAAGACAAAGAGAAAATACTAAAAGCAGCAGGAGAAAAGAGAAACATCACATACAAAGGAGGCTTCATAAAACTAAGTGCTGATTTCTCATCTCAAACCAAGGAGGCAAGAAGGCAGTGGTATGATATAGTCAAAGTACTAAAAGAAATAATTTCCAAAAAAGAATACTCTGTCCACCTAAACTGACATTCAATATGATAGAGAATTCAAATATTCACAGACAAACAGAAATTAATAGATTATACCAACAAGAATACTGCCCTTCAAGAAATACTAAAGGAAGTTCTATAGGGGGAAAGATAAAAAACAGGAGAGACAGAGTTGGAGGAGAGTGTAAGAACAATAAAAAGACAAAAAAAAGTAAAAAACCAAACAAAATATAACAAACACAAATCCAAAGAAAATATGGCTAACATAAATAATTCCTTGAAAGTGATAACACAGAATGTCAATGGATTAAACTCACCTGTCAAGGGACTCAGACTGGAAGATTGGATAAGAAAGTATGATCCATCTATATGTTGTCTACATGAAAAACATCTTAGACCTAGGGATTCAAGGAGGTTGAAAGTGAATAGCTGGAAAACATCTTACAGGCAAATAATAACCAAAAATGGGCAGGAGTAACTATGTTAATATCAGACAAAATAGACTTTAAATGCAAAATAATTGTGAGAGACAAATATGGACACTACATATTAGTGAAAGGGATAATCATTCAAAAAGGAAAGAACAGGTATAAACATTTATGCTCCTGGGAAGCAGACTTGACTCAGTGATTAGGGCATCTGTCTACCACATGGGAGGTCCACGGTTCAAACCCTGGACCTTCTTGGGGCCTCCTTGACCCATGTGGAGCTGTCCCATGCACAGTACTGATGCACACACGGATTGTTGTGCCATGCAGGGGTGTCCCCGTGTAGGGGAGCCCCAAGCGTAAGGAGTGCACCCTGTAAGGAGAGCTGCTCAGTGTGAAAGAAAGTGCAGCCTACTCAGGAATGGCACTGCACACACAGAGAGCTGACACAGCAAGATGATGCAACAAAAAGAAACACAGATTCCAATGCAACTGACAACAGAAGCAGACAAAGAAGATGCAGCAAAAAGACAGAGAACAGACAACTACTGTGTGGGGGAGGGGAGAGAAATAAATAAATACATCTTTAACAACAAAAACATAAACAAACAAAAACATTACACTCCTAACAAGGGTGCCTACAAATATGTAAGACAAACATTGGAGAATCTAAGGGAAGGAATTGATGCCTCTACAGTTATAGTGGGGGACTTTAATACACCACTATCACCTTTGGACAGAACATTTCAAAAGAAAATCAATAAAGAAGAAAAGACTTTGAACAATATATTAGAGGAACTAGACCTAATAGACATATACAGAACATTACATCCAAATAAAGCAGGATAAACATTCTTCTCAAGTGCACATGGATCATTCTCCAAGACAGACAACAGGATAGGTTGCTGAGAAAGTCTCAGTGAATTCAGAAAGTTTGAAATCATACAAAATAATTTCTCTGACTACAATGGAATGAAGCTGGAAATCTGCAAAGGTCAGAGACCTGGATTTGGCAACAAGATATGAAAGTTAAATAACACACTCTTAGAAAAACAGTGGGTCAAGGAGGAACTCTCAAAAGAAATCAATAACTACCTTGAAACAAATGAAAATGATAATGCACATATCAAAACTTATGGGATGCAGCAAAAGTGGTGCTGAGAGGGCAATTTATAGCCATAAATTCACACGTGATAAAAGAAGAGTTAAAATTGAAAAACTAACTTCACAGTGGAGGATTTAGTAAAAAAAAAAAAACAATGACAAACTAAACGCAAAGGAAAAGGAAAGATATAACAAAGATCAGAGCAGAACTAAATGAAAAAATAAGAAAGCACTTGAAAAAATAAACAAAACCAAGAGCCAGTTCTTTGACAAGATCTATAAAATTGACAAACCCTTAGCTAGACTAACAAGAAAAAAAAGATGCAAATACAGAAAATAAGAAATGAGAAAGGGGATATCACCACTGACCCCACAGATAAAAAGACTATCGTAAGAAGATACTTTGAAAAACTATATTCCAACAAAAATGAAAATTCAGAGAAAATGGACAAATTCCTGGAAACACATAAGCAACCTATATTAATGAAAGAGGAAACTGACAATCTCAATAAATCCACCACAAGTAAAGATATAAAATCAGTCATTAAAAGCCTCCCAACTAATAAGAGTTCTGGGCCAGATGGCTTCAGAGGTGAATTCTACCAAACTTTCCATAAAGAACTAATGCCAATCTTGCTGAAACTCTTCCAAAAAATTGAAACAGAAGAACATTGCTTAACTTATACTATGATGCCAATATTGCCCTAATATCAAAGCTGAACAAAGACGCCACAGGAAAGGAAAATTACAGACCAATCTCTCTAATGAACATAGATGTGGAAATCCTCAACAAAATACTTACTAATCATATTCAGCAGCACATTAAACGAATTATACACCATGACCAGGAGGAATTCATTCCTCGTATGCAAGGATGGTTCAACATAAGAAAATACACTAATGTAAACACCACATAAACAGATTGAAGGAAAAAAATCACATGATCATATCTGCAGATGCAGAAAAAGCATTTGACAAAATACAGCACTATTTCTTAATAAAAACTCTGCAAAAGATTGGAGTAGATGGAAACTTTCTGAACATGATAAAAGATATATATGGAAAACCCCCAGTTAACATCATTTACAATTTTGAAAACTGAAAATCTTTCCCTCTAAGATCAAGAACAAGACAACGATGTCCATTATTACCCCTTCTATTTAATATTGTGTTAGAAGTACTTGCCTGAGCATTGAGGCAAGAACCAGACATAAAAGGCATTCAAATTTGAAAAGAAGAAGTCAAAATTCCACTATTTGCAGATGATATGACCCTATACATAGAAAACCCTGAGAAATCTACAACAAGCTTCTAGAATTTATAAATGAGTTCAGTAATGTCACAGGTTATGGGATCAATGCACAAAAATCAGTAGCATGTCTGTACAACACTAATGAAAAACCTGAGGAGGAAATCAAGAAAAAATACCATTTGCAATAGTAAATTAAAAAATCAAATAACTAGAAATAAATTTAACTAAAGATGTACAAAATTTATACACAGAAAACTACACAACACTGTTCAAGGAAATCAAAGAAGACTTAAATAAATGGAAGAATACTCCCTGTTCATGGATAAGAAGGCTAAATATTATTAAGATGTCTATCCTACCAAAACTGATCTACACATTCAATGTAATCCCAATGAAAATCAACACAACATTCTTTAGTGAAATAGAAAAACTCACTAAGAAATTTATTTGGAAAGGAAAGAGGCCCCGAATAGCCAAAGACATATTGAAAAAGAAAAAACAAAATTGGAGGAGTTACACTACCTGACTTCAAAACATAGTACAGTAGTGAAAACAGCATGGTACTTGCACAAGGAGAGACACACTGACCAATGGAACCAATTTGAAAATTCTGATATAGCTCCTCATAGATACAGCCATATGATATTCACAAGACCACCAAACCCACTGAAAGAGGATTACCAACTCACACCTTATAAAAAAAATCAACTCAAGATGGATCAAAGACCTGAAAGAAGAGCCAAGACCATAAGGACCTTAGAACGCAATGTAGGGAAACACCTACAGGACCTTGTAGTAGGAAATGGCTTCATGTACTTCACACCAGAAGCACGAGTAGAAGAACAAATAGATACATGAGACTTCTTCAAAATTAAAGCCTTTTGCACCTCAAAGGACTTTGTCAAGAAAATGAAAAGAGAGGCTACCCCATGGGTAAAAATACTTGGTAACCATATATCTGATAGGAGACCAATATCCTTCAAATATAAAGAATTCCTATATCTCAAAAATAAAAAGACAACCCACCCATTTTAAAAAGTGGCAAGACTTAAATAGAAACTTCTCGGTTCTACACATTTAACTTCCATTTTCCCTTCCACCTTGCTGCCTTCATTGACAGCCAACCTCCGTTTCCCGAGGAGCCACTTCTAAAGATAGATAGAATAGTGTTCAGGGCCTAACTTGCTCAACTGCCCCAATGCCCTGGGAGCCACCCTTTCTCTCGAGGGGATTACAGTTCCCTCTATTTGATGGCATTAGTCCTCCCCAGGATGTGGGTCCACCTCCACTCTAACTACTTGGGTGTCTACCACATGGTGTCACCCACTCTGGCAGAATGAGCATGTAGACATTACCCAGGAGCACGTCCTGCATCAGACCCTCCCCTCCGAGCATTCTAAACAGGTAACCATCTTTATTATATTTTGATATGATTTTCTCAGCATTTTACTCTCCACCAACACCTGACCCTCTCCTGTGTTCGTATGCTATTCCTCCCTCCCCCCACTTTTGGGCATTGTTACCCATCCGCCCCTCCCCAGCCACCCTCAAACCCGCAAACCAAGGTAAATGGGGGGTAAGAGAGGAGTTTCGTGAGAGTACACAAGGATGGATATAAAACATGTAATATTACCCCATAACATATAGGAGATGACAGACTGATAATGTAAACCATAATGTAAAACATAGGATAACTAAGAATGTAAAAAACTGTGTATCCTAAAGTATGCACCACAATGTAAGCACAGATGTCACCTTGTTAGAAAGCTATTGTCTCAGACTCTGTATATCACGTTAAGTAAATATGATGTGAATAGGGTGTAAGGGTATTGCTGTGGAAGGGAAAAGGTTTTGTGGTGGATGTATGGGAGTGCTGTATATTATATATATGCATTGCTGTGGTTTAGGGCTCCTGTGAAGAGAAGCTCAATAATTAGGGGGGGAAAAAAAAAGAAAAAGATAGGATGTAGAATTTTTTCCAAGTCATCACGTATTCTTTATCTAACCTTTAAACCTATCGCTATATGCCATTTCCTAGTAAGGGACCCTGACATTATATTGGGCTTCAAATTTCATGGAGTTCTGGATCACAGAGTGGTTCAACAATGGCAATGGAGGGATACTGGTATAGGATACCATTGACAGGTGATATATGGCTGACAGGGAGCTGTACAGAACATATGTCCAGGGTGCATGGTAATGTTTGGATATACTCATATTGGCAACAATTAAAAACCACAGCAGGGGGGTACTGGGTTCCTGGCCAGTGGTGCTCTGTTGTGGTCCCTAGGGGAGCAGCGACAGTCTCCCAGGTGCAGCGGTGGGGACCGGGAGGGAGTGAGGGCTCAACAGTGAGCCCCTGATGCTAATGACTATGCTTGTGAGCTGATAAGCCTAAAATAAGAACAAGGCCTAGAGCAGCATTGTGCCTGGGAATTTCCTCCTGTCAGCCTTCATGTTACTCAAATGTGGCCAGTCTTGAAGCCAAACTCAGCATGTAAATGCAATGCCTTCCCCCCAGCGTGGGACATGACACCCGGGGATGAGCCTCCCTAGCACCGAGGGACCACTATCAACTGCCAACTGATGATGCAACTGGAAAATGACGTTATATGGAAAGTTCAATGCAGATCAGCAGAATATCCCTGTCTACATAAAATAACATGACTTTAAAATGCTGTTTGACTAATGTAAGGGGGAAATGGAAAGGAGAAATGAGTTTATATGGCTACGAGTCTCTAAAAAAGAGTCTGGAGTCTGGCAGAAGGATTGCCCTTATGCACAACTGAGCAGAGTCTGAGAGACAGATAAAGCAGATACAACCCCCAGGTATTGGTTCCTTTGAGGGCTAAAGAGACCCATGGGAGTTATGGTCAAGGCCGATGGGCTTAACTACCAGGTCAGATGGCCCCTCTTTGAAAATGGTGTTTATGTGTGATGAATCTGGACTCAGATGGGATCTCTCTTCCTAAGACTTTCATGCTAATGTGCTGGAGGTGCAGTTAGTGTTGGGGTTTAAGAGATATTTAGGGGATTTGAATCTCTGGACTGACAATGTGATAGCCAGGTCCTGAGCCTCAGCAGACTCCAGAACCTACAATCTGATTCATTGGACTCACCACACTCAGCTAAGATGGAGTTGAAGAAGGACAACCACCACACCATGGAGCCTAGAGTGATTACAACTGAAAGTGGGAGGATTGCATCCAGCATCCATGTGGAATCTGAGCCTCCTCTTGACATAGAGGTGCAATGGACACAACCAATCCAATGTCCACATAGAAAAAGTAGCATTGGATTGGGAAAAGTGGACATGGTGGCTGATGGGTATGGGGAAAGGCAGGAAGAGATGAGAGGTGGAGGCGACTTTGGGACATGGATCTGCCCTGGATGGTGCTTCAGGGGCAATCACCGGACATTGTAAATCCTCACAGGGCCCACTGGATGGAATGGGGGAGAGTATGGGCCATGATGTAGACCATTGACCATGGGGTGCAGAGGTGCCCAAAGATGTACTTACCAAATGCAATGGATGTGTCATGATGATGGGAATGAGTGTTTCTGGGGGGCAGAGGTGGGGTGGGGATAGTGGGGTTGAATGGGACCTCATATATATATATATATTTTTTAATGTAATATTATTACAAAGTCAATAAAAAATAAATAAATAAATAAATAATAAAAATAAAAAAATTAATAGAAACTTCTCCAAATAAGAAATGCAAATGACTAAAAAGCACATGAAAAATGCTCAAAATCACTAGATATTAGGGAAATGCAAATCAAAACTACAATGAGATACCATCTTACTCCCACGAGACTGGCAGCCATCAAAAACACAAAAGACTACAAGTACTGGAGAGGATGTGGAGGAATGGGAACACTCACTCATGCTGGTGGAAATGCAGAAGGATACAGCCATTCTGAAGAACAGTTTGGTGGTTTGTCAAAAAAAAACTAGCTATGGATTTGCCATATGGCCCAGCAAGTTCACTGGTGGGTATTTACCCAGTAGAACTACAAACAAGGATACAAACTGATATATGCACACCAATGTTCATAGCAGCATTATTTACTATTGCCAAAAGTTGGAATCAATGCAAATGCCCATCAATAGATGAATGGATAAATAAAATGTGGCATATACATACAATGGACTACTACTCAGCTATAAGATGGAATACAGTACAAACACATGTGATAACATGGATGAATCTTGAAAACCTTATGTTGAGTGAAGCAACCCAGGCATTGAAGCACAAATATTACAAGATAAGTTGTCTCAGAGAGCTACAGACTGGTTGATAGGCTTAAAGAAAGTTTGGAAGAGAGCTAACACCTACATGGGTGAAATCTATGATAAGCTGTATGTAAATATTTGTAGAGGGAAGGGATAAAATGGGGGCATACGGATGCCTTGGGTGGAGCTTTAATGGCTTGAGCGGGGCTAGGGATGGGAGGAAGGGTCAGATGGCCCTAGAAATTGGGGGGAGGGTGGGGAAATATTTGGACATAGTAGACTGTCAGGTATGTGGTTGAAACTGTAATGTTGAGAAAACTTTTTAGAAAATATAATAAGGAAGTTTACATGTTTAAGATGCTTAAGGTGGGACATCTTACACAGGTCAGGCTTCCAGGTAGTGTGTGAATGCTCATTTTGTCATAGTGGGTTATATTACTTGGTGGCGATCCATACAATTAGTGTGAAGTTATACCCACATCCTGAGGACTGATGTTCTCAAACAGGGAAATGTGTCTCTCAAGAATACTGGTGGCAATCCAATGTCCACATAGAAGAGGTGGCATTGGATTGGGAAAAGTGGACATTGTGGACGATGGGTATGGGGAAAGGCAGGAAGAGATGAGAGGTGGAGGCGTCTTTGGAACATGGAGCTGCCCTGGATGGTGCTTCAGGGGCAATCACTGGACATTGTAAATCCTCACAGGGCCCACTGGATGGAATGGGGGAGAGTATGGGCCATGATGTGGACCATTGACCATGAGGTGCAGAGGTGCCCAAAGATGTACTTACCAAGTCCGATGGATATGTCCTGATGATGGGAACGAGTGTTGTTGGGGGGGAGGAGAGGGGGGGTGGGGGGGTGGGGTTGAATGGGACCTCACATATATATTTTTAATGTAATATTATTACAAAGTCAATAAAAAAAAATACTGGTGGCTCTCAATGGGTTAGGACAGTCGAGTATGTCAAGCCATCAACACTGTTGCAAGTATCTCTGAATATGGTCTTTCAAGTAATGAAGACTGATTGTCACTGTGGGTGCTATGGGGAGGGGGAGAGGGGTATTGAATAGATGGAATCAGGGTAACTGTAGGGTAATGGAAGTGTTCCACAAGATCATGCAATGGTGGATATAGGACATGTTAAATTACACCAAAATTGTATAAAAGTATATAGGTTAAAATGTAAACTATAATGTAAAACATAAGATACCTAAAAATTTAGAAAATTGTATAGTCTAAAATATAGATCATAATGTAAGACAAAATGGAACCTTGGTTGCAATCTATGTTTCAATATCTGTACATCAAGTGCAGCAAACACAATATGAACATGTAAAAATATCATTGCTAGGGAAGGGACAAAATGTTTGATATTGGATATGTGGGAATACCCTATATTATATATGTGAATTACTGTGACCTAAACATTTTGTGAAGACAAAACAAATAATTAGAAAAAAAGAAAGGATGTAGACACTGAGGAAGAAATGAAATTGCCTTGCCACTGTACATACGGGGCAACACCTATTGCATTAATGAAAGACAAAACATCAAAAATGAAGCATTTTCATTTTTTGATACACCAATTTATTTTTACTTTATTTAGTTTTTCTAAATTACTATGTATTCTATATCTAACCTTTAAATCCATCACTATCTTCCACATTATTATTTGTGGAACTTGACAATATATTAGGCTTCATTTTTTAAGAATTTTTTTTTTTTTGGGTTTACATCATGGTTTATATTTTAGACTATACACTTTTCTAAATTTTTAGTTATCTTATGTTTTACATTTTGGTTTACATTTTAGCCTATAGACTTTTATACATTTTTGGTATAATTTTTTTTTATTGACTTTGTAATAATATTACATTAAAAATATATATGTGAGGTCCCATTCAACCCCACCCCCCCCACCCCACCTCTCCCCCCCCCCCCCCCCCAGCAACACTCGTTCCCATCATCATGACACATCCATTGGATTTGGTAAGTACATCTTTGGGCACCTCTGCACCTCATAGTCAATGGTCCACATCATGGCCCATACTCTCCTCCATTCCATCCAGTGGGCCCTGTGAGGATTTACAATGTCCGGTGATTGCCTCTGAAGCACCATCCAGGGCAGCTCCATGTCCCAAAGCCTCCACCTCTCATCTCTTCCTGCCTTTCCCCATACCCATCAGCCACCATGTCCACTTTTCCCAATCCAATGCCACCTCTTCTATGTGGACATTGGATTGGTTGTGTCCATTGCACCTCTAGAATTTTTTTTGTGTGTGTTGAACAAAATTTTAATATTCTAAATTTAATCAACATCCAGCAGGTTATTTTGACTATATATTGTACATTGGAAGGAAGAATCAATTATTTTCAAAATCACATTTAGATTTCAAAGAGTAAATATTAAAATAGTCTCAGTGTGAACAGAGAGGTTCAACTCTGGCAGGGGAGGAACACTGTGTGGGATGTGATTGATGGGAGCCACATGGTTGGGAGGGAGTTCTCCAGGCATGTATATAGGGTACATAAAAATGTTTGGATATTTTCATAGTGGTTACAATTAAAAACTTCAAATAAGGGAATGTTGAGTTCCTAAACTAGGGAGCTCTATCACATTCCCCAATGGAACAGCATCAATCCCCAAATGCAATGACAAAGACTCATAAGGATGGTCCAACAATGAGCCCTTTATACTGATGACTATGCTTATGAGCCTGTGTGCCTAAAATATGAACTAGGCCTAGAGGTGCAGTTTGCCTGAGTTACCTCCTGAGATCCTCCATGTTGGTCAAATGTGGCCACTCTCTAAGCCAAACTCAGCATGAAAATGCATTACTTTCCCCCAGCATGGGACATGACTCCCAGGGATGAGCTTCTCTGGTGCTGAGGGATTACTACCAAGCACCAGCTGATGATGTAACTAGAAGAAGACTTTGAATAAAAGGGTCAAGTCAGACCAGCAGAATATCTCAACCTTCACGTAATAACGTAATAACAGTTGTTAAAAACTGTTTTTTGACCTTGAATAAAAGGGGGAAATGGAAAGGAGAAATGAGTTTATATGGCTATGAGTTTCCAAAAAAGAGTCAGGGGGTCATCAGAAGGGTCGTGCTTATGCATGTCTCAGCAGGGTCCCAGAGACAGCCAAAGTAGATAGAAGGCCAGGTACTAGTTCTCCTGAAGGCTGCAGAGACCCACGGGTTCTATGGTCATGGCAGCTGGCTCTGGAGTTCAGCGCCATGTCAGTGGGCCCTACTTTGGAGTTTGTATTCCTGAGTATGATGGAATTTTACTCAGATGTGACCTTTCTGCACATCCCTCATTCATTTTTAATTTTAGTCATTCAACAACCATTTAGTCATCAAACACATCATGGAAGTTACTAAATAATATTTTGTGAATAAAGAGATAAGTAAAATATTCTTCCACATCTTATAGAGATTATGTTCAAGCAAAAATAGTAGTGACTACATGAAATACCCTGAGATGGCACTGACATCCTGGTGAAGTGGATCTAAAAGTTTATGCTCATTCTGTGGAGACAAGTGAAGGCTTCACAAGGGAGATGACTGCACTGACACTGAAAGTAGAGATTGGGGTAACTTCAAGAGGAGAAAGGTGCAGAAACGCACCAAGAGGAAACAAGAGGGAAACAATCCAATCAAGGTAACCATATGGTGTGGTAAAGTTTTAAAATTAGTTCTTGCTATCTGATGAACAATGAAGGGGTAGGATGTGAAAAGGGGATAAGCAGCCTGACCAGTTTGGCAGTAGCCATAGTATAGAGAGCCTGGTGTTTTGTGCAGAACATGGATATTTATGTTTTAAATTATTGAGAGTCAGGGCAGGTTTATAGAAGGTGATGGTCGTGAAATTACTTGCCATGATGAAAGCTTACTCTCAGTCAACATGACGATCGCTGTTGCCAAAACCCTACAGAGAGGATGAGGGATGGAAATAGCACAATTGTAGTGGGAAGTGAATCTGTGTGGGCTTGGACTACAAAGAAAAATATTCATTTTTATCCTAAGCACAATGCCACACATTTTGTATTCATTATTTCATTTAATTCAATTATTCCATAAAATTGTTTTTCACTATTCTGATTTAATGGAAGAATAATGTGAGGCAGCAATGCTATATTCTTATCCAAGGTATGTAAATGTAATTGTCATGGATTGAACCTTGGAGTTCAAAGTTTCTAGAATTTTGCACTTAACTAATAATTTATTTATTAATAAAATTAATATTTTAAAACTGTGTTAGATTTACAGAAAAGGTGCAAGGATAGTAGAGAGGATTTTCAAGAACTTCTCACATACTTTTCCAATATCTTAACACCTCCAAGCCAGAATAGCAAATTATATTTATTTTCAAAAATTCTTAAGCCATTCAGGCAGTGACAATGTCTCAGATTTTCTCCTCATGTTTTATGACTTGTATAATTTTGAGGAGTGTAGGTCGGGTATTTTGTAAAGTGCCCCTCACTCTGAATTTGCCTGATATTCTTCTCATGTTTAGACAGGGTTAATGGGATTTTGGAGGAAGATACCAGGATAATGTGTTATTTTCATTGCATCATATCTAGGGTGCATCCTATCAACATGAATTATCACTCTTGATGTTGACCTTGATCAACAGTGTTTGGAGCTTCCCTAGCTTCCCCAATACTCATCAATTCTCTGCATTTCCATATATGGCTTTTGGAATGAAATTAATACATGAAGCCCACATTCAGGAGTGTGATGTTTGTGCCACTGCCTTGAGAGAAAAATATCTCCATATATTATGGAATTCATCTTCACAATAAATATGTATCTTTTAAAAATCAATTATTTATATTAGGATTGCCTCATGACATTTATTTCTTACTTTGTGTTGTGATACAGTACTACTTTATTTTGTTTTTCAGTTTATTCCAGTTTTGACCTTTGGAACCCTTTTGGCTATGTCCTGTGTCTATTTGAAATTATCCCCAACATTACCAGTTTTATTTTAAGACATACTAACTTTTTGGTACTAAGAGATACTCCAGACTCTTTTTGTATATTTCTTGACCTAGTCCTGCAGGCAGCTATTTCTCCAAGAAAATTCTTATTGCAAAAATGCTTTTAATATCTAAAGTCTGGACGATATATGTGCCTTGCTACTGGGCCATCTCCATGGATATTACAAAAACACACATGTGTGTACACAATCCTATGTATATATACATATCTGCAAATATTTCTACATGCAACCCTGTGTAACTATATTTACCTCCACACGAATTCACACTGATGTGTCTGTCTCTAAATCATTAACAGAACAATCTAACATCCTCCCCTTGCTTATCTGAGTCCTTCCACACCATGTTGGGAAGCATATTTCCCATATTCCATTCATTTACTTCATTGCTTAATTCCAGTGTACATGTATAAAAGTAAAATTTGTTAACCCATACCCTGATGGGACACAATATCAAATAGAGTAGCATACCTGTGTACAGTGCCCATTGATTTCATATTACAGACACTGTTCATATCCAATATTACTAATCCAGCATCTTTTCCTCCCATACCCCTCAGATAGGGCATTTGATGCATTTACAATACAGTTAGATTATTTTTGAACTTGGATGTTGTCAAGTTCAATGGGTTTTGAAAAATGCATAATGTCATATGCCTGCAATCCCAGTATAATAGAGAATAATTTCACTGTTCTGAAAATTTCTGAGCTTCACCTACTCAATGTACCTCCCTCTGCCTAAGGCCTGGGCAAACAGCGATCATTCTAATATCTCTGCTGTTTTGTCTTATCCTATTAGACTGGTTTCTTTTTTAAAAAATATTTTTTAAAAATTATTTTATAGGTACTTAGATTACATAAATGTTACATAAAAAGTGTAGGAATTTCCATATGCCCTGCTCCTCGTAGCTCCCACATTCTCCCACATAAACAACATCTTTCATTAGGGACATACATTCATTGCAA
Source organism: Dasypus novemcinctus (assembly GCF_030445035.2). NCBI lineage: Eukaryota > Metazoa > Chordata > Mammalia > Cingulata > Dasypodidae > Dasypus > Dasypus novemcinctus. The sequence goes on from NW_026688144.1 coordinate 835,192, forward strand.
TTGATAAACACATTTCAGGATATTGCTACTGAGCATTGATTATAGTTTACATTGTAGTTGACACTCTCTCCCACATAATTGTGTAGGTTATGGGAAGACATATAATGGCCTTTATCTTTCATTGCAAAGCCATTCAGAACAACTCCAAGTCCCCAAAATGCCCCCGTGTTACAACTGTTTTTCCCTCTCCTTGCCCTCAGATCCTCCAGCGGTCACTGCCTCCACACCAATGTTATAATTTCTTCCATTGCTAGAATTACAATAAGTAACAATAAGTATAGACAATAAGGCTATAGAAGAATACCAGTAAGTCCACTCTAGTCCATAGTTCTTTCCCATTCTTAAGGAATCTGGGATGGTGATGCCTAATCCACCTCTAATTGAGAGGGGAGTTTGATCCCATATATGGATGGGATAATCTTGCTGGCAGTTGTAGGCTTTCTTATTTCCTTGGTATAGTGGTTGCCCATCCTCACCTCTTTGTTAATTACCCTGGGTGGGTCCAATGAACTGGAGAGTAGGTGTTGCAACTCCACTGAGGCTCAGGGCACAGCTGGCACATGGGCAGTCCAAAGACTTAAGTTTCTTGGGTGTACATCTACTAACATCATGACCAAGTACAAGTTCAAATAGAAGGGACAGATGAGCTATGTGTAGGGAAGTCATAACTGAGTCCCAACTCTGTCACAATGGGGAGCACAAACCCCAAGGTAGGCCCACTGGGAAGGCACCAAATTCCTGACCTATCTATCATGACCATAGGACCTAGGTGTCTCCAGAGCTCTCAGGAGACTATTTGGGGTAGTATCTATTTTGGCAGTCTATGAGATCCTGCTGAGATGTGCATAAGTGCTACCTCTGAAATGACCTCCCAATTCACTTTGAAGTCTCTCGGCCTTCTGAACTCATTTGTTTTTACATCCCCCCCCTTTTCTTTTACATCTTTTTCCAGTTACCCTGCTATTTGATTGGTGATGGGAATCCCTCAATGTACAGAAGGCTCATCCCTAGGAGTCATGTCCTACTCTGGTGGGAAGACAACGCATTTGTATGCTGAATTTGTCTTAGAAAGAGGCTACATTTGAGCAACAAGGAGGATCTCAGAAGGTAATTTTAGGCACCCTAAACACAAGGCTAAGTTTCAATTTCAAGATCAAAGGCTCATAAGCATAGTCATCAATATCAAGGGTCCATCAATGGGCCATTTTTCTTCACTAGTCATTGCCCCTGTACTTGGGGGATTGCTGCTGTTCCATTAGAGAATGTAGCAGAGCTCTCCAGGATTAGAATTCAATATTCTCTCAGTTATTGTGTGTCTCTCCACCCACTGTGGCAATGCCACATGAATATGTGAAAACATTTATATACCTTACGTGTATTTCCAGGAGAAATTCCTCCCATGTATCCCTCATTACTGACACTCCACACTAATGATTCTCCCCTTCTCCAATTGTAACTCTTCTGTGATCCAAAGCTTCTTCAAAAATGAAGCCAATAAAATAGCCAAATACAATTATTAGGAAAATCAAATAATAATGATAGGTTAAATATTAAAAATAAAATACAAAAAAAATTAAAATAAAATTTAAAATTTGGGATATTACAAAATAATGAAAACTATTATTTTCTTAAAAACTTTTTTCTTTCATCAGTTTAATATATATTGTACTGTGTGTATACTGACATTTCCTTCCATTTACTCCATTTTGTTTATTCCATTAAACAAAAGTATAAAATTTTGTTTTCAAAGAAGTTTTAGGTCACAGAAAAGTCACGCACAGCATATAGGGGACCCGATATACCCAACATCCTCCCCCCTTTTCCCCTTCCCATGTTAATACCGTTTTACATGTGGATGGTACATTTGTTTCAACTGTTATACAAGCAGTAAATCATAGCTACTAACCACGGTCAATGGTTTATATTATGGTTTACATTTTACAGCACATTAATTTTTAAATTATTTAATAGATTATTTATTTATTTTTAAAAATTACATTCAAAAAATATGAAGTCCCATTCAACCCCACCACCCCCACCCCCCACTCCCCCCACAGCAACACTCTCTCCCATCATCGTGACTCATCCATTGCACCTGGTAAGTACATCTCTGAGTATCACTGCACCCCTAGTCAGTGGTCCACATCATAGCCCACACTCTCCCACGTTCCATCCAGTGGGCCCTGGGGGGATCTACAATGTCCCGTAATTGTCCATGAAGCACCACCCAGGACTTCTCCTCGTCCCGAAAACGCCTCCACATCTCATCTCTTCCTCCCATTCCCCAAACCCAGCAGCCACCATGGCTACCCTTCCCACACCCATTCCACATTTTCTCTGTGGACATTGGATTGGTTGTGTCCATTGCACATCTATGTCAAGTGGGGGCTTAAATTCCAGATGGAGACTGGATGCACTCCTCCTGCTTTCAGTTGTAGACACTCTAGGCTCCATGGTGTGGTCATTTATAAATTTTGATGACATTTAACATGACCAGTGTCCATCATTGTAAGATCATGTAGAACACTTCCATTGCCCAATAAATAACCCTCTTTCATATACTCTGTGTGCTCCCTCTGCCTCCCCTTGGGGCCAATATTGATCATCTGGTTTCACTACTTGGATAAGTTTCATAGTTACTTGCAACACTGAAGTTCTGACATTCTGGTTTGTCCTCCCCTCTTAGGAATCACCTATGCCCTCAAATGACTCCTGTCCCATTGTTTGAGAAGATATAGGTTCTCCCCAGGATGGGAGTTCAACAGCTTCCCACTCATTATGTGGGTTTCCACACACCGACACAAAACATTATGACAAAATGATCACGCACATTCTCCCTAGAAGCCTGCCCCAGGTGCACCCTGTCCTGAATGCTCCCCATCCAACACCATAAACCAGTAACCCTCCCTTGTCATATTGCCATAGGAGTGTTCTCAACTTTTTACATTCAACCACATACCTGACAATTCCCAGTGTCACATGGTCCATTGCCCAACCCTCCCCCAATTCCATGAGCCGTCCAACGTACCCTCACTACCCCACCCCTGTCAAACCAGCAATGCCTAACCCAATAGTATCACCAATGTTTTGTCATAGTCCTTCACTACCCAATGACACACTTTCACCTTATCATAGATTTGGTCCATATGGGCATTGGCTCACAAACTTCTCCCTTTATATTTCCTCTAAATATCTCTTACAGACAATAGCTCTCTGAGTCTGCTTGATTTGCTTAATTTATATCAAAAGTCATGTAATATTTGTCCTTCAATGTCTGACTTGCTTCACTCAACATAAGGACCTCAAGGTTCATCCATGCTATTCCATGAGCTAGTTCCGTATTCTTTCTTTTTACTTATTAAATTGTATGTTTCTTAAAGATACATAGATCACAAAATAAAGTTGTATTAAAAAAAGTAAAAGGTTCTTCCATTTCCGACACACCACCCTCCCACTCCTCCCACATCAAAAACCTTGTTTATCATTGTGGCATATTATTTGCATTTGGTGACTACATTTTGGAGCGTTGCCAGACCGCATGGATTATAATTTACATTGTAGTTTACACTCTCCCCAGTACATTCAGTGGGTTATGGCAGGATATATAATGTCCAGCATCTGTCCCTGCAATATCATTTAGGACAACTCCAAGTAGCAAAAATGTCCCACATCTCAACTCTTCCTTCTCCCTTCCCTCAGCAACTACCATAGCCACTTTCTCCAGATCAATGTTACAGCTGCTTCCCTTACTATTCAAAATAATTTTACAGAAGAATACCAATAAGTTCACACTATTCCATAATTTATTCCTCCATCCTGTAGACCCTGGGTTGGTGATGTCCATTCCACCTCTATATTGAGAGGGGACTTATATCCAACATGGTTGGTGGATATGATTCTCTTACTTAAAGTTGTAGGCAATCTCAGTTCCCTGGTGTGGTGGTTAGCCATTTTCACTTTCCTGTTAGCTGGCCTGTGCAAGTTCAGCAAACCAGAGAATAGGAGTTCAAATCTGCTGAGGCTTAGAGCCCAGCTGCCACATGGCCAGTCCATAGCTTCAAGTCTTCTTAGGATACACCAACCCCAGTGACAAACTACAAGTTCGATAAAAGTGACAAAAGAGGCATGTGTAGAAAGGTCACATCTGAGTCCAATTCCATCACACTCAGGAGCACAATTTCCATAGTAAGGCCCACTCCAGAGCCATCTGCCATGACCGTAGAATCTGTGTAGCACCAATACCTGGAGGTGTATCTACTTTGTCTTTCTCTTTTCCCCATTTTTAAAAGGGTTGTTTGTCTTTTGTTTTTAGATATGTTTTCTTTATATATGCTGTATGTTAGGCTCCTATCAGATATATAATTACCAAATATTTTCTTCCATCACATGTTTGAGGTGTAAAAGTTTTAATTTTGAGGAGTTCCGATTTATCTATTTTTTTCTTTCACTGCTTGGGATTTGGATGTGAAGTTCAAGCCAAACTCAGAATGTAAATGCATTACCTTCCCCCCATCATGGGACACAACTCCCAGGGATGAACCTCCCTAGTGCTGAGGAATTACTACCAAGCACCAGCTGGTGATGTAAATAGAAAAAGACTTTGAATAAAAGGGTCAACTCAGAAGAGCAGACTACCTCAGCCTACATGTAATATTAGGCATTAAAAACTGCTTTATGATCTTGAATAAAAGGAAATGAAAAGAACAAATGAGTTTATATGGCTATGAGTCTCTAAATGAGAGTCAGGAGGTCATCAGAGAGGTTGTGCTTACACACACCTCAGCAAGGTCCCAGAGACAGCCAAAGTAGATACAACCTCAGGTACTGGTTCTCCTGAGGGCTATAGAGACCCACAGGTTCTATGGTCATGGCAGATGGCTCTGGAGTTCAGTGCCATGTCAGTGGGCCCTACTCTGGAGTTTGTGTTCCTGAGTATGATGGAGTTGGATTCACAGATGACCTTTCTACACATGCTTCTTCTGTCACTTTTACTGGACCTGTGGTTAGCGCTGGGGTTGGTGTATATTCAGGAGACCTGAATCTCTGGGCTGTCCAAGTGATAGTCAGGCCCTAAGCCTCAGCAGACTTGCAACTTATACTGTCTGGTTTATTGGACTTACCCTCGCCACCTAACAGAGAGGTGAAGAAGGTCAACCACCACACCACAGAGCCAAGAGTGCCTACACCTGCAAGCAGGAAAATTGCATCCTTCATCCATGTGGAACCTAAGCTCCTGCAATATAGAGGTGGAGTGGACATAAACATCCCAGGGTCCACAGGCTGGAGGATTAGAGTATGGATTAGAGTAAACTTACTGATATATTCAACTATGGAACTATTGTGATTAGTAATGGAAGAATTTGTAGCATTGATGTGGAGAAAGTGGCCACAGTACCTGCTGAGGTTAGGGAGAGGGAAGAAGAGATATGATGTGGGGGCATTTTCAGGACTTGGAGTTGTCCTCGGTGGTACTGCAAGGAAAGACACTGTGCAATGTATGTCCTGCCATGGCTCACTAGGTGGACTGGGAGAGAGTGTAAACTACAATGTAAACCACTATCCATGTGGTGAAGCAGTGCTCCAAATTATATTCACCAAATGCAATGAATATCCCACAATGATGAAAGAAGTTGTTGATGTGGGAGGAGTGGGGTGAGGGGGGTGGGGGGTATATGGAGGCCTCATATTTTTTTAATGTAACATTAAAAACAATAAAAAGATGAAAAAATATTCCCTATTACAAGGTCCTGTAAATGCTCCACTAGATTATCTTTCAAGGTCTTTATGCTGTTTGCTCTTACATTTAGATCTTTGATCAATCCTGAGTTGATTTTTGTATATGGTGTGAGATGGTGTTTCTCTCACATTCTTTTGGATATGGATTCCAGTTTTCCAAGCACAATTTGTTGGAGATGGCATTCTCTCCCAGTTGAATGTGTTTGGTGGCCTTTTTGAATATCTGATTCTATATCAGAACTCTCAATTTGGCTCAATTTGTTGGTATGTTTATCCTTGTGTCAATACCATGAAGTTTTGACCACTGTAGCTTTATAGAATGTTTTAAAGTCAAAAAGTGTGATTCCTCCAATTTCATTTTTCTTTTTCAATATATCTTTTGCTATTTGGGGACACTTGCCCTTGCATTTAAATTTCATATTTAGTTTTTCCAATTCAATAAAAAGGATGTGTTGATTTCTATTGAGATTGTTTTAAATGTGTAGATCATTTTCAGCAGGATGGACATCTTAATGAAGTTTGGTCTTCCCATCCATGAAAATGGAATATTCTTCATTTTTTAAAAAGTCTTCTTTGATTTACTTTAACAGGGCTGTGTAGTTTTCTGTGTAGAAATCCTTTACATTTTCAATAAGTTTATTCCTAGGTATTGGATTCTTTTATTTGATCTTGTACATTGGATTTTTGTCATGATTTCCTTCACAGATTGCTCATTACTAGTGTACAGAAATGCTACTGACTTTAGTGCATTAATATTATAACCTATGACATTACTGAAATCATTTATAAGTTCTACAAGTTTTGGTGTAGATTTCTCAGGGCATTTCATACATTGGATCATGATATCTGCAAATAGTGAAATTTTGACTTCTTCCTTTCAATTTGGATGCATTTTATATCTTTTTCTTGCCTAAGTGCTTGAGTACGTACTTCTAACACAATGTTAAATAGAAGCAGTGGCAGTGGAGATCCTTGTCTTGTTCTTGATCTTAGTGGGAAAGGTTTTAGGATTTCACCATTGTACATGTTGTTAGCTGTGGCTTTTTCATATATACTCTTGTTCAAAAATTTTCCTCCTATTACTATCTCTTTTGCAGGATTTTTATCAGGAAAAGGGTGATGTATTTTGGTGAATGCTTTTCTGCATCTGTAGATATGATCATGTGATTTTTTATTTCAATCTGTTTAGGTGGAGTATTACATTGATTGATTTTCTTTTGTCGGATAATCCTTATATAAATGGGATGAAACTCACTTGGTTATGGTATATAATTCATTTGATGTATTTTTGAATATGATTAGCAAGTATTTTTTGAGGATTTTAGCATCTAAGGACATTGCAGAAATTGGTCTGTATTTTTCCTTTCTTGTGGTGTCTTTGTTTGGCTTTGTTTTTAGGGTAATGTTGGCATCATAGAATGAGCTAGGCAACGGTCCTTCTACTTCTGTTTTTTTTGGAAGAGTTTAAGCAGGATTGGTGTTAGTTCTCTGTGGAATGTTTGGTAGAATTCACCTGTGAAGCTGTCTGATCCTGCACTCTTCTTATTTGGGAGGTTCTGATTCCATATTTACTTGTGATTGGTCTGTTGAGTTCTTCAAATTCTTTTGTCAATGTAAGCTGCTTGTGTGTTTCTAAGAAATATTTCATTTCCTTTAAATTATCCTTCTTGTTGGCATATAATTTCTCAAAGTATCCTCTTCTGGTACTCTATTTCTATGGAGTTAATGGTGATATCCCCTTCTTCATTTATTATTTTGTGTATTTACATCTTATCTCCTTTTTTCTTTGTTGGTATAGCTAAGAGTTTTTCAATTTTAATGATCTTCTCAAAGAGCCAGGTTTTAGTTTTCTTAATTTTTTCTAGTGATTTCTTATTTTCTATTTCATTTAATTCTACTCTAATCTTTATTTAGTTCTTTCTACTTCATTTGGGGTTAGTTTGTTTTTCTTTATCTAATTCCTACAGGTGTGTTGTTAGGTCTTTGATTTTTGCTCTTCTTTTTTTTTTTCATTTATATATTTATGTCTATAAATTTCCCTCTCAATACATCTTTGGCTGAATCCAATAAGTTTTGATATGTATTGTTGTCCTTTTCATTCATTTCAAGGTATTTCCTGATTTCTTTTGTAATTTCCTCCTTGACCCAGTGTTTGTTGTAGAGTGTGTTGTTTAATTTCCATATATTTGTGTCTGACCTAATTTTCTGGCCGCTGCTAATTTCAAGCTTCATACCATTATAATCAGAGAAATTACTTTGTATAATTTCAATCTTTTTTAATTCTTTGAGTGTTATTCTGTGGCTTAGTATGTGGTGTGTATTGGGTAATTGTCCATGTGCACTTGAGAAGAAAGTATATCCCACTGTATTTGGGTGTATTGTTCTGTATATGTCAGTTAGGTCGAGATCCTCTAGTGTATTATTCAGAGTCTTTGTTTCTTTATTGATTCTCTGTTGAGATGTTCTGTCTAGTCATAATAATTTTGTATTAAATCCCCCCACTATACTTGTATAAGCATTTATTTCTCCACTTAATTTTCCCAGTGTTTGCCTCATGTATTTTGAGCCTCGTGCTTAGAAGCATAAAAGTTTATTTTCGTTCTTTCTTCTTGAAAGTTTACCCCTTTTACTAATATGTGGAACCCATCTTTGGCTCTTAAAATCATTTTGTGAGACGAGAACCTCTGCTCTTGTGTCCTGGACAGTTCTCTCATGTATGTCTGATGGGAAGAAAAGAGGCAGAAGAAGCTATAGGAAAAAGAAAGCGGCTCTGTGGTGGAAAGTCAGAGGCAAAACTACCACCACTAGGGGTCACTGTTGGATAAGAATTGTTCCTCCCTCACACTTGCTGGAGGGCAGGGGGCTGAATTCAAAGGCAGGGGGAGAGGGATGGGGCAAGATGGTGGTTGAGTGAGTGCACCTGAGTGTCTCTCCTGCATAGAAGCAACTGGGCAGCATTGGAAATTCTTTGGGACCAGGCTGTTTCAGGATTTTGCAGGGCAGGAGGTGTCTGGACATTGATTTGGTGGGAAGGCAATAGAGAAAATTCATGTATAAGATAAAATTGAGTTTCTCTTACACAGTGGTGGGGGCTGTGTGTGGGACGTTCCCTGCTGGGGTGGGTGGAGCTGCAGGAGGCCTTCGCAGACTGATTTGGGGAGACAGATGGGAGTTTTGTGTGAGGTGGGAAAATTTTTTATTTCTGACATGAATGATAGTGCTTCCTGCTAGAGCCCCACCCCCAAGGCTGGCTGCCAATCTGTAGCAGCCTTAAATCACTCACAAAAAAAAGACATCACCAGGAGGTTGGTTCAGGGGCCTGCAGGGTGGGAGATGTCTGGAAGTCGATTAGGGGAATCTTTTGCGAGGCATGGGAATTTCGGGTTAGGACACTGATATCTGCGCTTCCGCCTGGAGCCACGCCGGCTGGGCCTGGCTGTTGATCTGCAGCGTCATTAAATTGGCTGCAGTGTAGAGGGACCCAGAGGTGGCTGTTTCGGGTGATTGCAGGGCGGGAGTTGTCCTGAATTTGAATTAGTGATACAGCCACAGAGGAGACACTAGTGAGAGGGTGAATTGTGGGGTTCTGAAGCATAGGTCAGAGTTTGTGGATGTGATCTCCCCCATAGGTCTGGCACTGAGCTGTGGGGATCCCTGAAGGCTGTGTTGCACTGCGGTGCTCCTAGGCTCCCTGTTAACCAGATTTGAGGTAGCCAGGTCTGTGTCCCCTAAACCCTGGTGACCTACACCCCAAGAATCACACCTCTTGAGTCTGCAATATCACAGACTTTCCATCCCTGAATCCACCACGCCCTGAGGTCCATCTGATGTCATTGAATGTCCTAGCCCTCAACATTTGTTTTTTCTTTTTTGTTTTTTTGTTTTGTTTTGTTTTGTTTTGTTTTTTTATTTTTTATTGTAGTGATTGCTAACATTGCATTATCTCCTAATCTTTTCTCCCATTGTATCCCGCAAGGTCTTTTTTTTTTCTCCTTTCTCTCTTGTCACTCATTTTCTTCTTATTTTATCTTACTTATACAATAGGTGCTGGAGGGAACACCACACATTTGCTAGGTTTCCTCATCCTCCACTGCCTCATTTCTGTGTGAATTGATTTTGGCTACCTACACTATCCCCTTTCCCCCACATCTTGATATCCTCCATCATCTATTGTTTCTCCTATATTCCACCTCCCTTTCTTTGATACCCAAAATTGTCTAACTGTCAATTACTAATACCTTTGTTTTGTTTTCTGTCTTTTATCCACTCTTGAAACTATTGCCTTTCTTTTCTCTTTCCCTCTCTAACGAAAACACTAGCTTTTTAATTCATACCATATTCCTCCCATATTCAGTCAACTACCTCATTATAGGTACTCTACCTCCTGCTATAACTCTACACAACATACATGAACAATATCCATTCTCCCAGAACTCATATTGTTGCTCTGTTAACATTTCTTACCAATACTACTTTATGCATTTTCCTTTCTTACACAATTGCCTTTCCCTGGCCCTAATACTTTCCTCCAAAGTGAACTCATCCAGCAACAAGAAATTAGAATGAGAAGAACAAAGTGACAAAGAGAAGATATAACACTTACACAAAAACAACAGCTAATTAATCCCCAAGACTAGTCAAAGAAGCTAAGAAACTGATTAACCCATCAAGATAAAAGGATGACCAGACAGCAACAAAAAACTACAAAACGAACCAGTAATCAGGAAAACATTGCTAATCCAATGAACGAACTAAAAATCCGGAAGGGGAGCAGAACTTCGCACAAGTAATTAAAGATCTCAGAACATATATCACAGACAAATTTAATGAAGTAAAGGAAGAGGTTAACAATATGAAGTCAACATTTGGAGGGGAAATTGCAGACATATGCAAAAAGATAACAGATATGATGGGAATGAACACCACCGTTCAAGAAATCAAAAATACACCTGCAGCAAATAGCAGCAGATTAGAAGAGGCAGAGCAGAGAATTAGTGATGTGGAAGACAGTACACCGGAAATCAAAGAGATAGAAAAATTGATTGATAAAAAGATAGAAAATATCCAGCTAGGACTTAGAGACATGAATGACAATGCAAAATGCACAAACATACGTATTATAGGCATCCCAGAAGGAGAAGAGAAGAGAAAGGAGTCAGAAGGAGTGTTACAGGAAATAATGGCTAAAAACTTCCCAAATCTACTGAAAGAGACAGATGTACATATCCAAGAAGCACAGTGAACCCCAAACATCAAAAACCCCAACAGGCCTACCCCAAGACACATACTTGTCAAATTATCCAACGCTCAAGACAAAGAGAAAATTCTAAAAGCAGCAAGAGAAAAGAAAACCGTCACATACAAGGGAAGCTCCAAAAAATTAAGTGCTGATTTCTCATCTGAAACCATGGAGGCAAGGCAGTGGTATGATATAGTCAAAGTACTAAAGCAAAAAAATTTCTGACCAAGAATACTCTATCCAGATAAACCAGCATTCAAAAATAATGGAGAGTTCAAAATAATCACAGATAAACAGAAATTGAAAGAGTATGCCAACAAGAAACTTCCCCCTCAAGAAATTCTAAAGGGAGTTCTGCAGGAAGAAAGGACAAAACAGGACAGGCAGAGGTGAAGGAGAGTGTAAGAGCAACAAAAAAGACAAAAAGAGAAGAAGAAAATAAAACAAACAAAATATGACAAATAGAAGTCCAATCAAAATATGGCTAACATAAATAATATCTTGAAAGTAATAACACTGAATGTCAATGGATTAAAATCACCTATGAGAAGATTCAGACTGGAACATTGGATAAGAAAATATGACCCATCTATATGTTGTCTACAAGAGACACATCTTAGAGCCAGAGATTCATGGAGGCTGAAAATGAATGGTTGGAAAACAATCTTACAAGCAAACAATAACCAAAAAAAGGCAGGAGTAGCTATATTAATATCAGACAAAGTAGACTTTAAATGCGAAACAATTGTGAGAGACAAAGAAGGATACTACATATTAGTGAAAGGGACAATCTGTCAAGAAGAATGAACAATCATAACTACTTATGCTCCTAACAAGAGCTCCTCTAAATACGTGAGGCAAATGCTGGAAAAACTAAGTGAAAGAATAGACACATCTACAATTATAGTGGGGGATTTTAATACACCACTATCAACTCTGGACAGAACTTCTCAAAAGAGAATCACCAAAGAAATGAAATATTTGAACAGTATATTAGAGGAGCTTGTCTAATAGACATATACAGATCATTACACCCAAACACAGCAGGATATACATTTTTCTCAAGTGCACATGGATCATTCTCCAAGATAGACCTATGCTAGGCCACAAAGAAAGGCTTAATGAATTCAGAAAGATCGAAATCATACAAAATAATATCTCTGACCACAGTGGAGTGAAGCTGGAAATCTGCAAGGGCCAGAGGCCCAGATTTCACACCAAAATAATGAAATTAAACAGAACACTCTTAGAAAAACAGTGGGTCAAAGAAGAAATCTCAAAAGAAATCAATGACTACCTTGAAACAAATGATTATGATAACAGAACATACCAAAATTTATGAGATGCAGCAAAAGCAGTACTGGCACTGAAATTTATAGCCATAAATTCATACATCAAAAAAGAAGAAAGAGCAAAAATTGAAGAACTAACTGCATATTTGGAGGAATTAGAAAACAAACAACAAAGTAATCCCACAGGAAGAAGAAGGAAGGAAATAACAAAGATAAGAGCAGAACTAAATGAAATAGAAAATAAGAAAGCACTTGAAAAGATAAACAAGACCAAGAGCTGTTTTTTTGAGAAGATGAATAAAATTGACAAACCTTTAGCAAGACTAACAAAGAAAAAAGAGAGAAGATGCAAATACACAAAATAAGAAACGAGAAAGGGGATATCACCACTGACCCAACAGAAATAAAGACTATCATAAAAGGATACTTTGAAAAGCTATATTCCAACAAAAATGACAATTCAGAGGAAATGGACAAATTCCTAGAAACACAGAAGCAGCCTCTATTGATGAAAGAAGAAATTGATGATCTCAACAAACCAATCACAAGTAAAGAGATAGAATCAGTCATTAAAAACCTTGCAGCTAAGAAGAGCCCAGGGCCAAACAGCTTCACAGGTGAATTCTACAAAACATTCCAGAAAAAATTAACACCAATCCTGGTGAAGCTCTTCCAAAAAAATCGAAACAGAAGGAACATTACCTAACTCCTTCTTTCTTGCCAACATTACCCTAGGACGAAAGCCAAACAAAGACACCACAAGAAAGGAAAATTACAGACCAATTTTTCTAATGAACTTAGACGCAAAAATACTTAACAAAATACTTGCTAATCATATTCAACAACACATTAAACGAATTATACACCACGACCAAGTGGGATTCATTCCAGGTATGCAAGCATGGTTCAACATAAGAAAGTCAATCAATGTAATACACCATATAAACAGACTGAAGGAAAAAAATCACATGATTATATCTATAGATACAGAAAAAGTGTTTGACAAAATAGAGCACGCTTTCTTGATAAAAACACTCCAAAAGATTGGAATACAAGGAAATTTTTTGACCATGATAAAGAGTATATATGAAAAACTTACAGTCAACATTGTTTACAATGGAGAAATCCTAAAATCCTTCCCTCTAAACTCAGGAACAAGAAAAGGATGCCCACTGTCTCCCCTTCTATTAAACATTGTCTTAGAAGTACTTGATCGAGCACTGAGGCAAGAATTCAAAGGAATTCAAATTAGATATAAAAGGCATTCAAATTAGAAAGGAAGAAGTCAAAATTTCATTATTTGCAGATGACATGATCCTATACATAGAAAACCCTGAGAGGTCTACAACAAAGCTTCTAGAACTCATATATGAGTTTAGTAAAGTCACAGGTTACAAGACCAATGCGCAAAAATCAGTAGCATTTCTGTACACCAATAATGAGCAAGATCAGGAGGAAATCAAGAAATAAATACCATTCACAATAGTAAATTTAAAAACCAAGTATTTAGGAATAAATTTAGCTAAAGAGGTAAGAAACTTATACACTGAGAACTACAGAAGACTGTTCAAGGAAATCAAAGAAGACCTAAAAAATGGAAGAATATTCCCTGCTCATGGATTGGAAGACTAAATATTATTAAGATGTCTATCCTACCAAAGCTGATCTACACATTCAATGCAATCCCAATAAAAATCAACACAGCCTTCTTTAAGGAACTAGAAAAACTAACTATGAAATTTATTTGGAAAGGAAAGCGGCCCCGAATAGCCAAAGACATATTGAAAAAGAAAAACAAAATTGGAGTAATCACACTACCTGACTTCAAAACATACTACAAAGCTACAGAAGTGAAAACAGCATGGAATGGGCATAAGGAGAGACACACAGACCAATGAAATTGAATTGAAAGTTCTGATATAGAACTTCATATATATAGCCATATAATATTCGATAAAGACACCAAACACTCTCAACTGGGAGAGAATGGCCTATTCAACAAATGGTGCCTGGAGAACTGGATATCCATATGTAGAAGAATGAAAGAGGATTACCATCTCACACCTTATACAAAGATCAACTCAAGATGGATCAAAGACCTAAATATAAGAGCCAAAAACATAATTACCTTGGAAAGCAGTGTCGGGAAACATCTACAAGACCTTGTAATAGGAAATGGGTTCATGAACATCACACCAAAAGCACGAGTAGCAAAAGAACAAATAGTTAAAAGGGACTTCCTCAAAATTAAAGCCTTCTACACCTCAAAGGAGTTTGTCAAGGAAGTAAAAAGGGAACCCACACAATGGGAGAAAATATTTGGCAACCATATATCTGATAAGAGATGAATAACTTGCATATATAAAGAACTCCTATATCTTGAAAATAAAAAGATAAACAACCCATTTAAAATATGGGAGAAAGGTTTAAACAGACACTTCTCCAAAGAAGAAATACAAATGGCTAAAAAGGACACGAAAAAATGCTCCAAATCTTTAGCTATCAGGGAAATGCAAATCAAAACTACAATGAGGTACCATCTTACTCCCTTAAGATTGGCAGCTATGAAAATAACAGATGAGTACAAATGCTGGAGAGGATGTGAAGAAACGGGAACACTCATCCACTGCTGGTGGGAATGCAGAAGGATCCAACAATTCTGGAGGACAGTTTGGTGGTTTCTCAAAAAATTAACCATAGATTTGCCATTTGACCCAGCAATACCACTGCGGGTATATACCCAGCAGAACTGAAAACAAGGACACAAACCGATATATGCCCACGAATGTTCATAGCAGCATTGTTCACATTGCCAAAAGTTGAAATCAACCCAAATGTCCATTAACAGATGAGGGGATCAATAAAATGTGGTATATATATACAATGGAATACCACTCGGCTTTAAGAACAAATGCACTACAAACACACGTGATAACATGGATGAATCTTGAGAACCTTATATTGAGTGAAGCAACCCAGGCATTGAAGGACAAATACTACATAACCTCAATGATATGAAATAAGCAAGCTGTCTCTGAGAGCTAGAGACTGGAAGATAGGCTTACAGGAAATTGGGGGGTAGAGGAAGGATGTAAGCTGACGTCTGTAGGGGTGGAATCTATGATGATCTGGCGGTAAGTATGAGCACAAAGAAGAGATAAAATGGGGTCAAGGGGTTGCCTTTGGGTGGGACTTTGCGGGTTTGAGGGGGCCTGGGGATGGGCGGAAGGGTAATATTGTGAAAAAAATTGGGGGAGGGAGGGGCAACATATGAACATATGAGAGTGTCAGGTGTTGGTTGAGAGTAAAATGCAGAGAAAACCGTATCAAAATATAATTAGTAGGGTTACCTGTTTAGGATGCTGGGAGGGAACGGTCTGATGCGGGACAGACTCCTGGGGAATGTCTGAATGCTCATTTTGCCAGGGTGGGTTGTACCATTGGGTAGAGACCCAAGTAGTGAGAGTGGGGGTGGACCCACATCATGGGGAGGACTAATGCCATCAAACAGAGGGAACTGTATCAATCGAGAGAAAGGATGGCTCCCAGGGCATTAGGTCAGTTGAGCAAGTCAGGCCCTGAGCACTGTTGCAAGTATATCTGGGCGTGGCTCCTTGGGAAATGGAGATTGGCTGTCGCTGGGGGACCCAAGGGGAGGGGAAAATGGATGTTGAATGGATGGAGCCATGTAAATGTGGGGGCAAGAGAGGAGTTTCGCGAGAGTACACAAGGATGAATATAAAACATGTAATATTACACCAAAAACATATAGGGGACGACAGACTAATAATGTAAACCATAATGTAAAACATAGGATAACTAAAAAATTTAGAAAACTGTATAGCCTAAAGTATGGACCACAATGTAAGCACAGATGTAAACTTGTTTGAAAGCTATTGTCTCAGATTCTGTACATCAGTTTCAGTAAATATGATATGAATAAGTTGAAAGATTATCGCTGTGGAAGGGAAAAGGTTTTATGGTGGATGTGTGGGAGTACTATACATTGTATATATGAATTACTGTGATCTGGGGCTCCTCTGAAGAGAAGCTGTATAATTAGGAAAAAAGAAATGAAAAAGATAGGATGTAGAATTTTTCCAAATCAATATGCATTCTATATCTAACCTTTAAACTCATCGCTATATTCCATTTTACTAGTAAGGGAACCTGACATTATATTGGGCTTTACTCTTCAGGAAGTTTTGGATCACAGAGTGGTTCAACAATGGCAGTGGAGGAATACTGGTATGGGATGTTATTGACAGGCGATATATGATTGACAGGGAGTTATACAAGGCATACATCCAGAAGGTATGGAAATGTTTGGATATACTCATAGTGGAAAAAATTAAATACAACCGCTGGGGGGGTACTGAGTTACTGGCCAGTGGGGCTCTGCCATTGTCTGGAGGGGAGCAGTGGTAGTCCCCCAGGTGCAATGGTAAGGATCAGGAAGGAATGAGGGTCCAACAGTGTGCCCCTGATACTAATGACTATGCTTGTGAGCCTATACACCTGAAATAAGAACAAGGCCTAGAGCAGCACTGTGCCTAGGAGTTCCCTCCTGACAGCCTCAGTGTTACTCAAATGTGGCCAGTCTCGAAGCCAAACTCAGCATGTAAATGCAATGCTTTCCCACCAGCGTGGGACATGACATCCGGGGATGAGCCTTCCTGGCACCGAGGGGTCACTTCCAAGTACCAGCTGATGATGTAACTAGAAAATGACCTTGAATTAAAGGTTCAATGCGGACCAGCAGAATATCCCTATCTACATATAATAACAGGAGTTAAAAATGCTGTTTAACCTAAATTAAGGCGGAAATGGAAAGGACAAATGAGTTTATATGGCTATGAGTCTCTAAAAAAGAGTCTGGAGGTTGTCAGAAGGATTGCCCATATGCACACCTGAGCAGAGTCTTAGAGACAGATAAAGTAAATACACCCCCAGGTATTGGTCCTTTTGAGGGCTAAAGAGACCCACAGTTTCTATGGTCATGGCAGATGGGGTTCACTGCCATGTCAGATGGCCCTTCTTTGGAACTAGTGCTTCTGCGTGATGAAGCTGGACTCAGATGGTATCTCTTTTCACAAGCCTTTCATGCTACTTTACTGGAATTGTAGTTGGTGCTGGGGCTTAAGATATATCTTGGGGGTTTGAATTTCTGGACTGACAATATGATAGGCAGGCCCTGCCCTCAACAGACTTCAGCTCCTACACTCTGATTTATTGGACTTACTCCACTCAGCTAACATGGAGTTGAAGAATGTCAACCACCACAACATGGAACCTAGAGTGCCTACAACTGAAAGCAGGAGGATTGCATCCAATATCCATGTGGAATCTAAACCCCCTCTTGACATAGATGTAGAATGGACACAACCAAGCCAAGGTCCACAGGAAGGAGGAATACAGTAAGGATCAGAGTGGACTTAATGATATTCTATTCATGAGATATTGTGGTTAATAATCGAGAAAATGTGGCATTGATGAGGAAAAAGTGGCCATGGTGGCTGCTGGGTGCAGGGAAGGGGAGGAAGAGAAGATATGTGGAGGCATTCTCAGGACTTGGAGTTGTCCTGGGTGGTGCCCCAGGGACAATTGCCGGATGTTGTTTGTCCTCCCATGGCCCACCCGATGGAAGGTGGGAAAGTGTGGGCTATGGTGTGGCATACGGGACATGGGGTACAGCGATGCCTGGAGATGTACTCGCCAGATGCAATGGATGTGACATGATGATGGGGGAGAGTGTTACTGTCGGGGGAGTGGTGGGGTGGTGCTGGTGGGGGTGATTGGGGACCTCATATTTTTTTAATGTAATATCTTTTAAAAAAATGAATAAATTGAGTAGAATTTGAAAAAACGAAGCAACTGCTTTAAAATCATCAAAAGTTGATGATCATCAGTACGATTGATGAGCAGGGTGGTGTACCAGAGGACCACCTGTTTTATGACCAACTCTGGGAGCTCAACAAGCCCCTCACAGACTTAGTGATGGGGGCTGACTCATATCCTCCAAGACAAATTCAAATCCTGGTCCCTAGTGCTGTGGGTGGGAGCTATTTGGAAGAATCTCAAAGATCCTTTTAAGATGAAACCAAATTGAGCCAGGAGGGCCTTCATCCTACAGGACCGGAGACCTCACAAGGAGGGGATCTAGACAGATGTACCCCTCTGCAGAAGTGGAGACCACAGGATTCAGATGGCCATGTGATGAGCAGAGGCTGAGCCAACATCAGGATGCCCCCCTGCAGGACTGTGTGGTTGCTAATCCCTTGATCTGATGTCTAGCCTCCAAACCCTGAGACACTGAATTCCTGCTGCCCGTGGTATGTGTCAAAGTTTACCAGTCAGACTCAGACACAGACAAGGTTAGCATTCCCCACTGTAAAGATGAGGGAATGTAGGCTCAGAGAGATGATATGACTTACACTAGACCTCAGAGCTAGAAAATGGAGGAGCCAGAATTCTACCCAACGCTGGTGAATGCCAAGCCCCATGTTTTCCTCATGACCTCAGCTGCTTCTCACTTACAGAGAGACAACAGAAAATGCTGGCCACCAGGGCCATCCATCCTTCCTAGGGTTTTTTGTCCTCGAGTGAACAAAATTCCATTATTTGCATTTCAGACCACTGGGGAGAAATTGCACTGCAGTATATCTAGAGTTCAGTTGTGCTAAAATGTAACTTTCCTGATATTTCCTCTTGAAGAAAGTAAATTGCAAGCATTGTTTTAGGTACACTAGAGATAATATCAGGCAGTAGTGGCTTCTGTGGCTATTAGGAAAATATCTGCACACCCCTCTCAGAATACAAATGCAGAAAGCCCATGAACACAAATCCCAGTCACTTAAGGTGGGGGGGATATTTTTAATGTTGTGAAGGTGCCCGCAGTGAATGAGCCACCAGCATCACTTAATCTGAAATAGCCTCATGTAAAAATCCATCTGCTGGATGTGCCTACATTCTAAAGGTGTCTGCCAGGTTCTTGACCAGGGCCCCTTAGGGAAGCTGCTTGTCGTTCATTGTCCCCACCATAAGGCCAAATGGGGGAATCTCTGCAATTTTGAGATGTCAGCACAATGAGGATTTAAGGCCCCAGGTGTCCCTCCTCCCCCGTGAAAGGAGATCCTGGGCCTTTGGGGCCTGGGGTGACCCTCAGGCTGGAGAAAAGTACCTAAAGCCAGGAGCCTTGATGCTGGGGATGTCGTTCTTCCTTAGAAGTCAGCCCTCACTGGTTGGCGCTGCCATGGTGGTGGTTCAGTGGCTTGATGGGCTGGTGGATGTGCTTCCTATAGGTGGAAGCCATCAGCACCTCAACGGGCCATTCATGCTCCTGTGGGGGATCATCAAGATGCTCCCATTAGCAGGGGTCTGCTGCTATAACAGCCTGAATCCCAACAAGGGGCAGAAGTTAGGAGCTTGGGTTTGTAGAAGTCAAAATGAGATGTCACTGGTTAAGCAAGCATGAGGGCATAATTCTAACAAGTTCATTTTCTAGTGTCACTTAAAAATCCATCACAATTCTGGAATGAATTAATTAGTGCTGGATGTTCATGATTTTTTTCATTACATGTAGGAAAATTGAAACGTAACTGATTGGGATGCTTTTCATTTCAGGTGAAGAATCATGTCTGGACAGACTGAGTCTAGCACAACTGACACAACTGTACTTATCCTCAGTCCTAGAATATCCTTTCTATAAGGTAAAAACAAAAAGTGTATGGCATTATTTCACTGAGGGCGAACAGTTTTCTTGTGCTCCTTCTGAAAACTAAGTCGCTTCTCTTTTGACCTTTCTCCATAACTTTATTAAAAGGGAAAACTTTCATTTACTTAGAGCTATGTGCAATAGCTGGCCTTTTCTTTGGTAAATTGACCCCATTTCTGTCTTGTCCTATAAGACCAGTTCCTGCTGTATGAGATTTCTAGATGGTTTCAAGTGTTGAAGGTGTATGAGTCTTAGTATTCCTTGATTCACTTCAAGGGTTTTAAAGGGTTTAGCACACACAATAGCCATTTGATTAAAAAGTCTGAATCTCTGAACTCTATAAATCCTAATTATTTCTGAGTGCATTTTTAAACCAAGTCAGATATTTCACTCTTCTCTGGGAGACTTTAGTTTAGGTGGTATCTGAGCTATAAAGATTCACTCTCATAAATTTCACAGCACACCTTTTTTGTGTGATTGGAAATAGTCTCAACAGACTTCAACACCTTTTGCTTTGTCCTTCAAACTTGACTCAGGATCATATTCTGGTAAAAGTTAAATACATGAAAAGTCATTACTCTTTTCTTTTAAACATTTTTTAACAATGCCAAGGCCTATAAAGATAAACACTAAAATTAGTTAACCCCATCCACCTCAATTCCCTGAAATAACAAATTTGTAACTGTGCTTTCTATGCCAAACATACACAAATATGGAAACCAATTTTCTTTTCTCTTTGTTATGTCCAGTGTATCATACAATTTACCGTTATGTCCAGTATACGTAGACCTTCCTCAAGACCAATGTGTGTGGATCAAATATGTTCTTTTTCAAGTGGTGTATTTTATGGGACTTACTCACCAGTTCCCCAGCTTATAATCTTTCAGGTTCTTTCCATCTTTGGTCTTTATCCACAATGCTGTAGTAAACATCCTTGCATGTCATTCTACTGGGGCCCATGTTCCTTCAAGCGGCAGACAAGAATGTTAACAGTGGGACTACTAGTGTAATGTCAGTAGATAGTGATTCTGAATGGTAGATGTCATACCTCCCCAGCAGAGAGTGAAGGTGGCTTTGTCACCCCCACCTCCACTGTACAGTTTTTTTGTCCTGTTAGCTTTTGCCGCTCAATTCAGTGGAAAGGGGTGTCTTGTCATGTATTTAAATTGCATTTGAGTGAGCAATAATGAAGTTGAGCATTTTGTCAAATGTTTATTGGCCATTTCTATTTTCTAGGAATTGCCTTCCTGCTCCCTAACTCATCTTTCTATTGCGTTGTGTTTTTAAGATTTGTGTGACCAAATCTACATGTCATTTAATGGTTCCTGACTTTCCCATCATGTACAAGATTATTTCACTAAATATGTGTTAGTGCAAATATTTTACTAATTTTTCCCCATTGGATCTTTAATCCACCTGGGATTTATTATATAGGTATACCTCAGAGATTTGGCAGGTTCAGTTCCAGACCACCAAAATAAAGTGAGTTACATGCATGTTTTGGTTTCCCAGTGCACATATACTATAGTCTTTTAAGTATGCTATAACATTATTTTGTATTTTTTAATACATATACTTCAATTAAAATGTGACACAGATGAAGCGAGCACATGTTGTTGGAAAACAGGCAAAATAAAATGTGACACTGATGAAGCAAGCACACGTTATTGGAAAACTGGCACTGATAGACTTGCTTGACACAGGATTGCCACAAACCCTCAGTCTATTTAAAAAAACAAACAAACACAATATCTGCAAAGTGCAATAAAGCAAAACTCAGTAAAAGGAGATATGCCCATAGTCTGATGTTTGGTAGGAGTTTACCTGTTCTTTTCTAGACAGATAACCAATTTTCCATCACTATTTGTTCCATTGCAATCCTTTATTTATTGAATTGAGATGTCAGTTTTATCATTTCTTCTTGGCTTAAAAAATTTAACTGAGTGTCCTTCAGGTCCTTAAAGCAATTCTGAGATTTTCAGAGATGTTTCTTGAACTTGACAGCATTGTCATTATGTTTATTGTTCTTTTTCCAGTGACTACTTTTAAAACACATTTTAAAGATATTTTGAGCTATTAGACTTGAACTATAACAAGGATATTTTTCATTGCTGTGTTAAGAAAGGTATCAGTCCTAAGTCCTGGAAAAGCATCATTTATTAAAGGAATTTTGTATCAAACTTTTATACATAGGTAACTCACTACCTACACTTTATTCTCTGGTTTTCTATCTTGTTTATCTCTCTCATGTTTGTATATATAATTTTTAGGGTCCCAAACTTCTTCCTAAATATCAAGTGAAATCATTTCTTATTCCATACCATTCCCTGGAGACCCCTGTGGATTTTCACTTTCATAAATCTTTAGTGATTGGATTGGTTGACCTTTTAGGAGCAAGATCCTACTTTGCTTCCAAAATGTAACACCCTATTGGTATACAAAAGGTAAGTATCAGGGGGTTTGTTTACAGAACCTTAGTGGTTGTTATCTCTTTGGGAGACAGGTGGAGCTTAGTAGCCACAGAATACAAAATGGACATGGTGGACGATGGGTATGGGGAAAGGCAGGAAGAGATGAGAGGTGGAGGCGTCTTTGGGACATGGAGCTGCCCTGGATGGTGCTTCAGAGGTAATCACCGGACATTGTAAATCCTCACAGGGCCCACTAGATGGAATGGAGGAGAGTATGGGCCATGATGTGGACCATTGTCTATGAGGTGCAGAGGTGCCCAAAGATGTACTTACCAAATCCAATGGATGTGTCATGATGATGGGAACGAGTGTTGGTGGGGGGGGGAGAGGGGGGGTGGGGGGGTGGGGTTGAATGGGACCTCACATATATATTTTTAATGTAATATTATTACAAAGTCAATAAAAAAAAAGAAAAAAAAATGGAATCTTCCCTGCTCCGCATGAGGCTCTAGAGTGTAGATGGTAGAATATAGTATATAGATTATATTTGAATCCAGCTTGCCACAGATCAGCAGAATGTCTTTGCACAGTATATTTACCATTCTTAACCTTTTTCTCTTTATTCCTCATCTGTAAAATGTGAGTAAGAAGAATATTGACCTCAAACACATATGGCAAGAGGGTATAAATGAGGGAATAACACAAGAAGTGCTCATGTCTGTTTAGCTGCTCTTATAGTTTAGGCCTGTGCTGTTCAGTATAGTAGCCACTAGTGCAGATGGCTACTTAAATTTAAATTAAACATAAGTAAAAATTAAAATTCATTTCCCTAGTCATATATCACATTTCAAGTGCTCCAAGGCCTTCCATTGCTGGTGGCTACCACATTAGCACAGATGTAAGCACATGAATCATCCCGGAAATAGCTACTGGACTATGGTGACTTCAAGTCCAAATCCTTCCTTTCATCAATTAAAAAGTCATCTCAAAGAGGACCATCTCTGATAGGCTTCATGTCACATGTTCCACCTGTGCTGCTCTCATGGTCCTTTCTACAGAAGGAATGGCATATACCAGAGGGCTGGGAAGGGAACTCCAGCCACTCCCCTTGGCCACATGTTGCAGTCGTGGGGTGCCGCGGTCATGGGCTGCATTAGCTGTCAGGAGACATGGAAGAGATGGATGTGTTGAGCTGCTTAGGTGTCTAACTTTGCTGAGCTTAGAAGATTTTCTTCACTGTCTGAATTGAGAGTGTGCCACCATTTGTAAGAAGAAGGAGAAAGTGTGTGGTTCCTACTGCTCCCCTGTTAATTTGAGGACCTACTCCTTGCTTTAGCCCAGGAAGCCTCCTTAATTTCAGGCTGACAGGCTTGTTCTTGAAGCTGAGTGAGTGAACATCCTCATTTGGTTGTGGTCATTTCTTTGCAGCCTTCTGTCCTATTGGTAAATACAGTTTGGAAGAAATCAAAACAGAACAAAGAAGTAAAGGAAGATAGTGTTTGTGAGGGTATCACATGAAGAATTTTTTCCTTCTCTCACTAGATATTGAAATTAAATTAGATAAAGAAGGATTTGTATTACCTTTTACAGTTGATGAAGATGTACACAAAAGGTAAAGAAACTGTTGTGGTTTTTATGTTACAAGGCCTGTTGAAGTGAATAGGCAAGGATTATTTTCTTAAAAGGGTGAGAAAAATAGATGATTTCAGAAATTAAAACTACTTTTCAGGATATATTTTCTTTTTAAATTCCTTATAATATTTTATAAATAGCATCATTAATAAAGCCAAGTACTTTTTCAGTAGACTAAAGAGTAACAGATTTGTGATTGATGTGAAAGTATTGGCCATTAGGAAAAGCCAAATCTTGAGTAAACTTTGGCCAAAAAATATTAAAAATGTTTTGGATTGTTATAAAAAATATGTTTATTTTTCTATTTTTTTTCAGAGTAGCACTACTCATTAATGTCCCCAAAAGATTTTAACAGCAAACATTTACTAGGAAAAGAGGCTATTAAACAATGGCACTTCCAGTTACTTGATTATCAAGTTGACCAGGTATGGTTCCATTTCCCCCACCCCCAAAGTAATCCCTAATTCAAACTTGCTTTTTCCAGGGTCCTAAGTAGTCTGCTAGCCCAGTGAACTAAGAATCTCATATCTCTAATTTAATACCCACTTTGTTAATTAGGCTTTTCTGGGTACTGGATATTTTTTATAAATCTTTGGCTTCTGTTTTGAAATATGGAATTGTCTTACCTTCAGTTTTCCAAAAGCAGAACATGCATATATTCTTCATAAGCTATGCTCAACTCTGTTTTTAGAGCTATTAAATTATTGGAATATCTGTTTTAATTTCCCCCTGGTATAAGGGAAAGAATGGACAAGATGACTCACTAAAACCAATATCTTCATCACTCCCTAATGCCTAAGACTTTATTGTTTCCTTTGTAAGTTACTTAATAAGGCATTATGATGATGAGTGACTAGAATGTAGATGAGTTTCCCAAGTTCTCTAAGGTATTGGTGCTAGTCTGCTCCCCGGTTTCCTCTCTAGCTTACTCTTATCCAGTTCATCTTGCACACCCCAGACTAATCTTCTGAAAACCCTCAGCATGCCAGCCTGTGATCAAAAACCTTGTCTCTTTCCTACTCACAGGATACAGTAGAACCTCCTCTGCTGACTTTTGTGACCCCTGCAGGCTGCACCTTGCAGGACGAGCTGACTTGGTGAGCAGATGCAACAAGGTGACACAGTGAGCTGATGCAACCAGATGATGCAGTGAGTGATGTAACTAAGAGACACAGTGAAGAAACACAATGAGACATATCAAATGGAGCAGAGGTGGTTTGAGTAATTAGGTGCCTCCCTCCCACATGGGAGGCCCCAGGTTCTGTTCCCAGTGCCTCCTAAAAAGAAGATGAGCAGACAGCAAGTGCACACAATGAGACATATCAAATGGAGCAGAGGTGGTTTGAGTAATTAGGTGCCTCCCTCCCACATGGGAGGCCCCAGGTTCTGTTCCCAGTGCCTCCTAAAAAGAAGATGAGCAGACAGCAAGTGCAAACAACTGGGGGGGTCAATTAAAATAAAATCTTAAATATATATGTATTCAGGAGCTTTTCTTTTAAATGTACAATGAAGTAAAGTAAATTTAGGGAGGGTTGTGAGGGGGCAGGTTTGATTGTGGGGGAAATCTTCTAAAATGTAAATCATGAGTGAATTACATTGTATTTAGTGAAGTACAGATGCCCATTACGCTCAGGTTAAAGCTTAAGGGGAGAGTGAGACAAGGCAGGCAGGTGTGGAAAGGGCTGCAGAGTTAGGAGACTGGGTTTCTACCTCCGGCTATTTCTGGGACCTTGAACAGGGGAAGTAGCTGCCATTTACTTTTCACCTGCTCTGTGCCGAGCTCCATGCTAAGCACTTGAACACAGGCCTGTATGACTTCCAGGGGCCTTGGACTTGGGCAGTGTTCCCTCTCCAAAGCTCAGAGATGGTCAATGTGTGCCTTGGGTACAGAACCACGGGTGAAGATGAGACTTGAACCTGGTCTGAGCAGTGATGCAACAGAGGACTGAGAATCTGTGTTCAGGAGTCAGGCACGTGGGGTTGATTTCAACCTCTCTTGCAAATTGTATAACCTTGGGCCTCATTTCCAAATGGCTAATCAGAAAATAAGGATGAAATGAGTTAATACACATAAAAACATTTAGCAAAAGGCCCACCACAAAGTAATCACAGGACATATTAGCTAGTAATATCTGCATTTCTACCAGTATTAGGGTTCTCTGAAGAAACAGCCAATAGGATATGGGGCCATATGTAAATAGGAAGGGATTTCTTAGTAGAATTGGCTTAGTGACCCTGGGGATAGGCAAGTTCAGATTTCCTAGGGCAGGCCATGCATTGGAAACAGCACAGGAGATGACTTCCTCGGGAGAAGCTGGAGAAGTAGAGAAAGGAGTTGTGACTGCTGAGAGACTTGGTGTTGCTTTAAGACCTCCAGCTGCTGGGGTGATGGGACTCCCCTCCTTGCTGAAGGCAGTCACCCTTGTTTGTGGATGTAACCAGCCTTAGATGCAACCAACTGCCTAATAATCTAAAGTTACCGACAGAATGTCCTCACAGTGGCAGGCCAGGGCTTGCATCATCCAATGACTCGGCACCAACTGGATGGTGATTAACCATCACATGTAACTTTTTAGATCTCTTTATCTTTACTTTTTAAAGTTTTTTTAATCTTTAGCATAGGTTATTGAAACTCTATGAGTTCTAGAGCTCAAAGTTCCCTTTAAAATTTTATGCTTCTTTGCAGAGAAGGAATGAGACATATAGAATCAAATTAAAGATTGACCGGGAGAGAGATGCAATCAATTCAGATGTGTTCATATGCCCAAGTGAATTGCCACTCACCTGGGGGCCAGGCTGAAAGGACTCTCACATCTTGGAAACATGTGAAGTGGTCTCATTTACAGTTCTTAGCAGTACTTACTTACAGTTCATGCAGTTCATGGCTTTGGGCCTGAGCCCTGTTCTGGATCATTCTATGCCTCAGAAACCCTTCCACAGTCCCTCTTTGCTACCGAGACCAAGCCCAGTGTCACTTCTGTCTTCTCTGAGCTCTCTTGTCCTTCTCTGCCCCACCTTGCAGCCTTCCCCCACCAACCCACAACTCTAGTCCATCCTCCTTGTTTCTCAGCTCACCCTTGGTATGAAAGTAAACCCTGAGTTTAGAGTGTAAAGAGGGGAGACCTGACTACATTGCCATGCACATTGGTAATGTGGTTGTGAATAATGTGAAGAAAACGTGCAGCCTAGAACATTCCTCCACCCTCTCCACTCAGGTCCTCATCCATCATGGCCTTTTCCTGCATTGCTCTTTCAGTTCCCTCCTCCATGGAGCCCTTGCCTCATCTGGCCTCCCCCTGCCCACTTCACACATCTATCATATAAGGGATTCCAGGTGTTGTGCTAAGTGCTCCAGGGTAAAGGAGAAAATATCCCCTGTGCTTGCCTTAGCAGTTGTGTGGGACAAAGAGATAAGTGAGTCCACATTCCAATGATGTGCAGCCGGCATTCTGCAAACCTCTGCGGGAGTGCATGAGACTTCAGGCCAGCCCAGGGAGTGAGAGGAGGCCCTTGGGTGGGTTCCTGAGTTGCAGGCTGCCATGGATGGGGAGCATCTGAGACATGGCGCCGGCTGCAGCACACTGTGCAAAGCATGAAGCAAAGTCAGGCCACGGGGCTGGCGCTCCCTCTGCAACTGCTTAAAATGTTTCATCCTGCAAGAATGCATGTGCTTGTTATGAAAAATTTAAGCTACTGAGTACATGACTGCTGCGTTCACTAACCATCCCACTACAAGGGGAGGGATTTGACAAGTTGTTAGATTTCAAAGTCCAGTCCTTACGACCCGAATCCTCATGTATATCTAATTCTAATGTTTCTATAGACACAAGCCAAATGGGCGATAATGCTGGGGCCATCTGACTTCCTCATATACTCTGCCGACCAACTCTGTAGTGGTGTTAGACAAAGCAGGTGACATCTAGTAGCAAGTGAAACCAAGATTCAAACCATTTTAGTATTCACTGCGTAGCACTGGTCTCTGATGATGACCCTGAAGAATTTGAGGTGACATTCACATAAATGGTTAGAGATTAGCAAAACATTTCCCAGTGTCCCTGTTGGAAGTATTGGAGCCATGCATTTGAAGATAATTTTGAACACAGCATCTTCTTGCCATTAGTCTTCAAAATTAAAGCAGAGAAAGGAATATGATTAAAAAGAGCTGTACTTGTGAGCATCACCTCTTAAGCAATGGAGGTATTCTCCGGTCAGTAGGGGGCAGCAAAACTTAGTAGATTTATTGGCCACCCTTGAAACTCTGGATGGTCCCTGGATCCTGTAATTGCTGGGCAGAGCAGTAGCTGCAGAACGGTACAGTGACAGTTCCGGCTGAGCAAAAGGGGAGCAGTTTCTCTTGCACTGCTTACCTTCCTCCCAGTGAAGAAGCACTTTGCCTGAGCCAGGCCTGGAAGCAGAGGGATGGTGCTGCTGGGAGAGGTGCCTGTGGAGAGTGTGGTCCTAAAGTTGCTGCCTTCCAAGCCTTCGTAGGCTGGTGCATAGGGAACTTGGGGAATGCTTGTCAGATGGAAGGAAGACTAGGGAGGAGCAGAAATCAGTGTAGTTGAGATAGTCCTGGGGAAGAAGAGCAGTCAGTTCCCTCCAAAAATACTCCACACCACAAGGGCTTGGGCCACAAATCCAGAAGGGATTTTGGCTCATTGGTGAACTGAGCACCTCTGGAGGCTGAGATATCCCCAAAATTTCAAACAAGTGTAGTCTAAATATTGTAGGATAGTCAATGAAACATGCCATGGAATTGCTTAGGGCAGCACCTGGCAAACAGTGAAGGGAATGCTTAGTCAATGGCAGGTGCTATCATCGCTTCTCATAGAGGTTCTAGGGTGCTTTCTTTTCCAGTCAGATTTTATTGACACAGCTTTTGGTGAGGGTACATGTAAGGAAGGGTAGGAGAAGCACAGACTGGCTTGCTGGGTCATACTTCTAGGGGTGCCATAATTCTAGGGTTCCCTTCTGCTAGTGTGCTGTACTTCTAGGGGTATCATACTTCTAGGGTCCTCTACTTCTAGGGGTGCCACTGTGAATGTGTGGTTACTGTTTTTGTTAATTAGCATCAAGGACATGGTACTGAAAAATCTCTAAAACCTCTGCCTGAATCAAGGACCTGCAGGCAAGAAGCCCCTTGAGAGGGGTGCTCGTTGGTCCCGGCCTGAGTGCTACCCCTCCCCTGCCTGCCTGTCCACCTGCACTCCCTGCTGCCTACCCCTTCTCCTCCCTTTCTGCCGCCTGCACATCAATGGGCTCGGCCTCAGGGCCACCACAGATGCTCTTCCCTCTGTCTGGAATGACCCACTGTTCCCCAGATTTCACAAGTCTGGCTCCTCATTATCATTTATGTTTCAAAGCCGGTCTTCGTAGAGCCGCCCTGGTTAAAGTATTCCCAAGGCCAGTTTTGTTCCCCTTTTCCTTTTTACTGATACACACACACACATTCGAGGCTTTAGAATTAAGTGAATTTTCGACAAACGGAACGCACCTCTTTTTTTTTTTTTTAAAGATTTATTTATTTATTTAATTTCCCCCCCTCCCCTGGTTGTCTGTTCTTGGTGTCTATTTGCTGCGTCTTGTTTGTTTTTTTTTTTTTTTTGGCAATCAGTTTGTTTTATTTTTTTAAATTATTTATTATTATTATTTTTAATTACATTATGAAAAATATGAGGTCCCATTCAACCCCACCGCCCCCACAGGAACACTCTCTCCCATCATCATGACACATCCATTGCACCTGGTAAGTCCATCTCTGAGCATCACTGCACCCCATAGTCAATGGTCCGCTTCTGTTGTCGTCAGAGGCACGGGAAGTATGGGCGGCACCATTCCTGGGCAGGCTGCTCTTTCTTTTCACGCTGGGCGGCTTTCCTCACGGGTGCACTCCTTGCGCGTGGGGCTCCCCGACGCGGGGGACACCCTTGCGTGGCAGGGCACTCCTTGCGCGCATCAGCGCTGCGCATGGCCAGCTCCACACGGGTCAAGGAGGCCCGGGGTTTGAACCGCGGACCTCCCATATGGTAGACGGACGCCCTAACCACTGGGCCAAACCAGCATTTGACTCAAGAAACAGGACTTTGGCTTTGGCCCAGTGGTTAGGGCGTCCTTCTACCACATGGAAGGTCCGCGGTTCAAACCCCGGGCCTCCTTGACCCGTGTGGAGCTGGCCATGCGCAGCGCTGATGCGCGCAAGGAGTGCCCTGCCACGCAAGGGTGTCCCCCGCGTCGGGGAGCCCCACGCGCAAGGAGTGCACCCGTGAGGAAAGCCGCCCAGCGTGAAAAGAAAGAGCAGACTGCCCAGGAATGGCACCGCCCACACTTCCCGAGCCGCTGACGACAACAGAAGCGTACAAAGAAACAAGACGCAGCAAATAGACACCAAGAACAGACAACCAGGGGAGGGGGGGGGGGAATTAAATAAATAAATAAATCTTTAAAAAAAAAAAAAAAAAGAAAGCAAACAGCAGAGCGCTGCGGAACAGCTCAGTTTTCCCAGATATTACTTGGCTGGATTCGATTCGTGCCGCACCTGCCAGTACCGTGAGCGGTAACCCCTCGTGGTGACCGAGGCGCTGAAAACTGATTCGTTGCACGTTGACACGATGCTGCTGCGGACACAGAGTTAATATACGATGGCAATGAATTCCACCTGTTTCTTCCACTACTGTTCCGCGGCTCCTGGAGGGTTTCAGATGCAGCGCGCGGGTGGCCTGCACTTCTTCCAGACAGCCGGCTTGGGACCCTCCCTGAGCTCAAGGGCAAGGGCAAGGGCAAGCCGGCGCAGGCCGCCAGTCCAGCAGACGCGGCTCCTCGCGTCCCAAGTGGGCGCTCCAGGGACCCGCAGGGAGACGGGAGGGCACGGTCCCATCCCCATCCCGGCTGCGCCCTCGGCCCTGCGCCCCAGCCCTGCGCTCCCCGCCCAGCTTTGTGACGTGAGGCTGCGGTTTCCCGGCAACTGCCGAACGCGGGCGCGGGGCAGCCTGGCCGGCGGACTCGGGCCGCGCACCTGGCCGGGTGGGACCGACCTGGCAGGGGCGGAGAAGCTGGATCGGGGCGGCCTGGGGGACGAGGAGATCGCCGCCGCCACGCTGCGGGGCAAGCCCCGGCCGCCGCCCACCTCGGCGCTGTCGCCTTCAGCTACTTCCCGCCGCGGCGCCTGGACCCCGAGGAGCACAGCTACTTCTCCCGCCAGGCCAGGGTGAGAGGGGAGGGGCGGCATCGAGCGGCGGGGGTGAGGCGGGGCTGTGGGCAGGGGTCCCCTGCCAGGGAGGGGCTGGGGCGGGGCTGTGTCACCCGGAGCGGGGACTGGACACCCAGCGGCACCGCGTGGAAGGGGTCTGGGGACCAGGCAGGGGGTGGGGGCGGGGCCCGGGCAGGGTGGGGGATGCTTCTGTGGGGGTGGGAGCAGGACATCATAGTAGGAAAGGGCTACCGGGGAGGTCAAGTGACAGTGGGGGGGTGGGGGGCAAGGAGGGAGTGCTCACCAGGAAGACTCCATGGGGCACCCGGGGTGGAGGGGGCAGGGGCTGCTTGGCGGGGTCGCTGGGACGGGCACCTGGACCCGAAAGAGCAGAGCTTCTAGTACTGAGAGACACAGAGGCACCCCTTCCCCCCAGAGCTGGAGGGGCCCCGCGGCAATCCGGGGGTGCTTGAAGAGTCTAGAAAGGGAGCGTACAGGATGCGTCCCCCTGAGCAGTATGTGCGGTGGTTCCCGGGGCTGTGAATAAGCAGCCAGGCTAATGGACGGTCCTGTGCCACCACGGGAACCCTCGGACCGCCTTCCCACCCACCGACAACCAGGAATAGGTCTGCACCGTCTGGCCCGGCCCCTCTGGGAAGGTGTGCGTGGTGGGAAGAGCTCTGGGGTCTAAGCAGCCGAAGCACCCAAGAGAGGGCGGAAGGAAGGAAGAGAAGGGTGTTCAGAGTTGTCCAGGTCACCCATTCCTTTCTTTTCAACATTGTTTCTGTCTGTCCCCAGGGTGTTCCTCAGGGCATCTGATTAGATAAAAGCCTTGGTTGGAGACTCTCAGCCTGGAGGACAGCTGGGCACCTGGGCTATCCCTCAGGCCTCCTGGAGGGATGGGACTGCCAGAAGAGGGACACCTCACTTTTCTCAGGCTGCTGTCACAAGTGCCACGAACTAGGTGGCTAAAAACACCAGGAACCGCTCTCTCAGCCCTGCAGACTGAAGCTTCAAGTGCATGGGCTGTGCTGGTGGGTCAGTCCTGGCCGCTGGAGCACCTGTCCCTTGGCCAGCAAGCCTTGGGTTTTCAGTGCCTCCTCATTCACCCTATGGCCTGCTCAGTCTCTCTTCCCATGGCGCCCTCCCCTTCTATCTGTGCCCACACCCCCCTTCTAAAGACACCAGCCATCCTGGACTAAAGGTCCACCCACTGCAGTCGGCCTCATTCAGTTTAAATGATTCTGCTTGCAATAATGCTTTTGCAAAAAGTTCATGTTCCCAGGTACCTGGGATTAGGACTTAAAGGTATCTTTTTGGGGTACACAGCTCAACCCATAACGTGGAACACAGATTCCCTTGGAAAGGAAGTTAATGGTGTGTAAAATAATCCCAAAAAATGCCTCCTTCCTCTTCTCCTAGCCACCCAATATCAGTGGTGCCCAGATGAGTCCCCAGTTCTGGTCAACTCTTGCTGGAGTACTAGTGGGAGGCCTCTTGAGTCTCATGAGCTTCACTTCACACATAGAAGCATAGTTTCCAGTTGAAGCAACCATGGTCCTCAGCCTGCTCCCCGGGATGTCTCTTGAATCCGAGGTACCCCTCTGCCTGGCTTCTAGCATGTGGAAGGACTGGATGGAGGAAGGAAGGAAGGGGACTTCTGGGAGCATCTGACAAGGTACCTGTCTCTGCTGGCCATTGAAACAGGAGAGGGGTGGAACGGAAGGGTTCCCGACCTTTTGCCAACACACACTTCGTTTATTTTCTTCCTGTAAGCAATAGGTTTTGAACAACTGTAAATAGTTTCACTTATTAAGTGGGGTTTACATTTTGAGTCCACGGTACCTATGATATTGCCAGTGAGTTGATGGCCATCATGTGATAATAGTGAAAAAGCCAGAACTCTTGGTGTCTGAAGTTGTTCAATGCTTCTTTATCGAGAGAATATAAAATTCATCTGGATTTTCAGAATAACAAAGAGAGTTCATGCTACACCAGTTTGTTTGTACCTTTGAGGAGTCCCTTTTCATAGCACCCTAAGGTGGATTGTAGATTACTCCTTGATAGGGTATCACTGATGGAAAGTACCGCTGAGGACTGCACAGTGGGGCTTGTAGCTTCTGAATCTCAAATGTGGTGAAGAGCAGAGCAGAACCCCTGCCCCCTGTGGGCCAGGCCCAAGACGGAGAAGGGCAGAGTGAGCCTGAAGACTCAGTATCTCCTTTTTGAATTTGCCGGTCTGATAAGCAGTCCCACCTTCCAGGGCTGACTGAACAAGGGCCAGAGAGGGGCCTGGAGGTAGGAAGTGACTGGGGCTCTGCCCCTTGGAGGGAAATCAAGAATGAGCCATAAGCACGCCTTTCTGTATGACACTGTCGGCACACTAAACCCGTGGGCCAAATCTGGCCCCCAGCCAGTTTTGATAAAGTTTTATTAGGACATAGCCACACCCATTCATTTCTCTATCCTCCCTGTGTAGGATGTTGGGGTTGAGTGATAGTGGCAGAGCCCCTGGGACAGGAAAGTTCCCACCTGGCCCTTCACAGAGAAAGTCGCTGACTCCTCCTCTAATGCTTTACTGCTGCCTGGAAAATGGGAATTGTCCTTAGAATACATTCATTCAAATGGGATTTTATGTGTTTAAAGCATTTCATGGCCGTTTTGATTAGCTGGGGTTACAGGCAAATTCAAGTTCTGGGGCTTTGTGTATGCCAAAAGGAAATGATGCAACTGAAATAAATATTAATTAAAATCTAAAGAAAAGAACCTTAAAAACAACAAGAACAGCAAAAGGCATTTCAAAGTCCATTTGTACCAATGTTCTCACCATGGTACTGGGATTATGGGCACTGGTATCTGATCAACTCCAGGGCTCCAGGAGCAGTTTCTCCGACCTTGGGATCATTGATCATAAAGAGGGTGAATTATGTACTACAGGTTTGCTGAAGGACCAAACTGCCCCAAAATTCATTGCAGGTACTTTCAGCCCCTAACAAAGCTGATCAAATTACTTCCTAAGTCAATTTCCTTGGAGCACAGTTAACAGTAGTCAGTGTGTTGGTTAGCATCCCAGGCTGAGGAGTCCCGGGTGGAAGTATCAGCGCTACGGTGACTAGCTGTGGAGCCTTCACAAGTCACAGCCTCTCTGACTCACTTTGCCATTCTAGGACAGATCAAACAGAACAGACCTCATGGACCACTTATAAGAATGAATGTAATTAGCATGCATACAGTGGCTCACAGTAAGCCCTGGGTCAGTGGAGCTCTAATTACTGTTTGGTTTTTAATTTTTAATCTTTTAATTATCTTTTTTTAAAGTTAATAGATCACACAAAAAGTTACATTAAAAAACATAAGAGGTTCCCATATACTCCACTCCCCACTCCCATCAATTTTTTAGTTGTATTTTTTAAAGATACATAGATCAAAAAAAATGTTACATTCAAAAAATATAAGAGGTTCCCATATACCCCCACCCCCCTCACTCCACTCCTCCCACATCATCAACCTCTTTCATTAGTGTGGCACATTCATTCGATTTGGTG
The DNA here is from genome assembly GCF_030445035.2 of Dasypus novemcinctus. Lineage (NCBI taxonomy): Eukaryota > Metazoa > Chordata > Mammalia > Cingulata > Dasypodidae > Dasypus > Dasypus novemcinctus. Next base: position 869,947 of record NW_026688144.1, read on the forward strand.
AATACATTTTGGAACACTGCTACACCCCATAGACTAATTGTCTTTGGCTAGTGATGGTCAGTGCCCTTTTGCTGAGGACTGGGTCGACAGGGCCAAGCCTTTCCTTCCTGATCTGGTCACTGTCAGAGAGGCACATGATAGAACCTTCAACCTGGGGGCTTAAATAAGCAGTTCTGGGGTATTGTCAGACTAGCCCTGGCAAACTGAGACAGTGGCTAAAAGTAAAGATAGACTTCCCATGCCAAGGGGTGTGTGTGTGTGTGTGTGTGTGTGTGTGTGTGTGTGGCAGGGAGGCTCTGCTCAGTCCAGTCTCAGGAACCCAGGTGGAGGGAGGGTCACCAGTCAGGCTGTTGTCCTTTCAGTGTGAAGTCTTTGGAGCTCCTGGCCATGGGTGCTTACATGCTTCTGCCTGAAGAGTCACACATGGCTCCTTGATCACATGCAAGCACCTAGCAGAGGAGCAGGGACGTTTATTCCTGTGGGTGGCCGGGAGTGCAGGAGAATTGGCTATTGGTGCCATCTACCACTCAGCTGATCCTGAAGTGCCCTCCAGGGTTGGGTCTCTGGCTCCATTTCCCACTGCTGGAAAGCCCTTGCTTCTCCTACCAAGTGCCCTTTCTCAGCCAGCAGCTCTATCTGCAGTACCAAGGTCTCCTCCACTGTCATGTCCGTTTCCTACCCCCAGCACCACCAACATCAGCAACCCTCCTTCTGTGTCACCCTGCACTTTGTTCACACCTCAGCTATTTCCTGAGGGAAAACTGATGGTACACAACAAGGGCCAAACCAGGATCAGGAAACACTGAATTTCAACAATACTCAAAACACAAAGGGCCAAATGGCTATCAAGAGAGAAAGGTAAATGGAGTTTGTTTTGCTTTGTGTTTTTATTTTTTTAATTCATTTTTTAAAATATTACATTAAAAAAATATGAGGTCTGCATGTACCCCCCATCCCCCTAACCCCACTACTCCCCCCATAGCAACATTCTCCTCCATCATCATGACACATTCATTGAATTTGGTGAATACATCTCTGAGCAGCGCTGCACCTCAAGGTCAATGGTCCACAGCATAGCCCACACTCTCCCACGTTCCATCCAATGGGCCATGGGAAGATCTACAATGTCCAGTAATTGTCCCTGCAGCACCACCCAGGACAACTCCAAGTCCTGAGAAACCCTCCACATCTCATCTCTTCCTCCCATTCCCCACACCCAGCAGCCACCATGGCCACTTTTTCCACACCAATGCCACATTTTCTTTGAATACTAACCACAATAGTTCATGAATAGAATATCAGTAAATCCACTCTAATCCATATTCTATCCCTCCATCCTGTGGACCTTAGATTGGTTGTGTCCATTCCACATCTATGTCAACAGGGGGCTCAGATTCCACATGGATGCTGGATGCATTCCTCCTGCTTTCAGTTGTAGGCACTCTAGGCTTCATGGTGTGGTGATTGACCTTCTTCATCTCCATGTTATCTGAGTGGGGTAAGTCCAATAAACCAGAGTGTAGGAGCTGAAGTCTGTTGAGGCTCAGGGCCTGACTATCACGTGGTCAGTCCAGAGATTCAGATGCCCTAGAAATATCTTAAACCCGAACACCAACTACAATTCTGATAAAGTAACAGGAAAGGCTTGTGAAAAGAGGTCACATCTGAGTCCAGCTCTATCACACAGAAACACAAACTCCAAAGAAGGGCCAACTGACATGGCACTGAACTCCATCTGCCATGACCATAAGACCTGTGGGTCTCTGTAGCCCTCAGAAGAACCAATACCTGGGGTTGTATCTACTTTATCTGAATCTGAGACTGCTCAGGAGTGCATAATGGCAAACCCTCTGATAACCTCCAGGCTCTTTTTTAGAGACTCATAGCCATATAAACTCATTTGTCCTTTCCATTTCCCCCTTGATTTAGGCCAAAAAGCGTTTTTAACTCCTGTTATTATATGTAGACAGGGATATTCTGCTGGTCCGAGTTGAACCATTTATTCAAGGTCATTGTCTAGTTACGTCATCAGCTGGTACTTGGTAGTGATCCCTCGGCACGAGGGAGGCTCATCCCCAGGAGTCATGTCCCATGCTGGGGGTGGGGAAGGCAATGCATTTACATGCTGAGTTTGGCTTCGAGACTTGCCATATTTGAGCAACACGGAGGCTCTCAGGAGGTAACTCTTAGGCACACTACTGCTTTAGGCCTTGCTCTTATTTCCGGTGCACAGACTCACAAGCATAGTCATTAGGATCACGGGCACATTGTTGGAACTTCATTCCTTTTTTGTCTTTGCCGTTGCACTTGGGGGATTGTTGCCGTTCTCTTAGGGACTGTGATAGAGCTCCCTGGTTAGGAATTCAGCACTCCCTCAGTAGTTATTTTTAATTGTTTCCACTAAGAAAATATCCAAACATATATGCCCTGTAGAACTCCCTGTCAACCATATGTCCCCTGTCAATAACATACCACACCAGTATTCCTCTGCTGCCATTGTTGAACTACTCTGTGATCCAAAACTTCCTGAAAAGTGAAGCCCAATATATTGCCAGGTTCCCTTAATAGTAAAATGGAATATAATGATGAGTTTAAAGGTTAGATATAGAGTACATATTAATTTGGAAAAATTCAACATCCTATCTTTTTCTTTTCTTTTTTCTAATTATTAAGCTTATCTTCACAAGAGTTTTAGATCACAGTAATTCATATATACAATATATAGTAATCTCACATATCCAACATAAAACCTTTTTCCTTCCACAGCAATAATCTTTTAACATAGTCATACCATATTTACTGAAACTTATGTACAGACATTGAGACAATAGCTTTCAAACAAGGTAACATTTGTGTTTACATTGTGGTTTATACTTTAGGCTATACGATTTTCTAAATTTTCAGTTATCCTATGTTTTACATTATGATTTACATTTTAGCCTATCAGCCCCTATGTATTTTTGGTGTAATTTTACATGTCTTATATCCATCCTTGCGTACTCTTATGAAAAACTTGTATTGCCCTCACAGTTATGTTGGTTCCATCTATTCAATACCTATTTCCCCCTCCCCTTAGGGCCTACAGTGACAGTCCATCTTCATTTCTTGAAGAGCCATGTTCAGAGATACTTGCAACAGTGTTGAGGGCTTGACATGCTCAACTGCCCTAATGCCCTGGGAGCCACCATTTCTCTTGAGAGATACAGGTCCCTCTATTTGATGGCATCAGTCCTCCCCAGGATGTGGGTATACCTTCACTCTCATTATATGGGTCTCTACCCAGTGATATAACCCTCTCTGGCAAAATGGAAATTCACATATTCCCTAGGAGTCTGTCCTGCATCAGATTATTCCCTTTAAGGATGTTAAACAGGTCACTTTCCTTATTATATTTTTGAAAAGGTTTTCTCAGCATTATACTCTCAACCAAATACCTGACAATCTTCTATGTTCGTATATTGCCCCAAACTCCCCCCATTTTCTTGGCAATATTACCCATTTGCCTATCCCTAGCCACCCTAAAACCCACAAAGCCCCATCCAAAGGTAACCCTATGCCCCAATTTTATCCCTTCCGGGTACACATATTTACCTCCAGCTTATCACAGATTCACCCATGTAGATGTCAGCTTACATCCTTCCTCTACACCACGATTTCCTGTAAGCCTATCATCCAGTCTCTAGCTCTCTAAGGCACCTTGTGTTTACTTATTTCATATGATTAATGTCATGTAGTATTTGTCCTTCAATGCCTGGGTTGCTTCACTCAATATAAGGTTCTCAAGATTCATCCATGTTATCACATGTGTTTGTAGTGTATTTGTTCTTAAAGCCAAGTAGTATTCCATTGTATGTATATACCACATTTTGTTGATCCATTCATCTGTTGATGGGCTTTGGGTTGATTCCAACTTTTGGCAACAGTGAACAATGCTGCTATGAACACTGGTGTGCATCTATCAGTTTGTGTCCTTGTTTTCAGTTCTGCTGCGTATATACCCAGCAGCGGAATTGCTGGGTCATATGGCGAATCTATGGTTAGTTTTGAGCAACAGCCAAAATGTCCTCCAGAATGGTTGGATCCTTCTGCATTCCCACCAGCTGTGGATGAGTGTTCCCATTCCTCCACATCCTCTCCAGCATTTGTACTCTTTTGTTTTTTTCATAGCTGCCAATCTTATGGGAGTAAGATGGTATCTCATTGTAGTTTTGATTTACATTTCCCTGATAGCTAGAGCTTTGGAGCATTTTTTCATGTCCTTTTTAGCCATTTGTATTTCTTCTTTGGAGTAGTGTCTATTTAAAACTTTCCCCCATTTTTAAATGGGTTGTTTATCTTTTTATTTTCAAGATATAGGATTTCTTTATATATGCAAGTTATAAGTCTCCTATCTGATATATGGTTACCAAATATTTTCTCCCATTGTGTAGGCTCCCTTTTTACTTTCTTGACAAACTCCTTTGAGGTCCACAAGGCTTTAATTTTCAGGAAGTCCCATTTATCTATTTGTTCTTTTGCTGCGTGTGCTTTTGGTGTGAAGTTCATGAAGCCATTTCCTATTACTTGACTCTTATATTTAGGTCTTTGATCCATCTTGAGTTGATCTTTGTATAAGGTGTGAGATGGTAATCCTCTTTCACTCTTTTACATATGGATATCCAGTTCTCCAGCTACCATTTGTTGAATAGGCCATTCTCTCCCAGTTGAGAGTGTATGGTGGCTTTATCAAATATTATATGGCTATATATATGAGAATCTATGTCAGAACTTTCAGTTCGGTTCCATTGGTCTGTGTGTCTCTCCTTATGCCAATACCATGCTGTTTTCACTACTGTAGCTTTGTAGTATGTTTTGAAGTCAGGTAGTGTGATTCCTCCAATTTCATTTTTCTTTTTCAATATGTCTTTGGCTATTCCAGGCCTCTTTCCTTTCCAAATAAATTTCACAGTTAGTTTTTCTAGTTCCTTAAAGAATGCTGTGTTGGTTTTTATTGGGATTGCATTGAATGTGTAGATCAGTTTTGGTAGGATAGACATCTTAATAATATTTAGTCTTCCTATCCATGAACAGGGAATATTCTTCTATTTATTTAGGTCTTCTTTGATTTCCTAGAACAATCTTGTGTAGTTCTGTGTGTATAAGTTCTTTACCTCTTTAGTTAATTTTATTCCTAGGTATTTGATTTTTTTATTGACTATTGTAAATGGTATTTGTTTCTTGATTTCCTCCTGAGCTTGCTCATTATTGGTGTACAGAAATGCTACTGATTTTTGCGCATTGATATTATAACCTGCGACTTTACTAAACTCATTTATGAGTTCTAGAAGCTTTGTTGGAGACCTCTCAGGGTTTTCTATGTATAGGATCATGTCATCTGCAAATAATGAAATTTTGACTCCTTCGTTTTCAATTTGAATGCCTTTTATATCTGGTTCTTGCCTCAGTCCTTGAGCAAGTACTTCTAAGACAATGTTTAATAGAAGACGTGATAGTGGACATCCTTGTCTTGTTCCTGATCTTAGAGGAAGAATTTTAGGATTTCACCATTGTAAACGATGTTGGCTGTGGGTTTTTCATATATACTCTTTATCATGTTCAAAAAATTTCCTTGTATTCCAATCTTTTGCAGTGTTTTTATCATGAAAGGTTGCTGTATTTTGTCAAATGCTTTTTCTGTATCTATAAATATAATCACCTCATTTTTTTCATTCAATCTGTTTATATGGTGTATTACTTTCATTGATTTTCTTATGTTGAACCATCCTTGCATACCTGGAATGAATCCCAATTGGTCATGGTGTATAATTCATTTAATGTGTTGTTGAATATGGTTAGCAAGTATTTGTTAAGTATTTTTGCATCTAAGTTCATTAGAGAAATTGGTCTGTAATTTTCCTTTCTTGTGGTGTCTTTGTTTGGCTTTGGTACTAGAGTATTGTTGGCATCATAGAATGAGTTTGAAAATGTTCCTTCTGTTTCATTTTTTTGGAAGAGTTTTAGCAAGATTGGTGTTAGTTCTTTCTGGAATGTTTTGTAGAATTCACCTGTGAAGCCATCTGGCCCTGGGCTCTTCTTAGTTGGGAGGTTTTTAAAGACTGACTCTATCTCTTTACTTGTGATTGGTTTGTTGAGATCAGTAATTTCTTCTTTTGTCAGTATAGGCTGCCTATGTGTTTCTTTGAATTTCTCCATTTCCTATGAATTGTCATTTTTGTTGGAACATACTTTTTCAAAGTATCCTCTTATGATAGTCTTTATTTCTGTGGGGTCAGGGGTGATATCTCCTTTCTCATTTCATATTTTGTGTATTTGCATATTTTCTATTTTTTTCTTTGTTAGTGTAGCTAAGGGCTTGTCATTTTTATTCCTCTTCTCAAACAACCAGCTCTTGGTCTTGTTTATCTATTCAAGTGCTTTCTTATTTTCTATTTCATTTAGTTCTGCTCTTATATTTGTTCTTTCTTTCTTTCTTCTTCCTATGGGGTTACTTTGTTGTTTTTTTCCTAAATCCTCCAAATGTGCAGTTCTTTAATTATTGCTCTTTCTTCTTTTTTGATGTATGAATTTATGGTTATAAATTTCCCTGTCAGTACTGCTTTTGCTGCATCCCATAAATTTTGGTATGTTTTATTATCATTATCATTAGTTTCAAGGTAGATATTAAGTTCATTTGAGATTTCCTCTTTTACCCACTGTTTTTCTAAGAGTGTGCTGTTTAATTTCCATATCTTGGTGTGAAATCTAGGCCTCTGGCCCTTGCAGATTTCCAGCTTCACTCCACTGTGGTCAGAGATATTATTTTGTATGATTTCAATCTTTCTGAATTCATTAAGCCTTTCTTTGTGGCCTAGCATATGGTGTGTCTTGGAGAATGATCCATGTATCCTTGAGAAAAATGTATATTCTGCTGTATTCTGGTGTAATGATCTTTATATGTCTATTAGATCCAGCTCCTCTAATATACTGTTCAAATATTTTCTTTCTTTAGTGATTCTGTTTTGAAATGTTCTGTCCAAAGTTGATAGTGGTGTTTAAAATCTCCCATTATACAGATGGGGCTCACTGCCATGTCAGATGGCCCTTCTTTGGAGTTGGTGTTTCTGCGTGATGGAACTGGACTCAGAGGGGATCTCTTTTCACAAGACTCGCATGCTACTTTACTGGAATTGTAGTTGGTGCTGGGGTTTGAGATATATTTAGGGGATTAGAATCTCTGGACTGACAACATGATAGCCAGGCCCTGAGCCTCAACAGACTTCAACTCCTACACTCTGATTTATTGGACTTACCCCACTCAGCTAACATGGAGTTGAAGAAGGTCAACCACAACACCATGGACCCTAGAGTGCCTACAACTGAAAGCAGGAGGAGTGCATCCAGTATCCATGTGGAATCCAAGCCCCCACTTGACATAGATGTGCAATGGACACAACCAATCCAATGACCACAGATAAAATTTGACATGGGTGTGGGAAGGGTGGCCATGGTGGCTGCTGGGTGCGGGGAATGGGAGGAAGAGATGAGATGGGGAGTCATTTTCGGGACGTGGAGTTGTCCTGGGTGGTGCTTCATGGACAATTACAGGACATTGTAGATCCCCCCAGGGCCCACTGGATGGAACGTGGGAGAGTGTGGGCTATGATGTGGACCATTGACTATGGGGCGCAGTGATGCTCAGAGATGTACTTACCAGGTGCAATGGATGTGTCATGATGATGGGAGAGAGTGTTGCTGTGGGAGGAGTGGGGGGTGGGGGTGGTGGGGTTGAATGGGACCTCAAATTTTTTGAATGTAATATTTAAAAAAAAAATCTCCCATTATAGTCATAGAGGCATCTATTCTTTCTCTTAGTTTTTCCAGTGTTTGCCTCACGTATTTGGAGGTGCCCTAGTTAGGAGCATAAATATTTATGATTGTTCATTCTTCTTGAGAGATTGCCCCTTTCACTAATATGTAGTATCCTTCTTTGTCTCTCACAATTGTTTTGCAATTAAAGTCCATTTTGTCTGATAAAAATATAGCTGCTGCCTTTTTCTTTTTTTTTTTTTTTTTTTTGGTTATTGTTTGCTTGTAAGATTGTTTTCCAACTATTCACTTACAGCCTCCATGAATTGCTGGGTCTAAGATGTGCTTCTTGTAGACAGCATATAGATGGGTCGTATTTCCTTATCCAATGTCTCACTCTGAATCTTTTGATAGGTGAGCTTAATCCATTGACATTCAGTGTTATTACTTTCAAGGAATTATTTATGTTAGCCATATTTTGATTGGACTTGGGTTTGTCATATTTTGTCTGTTTTTTTTCCTTCTCTTTTTGTCTTTTTTGTTGCTCTTACACTCTCCTCAAACTCTGTCTCTCCTGTATTTTCCTTTCTTCCTGCAGAGCTCCCTTTTGTATTTCTTGAAGGGGAGGTTTCTTGTTGGCATACTCTTTCAATTTCTGTTTATCTGTGAATATTTTGAACTCTCCATCATTTTTGAATGCTAGTTTAGCTTGGTAGAGTATTCTGGGTTGGAATTTTTTCTTTTAGTACGTTGACTATAGCATACCACTGCCTTCTTGCCTCCATGGTTTCAGAAGAGAAATCAGCACTTAATCTTATGGACCCTCCTTGTATGTGATCGTTTTCTTTTCTCTTACTTCTTTTAGAATTTTCTCTTTGTCTTAAGCATTGGATAATATGACAAGTATATGTCCTGGGGTGGGCCTGTTGGGATTTATGATGTTTGGGGTGTATTGTGCTTCCTGGATATGTACATCTGTCTCTCTCAGTAGATTTGGGAAATTTTCAGCCATTATTTCCTGCAACACCCCTTCTGACCCCTCTCCCTTCTCTACTCCTTCTGGGATGCCTATAATATGTATGTTTGTGCATTTTGCATTGTCATTCAGGTCCCTAAGTCCTAGCTGGATTTTTTCTATCTTTTTATTGATGAATTCTAATATCTGTTTGATTTCCGATGTACTGCCTTCCACGTTGCTAATTCTCTCCTCTGCCTCTTCTAATCTGCTATTTGCTGCGGGTGTATTTTTGATTTCTTGAACTGTTGAACTGTGGCATTCATTCCCATAATAACTGTTATCTTTTTATGTATGTCTGCAATTTCCTCTCCAAGTGCTTTCTTCATATTTTTAAACTCTTCCTTTACTTCATTAAGTTGGTCTCTAATATATGTTCTGAGATCTTTAATTACTTGTCCAATGTTCTGCCCCTTCCTGGTTTTTAGTTTGTTCATTGGATTCAGCATGTTTTCCTGATTATTCTTTTGGTTTGTAGCTTTTTTTTGCTGTCTGGCCATCGTTTTATCTTCATGAGTTTATTCATCCTTAGTTTCTTTGTCTAGTCTAGGAGATTAATTAGTTGATGTTCTTGCATAAGTGTCAAATCTTCTCTTTGTAACTTTGTTCTTCTTATTCTAATTTCTTGTTGCTGGATGAGTTCACTTTGAAGGAAAATATTAGGGCCAGGGAAAGGAAATTGTGTAAGAAAAGAAAATGTTTAAAGTAGTATTGGTAATAAATGTTAACAGAGCAACAATATGAGATCTGGGAGAATGGATATTAGATTCATGTAAGTTGTGCAGAGTTATAACAGTAATTAAAGTACCTATAATGAGACAGTCAACTGATTATGGGGGGAATATAGTATGAATTAAAAGGCCAGTGTTTTCATGAGAGAGGAAAGAGAAAAGAAAGACAATAGTATCAAGAGTGGATAAAAGACAGAAAACAGAACAAAGGTATTAGAAATTAAAAGTTAGACAATTTGGGGACCAAAGAAATGGAGGTGGAATGTAAGAAAAACAGTAGATGGTAGAGGATAGAAAGATGTGGGGGAAAGGTGTTAGTGTAGGTGACCAAAATCAATTCACACAGAACTGAGCAAATGGAGGATGAGGAAACACAGCAAAAGTGAGGCGCTCCCTGCAGCACCTATTGTATAAATAAAATAATTTAAAATAGGAAGAAAAAGAGAGAAAAGAAAAAAAAGAGAAGGAAAAAAGGGGGTGGGCAAAGAAAAGAGAGGGAAACAAGCAAGAAAAAGAAAAGAAGAAAGAAAAAAAACCCAATAAACAAAAAAGGACCTTGGGGGATACAATGGGAGAAAAGACCAGGAGATAATGCAATATTAGCAACCAAGACAATTTTAAAAAAGGAAAAAGGAAAAAAAAAACCCACAAACTCCAAGGGCTAGGACAGTCAAGGACGTCTGATGGCCCTCAGGGCATGGAAGATTCAGGGATAGGAAGTCTGTGATATTGCAGACTCAAGAGGTGTGAGTCTCTGGGGTGTGAGCCACCAGGGTTTAGGGGGCACAGACCTGGGAACCACGAATCCAGTTAACAGGGAGCCTGGGAGCACCACAGTGCAACACAGCCTTCAGGGATCCCCGCAGCTTGGCACCAGCCCTATGAGGAGGGGTCATGCCCACAAACTCTGACCTCTATGTCAGAAACCCAAAATTCCCCCTCTCACAGGAGTCTCTTCTCTCACTGTCTCACCAAGTCAACTTCAGGACACCTCCTGCCCTGCAAGCCCCTGAAACAGCCTGCTGGGGATGCCACTGTACTATAGACAATTCAGGGACTGGTGCAGATGGGCCGCCAGTCCTACGAGAAGGGGCTCTAGCCGGGAGCTCTGAGCTCCATGTCAGAAATCCAAAATTCCACATCTCGCAAAAATCTCCATCTTTGTCTAATTGGCTTCCAGAAACCTCCCAACCTGCAAGCCCCTGAAACAGCCTGCTGGGGGCACCACTGTACTACAAGCAGTTTGGGGATGCCACAGATGGGCTGTCTGCTCTAGTTGGAGGGGCTCTAGCTGGAAGCTCTGATCTCTGTGTCAGAAACCCAAAATTCCACGTCTTGCAAGAATGCTTCCATCTCTGTCTCACCAAATCGACTTCCAGACACCTCCCACCCTGCAATCCCCCAAATAGCCTGCTCAGGTCTTGGGAATTCCCTGGTGCAGCAAAGTCTCCAGGACTGCCCACCCCAGGGGGAAGCTTAATACAAGCAGCCCCAATCTCCATGAAAGAGACCCAAAATTCTACATTATACATGAATCTTCTTTTTCACAGTGCCACTAATTTGATATCCAGACACCTCCTGCCCTGCAAATGCCTGAAACAGCCCAGTCCAGCAAAATCCCAACCCTATTCAGCTGCTTCTTTGCAGGAGAGGTTATAAGGTTCACTCACTCAGATGCCGTCTTACCTGAGTATAACCTTGCTTTGTGTTTTAAAAGCAACATCCTTTGTGAAACAAGAACTCCCTTGAGAAATGGTAATAATGAAATACCAATAAACCCAGAAGCTCCGTTTTGTGGTAGCATCTAAATCTGGATCAGTTTTATTAATGACATTCTGCTTCAATCCATAAAGTAGTGAAAGAAAAAAAAAAAGAGGAAAGAAGAAAAATTGATGACACAAATCAAGGTAAAGCAGATTTTTCAGTTTGATTAGTTGTTGGAAATGGATAGCCATGTTATTAACTGAGGTTGACTGGTGATGAATACTATTTTCTTTATTTTTCTGTGATTAAAAAAATTTCATTTTGTTCTGCAAAATTTCTGAAGACATGAAATCCCCACAAAGAAGACCTATCTAAGATTCTGATAACATCAACTAGCATTGTTAAGGAAGGTTATTCTGAGCTATGATAGGCTCCTGGTAACTAATCCAGGGCTTGGGAGGCAGGCATTGCTGCTTTCTTATCATTCTCACATTAAAGAGAGTTTTAGAACTAATTAGAAGGAGAAGAAATGGGCATTTTTCTGTCGTGTTGCATATCATACTCTATTATGCTGATTTTCTCCAGCTTAGGGAACAAAATAAAGTGCCATTTGCTCTCACATTCAGTGTAGGTTGATTGCATGTTCTGTTCTTGAGTCCCTTCTTCCCCTTTAGGATCTTCCCCTCAGAATAAGAACCCTAGGGGCTTACTCAGCGCAGAAGGATCAGAGGAAAGCACAAGCCCAGCCTCTTCCATGAGGATCTTCCCTTTCCCTGTTCCCCTACTGTTAGTGCTGACCCCAGCTGGCTGACCTACTGCCCTATCCACTTTGGCACCAGGCTTTCAGATTTGAGAGAGGAAGGTGCCTCCCACCTCTCCACCAGGTCCCTGCAGGCCTGGTCTATGTGTTCTCCAGCCACATATGTGTTCCACGGGTGGGCTGGCCAGGAGTGACTTAAGCCACAGAATGACCAGGAGCCCAGCTCCCTTCTAAGTCCTTAATTTACTGGGCATATGGAAGTGGTGTGAGTGATGGAGAGCATGTCATCTTTCTTTCTTGCCAGCTGGCCTCAAGTGGGCTGGGCAGTAACTCTGAACCTCTGGATTCCAGAACTTTGCCTGACAGGAGACCAAGTTTCTTCTTTGGAGAATTGACCTTCCATCATCCCAGGAGTGTGGGTTGGGTGCTTGGGCTTCCTTGGGCTCCTGAAGGGCCTTCTGGTCTAGGGGCTTACCTACAAAGTTTCCTTCTAGAGGACATAACACTGCTAGCTAGAGGTGACTCTCGGCCAATCAACATCCTACGTTATGTATGTTAAAGATAATGTGATCTCTCCATGGTGCATTACGTTTTTTAAACTGTTGCATTTTATTTGATTTAATTCAAATATCTTTAATTTTTATATAGTGTAGCCATTTGATATTGTTTATGAATTCCAAACATAGATATTGGATTATGTTTGTAAACTGTTCTGTTCCTCTGGGCATGATAGATTGTATTAACTTCATAGGTTTCATTTTTACGTATTAAATTATGATCAGGGGTTTGAATGGCCCATGTCAGTAGGATATTGAGTCTTCACCCCCTTGGTGGGCAGGGACTCAGCAAGAGAAAGACATGGCAAAGGAAGTAGTTGGAGTTTTGATGCTGGAACCTGGGGAAGTAAACACACAGGAGAAGAACACAGAGAAATAGAGATGTCTCCGTAGACATGGCAGAGGCCTAGGAAGAGAGATAACCTCAGGGTCTAGAGCTGACCTTGTGGAGAGACCAGAGAAGCCAAGCCCATAAAGTAACAAGTGCAAGATAGAGAGACAAGCCCTACGTCAGTCTACATCTGAGACCAGAAGAAGCTGGGACCATGGAGTGTGAAGAAGAAGCCTGAATCCTCACAGAGACCAGCAGCCATCTTGCTCCAACATGTGGCAACAGACTTTGGTAAGGGAGGTAACTTACACTTTATGATCATGTGACTGTAAGCTTCTACACAAAATAAACCCTCTTTGTAAATATCAACAGCTTTCTGGTACTTTGCATCAGTACCCCTTTAGTTGACTAATAAATATAGTCAAAGTGGTTGATATTTTTTTGTGATTTCTCCCCATTGCTTTGATGATTAGAAGACCCTTAGAGCTGTTTTTTCACCTTTTAAAATCCATCCAGAATTTTCTTTTGTCTACAATGAAGTGGGAAGATACAAATTTTTTTTAACCTAAAGAGCTATCCAACTTTCACAGTACCAAACACTGAAAACTTTATCACTGGCCATTGTTTGTGCTTTTTGTTAACCTAGGAGTGTAGGAGCCATACTGGAGGAGATGCTTTCCAGAGAAGTGAAGGCCATAGTGGACCAGGGCATCCTGTGACCATGCCAGAAATGGACAAGCTTGAAGGCAGCAGTGGGAGGAAGCTCGGGGATTGCGGGCTGGTTCTGGCTAGCCATGGTGTGGGAGCAGGAGCCCTGAGCCCATGCTGGGAGGTTTTCTGTCCTCCCCGTCCTGTAAAGTGACTTGGAGCACAGGCACACCAGGATTTCCAGCAGCCGTGGGACAAGTTCCTTTCGTATGGCACCCCTGGAGTTCTTAAGAACTTTAAGACAATACTAAGGATTGCCTTGTTGGCCTTAGCAGGTGGCTGTGGACAACAACCAGGCTGACTTATCTTCACACCTCTCCCAGAATGACCAGGTGTTTTGCACAGGATGGAAGGTGTGTGAAGGGTTTATAGAGGCTCATTTGAAGCTGCTTTCACCCAGTCTGAGTTCCTGGGGTCAGTGAGCATGGGCGTTACTGGGTTTTCCAACATACTCTGCATATGTGCTGCATTCTCTTCACTGTACTTTCTGCCTTGTGCCTTGCAGTTGGTAGAAATGCTTCCTAGCGTTACTACCCAGAGGAAAAAAGTAATGCAAAAACAAACTTAGGCAACCTGGCATTAGGTTCGAGACCTGATACTTCCCAAATCCAGCAAGAACAAGTGTCTGAGTTCACTGTTGGGAGTATCTAAGCAGCCAGAGTGATATACATGGCTGACCAGGGGAGGATTAAAGAACAGCCAGCATGTGCATTTCTTCATCTTTTATTAGATAATGAGGCAGATGTACTTTCCCTTTAAGGACAAGCTGGGGTGAACAAATGGAGATATTAAAAGATGATAGCTGATGGGTGGGGCAAGATGGCATCTGAGTGAATGCACTTCATAATTGCGCCCTCAGGAGAGCGGCTGAGTAGGGTTGGAATCTTGCTGCAGTGGGCTGTTTTGGGAACTTGCAAGGCAGGAGGTGTTTGGACATTGATTTGGAGAGACAGAAATCATGCTTGCTAAGGTAGAATTGTAGATTTCTAGCACCGAGGTCGGAAGTTGTGGAGAGGTGGGACTCTTCCCCCTTAGGCATTCCCTGGACTGTCAGTAGTGTGGTGGCATTCATAGGCCCTGTGTTCCCCAGAAGCATGGTCTCCAGAGCCATGACACCTAAGTCACCACAGCGGACGTTCCACAGACCTACATACCCTAAGTCTGCAATATCCCAGACTTCTCACTCCCAAATCCAGAGCTCCCTGCTGTAAAAGAATACACTAGCCATTCAGTTTTGGACTGACTTTGTGAGTTGGAGGGTTGGGTGGGAGGTGTAGAGGGGCAAAATGAGTGTGGGTTCATTTTCAGGTCCTGCCCCTCCCCTTTTTTTTTTTAACTTGGAGGAGCATACCAGCTGGCTTGGGGAAAGCTGGGGAAGAAAGGAGAGGCAAATCTGCTGAGAAAGCCCTATTTACCTAAAAATGCTGGGTTAGGAAACTTGGTCTGGAAGAAGGTGGAGTCAGAAAATTAACTGCCCCTCCTGTAGCACACCTAAGGGAGATAGCTGTAAGATGTGTTTTGAAAACTTCCATTAGCATATTTGGAGGTTCTGGTGAGGTGGGGGCACTCTGTCTTTGGAAATTTAGACACATTGTTTTCTCTGGTGATTTGGTACACCAAGGACCCACTTGAATCTCCTACTGGACACATCACACAGCTTCCCTGCTGCCCTGGGAGAGAGGGAAGTGAGAAAGGGAGAAAGAGGGAAGGCCAGACTCCTAAGCATTTTACTTAAATGCAGAAAGGATTCCATGCTTGAAATTTTGGTCTTTTTTATTGGTTTATTTTCTTATTTTTTCCTTCCTCTTTATACCCCGACAGCCCTTTCCTCCTCCTCCTCCTCTTCTTCTTCTTTTTCTTCATCTTCCTGTTTTTCTTGCTTGCATTTCCAACCCCGTTTTCCCCCTTCCCCCCTTTTTTCCTTCTCTTCTTTTTTTATATTAGGTGTTCCAGGAAGTGATTCACATTTGCTGTGTTTCCTCATCCTCGATTTCCTCTTTTCTGTGTGTACTGATTTTGGCTACCAATGCTAACTCCTTTCCTCTACATCTTTTTATCCTCCATCATTTAATGTTTCTCTTACATTCCACTGCTCTTAATTTAGCCCTCAATTTTCATTTCTAATACCTTTGTGTGGTTTTGTCTTTTATTCGCTCTCCATATTATTGTCTTTTCCTTTCTCTTTCCCACTTTCCTGACCACACTGGTCTTTTAATTCATACTATATTCCTCCCCATATTCAGTTTACTGTCTCATTATAGATACTCCATTTTTCTTACTGTTCTAACTCTACACAGTTTACATGAGTCTAATACCCATTCTCCTAGATCTCACATGGTTCTTCTGCTAACATTTACTATCAATACTACTATTCTACTTTTTTCTTTTCTTACTTGTTTTGTTTTCACTTGCCCTAATATTTTCCTTCAAGTGAACTTAGCCAACAGCAAGGAAATAGAATAAGAAGAACAAAGTGGCAAAGAGAAGACTTAACACACACGCAAAAACAACTAGTTATCCCTGAGACTAGACAAAGAAGTTAATCAAACCAAAAAGATAAAATGATGACCAGACAGCAACAAGAATCTACAAACCAAACCAATAATCAGGAAAACATGATCCAATCCAGTGAACAAACTAAAATTAGGAAGAACAGCAGAACATCAGGCAAGTATTTAAACCTCTCAAAACATTAAATAGGGGCCAATTTAATGAGGTGAAGTAAGAGATAAGAATATGAAGAAAACACTTGGAGAGCATGCAGGAGAAATTGCAATCATGAAAAAAAAAAAGACAACGGATGTGATGGGAAGGAACAACATAATCCAAGAAATCAAAAATACACTCTCAGCAAATGACAGTACATTTGAAGAGGGAGAGGAACTAGTGATGTGGAAGACAGTACATCTGAAATCAAACAGTTAGTAGAATTGACAGATAAAAAGAGAGAAAAAATTCAACAGGAACTTTGGGACCTGAATGACAATGCAAAATGTGAAAACATATGCATTATAGGCATCCCAGAAAAAGAAGAGAAGGGAAAGGGAACAGAAGGGGTGTTGGAGGAAATAATGGATAAAAACTTCCCAAACCTAGTGAGGGAGATGAACGTCCACATCCAGGAAACACAATGCACCCTAAATAGCATAAATCCCAACAGGCCTACCCAAAGACGTATACTTGTCAAATTATCCAATGCTCAAGACAAAGAGAAAATTCTAAAAGCAGCAAGAGAAAAAAAACACACATACAAAGGAGGCTTCATAAGATTGAGTGCTGATTTCTCATCTGAAACCATGGAGGCAAGAAGGTAGTGGTATGACATAGTCAAGGTACTAAATGAAAAAAAAATTCCCAAAGAAGAATACTCTTTCCACCTAAACTAACAATCAAATATGATAGAGAGTTCAAATACTCACAGATAAACAGAAATTAATAGAGTATGCCAACAAGAATCCTGCCCTTCAAGAAATACTAAAGGAAATTCTATAGAAGGAAAGAAAAAAACAGGAGAGACAGAGTTGGAGAAGAGTGTAAGAACAACTAAAAAGACTAAAAAAAACAAACAAAATATAACAAACACAAATCCAAAGAAAAAATTGCTAGTATAAATAATTCCTTGAAAGTGATAACACTGAATGTCAATGAATTAAACTCACCTGTCCAGAGTCTCAGACTGGAAAATTGGATAAGAAAGTATGTTCCATCTATATGTTGTCTACATGAAAAACATCTTAGACCCAGGGATTCAAGGAGGTTGAAAATGAATGGCTGGAAAAGAATCTTACAAGCAAATAATAACCAAAAAAGGGCAGGAGTAACTATGTTAATATCAGACAAAACAGACTTTAAATGCAAAACAATTGTGAGAGACAAATATGGACACTACATATTAGTGAAAGGGATAATCATTCAAACAGAAAGAACAGTTATAAACATTTATGCTCCTAACAAGGGTACCTCCAAATATCTGAGGCAAACACTGGAGAAACTAAGGGAAGGAATAGATGTCTCTACAATTATAGTGGGGGACTTTAATACACCACTATCAAGCTGAAAATCTGCAAGGGCCAGAGGCCCAGATTTCACACCAAGATATGGAAATTAAACAGCACACTCTTAGAAATACAGTGGGTCAAAGAGGAAATCTCAAAAGAAATTAATAACTACCATGAAACTAATGAAAATTATTACACAACATACCAAAACTTATGGGATGCAGCAAAAGCAGTACTGAGAGTGAAACTTATAACCATAAATTCATAAATCAAAAAAGAAGAAAGAGGAAAAATTGAGGAACTAACTGAACATTTGGAGGAATTAGAAAAAAAAACACAAATTAACCCCGCCGGAAGAAGAAAGAAAGGAAGAACAAAGATAAGAGCAGAACTAAGTGAAAAAGAAAATAAGAAAGCACTTGAAAAGATAAACAAAACCAAGAGATGGATCTTTGAGAAGATCAATAAAATTGACAAACCCTTAGCTAGACTAGCAAAGAAAAAAATAGAGAAGATGCAAATACACAAAATAAGAAATAACAAAGGAGATATCACCACTGGCCCCACAGAAATAAAGACTATCATAAGAGGATACTTTGAAAAACTATATTCCAACAAAAATGACAATTCAGAGGAAATGGACAAATTTCTAGAAGTACATACCAGCCTATATTGATGAAAGAAGAAATTGATGATCTCAACAAACTAATCCCAAGGAAAGAGATAGAATCAGTCATTAAAAACCTCCCAACTAAGAGCCCTTGGCCAAATGGCTTCACAGGTGAATTCTACCAAAATTTCCATAAAGAACTAACACAAATCTTGCTGAAAATCTTCCAAAAATTTGAAACAGAAGAACATTGCATAACTCATACAATGATGCCAAAATTATCCTAATATGAAAGCCAAACAAAGAGACCACAGGAAAGGAAAAGTACAGACCAATCTCTCTAATCAACATAGATGTGGAAATCCTCAACAAAATACTTACTAATCATATTCAACAGCACCATAAATCAATTACACTCCATGACCTGGTGGAATTCATTCCTGGTGTGCAAGGATTGTTCACCATAAGAAAATACATTAATGTAAAAACCACATAAACAGATTAAAGGAAAAAAATCACATGATCATATCTATAGATGCAGAAACCGCATTTGACAAAATACAGCACTATTTCTTAATAAAAGCACTGCAAAAGACTGGAGTAAAGGGAAACTTTCTGAACATAATAAAAGATATACATGAAAACCTCCAGTTAACATCATTTACAATTTTGAAATCTGAAAATCTTTCCCTCTAAGATCAGGAACAAGGCAAGGAACCCATTATCACCCCTTCTATTTAATATTTGTTAGAAGTACTTGGGTGAGCATTGAAGCAAGAATCAGACATAAAAGGCATTCAAATTGGAAAGGAAGAAGTCAAAATTTACTGTTTGCAGATGATATGATCCTATACATAGAAAACCCTGAGAAGTCTACAACGAAACTTCTAGAACTTATAAATGAGTTCAGTAATGTTGAAGGTTATAAAATCAATGCGCAAAAATCAGTAGCATGTCTGTACACCAATAATGAAAAATGTGAGGATGCAATCAAGAAAAAAATACCATTTACAATAGTAAATTAAAAATCAAATACCTAGGCGTAAATTTAACTAAAGGTGTAAAAAATTTATACACAGAAAACTACACAACACTATTCAATGAAACCAAAGAAAACTTGAACAAAAGGAAGAATACTCCCTGTTCATGGATAGGAAGGCTAAATATTCATATGACGTCTATCCTACCAAAACTGATCTACACATTCAATACAATCCCAATAAAAATCAACACAGCATTCTTTAAGGAACTAGAAAAACTAGCTATGAAATTTATTTGGAAAGGAAAGAGGCCACGAATATCCAAAGATTATTGAAAAAGAAAAATGAAATTGGAGGAATCACACTACCTGATTTCAAAACATAGTACACTAGTGAAAACAGCATGGTATTGGCACAAGGAGAGGCACACTGATCAATGGAACCAATTTGAAAATTCTGATATAGATCCTCATAGATACAGACACGTGATATTCCGAAGGCCACCAAACACACTGAAAGGGAATTACCAACTCACACCTTATACAAAAACCAACTCAAGGTGAATCAAAGACCTAAATATAAGAGCCAAGACTATAAGGACCTTAGAAAGCAATGTAGGGAAACATCTACAGGACCTTGTAATAGGAAATGACTTCATGAATTTCACACCCAAAACACGAGCAGCAAAAGAACAAATAGATAAATGAGACTTCTTCAAAATTAGAGCCTTTTGCACCTCAAAGGACTTTGTCAAGAAAATGAAAAGAGAGCCTACCCAATGGGAAAAAATATTTGTTAACCATGTATGTGATAGGAGATTAATATCCTTCAAATATAAAGAACTTCTATATCTCAAAAAATAAAAAGACAACCTACACATCTTAAAAAGTGGCAAGACTTAAACAGACACTTCTCCAAGTAAAAAATTCAAATGGCTAAAAAGCATATGAAAATACTCAAAATCACTAGATATTATGGAAACGCAAATCAAAATTACAATGAGATATCATCTTACTCCCATGAGACTGGCAGCTATCAAAAACACAGAGGAATACATGTGCTGGAGAGGATGTGGAGGAATGGGAACACTCAGCCATTGCTGGTGGAAATGCAGAAGGATCCAACCATTCTGGAGGACCGTTTGGCAGTTTCTCAAAAAACTAGCTATAGATTTGCCATATGACCCAGCAATTCCACTGCTGGGTATATATCCAGTAGAACTGAAAACAAGGACACAAACCGATATTTCCACACCAATGTTCATAGCAGCATTGTTCACTATTGCCAAAAGTTGGAATCAACCCAAATGCCCACCAACAGATGAATGGATAAATAAATAAATAAAATGTGGTATATACATCCAATGGAATACTACTCAGCTTTAAGAATGAATACACTACAAACACAAGTGAATACATGGATGAATCTTGAGACCCTTATACTGAGTGAAACAATCCAAGCATTGAAGGACAAATACTACATGATCTCAATGATATGAAATAAGTAAACCAAGCTGCCTCAGAGAGCTAGAGACTGGATGATAGGTTTAAAGAATATTGGGGGGTAGAGGAAAGATGTAAGCTGACACCTACATGGGAGAAATCTATATAAGCTGAAGATATTTGCACAAGGAAGGGGTAAAATGGGACATAGGGCTAAATTTGGGTAGGGCTTTGTGGACTTGAGGGGGCCTAGCAATGGGAGGATGGGTAATATTGCCCAAGAAATTAGGAGGATGGTGGGGGAACATAGGAACATAGGAGATTGTCAGGTATTTGGTTGAGACTACAATGCTGAAAAAACTTTTTCAAATATATAAGGAAAGTTACCTATTTAAGATGCTCAAAGGTGATAATCTGATGCAGAACAGGCTTCTAGGCAGTGTGTGAGTGCTCATTTTGCCATAGCGGGTTATATCATTGGATAGAGACCCATATAATGAGAGCAAAGTTATACCCATTTCCTGGGGAGGACTGATGTTCTCAAATAGAGAAAATTGTATCTCTTGAGAGAAATGGTGGCACCCAATGCATTAGGGCAGTTGAGCATGTCAAGCCCTCAACACTGTTGCAAGTATCTCTGTACATGGCCCTTCAAGCAGTGAAGATTGGCTGTCACTGTGGGCCCTGATGGGAGGGGAAAAGAAGTATTGAATAGATGGAACCAATATAACTGTGTGGGCAATAGAAGTGTTCCACAAGATTATGCAAGGATGGATATAAGACATGTTAAATTACACCAAAAATGTATAGGGGCTGATAGGCTAAAATGTAAATCATAATGTAAAACATAAGATAACTAAAAATTTAGAAAACTGTATAGTCTAAAATATAAACCACAATGTAAACACAACTGTTACCTTGTTTGAAAGCTATTGTGTCAATATCTGTACATCAGTTTCAGTAAATATAGTATGAATATGTAAAAAAAAATTATTGCTGTGGAACGGAAAAGGGTTTAATGTTGGATATGTGAGAGTACTGTATATTGTATATGTGAATTACGGTGCCCTAAAACTTTTGTGAAGGTAAGCTTAATAATTAGGAATTAATGAAAAAGAAAGGACATAGACAGTGAGTAAAAGACGGAAGAAGTTGCCTTGCCAATGTGCATACAGTGCAACACTTATTGCAGTGATGGAAGACAGAGCATCAAAAACAAAGCTTTGAATTTTTTAATTTTTTGATTCCCCAATTTATTTGTACGTTATTTTTTCTAAATTAATATGTATTCTATATCTAACCTTTACACTCATCACTATGTTCCTTTTTACTATTAATGGACCTGGCAATATATTGGGCTTCATTTTTGAAGAAGTTTTGGATTACAGAGAAGCTCAACAATGACAGGGTAGGAATACTGGTGTGGGATGTTATGGACAGGTGATGCACGTTTGGGAGGGAGTTTTCTAGGGCATATATCCAGGGTACATAAAAATGTTTGGATATTTTCATAGTGCTTACAATTAAAAACAACTAAGGGAGTGCTGAGTTCCTAGTCAGGGGAGCTCTATCACAGTCCTGAAATGAACAGCAACAATCCTCCAAGTGCAATGGCAAAGACCAAAAAAGAAGGAAGGTCCAACAATGAGCCCTTGATACTAATGACTATGCTCTTAAGCCTGTGCACCTGAAATAAAAACAAGGCCTAGACCTGCAGGGTGCCTAAGAGTTACCTCCTGAGAGCCTCCGTGTTGCTACAATGTGGCCAGTCTCAAAGCCAAACTCAGCACGTAAATGTGTTGCCTTCCGCCCAGCATGGGAAATGACTCCTGGGGATGAGCCTTCCTGGCACTGAGGGATTACTACCAAGTACCAGCTGATGATTTAACTAGAAAATGACTTTGAATAAAAGGGTCAACTCAGACCAGCAGAATATATCAGTCTACATAGAATACCAGGAGTTAAAATGTTTTTTGACCTGAATAAAAAGGGAAAATGGAAAGGACAAATGAGTTTATATGGCTATGAGTCTCCAAAATAGCTGAGAGCTTATTAGAGGGTTTGCCCTTACGCACACCTCAGCAGAGTCCCAGAGACAGATAAAGTAGATACAACCTCAGGTGTTGGTTCTTCTGAGGGCTACAGAGACCCACAGGTTTTATGGTAATGGAAGATGGAATTCAGTGCCTTGTCAGATGGCCCTACTTTGGAGTTTGTGTTTCTGTGTGATGGAGCTGAACTCAGATGTGTTCTTTGTCCACAAGCCTCTCCTGTTGCTTTTACTGGATCTGTAGTTGGTGCTAGGGTTTAGTGTATACCCAAAGGACCTGAATATCTGGACTGACCATCTGATAGCCACGCCCTGAGCCCCAACAGACTTGCAACCCCTGTACTCTGGTTTATTGGACTTACCCCATTCAGATAACATGAAGGTCAAGAAGGTCAACCACCACACCAGGAAGCCAAGAGAGCCTACAACTGAAAGCAGGAGAAGTGCACCCGAGATCTATGTGGAATCTAAGCCCCCTCTTAATATAGATGTGGAGTGGACACAACCATTCTAAGGTCCACAGGATGGAGGAATAGAGTATGGATTAGAGTGGACTTACTGATATTCTATTCATGAACTATTGTGATTAGTAATCGAAGAAAATAAGGCATTGGTGTAGAGAAAGTGGCCATGGTGGCTTCTGGGGTAGTGAGTGGGAGGAGATGAGATGTGGGGGCGATTTTCAGACTTGGAGTTTTCCTGGATGGTGCTGCAGGGATAGTTAGAAGACATTGTATGTCCTCCCATGGCCCACTGGGTGGAATGTGGGAGTGTGCACTACGGTGTGGACCACTTACCATGAGGTACAGTGGTGCTCAGAGATGTATTCATCAAATGAAATGAATGTATCATGATGATGGAGGAGATTGTTGTTATGGGGGGAGGAGTGTGGTGAGGGTGTGGGGGGTATATGGGGACCTCATATAGAGGGAGTATATGAGGACCTCATATAAAGAAAACAAAAATGAAAATTTTTATAAATTTTTTTTAAGGTTTTGCCTTTCATCACTCTAATAGGTGTTGTCTTTTATATATAGTGGCAAGGCAATCTCTTCCATTTCTTCCTCAGTGTCTTGCTTGCCTCTTTTATTTTTCATTATATCTTCAAAAAAGTTTAAGGTCACAGTAAAGTCATGCACAGAACATAGGTATCTCCCATATACCCAACATCCTCCCTCTTCCTCACCAATGATGTTTTTACATGTGGATGTTACATATGCTACAACTGATGTACAAATATTGGATAGCTACCAACCATGCTCAGTAGTACACAATATGGTTTACAATTTAGACCATACACTTTTATAAATTTTTGTTGAAATTTATCGTGGCCTGTATCCATCATTGCAAGATCATACAGAACACTTCCATTTACCCCCAGTTACCCCCTCTTCCATCTATTTTCTCTCTCTCTCCCTCTCCTTGGGGCCCACATTGGCAACCAAGCTTCATTGCTTGAAGGACAAGATTCATAGATACTTGCAACAATGCTGAGGGCTTGACAAACTGGTCTATCCTGTCCCATTAGGAGCAAGCCTTCCTCTTGAGAGATACTCTCCCCTCTATTTGAGAACATCTATGTGTCCTCTTCATTATCGGAGTACAACAATTCTTGCTCATTGTATTGCTCTACGCCCACGAATATAACACACTGGGTCAGATGGTCCATGGAATTGTGGGTATGTTCGGGGTGGAAAGGTGAACACGCAGGATTGATGTGTGCGTGGTTGAAATTATAATGTTGAGAAAAGACTTTTTTTTTTTACTATAATCCTGATTCTGCATCTTTATTTTATTTTCACTTTTTTGGTCTTTATTCATTTTTTTAATATTACATTAAAAAAATACGAGGTCCCCATATACCCCCTACTCCCGGCACCCCACTACTCCCCCCATAGCAACATTCTCCTCCATCATCATGACACGTTCATTGCATTTGGTGAACACATGTCTGAGCATCGCTGCACCTCATGGTGAATGGTCCACATCATAGCCTACACTCTCCCATGTTCCATCCAGTGGGCCATGGGAGGACCTACAATGTCTGCTAATTGTCCCTGCAGCACCACCCAGGACAACTCCAAGACCCCAAAACGCCTCCACATCTCATCTCTTCATCCCATTCCCCACACTCAGCAGCCACCATGGCCAATTTCTCCACACCAATGCCACATTTTCTTCGATTACTAATCACAATAGTTCATGAGTAGAATATCAGTAAGTGCATTCTAATCCATATTCTATTCCTACATCCTGTGGACCTTGGATTGGTTGTGTCCATTCCACATCTATGTCAACAGGGGGCTTAGATTCCACACGGATGCTGGATGCAATTCTCCTGCTTTCAGTTGTAGGCACTCTTGACTCCATGGTATGGTGGTTGACCTTCTTCAACTCCATGTTATCTGAGTGGGGTAAGTCCAATAAACCAGAGTGTAGGAGCTGAAGTCTACTGAGGCTCAGGGCCTGGCTATCATATGGTCAGTCCAGAGATTCAGATCCCCTGGGTTTATATTAACCCCCAGCACCAACTACAATTCTGGTAAAGTAATAGGAAAGGCTTCTGAAAAGTGATCACATCTGAGTCCAGCTCCATCACACAGAAACACAAACTCCAAAGAAGGGCCAACTGACATGGCACTGAACTCCATCTGCCATGACCATAAAACCTGTGGGTCTCTGTAGCCCTCAGAAGAACAAATACCTCGGGTTCTATCTACTTTATCTGTCTCTAAGACTCTGCTGAGTTGTGCATAAGGGCAACCCCTCTGATAAACTCCCAGCTCTTTTTTGGACTCATAGCCATATAATCTCATTTGCCCTTTCCATTTGCCCCTTGATTTAGGTCAAAAAGCATTTTTAACTCCTGTTATTATATGTAGACAGAGATATTCTGCTGGTCCGAGTTGAACCTTTTATTCAAGGTCATTTTCTAGTTACATCATCAGCTGCTACTTGGTATTAATCCCTCGGCACCAGGGAGGCTTATCCCCTGGGATTCATGTCCCACACTGGGGGGAAGGCAACAAATTTACATGCTGAGTTTGGCTTCAAGACCGGCCATATTTGTGTAACACGGAGGCTCTCAGGAGGTAACTCTTAGGCACATTGCTGCTCTAGGCCTTGTTCTTATTACAGGTGCACAGGCTCACAAGCATAGTCATTAGTATCAGGGGCTCATTGTTGGACCTTCATTCTTATTTGTCTTTGTTGTTGCACTTGGGGGATTGTTGCTGTTCCTTTAGGGACTGTGATAGAGCTCCCCTTGCTAGGAACTCAGCACTCCCTCAGTTGTTTTTAATTGTTTCCACTATGAAAATATCCAAACATTTTTATGTACCTTGGATATATGCCCTGTAGAACTCCCTGTCAACCATGTGTCCCCTGTCAATAACATCCCACACCAGTATTCCTCCCCTACCATTGTTGAACCTCTCTGTGATCCAAAGCTTCCTAAAAAGTGAAGCCCAATATATTGCCAGGTTCCCTTAATAATAAAATGGAATATAGCGATGAGTTTAAAGGTTAGATATAGAGTACATATTAATTTGGAAAAATTCAAAATCCTATCTTTTTCTTTTCTTTTTTCTAATTATTAAGCTTATCTTCACAAGAGTTTTAGATCACAGTAATTCATATATACAATATACAGTAATCCCACATATCCCACATAATATCTTTTCCCTTCCACAGCAGTAATCTTTTAACATAGTCATACCATATTTAGTAAAACTGATGTACAGATATGAGACAATAGCTTTCAAATAAGGTAACATTTGTGTTTACATTGTGGTTTATTTTTTAGACTATACAATTTTCTATATTTTTAGTTATCTTATGTTTTACGTTATGATTTATATTTAGCCTATCAGCCCCTATATATTTTTTGTGTAATTTTAAATGTCTTATATCCATCCTTGAGAAAACACTGTAGATGATATAATAAGGAAGGCTTACTGTTTTAGGGTATTGGATGGTGGACATCTGGCACAAGGTGCACCAGGGGCAGACTTCTAAGGATTGTGTAAGTGCTCATTTCTTGGCTTTTTAAAACTGTGAACAGTTTGTTAGGAAACACAGTACCTTTGTCTTCTCTTCATTCCCAGAATGTACTTTAGGATTTACCATACAGTATTGCTGAATAAATATTGTTGAATGACTGAGAAACCAGATGGTTGTGTGGGTTGAACAGATATTGCTAATTATTGGGGAGAAAGGAGAAGCAGTGAGACAAGAGGAAATTCCCTTGTGAGTGGGTGTCTCCATTCATGACAGCCAACTCCAGAGGAGAAAAATTGGGAAATAAGATAGTTTAATGTATTCAGAATCTTTCTCCAGAAGCAACAAGAGGGAAATCAGTATGGGAAACCTGACAAGACTAGAGCCCACACTTTAATAAGGGTGACCTCCTCCTGGGAGGTAGGTGTCCACAGGGATAAGAGATGAACATGGAGCTCCAAAGCAGTCACAAGGGACTAAACTGGCACAAATTTGCATTGTGTTTTCCTTTCTTATCTCCAGAGAAATAATTATCTCAGGGAGATTGAAACAAAAGAATACTTCATTAATGTGGTTCATGGGAATGGAATCCCTAATTGCTCAGATACTCTATGTGCTTCTCCTTCACTATATCAAAGAAAACACAATTTGTCTTCTACAGACCTTATGACTCGTTCCATCTCACTTCACTTCTTGGGAACAGAGCTTCCAACTTCTTTCATCATTCAAGGAAGAACCTGCATTGGTGAACTTAGAGCCTGACTTGATAATTTCAGAGCGACTTATAGAATCTTCACAGGTACTGGGGGAATATATTTTTGACTCCATGGACACCTTTTATTCATAGAAGCTTTAAGGAAATCAGCAGATTATGACCACAGAGAAAGCTTAAAACACTAAGTCCTGTCTTATTAAAAAGCCTGAGTGAAAATAGCAGATAAACTAAAATAGATTTTTTTTCCCAATCTGTTTCCTCTGATCTCTTACTCTTGGGTCTTCCCTCTCTCAGAAACATTGTTTCCTTGTTTCACTCATTCTTCTTTCTCTACACTTGTAGAAATTATCTGTTTACCTGTGTTTATTCATTTTTTTTCTTTTAGTCATTCAATATATGTGGCTCTGGAATTCTAGTGAAGTGGATCAGAAATTACAGACTCATCCTGGGGAGGTTAGTAAAGGCATCACAAGGGAGATTTTAATTGTAATAAGGCTTGAAGGAGGATTTAGAGTAATTTCAGAAGGAGAAAAGACTAGAAGTACATGAAGAAGAGATGACATGGACACAAATATGGAGTCAATAAGTATATGGTGTGGTGAGGTTTTAAAAATAGTTCTTTTTAAAAAAGAAATGAAGTTTATTGATACATATTAAAAAGCATACAGCTTTTGGGACTGGATTGTTTTGGGATTTTTGCTGGTCCGGAGGTGTCTGGACATCGATTTGGAGGGAAGGTAACAGAGAGGATCCGTCTGTGAATTATACACGGAGATCCCAGCTACGTGTGGAGGATTCCCTCCTTGGGTAGGCAGAGCCAAGGATTCTAGCTCTGCACAGTGGGGCTGAGCCAGGCCGGGCCGCAGTGGCAGACGCCGGAGCCAGGCTGGGCCGCGGCAGCATACGGAGCCGGGATGGGCTGCAGCGGCGGCGAGGGGGCTGGGCAGGTCTGAGCCGGGCCAGGGCGGTGGGCGGAGCCGGGCTGGTCCGTGGCGGGGTACTGAGCCGGGCGGAGCCGGACCAGGCCACGGCGGCGGGCGGTGGACACAGGAGCCGGGCTGGGCCGCTGTAGCGAGTGGATCTGGGCGGAGCCGGTCTGGGCCATGGTGGCGGGTGGCGGACACCGGAGTCGGGCTGGGGCCGCGGCGGCAGGCAGCGGCGGGCAGAGCCGGGCCTGCGGCAGGGTTTCTGTTCTTTGTTTTTTTTTAATTTTTTTATTTATTTTATTTTTTTATTTTTATTTTTTTTTTGGAGCCTCTACAGTACTGGGGAGTTCCTGGGCCCTGGTTGGCCTATTGGGGGTTTGTGGGAAGGGAGGTGCTTGCAGACCCATTTGGGCAGACAGACGGGGGTTTTAGGGCAAAGCGGGGGGAAGTTGTGATTGCGGACACAAACAATAGCGTTTCCGCCTAGAGCCACGCCCCCACCCCCCTCACCCCTGCTGCGGAACTACAGCAGTCTCAAAGTGATAGCAACAAATAGATGCTACCAGGGTTTCATGGGGTGGCAGACATTTGGAAACTGATTAGGGGAATATTTTGTGAAGCGTGGGAATTTCGGGTTTGTACTCTGCTATTAGCGTTTCTGGCTGGAGCCCTTCCCCTGGACCTGGATATTTGATCTGAGTCATTAAATTGGCTGCAGCCTAGAGGAGCCCCCAGGTGGACGTTCCTGGGGACCACAGGGTGGGAGGGTTACTGAAGTCAATTGGTGATATATCCACACAATAGACCCTAGTAAGTGAGTGAATTGTAGGACACAGAACACAGGATAGAGCTTGTGGATGAGACCTCACCCATAGAGCTGGCACCCAGCTATGGGGATACCTGAAGGCTGTGATGCACTGTGGTGCTCCCAGGATTCCCGTTAACTGGACTTGAGGTTGCCAGGTCTGAGTTCCCTGGACTCTGGCGGCCCACACGCCAGATACTCACACTGCTTGAGGTCTTAATACCTCAGACTGTCCATCCCTGAATCCACCAAGCCCTGAGGTTCATCTGAGGCCCTTGAATATCCTATCCCTCAAAGTTTGCATGTTTCTTCTTTATTTTATTTTGTTTTGCTTTTATTTTTATTCTATTTCTATTTTTTTTATTCCAGTTTTTTAATGTTCTGATTCCTGGCATTGCATTATCCCCTAGTATTTTCTCCCAGCGTATGCCCCAAAGTCTCTTTTTCATTTTTTTTTTTATCCTCTCTTTCTTGTCCCCGATCTTCTTCTTATTCTATTTTATCTTAACAATACGATAGGTCCTGCAGGAAACACCTCACATTTACTGGGTTTCCTCATCCTCCACTGCCTCATTTCTCTGTGAATAGATTTAGGCTATCTACACTAACCCCTTTCCCCTACAACTTGATATCCTCCACCATCTACTATCTCTCCTACATTCCACCTCCCTTTCTTTGATCCACTAAGCGTCTAACTCTTAACTTCTAATACCTTTGTTCAGTTTTCCATCTGGTATCTGCCCTTGAAACGATTATCTTTCTTTTCTCTTTCCCTCTCTCACAAAAACAATAGCTTCTTAGTATGTACCATATTCCTACCATATTCAGTCATCTACCTTATTATAGGTACTTTCCTACTACTACAACTCTACACAATTTACATGATCTAACCTCCATCCTCCCAGAACTCATATTGATGCTTTGTTAACATATATCACAAATACTACTTTACACTTTTTCCTTCCTTACACAATTGCCTTTCCCCAGCACTAATACTTTCCTTTAAAGTGAACTTAACCAGCAATAAGAAATTCAAATAGGAAGAACAAAGTGACAAAAGAAGATATAACACTTACGCAAAAAAAAACCAGCTAATTAATCTCCAAGACTAGACAAAGATGCTACAGATCTGATTAAACCCATCAAGGAAAAATGATGACAAGACAGCAACAAAAATCTACAAACCAAACCAGTAATCAGGAAAACACGTCTAAATCCTATCAAAAAACTAAAAATCAGGAAGGGGAGCAGAACTTCGCACAAGCAATGAAAGATCTCAAAACATTTATCACCGACAAATTTGATGAAGTAATGAAAGAGGTTAACAACATGAAGACAACACTTGGAGGGGAAATTGCAGACATGCGCAAAAAAATAACAGATATGATGGGAATGAATGCCACAATTCAAGAAATCAAAAATATACTTGCAGCAAATATCAGCAGACTAGAAGAGGCAGAGCAGAGAATTAGTGATGTGGAAGACAGTGCATTGGAAATCAAACAGATAGTAGAAGTGGTCAATAAAAAGGTAGAAAAAATCCAGATAGAACTTAGGGACCTGAATAATAATGCAAAACGCTCAAACATACGTATTATAGGCATTCCAGAAGGAGAAGAGAAGGGAAAGGGGTCAGAAGGAATGTTGCAGGAAATAATGACTGAAAACTTCCCAAATCTACTGAAAGAGACAGATGTCCATATCCAAGAAGCACAGCGCACTCCACTGGTCATAAACCCCAACAGGCCCACCACAAGAAATATACTTGTCAAATTATCTAATGCTCAAGAGAAAGAGAAAATTCTAAAAGCAGCAAGAGAAAAGAAAACCATCACATACAAGGGAAGCTCCATAAGATTAAGTGCTGATTTCTCATCTGAAACCATGGAGGCAAGAAGGCAGTGGTATGATATAGGCAAGGTACTAAAGGAAAAAAATTTCCAACCAAGAATCCTCTATCCAGCTAAATTAGCATTCAAAAATGATGGAGAGTTCAAAATATTCCCAGATAAACAGAAACTGAAAGAGTATGTCAACAAGAAACCTCCCCTTCAAGAAATTCTTAAGGGAGTTCTGCAGGAAGAGAGGAAAAAACAGGACAGTCAGAGATGGAGGAGAGCATAAGAGCAACAAAAAAGACAAAATTAGAAGGGGAAAATATAATAATACAAACAAAATATAACAAACACAAATCCAACCAAAATATGGCTACCACAAATAATTCTATGAGCGTAATAACACTGAATGTCAATGGATTAAACTCACCTATCAAAAGATTCAGACTGGGACACTGGATAAGGAAATATGACCCATCTATATGCTGTCTACAAGAGACACATCTTAGACCCAGAGACGCATGGAGATTGAAAGTGAATGGCTGGAAAACAATCATACAAGCAAACAACAACCAAAAAAAGGCAGGAGTAGCTATATTAATATCAGACAAAATAGACTTTAAATGAGAAACAATTGTGAGAGACAAAGAAGGATACTACATTTTAGTGAAAGGGACAATCTGTCAAGAAGATCGAACGATCATAAATATTTATGCTCCTAACAAGGGTGATTCTAAATACGTGAGACAAACGCTGGAAAACTAAGTGAAAAAATAGATGCATCTACAATTATAGTGGGGGATTTTAATAACCACTATCAACTCTGGACAGGACAGAACATCTCAAAAGAGAATCACTAAGGAAACAAAACATTTGAACAGTATATTA
This sequence comes from Dasypus novemcinctus, assembly GCF_030445035.2. NCBI lineage: Eukaryota > Metazoa > Chordata > Mammalia > Cingulata > Dasypodidae > Dasypus > Dasypus novemcinctus. The sequence goes on from NW_026688144.1 coordinate 901,786, forward strand.
GAAGAGCTGGACCTAATAGACATATATAGATCATTACACCCAAACACAGCAGGATATACATTTTTCTCAAGCGCACATGGAACATTCTCCAAGATAGACCATATGCTAGGCCACAAAGAAAGGCTGAATGAATTCAGAAAGATTGAAATCATACAAAACAATATCTCTGACCACAGTGGAGTGAAGCTGGAAATTCGCAAGGGATGGAGGCCCAGACTTCACACCACAATTTGGAAATTAAACAGCACACTCTTAGAAAAACAGTGGGTCAAAGAGGAAATCTCAAAACAAATCAATGACTACCTTGAAACAAACGATAATGATAACACAACATACCAAAATTTATGGGATGCAGCAAAAGCAGTACTGAGAGGGAAATTTATAGCCATAAATTCACATATCAAAAAAGAAGAAAGAGCAAAAATTGAAGAACTAACTGCACTTTTGACAGAATTAGAAAAACAACAAAAAAGTAACCCAACAGGAAGAAGAAGGAAGGAAATAACAAAGATAAGAGCAGAACTAAATGAAATAGAAACTAAAAAAGCACTTGAAAAAATAAACAATACCAAGAGCTGGTTTTTTGAGAAGATCAACAAAATTGACAAACCTTTAGTGAGAGTAACAAAGAAAAAAAGAGAAAAGATGCAAATACACAAAATAAGAAATGAGAAAGGGGATATCACCACTGGCCCCACAGCAATAAAGACTATCATAAGAGGATACTTTGAAAAACTATATTCCAACAAAAATGAGAATTCAGAGTCAATGGACAAATTCCTAGAAACACATAAGCAGCCCATATTGACGAAAGAAGAAATTGATGATCTTAACAAAGCAATCACAAGCAAAGAGATAGAATCAGTCATTAAAAATCTCCCAACTAAGAAGAGCCCAGGGACAGATGGCTTCACAGGTGAATTCTACAAAACATTCTGGAAAGAACTAACACCAATCCTGTTGAAACTATTCCAAAAAATTGAAAAAGAAGGAACATTGCCAAACTCGTTCTATGAGGCCAAAATTATCCTAGTACCAAAGCCAAACAAAGACACCACAAGAAAGGAAAATTACAGACCAATTTCTCTAATGAACCTAGATGAAAAATACTTAACAAAATACTTGCTAATCGTATTCAACAACACATTAAACGAATTATACACCATGACCAAGTGGGATTTATTCCAGGTATGCAAGGATGGTTCAACATAAGAAAATCAATCAGTGTGATACACCATATAAACAGATTCAAGGAAAAAAAATCACATGATTATATCTATAGATGCAGAAAAGGCATTTGACAAAATACAGCACCCCTTCTTGATAAAAACACTCCAAAAGATCGGAATACAAGGAAATTTTTTGAACATGATAAAGAGTATATATGAAAAACCTACAGACAACATTCTTTACAATGGAGAAATCTTGAAATCCTTCCCTCTAAACTCAGGAACAAGACAAGGATGCCCATTGTCTCGGCTCCTATTTAACATTGTCTTGGAAATACTTGCTCGAGCACTGAGGCAAGATCCAGATATAAAAGGCATTCAAATTGGAAGGGAAGAAGTCAAAATTTCATTATTTGCAGATGACATGATCCTATACATAGAAAACCCTGAGAGATCTACAACAAAGCTTCTAGAACTCATAAATGAGTTCAGCAAAGTCACAGGTTATAAGATCAATGCGCAAAAATCAGTAGCATTTCTGTACACCAATAATGAGCAACATCAGGAGGAAATCAAGAAACAAATACCATTCACAATAGTAAATAAAAAAATCAAATACTTAGGAATAAATTTAACTAAAGAGGTAAAAAACCTATACACCGAGAACTATACAAGACTGTTCAAGGAAATCAAAGAAGACCTAAATAAATGGAAGAATATTCCTTGTTCATGGATAGGAAGACTAAATATTATTAAGATGTCTATCCTACCAAAACTGATCTACACATTCAATGCAATCCCAATAAAAATCAACACAGCCTTCTTCAAGGAACTAGAAAAACTAAATATGAAATTTATTTGGAAAGGAAAGAGGCCCCGAATAGCCAAAGATATTCTGAAAAAGAAAAATGAAATAGGAGGAATCACACTTCCTGACTTCAAAACATACTACAAAGCTACAGTAGTGAAAACAGCATGGTATTGGAATAAGGAGAGACACACAGACCAATGGAATCGAATTGAAAGTTCAGATATAGAACCTCATGTATATAGCCATATAATATTCGATAAAGCCATCAAACCCTCGCAACTGGGAGAGAATGGCCTATTCAACAAATGGTGCCTGGAGAACTGGATAGCCATATGTAGAAGAATGAAATAGGATTACCATCTCACACCTTATTCAAAGATCAACTCAAAATGGATCAAAGACATAAATATAAGAGCCAAGACCATAAAGATCTTGGAAAGCAGTGTAGGGAAACATCTACAGGACCTTGTAATAGGAAATGGCTTTGTGAATATCACACCAAAAGCATGAGCAGCAAAAGAAGAAATAGATAAATGGGACTTCCTCAAAATTAAAGCCTTCTACACCTCAAAGGAGTTTGTCAAGAAAGTAAAAAGGGAACCCACACAATGGGAGAAAATATTTGGCAACCATATATCTGATAAGAGACTTATATCTTGCATATATAAAGAACTCATATATCTTGAAAACAAAAAGATAAACCACCCATTTAAAAAATGGGAAAAAGAATTAAACAGACACTTCTCCAAAGAAGAAACACAAATGGCTAAAAAGCACATGAAAAAATGCTCCAAATCTCTAGCTATCAGGGAAATGCAAATCAAAACCACAATGAGATACCATCTTACTCCCATAAGATTGGTAGCTATGAAAAAAACAGAAGAATACAAATGCTGGAGAGGATGTGAAGAGAGGGGAACACTCATCCACTGCTGGTGGGAATGCAGAAGGATCCAACCATTCTGGAGGACAGTTTGGCAGTTTCTCAAAAACCTAACCATAGATTTGCCATATGACCCAGCAATACCACTGCTGGGTATATACCCATCAGAACTGAAAACAAGGACACAAACCGATATATGTACACCAATGTTCATAGCAGCATTGTTCACTATCTCCAAAATTTGGAATCAATCCAAATGCCCATCAACAGATGAGTGGATCAATAAAATGTGGTATATACACACAATGGAATACTACTCGGCTGTTAGAACAAATACACTACAATCACGCGTGATAACATGGATGAATCTTGAGAACCTTATGTTGAGTGAAGCAACCCAGGCATTGAAGGACAAATACTACATGACCTCAATGATGTGAAATAAGCAAACTGCCTCAGAGAGCTAGAGTCTGGAAAAGAGGCTTACAGGAAAGCGGGGGGTGGAGGAAGGATGTGAGTTAACGTCTGCAGGAGTGGAATCTGTGATGAGCTGGCGGTAAGTATGAGCACAAAGAAGGGACAAAATGGGGCAAGGGGTTGCCTTCGGGTGGGGCTTTGTTGGTTTGAGGGGGACTGGGGATGGGAAGAGGGGTAATATTGTCCAAAAATTCAGGGGAGGGAGGGGCAACATACAAACATGGGAGAGTGTAGGTGTCCATTGAGAACAAAAAGTTGAGAAAATCGTATCAAAGTATAAGTAGGAGGGAAACCTGGTTAGGATGCTCAGGGGGTATAGTCTGATGCGGGACAGACTCTGGGGGAATAGCTGAAGGCTCATTTTGCCAAGGTGGGTTGTACCATTGGGAAGAGACCCAGGAAGTGAGAGTTGGGGTGGACCCACACCCTGGGGAGGACTAATGCCATCAAATAGAGAGAACTGTATCTCTCATGAGAAAGGATGGCTCCCAGGGCATTAGGGTAGTTGAGAAAGTCAGCCCCTGAATACTTCTGCAAGGATCTCTGGACATGGCTTCTTGGGAAATAGAGATTGGCTGGCATTGTGGGCCTCAAGGGGAGGGGGAAAATGGATGTGGAATGGATGGAACCAAGGTGAATATGGGGGCAAGAGAGGATTTCTGTGAGAGTACACGAGGATGAATATAAAACATGTAATATTACACCAGAAACATATAGGGGACAACAGACTAATAATGTAAACCATAAGGCAAAACATAGGATAACTAAAAAATTTAGTAAACTGTACAATCTAAAGCATGGACCACATAGTAAGCACAGATGTCACCTTGTTTGAAAGCTATTGTCCCGGAATCTGTACATCAGTATCAGGAAATATGATATGAATAAGCTAAAAGATTATCGCTATGGAAGGGAAAAGGTTTTATGGTGGATCTGGGAAAGTACTGTATATTGTATATATGAATTTCAGTGATCTAAGACTCTTGTGAAGCTGACATTATGTTGGGATTCACTTTACAGGAAGTTTTGAATCACAGAGTGGTTCAACAATGGCAGCAGAGGAATACTGATACAGGATGTTATTGACAGGATATATATGGCTGACAGGGAGTTATACAGGGCATATGCCCAGGGTATATAGTAATGTCTAGATATACTCATAGTGGAAACAATTAAAAACAACAGCTGGGGCGGGTACTGGGTGCCTGGCCGGGGGGTCACAGTCATGGACCCTGGGGAGCAGCGGCAGTCCGCCAGGGGCAACGGCAAGAACCAGGAAGGAAGGAGGGCCCAGCAGTGGGTTCCTGATACTAATGGCTATGCTTTTGAGCCTATACATCTGCAATAAGAACAAGGCCTAGAGTAGCACTGTGCCTGGGAGTTTCCTCCTGATAGCCTTCATGTTACTCAAATGTGGCCACTCTCACAGCCAAACTCAGCATGTAGATGCAGTGCATTCCCCCCAACATGGGACATGACACCCAGGGATGAGCCTCCCTGGCACCAAGGGATCACTACCACATACCAGCTGAAGATGCAACTAGAAAATGACCTTGAATTAAAGGTTCAATACGGATCAGCAGAATATCCCTGTCTACATATAATAACATGACTTCAAAATGCTGTTTGACCTAATATAAGGGGGAAATGGAAAGGAGAAATGAGATTATAAGGCTATGAGTCTCTAAAAATGAGTCTGGAGGTTGTCAGAAGGAATGCCCTTATGCACAACTGAGCAGAGTCTAAGAGACAGATAAAGTAGATACAGCCCCAGGTATTGGTTCTTCTGAGGGATAAAGAGACCCATGGGTCCTATGGTCATGGCAGATGGGGTTCACTGCCATGGCAGATGGCCCTTCTTTGGAGCTGGTGTTTCTACATGATGGAATTGAACTCGGAGGGGATCTCTTCCCACAAGACTTGCATGCTACTTTATTGGAATTGTTGTTGGTGCTGGGGTTTAAGATATATTTAGGGGATTTGAATCTCTGGACTGATAATAAGACACCCAGGCCCAGAGCCTCAACAGACTTCAGCTCCTACACTTTGATTTATTGGACTGACCACACTCAGCTAACATGGAGTTGAGGAAGGTCAACCACCACACCATGGAGCCTAGAGTGTCTACAACTGAAAGCAGGAGGAGTGCATCCAGTATCCATGTGGAATCTAAGCCCCCACTTGACATAGATGTGCAATGGACACAACCAATCCAATGTCCACAGAGAAAATGTGGAATGGGTGTGGGAAGGGTAGCCATGGTGGCTGCTGGGTTTGGGGAATGGGAGGAAGAGATGAGATGTGGAGGCATTTTTGGGACGTGGAGTTGTCCTGGGTGGTGCTTCACGGACAATTACAGGACATCATAGATCCCCCCAGGGCCCACTGGATGGAACGTGGGAGAGTGTGGGCTATGATGTGGACCACTGACTACGGGGTGTAGTGATGTTCAGAGATGTACTTACTGGGTGCAATGGATGTCTCACGATGATGGGAGAGCGAGTTGCTGTGGGGGGCATGGGGGGTGGGGGCGGTGGGGTTGATTGGGACCTCGTATTTTTTTAATGTAATTTGTAAAAATAAATAATTTTAATTTAAAAAAAGCATACAATTCCTGTGACATGTAAAATTTGTTGTATTTGCCATAATGACATAATTGTGCATTTATTACTTCAGTCATTATTAGAGTATGTTCACTGAGAGGTAAAGATTTTTCTTCTTTGTTTTTATAAATTCGCTATGAGATTTCTTTAGCAAAAATTATTATGGTCTTCTTTTTTTTAAGATACATAGATGACAATAAATTTTACATTAAAAAATATGACGTTCCCATATACCCCACTCCCTAAACTCCCCATCCTCCCACATTAACAACCTTTCATCAGTGTGGCACATTCCTTTTATTTAATGAATACATTTTGGATCATTGCTACAAAGCTTGGATTATTGTTTACATGTTAGTTTACACTCTCTTCCAGTCCATTCAGCGTGATATGGTAGGATATATAATATCCTGCATCTGCCCATGTGATATATTTCAGGACAACCCCAAGTCCCCAAAAAAGCCACCATATCACACCCTCTTCTTCCCTCTCCCTGCACTCAACAACTCCAGTGGTCACTGTCTCCATGACAGTGACACAATTTCTTCCATTGCTAGAGTCACAATAAGTCTATAGTAGAATACCATTAAGTCCACTCTAATTCTTATTTTATTCCTCTATCTTGAGGATCTTGGGATGGTGATGACCACTCCACCTCTAAATCAAGAGGGGCCTTAGATCCCACATGTCTGATGGATGGAATTCTGCTTGCAGTTGTGGACTCTCTCTGTTCCCTGTTGTGGTGGTTGACAAACATTTTGTTTGCTTTCAGATTTGGAGTTTACAAATATAGCTGCTGTAAACATTCATGTGTGGACTTTTGTGTGGACTCTAATTTTCATATCATATATATATATACCTAAAAGCAAAACTGCTGGATTGTATGGTAAGACAATGTTTAGTTTTAAAAGAAACTGTCTTCTGGATGAACCATTTTGTGTTCTCACTAGCAGTGAATGAGAGATGTATTGCTCCATATACTAAACAGCAATTGGTATTCTCAGTTTTTAGGTTTTTATCTCTTCTAAGAAGCATGTGGTCATATATTATTGTGTTCATAGTCTTCCAATTCCCTAATGACAGATGATGTTTAATTTTTAAAAGATTTTTAATTGAGTTTATTAATTCATTTATTTATTTAAATTTTTAAATTTTAAAACAGGTTTAGATTACAGAAATGTTACATAAAATATAGAGGGGACCCATATGCCCCACCCCTTCACCCTCCCACTCTTTCCCATAGTAACAACATCTTTCATTAGTATAGTACATTTGCTACAATTGATGAATGCATATAGAAACAATGCTGCTAACCATGAATTATAGTTTATATTATAGTTAATAGCCTGTCCTGCACACTTTTAGGTAATGACAAACATATAATGGCCTATATCCATCATTGCAATATCATGCAGAACAATCCCAATATCCTGAAAATGCCCTGATATTACACCTATTCTGCCGGCTCCCTCCTCTCAGAATCTCTGGTGGCCATGGCCTTTATATCAATGATAAACATTCTTCCATTGCTAGAATAGTAAGTCTATAATATAAAAATAATGTCTACTTTAGTCCATTGTTCATTCCCCAATCTTCAGGATTTTGTGATGGTGATGCCCACTGTTTCTAATTGAGAGGGGGCTTAGATCCCTTGGGATATATGGGTGGAACTAGCTTGCTTAGAGGTGCAGACATTCTTTGCTCCTTGGGATAGGTGTTGTCCATTACCATCTCCTTATTAGATGTTCTACATAGGCCCAATGACCTGGCGAGTAAGTGTTGAAACTCTGCTTAGATTAAGGGTTCAACTGGCACATGAACAGACCAAAAACATAAGGCTCTGGCTCATGTATTTAACAAGAATAGTGCCAACACATGGCTTTATGTAAATAACATGTAGAGAAGAGCCACATGTTGGGAATCTACAAATGAGGCTAACTCTTTTAAACTGGGGAGCATAAATTCCAAAGTAAGGTCTACTGACAGGGTGCCAAATTCCTGAGATTCCCTGCACTACTTATAGTGTCTAGATATCTCTAGAACCATCAGGATCCCTACTGTTTGAGGCACTGTTTACTGTAACAGATAGTGAGATTCTGCTGAGATGAGCATAAGCATAACCTCTGGAATGACCACCAAACTCACTTTGAAATCTCTTAATCATAAAATCTCATCTGCACTGAATATTTCCCCTTTTTGGTCAAGGTCATTTTCAGAGACATTGCTAGTTGGCATTTGGTCATAATACCTAGGTGCCAGTGAAGTTGAATTTCTTTTTATATTTTGTATTTGTATTTTGAATTTCTTCCTAAGTTAGGATTCTGTTTATATCTTTTGCAGATTTTTTAATTCAGCACATGTTTTCTTATTTTGTGGTGTTAATATTAATTTCTACATTTGTATACAAATCATTTATCAGATGTGTTTTGTAAGTATTTTTCAAAATCTGTATGTTTTCTTACAACCCCTTACCAATGTCTTTCACAGAGTAGATATTTTACATTTGAATAAAAACTGACTTATAAATTTTAACCTCTCATGAATCATGCTTCCATTACTATATCTAAAAACTCTTTTCCAAACTATGGGCCCTTAGATTTTCTTCACATTTTAGTCTAGCACTTTTACAATGCATTTTACTTTAAAATGGTATGATTCATTTTGATTTAATTTTTGTGAAATGAATTCAATCAGTGCCTAAGTTCCTTTTTTTGTTTGGCATGAGTGCATCCATTGTTACCAGATTCTAACTAAGTTCTTGGCTATGCTGCAGAAGTGAATTTCAAGAACACGCAAGGTGAGTTAGGCCAGTAATTAATTCAGGTAGGAAGGGAAGAGAAATGGGAGAAAATAACAGAGCAGGGCCCCAGCAGGTACTGAGGAAGGGGCTGAAAAGTGATGAAGAGGACTAATTTACAAGCTACAATTCCCCTTTATAGATTATAAGTCCCCAGGGTAACTTGCATGGCCACATGGCAGAGGAAAAATGATGAAAGTGACACGCAGAAGGCAAGAGGGGTCCATAGGCAAAAAGCTAGGCAAGAGCAAGCTCAATCCTCATGGTTTGCTTTTAAACTGTTAGTTATTCCACCCCTTTGCTAATGGCAGGGTGGGGGTTTCAGCTGTTTGCTCTTTGGATTGATTACCCTGCCCATCAATTCCTTAGTGAAGACCCAGTGATAAAGTTCCTATTGAAGATCCAGGCTTTTCCATATTCTCAGGAAGGAGGCTTTGTTCTGGGTAGCAGAATCCCAGGGTGAGATTCCTCCAGCAGCCATCTTAGGGGGTTTTGATGTCCACTTGGACTCTGTCAGGTTCTAGATCCATCTATTCCCTATCTTACTAGCCTGCTTCACTTCTGTTCCAACACCACTTCTTGAAAAGATCATACTTTCTACACTGAATTACCCTTGTCCTCTGTGAAACATTAGTGGAACACATTTGTGTGGGTCATTTGTCCATTTCACCAAAAAGATTTTTTAAATTATTGTGTTTTTATAATAACTGTTACAACCAAATAACATGGTTCCTACTACTTTGTTCTTCTTTTCTATTTTGTCACAGGGTACAAAAACATGGTCATAATGTTTGTTGCTTAAAATAAAGTCTTAGAGAATTTATCATTGAAATTATTGCATTGGCAAAGTGTATTCTATTATGGCCCAGGGTTTCTAGCCATCACAACTATCAAGGAGAAGCAGGAACATATGTTTTCCCTATTTTCAGAAAAGGGTACTAGATCTCTATAAAATCCATAAAAATATTAACTTAATGTAATTACAATACAAACAGTACCATTTATGATATTTTTCTGATTATGGCTTGAGGCTAAATTGCATTGTTTTGAATATCTCCAGGAAATTCATCATCCACATGGAAACAGAAAACCAAACATATGCTTTAGAATTCATCCTCCTGGGGCTCTCAGAAAATACAGAGGTGCAGTCCCTCCTCTTTGGGATGTTCCTGTCTATGTACCTGGTTACATTCATTGGCAGCCTGCTCATCATCCTGGCCATCATCTTGGACTCCCTTCTCCACACACCCATGTACTTCTTCCTCTCCAAACTGTCTTTTACTGATATCTGTTTCACCTCCACCACGAAACCAAAGTTGCTGCTGAAGATTCAGACAGGCAACAAAATCATTACTTTTGAAAACTGTCTCCCCCAGATATATTTTTTCATGCCTTTTGGACAATTAGATAACTCCTTCTTGACTGAAATGGCCTATGACTGCTCCGTGGCCATCTGTCACCCCCTGCACTACACAGTCATCATGAACCCGTGGCTCTGTGGTCTCCTGCTGTTAGCATCCTGGTTATTGAGTGTTTTGGACTCTCTTTTGCATGACTTAATGGTTTTGCAATTGTCTTTTTGTACAGAGATGGAAATGACCCACTTTTTCTGTGAACTTAATCAGGTAGTCAGACATGCTTGTTCTGACACCTTCCTCAATGACCTTGTGATGTATTTTGCAGGTGGACTTCTGGGGGTTATACCACTCACTGGGATCTTTTTCTCTTACTATAAAATTATATCCTCAATTTTGAGAATCTCAACAGCTCGTGGTAAATATAAAGCATTTTCTACTTGTGGATCTCACCTCTCAGTAGTGACCTTGTTTTATGTTAGGTATTGGAGTGTATCTTAGCTCTGCTGCTACCAAAAACTCAAAGGCAAATGCAATAGCCTCAGTGATGTACACAGTGATTACTCCCATGTAGAACCCCTTTATTTACATTCTTAGAAACAAGGACATAAAGCAGGCCTTTAAAAAGCTGGGAAACATTCTGTCTATAAAAGGATACTTTGTCTCAAGTTTACAAAAGTGCTCATGATTAACAGAGATGAAACACTAGAAGATTCTTTTTTTGAAAATGAAATATTTTGTTGTCTTTTTTTGAAGATACATAGATAATGCAAAATGTAACATTAAAAATATGAGGTTCCCATATATACCACTCCCCACCCCACCCCCACTCCTCTCACACCAACAACTTCTGGTTGTGTGGATTATCATTTGCATTTTAGTTTGCACTTCCCCACAGTCCATTCAATGCTTTAAGGCATGATATGTAATGTCCTTCATCTATCCCTACTATATCATTCAGGCCAACTTCAAGTCCTAAAAATGCCTCCATGTCACACATCTTCCCACTCCCAGCACTCAGCAACTCCCACGGCCACTGTCTCCAAACAGAGTAGTGTGTCAAATCCTCAGCATTGTCGCAAGTATCTGTGAATCGTGTCTTTCAGGCAGTGAAGCTTGGTTGTCACTGTGGGCCCCAAGGGGTGGAGGAGAGAGGAATAGAATAGATGGAAGAGGGGGCAACTAGGGACAGTGGAAGTGTTCCACAAGATTATGCAGTGATGGATATAGGCCTTGTTAAATTTCACCAAAAAATTAAATGTAAACCATAGTACAACCAAATTTTTATAAAATTGTACAATCTAAAATATAAACCATAATGTAAACCATAGTGAAACCATGGTTTGTATCTATGTTTCAATATCTGTTCATCAGCTATAGCAAATATATGCACATTAAAAAGATAATTGCGGGGGGAAGAGAGAAAAGTGTTTGATGTTGACATATCAGATTCCCTTATATTGTATATGTGACTTTATTGTGATCTAAAACTTTTTTGAAGACATTATAATTTTTTTTAAACAAAGGATGAAGACCCTGAGAAAATAATGGGAGAGAGAGCTTTTCTACTGTACATACACAGCAACACTTATTACAGTGATGAAGGCAAAATGTAAAATATATTTTATGATATTTTGCATTTTAATACCCTGATTTATTTTTTACTTTTATTTTTTCTTAAATATAGAATAAAAATATTCTATTTTTTATCTTTAAACCTATCACTAATATTTCATTTTCCTGTTAATTGAGTTTAGAAATATATTAGCATATAGTTTTGAAGAAGTTTTGAATCACAGACTGGTTCAACAATTGCAGGGCAGGAGTACTGGTGTGGGATGTCATTGATGGGGGATGCATGGGCAGGGGGCAGTTCTCCAGGGCATTCATGCAGGGTATATAAATATATTTTGGATATTAATTGTCATAGTAGGTAGAGTTTGACATGACAACTGAGGAAGTGCTGAGTTCCTATTCTGGGAAACGATGTTGCACTCCCCAGTTGAGGAGCAACTATTCCCCAAATGCAAGAACAAAGAGCAATGAAGAAGGATGGTCCAATGATGGGCCCTTGATACTGATGACTATGCTTATGGGCCTGTGTGCTTGAAATTTCAACTAGGTCTAGAGATGCAAGGTGCCTAAGAGTAACCTCCTGAGAGCCTCCATGTTGCTCAAATGTGGCCACTCCCTAAGTCAACTCAACATTACCTTCCCTTCAGCATGGGACATATTCCTTGGGTTGAGAATCCCTGGTGCTGAGGAATTACTACCAACCACAAGCTGGTGATACAATTAGAAAAATACCTTGAACAAAAAGGGGAAATGGGAATGACAAATGAGTTTATATGGCTAAGAGACTTCAAAATGTGTCAGGTCTTCAGATGAGTTGGGCTTATGCACCTTTCAGCAGGATCTCAGAGACAGCCTAAGTAAGTACTACCCCAGGTAGTGGTTCTCCTGAGGACTACAGGGACACTTCATTCCTATGGTCATGGCAGATGATTCTGGAGTTCTGTGCCTTGCCAGAATATCCTACTTTGGAATTTGTACCCTGAAGTGTGATGGAGTTGGACTCAGATGTGATCTTTCTACATGTGCCTCTCAGTCACTTTTACTCAACCTTTTGTTGGTGCTGGGGTTGTTGTATGGTCAGGAGACTTGAATGAGCCTCAGGAGAGTTGCAACACCTGCTCTCCAATTCATTGGATTTGCCAGTGTCAGCTAACAGGGAGGTGAGGATGGTCAACCACCATACCAGGGAACCGAGAGAGTCTACAAGTGCAAGCAGGAGAATTCTACCCATCAGCCATGTGGGATCTAAGCCAACTTTCAATTTAGAGGTGGAGTGGACATCACCATCCCAGGGTACACAAGGTGGAGGAATAAAATTTGGATTAGAGGAGATCTTAATCTAGGTACTTTGTAAGTGTATAGAGAGATAATCTTGCATTTGCCTAATAAAAATTTACATTTGTTTCATTTTGGTATATCACGGATTCCTATTTCTTTTGTATTATTTTTACATCATGTGTTCTCTCATTGTATTCCTGGATTCAGGATTGAAGATAGAAACTGCCTCCTGGATTTTCAGCAGTGAAATATTTCATTCAGTTTATTCTGTATGTATAAAATTATAGCAGGTGCTGTAGGGATGAAAGTGTACTGCAGTCACTCCCAGATGAAAGAAACTGCTTGTGTTTTATGGTATTAGTGAAAAATAAGCTCTCCTAGCAAAGGCTCTGTACCAGCTACCAAGGTTTGTTCATTAGTTCCTGAAAGAGGTCATATCCTGAACTGGAGATGTCATCTGACTGCTTTATAGTAATCCACATTCCATCTCCAATATGTGCCTTTCTCCTGCACCTTCAAAATCATAATTCAAGTGAGGTTGTAATCAACAACACATTCCCTGATTTTTCAAACAATGATGGTTTCAATAATTTCTATCATTCTTCCAGCGACATAAATTTGCCCTTTAAAAAATATTTCCATATTGAAGGATATTTTCTGGAAATTTCTTTCAGCACTCCCTAAAACAATAGTCCTCATTTATGGATCATAAAAAGCAAATATGTGTTTTTCTGCCTTTCCTACTGTATCTTATTCTTATATTAAACCCAGATATTAGGACATAATTTCAGACTTTTATGTAAGCTTGCTGTTTTCTTCTGGGTAAACTAAGGTGAATACTTCATTCACCAACTGATTTCCTTGCCATCACTACAAATGGCAAACCAGAGCGGCATTTTGGAATTAATGATTTCTCTGAGCTAATGGTCATATTTGAAGATGTTAATAATTGCTTACATATTTGTATTCACTTCAAATTCTTTGGCAAAGCTGTGAATTCATTTTCACATGTAATTTATTAACACACAGGTTCAGTCTCTGATGTGAGTCATACACTTATCAGAACTGCAAATTTCAGGAAAAGATATTTCATTCATGCAGTTTTATAAAATGTCTATGTTTTGCTTACACCTTAATCTGAAAATTAAAAATCCTCACCTTGTTCCTTTTTTCTGGAATTCTCTCCAGTGCAAGTAAGAGCCCCACCTTATTCCACATTAACTTGAATTAGGATTCTCAGTAAAATCATTTTTCACATAAACCAGTTTGTCAATACCTTTCCTAGGTGGTTTCTTTAAATGTTACTGAAAACAATATATTGTGAATCATTTTTTCCAAGCTATACAAGAGCAACTATGTACATTTATCACATGGAAATAGTGTCAGTGGTCTTCTCACTCCCAACAACTTGACGTATCAGTTCCCAATTGCTACCCCAAAAGACTGCTATTTTGAAATCAGTTCTTGTACAAAATAGTTTACATGAAAGGCTTATTTTTGAACAGAAATCTCTTTCCAAATAAAAGCTTTTAAGAATTTTGACTTTAGTCCATTGTACATTATAATAACTAGACATTATTATTCTATTATACATGTATTATTATAGTAATTGAAGAATTTTATCATTGAAATAAAGGCATTGGCCACCAGAGTTTTTGAGGGGAGGGAAGGGAAGAATAGGAGTAATATGGAGACATTTTGGAGACATGGAAATTCTCCTACATGACCTTTCAATGATGGAAACAAGGCCATTATACATTTTGTCACAGCCTACAAAATTGTCTGAGACTGAGGGTAAACTATAATCTACAGTGTAGTCCATCATTGGTAGCAATGCTTCAATATGTGTTCTTCAATGTTAACAAATGTACAACCCTAATGAAACAAGTTGTTAATGTGGTAAAGTGTGGGATCTTCAGGGGCTGGAGCATATGGGAATCTCCTGTATTTTTAATGTAACATTTATGTAATCTAAAGCTTCTTTAAAAATAAAAACGTTAAGAAAATTTTGAAAAAGAATCTTGAGAAAAAACGTGGTAGTCATGAACACTCATCTTACTGAAGAAACTAGAGTTATGTCTTTCAATAATTGGAAGTATAGAAAAGAGTGAAAAACAGTCCAGCTAAGAAAAGTGATACTTCTGTTATAATCAGGGACACTGTATAATCAAGAAGACTCCACTGGAATTATTGACCACACAAATATGCCCCCTTTCTGCAGTCAGGGAGAAGCAGGCTCATGTCTTCAGTATTGATTAAATAGGCACCACCACCTGCAGTTTCCCCATCTGGAGGACAGGAATACAAACCAGAAAGAGGGAGAAAAGACTGCTAAGAATCACCTACCCTACTGATGTCACACCCTAAGAAGACTCAGTTGTGGATGCCAAACTTACTTACACTTTGATTGTATTTATGAAGAGAGGGTGATTGGTATCTTTCAAAATCCCCTAAGAAACTTCCTGTTTCCTTTCTAAATATTTAACTGGTACACTGATTCATAAGGTAACATTTTTATTAAGCAAATATCATATATGAGTGATGGAGACCTTTTCAACTCTATTATGTTCTCCTAGAACTTATGTTATTACAAAGATCTTTTCTTATTTCCCCATTCCTGCATCTTCTCTTTTCCTTTAAAATAAAAAAGTATTCCTGGTTTTGTCAGTAGAATTTTATTCTTCTCCAGGATCCTAAAATATGTGGAAACAATGTTTCACTCTAAACTGAGGGTAAAATTTTTTCTCATATTAAACAAAGTTTATTCCTTAAGAGTCTATAAATGACTATAAGGGAAAAAAGCATCATATTGTCTTTTATCAGTGAAACTTAAGTACAGTTAGGTTTTTTTTTAAAAAGGGAAACCTTGAAGAGAGTTCCTAAAATATAGATTTCATTGAAGGACACTTCCATAATTTCAGTGAGAGATAAACACCAAGTTACAGAGGGAAAAACTGTTTTTTTTTCCTGGATAAGTGGGGGATTTATTTGCTGTCTGAAAACCATGAAATATATGTTACATAGAAGGAGGGCAAGATACATTTTGCGTGAGCTCTGTTCTGTTTAATTGAATGTTGTATGAGTAGAATAAATACTTTGGGACCCTAACATGAGAAATTTAGAAAAGATGAATACTGCCAATTGAAGATTTCCTGTCCAGAGTGGGGAAGTGAGAATAAACACACCCAGGTCCAAGGAACATCATTTAAACCAAGAGAAAGTAGAAAACTGTAACAGAATGCTTACCTATTATAATGCATTGTAATAAGGTAGCCCATGTCTAAGTGAATATATTTCAAACATAGGAGCAATTACTCCTTCCTCCACTGCCAAGAACCGAGTTTGCAAGAGAAGCAAATTCTAGAGTAACAGTATTGAATGAGAAGGTCCTGGATTTCACATTCTAATGTCATTGGAAGCACCTGCATATTAATAGCTCTGAGATACATCACCCTAACTGTGGTTATATATATATTTTTCATTTCCTGAAGCTTCCTGAATGAAAATATTTTGTATTTATTTATTATCCAAGAAGGAAAACATCAGTGGAACAATAAATCACTGAAATCAACCTGTAGATCTGTTTCACTGTGCAAAGAAAATATGAAAGGGAATGTTTTACTGGCAGTAAATGGAGGGACACGGATAAAATGTCAAGTGTAGAAGGTCCACAGATATAAATTTGGTTTATTTTCCATTTCTGTTTCAGGATTAGTGGGTCTTTGATTTCCATTGTAGATAAATTTCTCCCATTCCTACTTGGAAATTTTACATTTTCATCATTGTACATTTTAGCTTCAGAGGTTCTATTTATTTAATTATTGAAATATACCATTTTATATAATTGCAATATTCTTTTTAATCTTCTAAAACTCATTAAAAAGTGTTTCATATTCTCTGAATATTTTCAAAATCTGAAAAACTTAAAAGCTTTTATTCCTATTGTCTGTCTTTTTTTCTGTCTTTAAGTCATGATAACTTGCTTTCTTAGGGTCTGTATAGATATTTTTAATTTTTGAAAAGATACTTAGATTACACAAATATCATATGAAAAAGATAGGGGATTCTAATATGCCCCACTCCCCACACTTCCCACATTTTCCCACATGAACAACATCTTTCATTAGTGAGGTACATTCATTGCAATTGATGAACAAACTGTGGAGCATTGCCACTAAGCATGGACAAATGTTTACATTGCAGTTTACACTCTCTTCGACATAATTCCATAGGTTATGGCAAGATATATAATGGTTTGCATCTGTTATTGCAATGTCTTTTAGGACAATTCCCAATTCCAAAAAATGCCCCTGTCTTATAACACTTTTTACTGTTTCCTACCCTCAGAACCTCCAGTGACCACTACCTTCAGATTCCCTACATGTGGCTTTTCAGTCCTTTCATTTGTACTTGTAATTAGTACTAGAGTTTGTAGGTTTATGTACAAGTGACTTAAGTTTGGGGGCTGCCCATGTGCCAGCTGGGCCCTGAATCTCAATAGATTTGCAACACCTACTCTACAGTTCATTGCTTTCACCCAAGACAACAGGCAAGGGGTGATGATGGACAACTACATACCAAGTAACTGAGAAAGCCTAAAACTGCAAGCAATATAGTCCCATCCATCAGCTCTAAAGGATCACAGCCCCTCTCTATTAGATGTGGAGTAGACATCCCCATCCCAGAATCCTCTGGTTTTGGGAATGAAATTTGGACTAAAGTAGATTTACTGGTATCTTACTATGGACTTATTGTGATTCTAGCAATGGAAGAATTTACCCATTGTTATACTGAGTTTTAAAATTGTGCTGTTTAATTTGAGTACATATTTATGTGAATTCTTGGAGGTCTCAGTGGAAAAGAGAATATTCACATTTTACATTATTTGGAAATTAGCAAGCTAAAACAATTTAATGTTAAGTTGTGCACTTTGAGCCTTTAAGGTCACATTGGTTCTGTGATTTCAGACTGCATGCTGGATCCTCATTCAGAGAGCTTTGGCACTTGTAGCACCATGGTCAGGAGAAGTGTGTCTCTTCATACACATACTTGATTAATGTATTTATACTTTGTTAACCTTTACAATGCAACTATAATTCTAAGGATCCATCTTTTATACAGCAATCTCTTACCAGAGTTTCCACTTAGGAGAATTTTTTAATTCATTTTCATATAGAACATATTTAGTAATATGGAATCTCAAATTCCTTAATGTGGACAGTCTTTCAAAACTGCAGCTGGCATTTGAAATCCACTACACATCACAGTCCATTTTATTATTTATTTTGTGGCTAAACTAATTCATTCTGTTAGGCCATATTTGGGATGAATTTAAAATATTCAGGGAAATTTGAAGGTGTGAATCCTCATATTTTAAAAAACAACACATCAAAAATCTATCTACAGGGAAGCAGACTTGGCCCAGTGGATAGGGAATCTGTCTACCACATGGGAGGTCGACATGGGAGGTCCGCGGTTCAAATCAGGGCCTCCTTGACCTGTGTCCAGTTGGCCACACACAGTGCTATTGCATGCAAGGAATACCATGCCACGCAGGGGTGTCCCTGCATAGGGGAGCCCCATGCACAAGGAGTGCACCCCATAAAGAGAGCCACCCAGTGTGAAAGAAAGTTCAGCATGCCCAGGAATGGCACCGCACACACAGAGAGCTCACGCAGCAAAATGACACAACAAAAAAGAAACACAGATTCCCGTTCTGCTGACAACAACAGAAGTGAACAAGGAACATGCTGCAAATAGACACAGAGAACAGACAACTGGGGGGAGGGGGGAGGGAGGAAGGGGAGAGAAATTTTTTTTTTAAAAAGCCTAACTACAGATTAGTGGGAAATAGAAAAAGAAGCGCAAACTGTACCTAAATCTAGTAGAAGGAGAAAAACAATATAGATTTCAGTGAAGAGAAATGAACTAGAGTATAGAAAAAACAATTGTGTGAACCAATGAAATTGTTTCTTGGAAAAGATCAATAAAATAGAAAAGGCTCATTTAGATTGAAAAAGAAACAAGAAAGAGGATGCAAATTACCAAAATAAAAAATGTAATCGGGGATGTTGCTAAATATTGCTGACATTAAAGGGATTATGAATTAAATCTATGAATAATTGTCTACCAAAATCTAGAAAATAGAAGAAAATGGACCAATTCCTAAAAACATGCAATTTATCTAAATTGACTGAAAAGAAATAGATCTCAACAAAAACATAATGAGTAAAGAAATTCAATTAGTTATCAAAAACTTCTCAAAACTAGAAGTCTAGGATCAGACATCTTCCAAAATGAAATCTATGAAATATTCAAAGAAGAATTAATGACAATATTTTTCATAACCTTCCAACTTGAAGTCAAGATACATATAGCCTCCAAACTCATTCTATGAGACTAAAGTTATTTTGATGTCAAAACTACATAAAGCATATCAAAGAAAGTAAAGCAAGGAGCAATTTCTCTCATAAATATAGATGCAAAACACTTAACAAATACTAGCATGTCAAATCCAAGAGAATATTACAAGAATTACCCACCAAGACAAAATGGGATTCAAAATGAATGTTCAACTTAAGAAAATCAATGTAATATACCCATTAACCTAATGAAAAGGAAATCACATGAAAATCTAAATTGATGCAGAAAATGTGAATGATAAATTCCAACACCTTTTCATGATAAAAATACTTAGAAAAATAAGAATATAAATAACTCCCTAAACAGAATAAACAAAATATATAAGAAAACACAGGTAATCTTATCCTCAATCCTGAAAGAGTGGAAGTTATCTCTTTGAGATCTGGAACAAAACAAGGATGACTGCTTTCAGTATTGCTATTCAGTATTATACTGGAAGTTAAGAAATTAGGCCATAAAACTAAATAAAGTCTACACAATTTAGAAAGAAAAAGTAAAATCATCTGTTTTAAAAAATGTGGTGATCCTTATCTATATCATGACAAGCTGCCCCAAGAAGACCCTAGAGATCATAAATGAATTCAACCAAATGAAACCTATCAGGTTTACATGAAAAAAAAAGTTTTATTTTATGCAACAGAAAGAACATTCTTAAATGGACAATAAAAAAATCCACTCACCATAGCATCTAAAAGAAGAAAATGCATAGGAATAACTTTAACTAAACAGGATGCACAATGAAAACTTCAAAAAAAAGTTGAATGAAATAATAAAAGAACTAAGTAATTGGCAAGGTATTCTGTGTTCATGAATAGGGAGAATTAATATTGTTAAGATGTCAGTACTACCCAAAGTTATCTACAGCTTCAATGTAATTCCCATCTAAGTCCTAAGAGCCTTTTTAGCAGAAATGGAAAAGCTGATCCTGATTTATATGGAAATACACTCCAGGAGGGCTCTAGTACCATCTTATTATGTTTCATTTACTTATTTGCTTATCTCATGCCTTATAAAGTCTGTGAGCTGTTTGAGCAGAAGCAAAATATCTCACTCTTCTATTCATTCCCAGAACATAACTTACTATTTACCATACAGTATTGTTGAATAAATATTTGTCAAATGACTAAGAAATAAATGATTGAGTGAGTTGCACATATATTGCTAAGTTTTGGGGAGAATGGAGAAGCAGGGAGAGAAAAGAAAATCTTGTTAAGAGAGGGAAGTCCCATGATTCCAAAGGTGACAGATTTGAAACAAGATATTTTAGTGTACCCAGAATCTTTTTTACTATCAGTGATAGAGAAAACATTTTGGGAAACTTTGTAATATTAGAGTTCACATCTAAAGAAAGGTGACTTCCTACAGGGAAGGAAGGTGTTCAGTGGGATAAGAGATGGACATGGTTCTCCATATCTGTCTTCTGAGGGTCAAAACTGGCACGAGTTTGCTTTGTGGTTTTCTTTCTTACCTCCAGAGAAGTATGTATCTTATCAAGAAGAGAGACAAAAGAATAATTCATTAATGAGTTTCATGTCAATGAAATCCCTAAAGGTCTCTGTGGTAGGTTGATACTATTTATGAATTCCAAGAAGAGATTTCAATTATGATTGTAAACTGGTCTGTTCCTCTGTATATCATATCCTTTGATTGATTTAAATTCTTTTTTTTTTTGCATTTACTTAATTAAATCAAGATTAGAGCTTTGATTTGATCATATCACTGGTGGTACTCAGGGTTGAGTCCCTGCCTCCTTGGAGTCCTATATAAATGAACACTCACTCATGAAGATACACAGGAGAAGACACACACTGGAACATAATTTCATAGATAGAGATTTTTGTTTCACTGCTTTTTCTTTTTCTAAAATTTTGGGAAGAATCCGGTTCAACACATTCACCCATTTTTTCTTTTAGTAATTCCACTGACATTTAGTCATCAAACAATATGAAGAACTAAATATGAATTTGGGATTGAAGAAGTGAGTGACACATTGTTTCTTTTACAAAAAGATTATATCTAAACAGTTTAAGAGACATAGAAATGAGTACATGCAATATCCTTAGCTGGCTCTTAATTCCTGGTGAAGAGGGTCTAGAACTTTGGACTCATCCTGTGCTGTGCGAGTTAATGAAGGAATCATATGGGACCTCATGATTGAACTGAGCCTTGAAGGAGGAATTGGAATAATTCCATGAGGAAGTGGAGGTAGAAGCACAACAAAAAGAGATAAGAGGGACACAAATGTGAGTTCAGTATAACCATAGGATGTGGTGCAGTTTTAGAAATAGTTCTGAATATCTGATGAACAATGATGGACATTCATGAAAAGTGGAAAATGAGCCTTGTAAAAGAGAGTCTTGTATTCTGTCCACAAATTGGATCTTTATGTTTTAGGTTATTGGAATCTGTGTATGGTTTAGAGACAGTGATGTTCATGAAAGCCCTTGCCAATTAGAAATATTTCTCTGGATTAATATGACTCTACCTGTTGTAAAAACTTTGGAAAGATGATAAGGGATGAAAATAGAAGAGTGGATGCATGGAAGGAGGTGTGATGAGTTAGTACATGTGGGGTTGAATCATAAAGTATTCACTATTAATGCTTGGCATAATGTCAGTCATTTCATGTTTATCATTTTATTTAGTTATTCCAATTACTCTGTGAAATCAGAGTAATTTTCCATTGCATATAATTGTGTCGGTATTGAATCTTGGAGTTTTATGATCCCAGGAATTTGCATTTCACTAAAAATTTTACTTCTTAATAATTGTAATATTTAGAACAGTTTTAGAGTTGCAGAAATCCTGTAAGGATGTTATAGATAGTTTCCAAGAACCTCTTACCTCCTTTCCCCTGTTCGTACCATCTGCCATCCAAAATAACACCTTATATTTATTTGTCATAACTTCTTAGTCACTTTGTGATTGTGGCAGCTTCTCAGACTCTTCTTGGTTTTGATAACCTGGATATTTTCGAGGAGTGTAGGTAAGGTATATTGTAAAGTTTCCCTCAGTTTGAATTTTCTGATGTTCTTTTCATGATTAGACTGAGTTTATGGGTTTTGGGAAGAATGCACCAGAAATAACGTATCATTTTCATCCCATCACAACCAGGGTGCATCCTATCAACATGACTTATCATTGTTGATATTGACTTCTTTCAGCAATGTTTTGTGGTTCCCCAGCATAAAGTTCCTCATTTCTCTAACCTTCCTTATATCACCTTTGGGAAGAAGTCACTAAGTGAAACCCATACTTCAAGAGTGGGATTTTTCTCCATGGCCTTGAAAAAGAAATATCTACATAAATTAT
This sequence comes from Dasypus novemcinctus, assembly GCF_030445035.2. Classification (NCBI taxonomy): domain Eukaryota; kingdom Metazoa; phylum Chordata; class Mammalia; order Cingulata; family Dasypodidae; genus Dasypus; species Dasypus novemcinctus. The sequence goes on from NW_026688144.1 coordinate 924,469, forward strand.
TTATTTTTTTCCTGCAAGAGAGATTTGTCTCTTCTTATTTATTTAATCAATTATTTATTAATATCAGGATGAACTCATGAAATTTATATGATACTTTTAGTAGTGATACAATATTACTTTTCTTGTTTAATTTGTTCCACTTTTGGCCATGGGGGTGAATTGTCAGCTGTACTCTTTATCTGTAGTACAACCCCATCATTGAGAGTTTTATTTTAGCACATATTTACTCTATGGTACTATAAATTGTGCCAGTCATTTCTTGCACGTTTCTCTCCTAGAGTCAACAATTTCTCTAAGAAGACACTTATTGGATAATGGTGATAAATTCCATGTTCTGAGTTCCATGGTACTGTGCCTTCTAAGGCCTCTCTGAAGAGAATGTGTGGAAACATATGTGTGCATATACACATTTATAAACATGCCTACATACAACACTCTATCTATATTTACCGATACATGAGTTAATAAATCTAAACTATTAACATATAGAACATTCTAGCCTCCTCCCTTGCTTATCTATAATCACCTATTTCACAGTGTGAAAAATATTCCCTCATCTGTCAACTGTCTATGAAACTTGATTCCAGTGCAAATGCATAGAAGTATTAGAATTGTTAATCCATACATGGTGGGTTGGTAAATTGTTAATTAGAGTACTGTACTTTCATAGTTTCTTTTGGCTTTATTTTACAGAGTCCATTCATATCCACTATTACTTCTTTTTTAAAGTTTAAAACATATCATTGAAAATGTCTTTAAAGATAATTAATTATGAAAATAATACACATTTACAGGGAATGAGTAGATTTTTTTCCAAAATGTTACACTGAAAAATATAAGAAATTCCTTTACACCCCACTCCCCACTCCCAACTGCATCATTTTTAATTGTATTGATACATAGATCACAAATTACATTAAAAAAATAAGAGGTTCCCATAAACCCCCTACCCCACTCTTCCCACATCAACAACCTCATTCATCATTGTGGTACATTTGTTGCATTTGGTGGATACATTTTGGAGCGCTGCTGCACCACGTGGATTATAGTTTACATTTTAGTTTACACTCTCCCCCAGTCCATTCAGTAGGTTATGGCAGGATATATAATGTCCAGCATCTGTCCTTGCAATATCATTTAGGACAACTCCAAGTCCCCAAATTGTCCCCACATCACCTCTTTTCTTCCCTCTCCCTGCCCTCAGCAACTACTGTGGCCACTTACTCCACATCAGTGCTCAATTTCTTCCATTACCAGTCACAACAATGTGTGAGTATGTGGCTCTCAATCTTGAAGTTTCAGAATCAGCAAGGCCAACTCTTTCTTCATCTCTGAATACTCTATTCTTAAAAAGCTTTTTATATTTTATGGAAGTATATCATTCATACATTAACATGCACACTAAAGATTGTGATCTTACAAAATATACATACATAACATCACACAGGTGTCTCATACATCACCCTTCCACCAACTCTTTGCATTGTGAAACATTTGATACAAACTGTGCATGAACATCATCACAATATTACTACCAACTATAGTTACTATCTTACATTTGGTGTATTTTTTCCCCAACCCATACTATTTTTTAAAATATATTTTATTACAAATATTGTGGACTTGCAAAGCAATCATACAGATGTGTAAATTTCCCATACAATTCCACACCCTGACGGAACATTTGTTACAGATTATGAGACAATATGACCAGACTATTACTACCAATCATGGTCCATTAGCATCCTTTTTTTTTTTTAGAGTCATGCAAACCTTTATCTTTCTCTTTTTTTTTAAGATTTATTTATTTCTCTACCCTTCCCCAGCCCGACCCCAGTTGTCTGTTCTCTGGGTCTATTTGCTGTGTCTTCTTTGTCCGCTTCTGTTATTGTCAGCAGCACAGGAATCTGTGTTTCTTTTTGTTGTGTCATCTTATTGTGTCAGCTCTCTGTGTGTGTGGCACCATTCCTGGGCAGGCTGCACTTTCTTTCGCACTGGGCAGCTCTCCTTCTGGGGTGCCCTCCTTGTGCATTGGGCTCCCCTACATAGGAGACACCCCTGCATGGCAGGGCACTCCTTGCGTGCATCAGGACTGCACATGGGCCAGCTGCACATGGGTCAAGGAGGCCCAGGGTTTGAACTGCAGACCTCCCATGTGGTAGATGGATGCCCGAACCACTGGGCCACGTCCTCTGCCCATAGCATACATTTAGCACACTTTTTCCATACACCTCCTTTATCAACACAGTACAGCTTGACATTTATGTAAGAATATTATAGTATTGCTGTTAACCACAGTCTATAGGTCACACCATCTGTAGTTTTCCATGTATATACAATAGTGATATACATCTGCTCTAGCTCACAGAAGAACTTGCTTGTATTTGCACCCTTAACCACAATTCTCAACTGCCTCTGGGTTTACTGTGTATTTCAGTCCTTCAGGTATTCTTTTATTTTTTTTTAAAGATTTATTTATTTATTTCTCCCCCCCACCATGCCCCAGTTGTCTGTTCTCTGTGTCTATCTCCTATGTTTTCTTCTTTGTCCGCTTCTCTTATTGTTAGTGGCATGGGAATCCGTGTTTCTTTTTGTTGCGTCATCTTGCTGTGTGTTGCCTGCCATTCCTGGGCAGGCTGAAATTTCTTCTGCACTGGACGGCTCTCCTTATGGGGCTCACTCCTTGCGCATGGAGCTCCCTTATGTGGGCATACCCTTGCGTGCATCAGCACTGCACATGGGCCAGCTCCACACGGGTCAAGGAGGCCCGGGGTTTGAACCGCGGACCTCCTATGTGGTAGATGGATGCCCTATCCACTGGGCCAAGTCTGCTTCCCCCTCAGTTATTCTTTAGCTTTCTTTCTATTGACATTTACTTCCCCAGACTAAATTTTTCAGCCACAATCCCATTTATACTCCAGTTACTACTCACTATAGTGTGTTATTATCAACTCTACCCATCACCACACTTTTAAGTCCAGTTAATTAAAACTTCTACAGGAGGAGGCAGGGCAAGATGGTGTCTGAGTGAGTGCAACTGCAAAGAAGCAGCAAAGTGGTGTTGGAGTCTTGCCAGAGCAGGCTGTTTCAGAACCTTGCAAGGCAGGTGGTGTATGGACGTCTGTTTTTTAGAGACAGTGACAGAAGTAGTGCTTGCTAAATGTAGAATTGCAGATTACAAGCACAGAGGTTGAAAGCTGTGGGGAGGCAGGACCCTTCCACTTACGGCTGGTGGCCACAATGTTCCCTGAGAACTGTCAGTTGTGTGGTGGTGTCCCTGGGCACCATGATCCCCAGATACGTGGTCCCCAGGTCTGTGTCCCCTGAGCTCCATAGCCCACATTCCACACACCTACATACTCTGAGTCTGCAGTGTCCTGGGCTTCCCTTTCCCAAGTCCAGCACTTCTGGAGTTCCGGGATTGCCCGAGCCCTCCAATTTTGGACTGACTCCATGAGTGGGAGGGATTCGGGAGGAGGTGCAGCAAAGGGGCCAAGCGAGTGCAGGTTCAATTTTCTGGTTCTTCCTCCCTCCTTTTTCTGTGTATCTGTGCTTCGAGGAGCATACCGGCTGGCTTGGGGAGAGCCTGGGAAGAAAGGAGTAGTGAATCTGCTGACAAAACCCAATTCACCTAAATACCCAGTGATATGAAACTTGGTCTAGGAGAAGGTGGAGTCAGAAAATCAACTAGCCCTCTCATAGCACACCTAAAAGAGAGGGAATGTAGGAGGTGCTTTCCAAGCTTCCAATAGCATACTTGGGGTTCCAGGTGAGCTGTGAGTGCTCTCTCTCTGGAAAACAAAAGTCACTGTTTTCTGTGCAGAGCTGGTTCAACCCACTTGAATCTCCTACTGGACCTCTCAGGCAGCTTTCCTGCTGCCCTGGGTGACAGGGAAGTAAGGAAGGGAAAAGGGGGGAATGTCAAATCCCTAAGCATTTTATTTAACTGCAAAGAGATACCTTGCTTGAAACTTTGTCTGGCATTTTATTGGGTTGTCTTCTTGTTTTCTTCCTCTTTATCCCCCAAGGTCCTTTTTCTCTTTCTTTTTTCTTTTTTCTCTTTTTCTTTTTCTTGCTTACTTACCCCCTCCTTTTTGTCCCTTTTTTTCCATTTCTTTCTTTCATCTCTTCTTTTTTAAATTCTTTAAAATATTAGGTGCTGCAGGGAGTGCTTCACATTTGCTGTATTTCCTCATTCTCCATTCCACTTTTGTGTGTATATTGATTTGGGCCACCAACACTATCCCCTTTCCTCTACATCTTTCTATCCTCCATCATTTATTGTTTCTCTTACATTACACATCTCTTTGTTTGCCCTATTATTTTTCTGAATTTATTTCTAATACCTTTGCACTGTTTTCTGTCTTATATTCACTCTTTATATTACGGTCCTTTCTTTTCTTTTTCCCTCTCTCCTGAACACACTGGCCTTTTAATTCACACTATATTCCTCCCCATATTTAGTTTGCTGTCTCATTATACATACACTACTTTTCATACTGTTATAAGTATACATACCTTACATAAGTCAAATATCCATTCTCCTAGATCACACATGGTTCCTCTTAATATTTATTATCAATGCTACTATTGTTCATTTTTCTTCTCTTACTTCTTTGGCTTTCCCTGACCTTAATATTTTCCTTCAAGTGAACTTAGCCAACAAGGAAATAGAATAAGAAGAACAAAGTGACAAAGAGAAGACTTAACACACATGCAAAAACAACCAATTAAACACCAAACAAGACAAAGAAGCTAAGCAACTGATTAAAACCATCAAGATAAAATGATGACAAGGCAGCAACAAAAAATTACAAACCAAAATAATAATCAGGAAAACATGCTCCAATCCAATGAACAAACTAAAACCAGGAAGAGTAACAGAACATCAAACAAGTAATTAAAGCTCTCAAAACATATATTAGGGACAAATTTCATGAGGTGGAGGAAGAGTTTAAGAATATGAAGAAAACACTTAGAGAGAATACAGAAGAAATTGCAATCATACACAAAAAGGTAACAGCTGTGATGGTGATGAACAGCACAATTCTAGAAATCAAAAATACACTCGACAAATAACAGCAGACTCGAAGAGGCACAGAAAATAATTAGTGGTGTGGAAGAGAGTATATCTGAAATCAAACAGATAGTAGAAGTGATCAATAAAAAGAAAGAAAAATTCCAGCAGGGATTTAGAGACCCGAATGACAATGGAAAACACACAAACATATGCATTACAGGCATCCCAGAAGGAGAAGAGAAGGGAAAGGGGATAGAAGGGGTGTTGGAGGAAATAATGGCTGAAAACTTCCCAAATCTACTGAGGGAGATGGATGTACATGTCCAGGAAGCACAATGCACTCCAAACAGCATAAATTCCAACAGGCCTACCCCAAGACATATACTTGTCCAATTACATGCTAGGCCACAGAAAAAGTCTCAATGAATTCAGAAAGACTGAAATCCTACAGAATAATTTCTCTGACCACAGTGGAATGAAGCTGGAAATCTTCAAGGGACAGAGACCGAGATTTGGCACCAAGAGTTGGAAGTTAAACAGCACTTTTAGAAAAACAGTGGGTCAAGGAGGAAATCACAAAAGAAATTAATAACTACCTTAAAACTAATGAAAATTATAACACAACATATCCAAACTTATGGGATGCAGCAAAAACAATACCGATAGGGAAATTTATAACCATAAATTCATATATCAAAAAAGAAGAAAGAGCTAAAATTGAATAACTAATTGTACAATTGGAGGAATTAGTGAAAAAAAAACAACAAACTAAATACAAAGGAAGAAGAAAGAAAGAAATAACAAAGATCAGTAAAGAACTAAATGAAATAGAAAAAAAGAAAGCACTTGAAAAAATGAACAAAACCAAGAGCTGATTTTTTGAGATCAATAAAAATGACAAACCGTTACCTAGACTAACAAAGAAAAAAAGAAAGAAGATGCAAATATGCAAAATAAGAAATGAGAAAGGAGATATCAACATTGTCCCCACAGAAATAAAGACTATTATAAAAGGATACTTTGAAAAACTATATTCCAAGAAAAAGGACAATTTAGAGGAAATGGACAAATTCCTAGAAACACATAAGCAGCTTACATTGATGAAAGAAGAAACTGATGATCTCAACAAATCAATCACAAGTAAAGAGATAGAATCAGTCAAAAACCTCTCAACTAAGAAGAGCCCTGGGCCAGACAGCTTCACAGGTGAATTCTACCAAGCATTCCAGAAAAAACTAACACCAATCATGTTTAAACTCTTCCAAAAAATAAAAATACAAGGAACATTGCCTAACTCACTCTATGATGCCAACATTACTCTAATACCAAAGCCAAAGACACCACAAGAAGGGAAAATTACAGACCAATCCCTCTAATGAACTTAGACATGAAAATCCTCAAAGAAATACTTGCTAATCATATTCAACAATACACTAAATAAATTATACACCATGACCAAGTGAGATTCATTCCAGGTATGCAAGGATGGGTCAACATAGGAAAATCAATTAATGTAATACACCATATAAACAGACTGAAGGAAAAGAATCACATGATCATATCTATAGATGCAGAAAAAGCATTTGACAAAATACAGCACACTTTCCTAATAAAAACAATGCAAAAGATCAAAATAGAAGGAAACTTTCTCAGCATGATAAAGAGCATATATGAAAAACCCACAGCTAACATCATTTACAATGTTGAAGATCTAAAATCTTTCTCTCTAAGATCAAGAACAAAAGAAGGATGGCCACTATCAGCCCTTCTATTTAACATTGTCTTAGAACTACTTGCTCAAGCACTGAGGGAAGAACCAGACGTAAGAGCCATCCAAATTGGAAAGGAAGAAGTGAAAATTTCACTATTTGCAGATGATATGATCCTATACATAGAAAACCCTGGGAAGTCTACAAGAAATCTTCTAGAACTCATAAATGAGTTCAGTAAAGTCACAGGTTACAAAATCAATATGCAATAATCAATACCATTTCTGTATACCAATAATGATCAATCTGAGGATGAAATCAGGAATCAAATACCATTTCCAATATTAAACTAAAAAAAATACCTAGGAATAAATTTAACTAAAGATGTAAAGGACTTATACACAGAAAACTACAAACACTGCTCAAGGAAATCAAAGAAGACCTAAATAAACGGAAGAATATTCCCTGCACATGGATAGGAAGACTAAATATCATTAAAATGTCTATCCTACCAAAACTGATCTATGGATTCAATGCAATCCCAATAAAAATCCACGCAGCATTCTTTAATGAACTAGATAAACTAACCATGATATTTATTTGGAAAAGAAAGAGGTCCCAAATAGCCAAAGACATATTGAAAAAGAAAAATGAAATTGGAGGAATCACACTACCTGACTCCAAAACATACTACAAAGCTATAGTTGTGAAAATGGCATGGTATTGACAGAAGGATAGACATACTGACCAATGGACTTGAAATGAGAGTTCTGATATAGATCCTCAAATAAACAGCCATATGGTATTCAACAAGGCCACCAAAACCTCTCAACTGTGAGAGAATGGCCTCTTCAACAAATGGTGTCTGGAGAACTGGATATCCATATTTAAAAGAATGAAAGAGGATTACCAATTCACACCTTTTACAAAAATCAACTCAGGATGGATGAAAGACCTAAGTATAAGAGCCAAGACCATAAAGACTTTGGAAAGCAATGTAGGGAAGCATCTACAGGACCTTGTAATAGGAAATGGCTTCATGAACTTCACACCAAAAGCATGAGCAGCCAAAGAACAAATGGATAAATGGGACTTCCTCAAAATTAAGGCCTTCTGCAGTTCAAAGGATTTTGTCAAGAAAGTGAAAAGGGAGTCTACACATTGGGAGAAATTATTTGGTAACCATATATCTTATGGGAGAAATATCCTGCATTTATAAAGAATTCCTATATCTTGAAAATAAAAAGACAAGCAACCCATTTAAAAATGGGAAAAAGATTTTAACAGATGCTTCTCAAAAGAAGTTTTACAAATAGCTAAAAGGCACATGAAAAAATGCTCAAAATCACTAGCTACTAGGGAAATGCAAGTCAAAACACAATGAGATACAATATTACTCCCATAATTCTGGCAGCTATCAAAAAATCAGAGATCTACAGGTGCTGGAGAGAATGTGGAGGAATGAGAACTCTCATCCACTGCTGGTTGGAATGCAGAAAGACCCAGCCATTCTGGAGGACAGTTTGGTAGTTTCTCAAAAAACTAGATACAGATTTACCATATGAACCAGCAATTCCACTGCTGGGTATATACCCAGAAGATCTGAAAACAAGGACACAAGCTGATATACACACACCAATGTTCATAGCAGCACTATCCACTGTTGGCAAAAGTTGGAATCAATCCAAATGCCATCAAGAGATGAATGAATAAATAAAATGTGTATACATACAATGGAATACTACTCAGCTATAAGAACAAATACACTACAAACACATTTGATAACATGGATGAATCTTGAGAACTTTATGTTGAGTGAAGTAATCCAGGCATTGAAGGACAAATACTACATGACCTCTCTGATAAGAAATAAGTAAACCAAGCTGTTTCAGAGAGATAGAAACAGCTTCAGAGTGACTGGATGATATGCTTAAAGGAAGTTGGGGAGTAGAGAAAGTGTGCAAGCTGACACCTGCATGGGTGAAATCTATGATAAGCTGAAGATAAGTATTTGTACAGAGGAGGGATAAAATGGGGGCATAAGGATACCTCGGGGCAGGGCTTTGTGAGCATGAGGGGGGCTGGAGATGAAAGGATGGATCAGATGGCCCAATTTTTGGGGGGACGGTGGGCAGAACATTTGAACATAGGAAACTGTCAGATATGTGGTTGAAATTATAAATTAGAGAAAACTCTAGAAAATATAGTATGGAAGGTTACCTGTTTTAAGATGCTTAAGGCGGGGGGGCTTCTGACACATGGAAAGCTTCTAGGGAGAGTGTCATAATGGGTTATACTATTGGGAGGAGACCCATACAATGAGGGTGAAAGTATACCCACATCCTGGGGAGAACTGATGTTCTCAAATAGAGGGAATTTTACCTCTTGAGAGAATTGGTGGCTCCCAGTGGGTTAGGGCAGTCAAGTATGTCAAGCTCTCAAAATTGTTGCAAGTATCTCTGAATATGGTCCTTCATGTAATGAAGATTGAATGTCACAGTGGGCCCTGAGAGGATTGGGAAAAAGGTGTTGAATAGATGGAATCAGTGTAACTGTGGGTCAATGGAAGTATTCCATAAGATCATGCAGTGATGGATATAGGACATGTTAAATTACACCAAAAATGTATTAAAATCTATAGGCTAAAATATAAATGATAATGTAAAACATAAGATAACTAAAAATTTAGAAAATTGTATAGTCTAAAATATAAACCATAATGGAAACTCAAATAGAATCATGTTTGAAAGCTATTGTTTCAATATCTGTACATGAACTGCAGCAAATAGAATATGAACATGTAGAAAGATCAATATTTGTGAAGGGACAAAGGGTTTGATGTTGCATATGTGGGAGTACCATATATTGTATATGTGAATTATTGTGATCTAAAACTTATGTAAAGATAAACTTAATAGCTGGAAGAAGAAAAAAAAAGAAAGTATGTAGACACAGAGGAAGAAATTGAAGAAATTGCCTTGCCACGGTACATGCAGGGCAACACCTACAGCAGTGATGAAAGGCAAAATGTTAAAACAAAACTTTCAGTTTTTCATTTTTTGATACTCCAATTTATTTTTCCTTTTTAAAATTTTTCTAAATTAGTATATATTCTATATCTAACCTTTAAACCCATTATTATATCCCATTTTGCTATTTATGGAATCTGGCAATATATTAGGCTTCCTTTTTAAAGAAGTTTTGGAGTACAGAAGGGTTCAACTATGGCAGGGGAGGAATACTGGTGTGGTGTGTTATTGAAAGGGGGCACGTGATTGGGAGGGAGTTCTCCATGGGGTTTACACAGGGTACATGAAAATGTTTGGATATTTTCGTAGTGGTTTCAGTTAAAAATGACAACTGAGGGAGTGCTGAGTTCTAATCCAGGGGAACTCTATCACATTCCCAATTGAACAGCAACAATACCCCAAGTGCAATGTCAAAAACCAATAAAGATGGGCGGCCCAGCAATGAGCCCTTGATACTGATGGCTATGATTATGAGCTTGTGTGCCTGAAATATGAACTAGGCGTAGAGCTGCAAGGTGCCGAAGAGTTACCTCCTGAGGACCTCCATGTTGCTCAAATGTGGTCACTAAGCCAAACTTAGCATGTAAATGCATTATCTTCCCCCCAGCATGGAACACGACTTCTGGGGATGAACCTCCCTGGTGCCAAGGCATTACTACCAAGCACCATTTGATGATGTAATTAGAAAAAGACCTTAAATAAAAGGGTCAACTCAGACCAGCAGAATATCTCAGCCTACATGTAATATCAAGTGTTTAAAACTGCTTTTTGTCTTTGGAAAAAAGGGGGAAATGGAAAGGACAAATGAGTTTGTATGGCTATGATTCTCCAAAAACAGTTGGGAGGTCATCAGTGGAGTAACGTTTATGCACATCTCAGAAGGGTCCCAGAGACAGCCAAAGTAGATAGAAACCCAGGTACTGGTTCTCCTGAGGGCTACAGAGACCCTATGTTCATGGCAGATGGCTCTGCAGTTCAGTGCCATGTCAGTTGGCCCTGCTTTGAGTTTGCGTTCCTGAGTGAGATGGAGTTAGACTCAGATGTGATCTTTCTACACATGCCTCTTCTGTTACTTTTACCAGACCTGTAGTTGGCTTTGGGTTTCGGGTATACTCAGGAGACCTGAATGTCTGGACTGTCCATGTGACAGTCAGGCCCTGAACCTCAGCAGGCTTGCAACTCCTACCCTCTGGTTTATTGCTTTTATCCTGGCCTGCTAACAGGGAGGTGAAGAAGGTCAACCACCACACCAGGGAGCCAAGAGTGCCTACAACTGAAAGCAGGAGAATTGCATCCATCATCCATGTGGAATGTTAGCCCCTTCTTGATGTAGAGGTGGACTGGAGAGAACCATCCCAGGGTCTACAGGATGGAGGAGTAGGATATAGATTAGAGTTGACTTACTGGTGTTCTGCTGGGGAACTATTGTGATTAGTAAGGGAAGAAATTGTAGTAGTGATGTGAAGAAAATGGTCACAGTAGCCACTGATGTTAGGGAGAAGGAAGAAAAGATATGATGTGGGTGCATTTTCAGGATTTGGAGTTGTCCTGGGTAATGATGCAGGGACAGATGCTGGACATTGTGTGTCGTGCCATGGCCCACTGGGTGGACTGGAGAAGAGTGTAGACTATTATGTAGACCACTGTACATGTCATGCTGCAGTGCTCCAAAATGTATTCACCAGGTGCAGTGAATGTGCCATGATGATGCAAGAGGTTGTTGTTATGGGAGGAGTGGGGTGAGGGTGGTGGGAGGTATAAAGGGGCCTGTTATTTTTTTAATGTAACATGTAAAAGAAAATAAAGAAAAAAACTTCTACATACATTAAGCATCTTTATTCTCAAAACTCCTCTTATCTCCTAATAACATATACAATTCCATGTGTTTATTATTTGTATTTAGTTTATATTAATGAGACCATGCAATATTTGTCCTTTTGTGTCTGGCTTACTTCACTTAGTATAATGTCTTCAAGACTCATCCATGTTATCACATATGTCCCAATTTCATTTCTTCTTACTGCAGCATAATATTCCTTTGTATAGACCACATTTGTTTTTACATTAAATCATGAAGGGACACTTGAGTTGTTTCCATCTTTTGGCAATTGTGAACAACTTCGCTATGAACATTGGTGTGCAGATTTTTGTTTATGGCCTAGTTTTTAGTTCTTCTGGATATATTCCTTGTAGAGGAATTGCTGGATCATGTGACAGTTCTATATTTATCTTCCTATGGAACCTCCAAACTGTATTCCATGAAGGCTGCACCATTTTACACTCCCACCAACAGTGAAGGAGTGTTCCTGTTTCTCCACATCCTCTCCAGCACATATTGTTGTCTGTTTATTTTTTTTAATAATGGCCTTTCTATGTGGTCTTAAATGATATCTTATTGTTGTTTCAATTTGCATTTCCCTAATAGCTAGTGATATGAAACATTTATTCATGTGCTTTTTGGCCATTTGTATTTCCTCTTTGGAGAAATGTCTATTTAAATCTTTTGTCCATTTTTAAATTTATTGCTTGCTTTTTTATTGTTGTGTTGTATGATCTCTTTACATAGCATGGAAATCAAACCCTTATCAGATAATTGGTTTCCAAATATTTTCTCCCGTTGTCTTGATGACTTTTCACCTTCTTGATCAAGCCCTTTGAATCATAGAAATGTTTAAGTTTGAGGAGGTCCCATTTATCCATGCTTTCTTTTTTTGCTCGTGCTTTTGGTGTAAGGTTTATGAATCCTTCACCTACCACCAGGTCTTGAAGATATTTTCCTACATATTCTTCTAGAAGCTTTATTGTACTTCCTTTTATATTCAGGTCTTTTGTCAACTTTGAGTTTATTTTTGTATAATATGTGAGATAGGGGTCTTCTTTCTTTCTTTTGGCTATGGATATCCAGTTCTCCCAACAAAATTTTTTGAATAAGCTTTTCTTCCCCAACTGGGAGGGCTTGACAGGATTGTCAAAAATCACTTGGCCATAGATGTGAGTGTCTGTTTCTGAACCATCAATTCGGTTCCATTGGTCTATGTGTCTATGTTTATGACAATACCATGTTGTTTTTACCACTGTAGCTAATTATATGATTTAAAGTCTGTAAGTGAGAGTCCTCCAACATCATTTTTCCTTTTGAAAATGTTTCTGGCCATTTTGGGACTCTTACACTTCCACATAGACTTGATAATTGTGTTTTCCATTTGCTAAAAAAAAAATACTGGTGGAATTTTTATTTGTATTGCATTGAATCTGTATATCAATTTGGGTAGAATTGACATCTTAATGATATTTAGTCTTCCAATCCATGAGCAAGAAATGTTATTCCAATTATTTAGGTGTTTTAAATTCCTTTTTGCAACGCATTATAGTTTTCTGAATACAAGTGTTTTGCATCCTAGGTTAAGTTTATTCCTAAATATTTAATTCTTTTTGTTGCTATTGTACATGGAGTGTTTTTCTTGACTTCTTCCTCAGATTGTGCATTTTTCATGTAAAGAAACACTACTGATTTTTTCTTATTTATCTTGAATCCTGACACTCTACTGAAATAATTTATTAGCTCTAGCAGCTTTGTTGTAGATTTTTCAGGACTTTCTAGATATATAATCATCATCTGCGAATAGTAAAAGTTATAATTCTTCTTTTCCAATTTGTATGCCTTTTATTTCTTTTTCTTGTCTAATTGCTTTAGCTAGAAACTCTACCACTACATTGAGGAACAATGGGGTTAGTGAGCATCCTTGTCCTTTCCCTGATGTCAGTCAGAAAGTTTTCAGTCTTTCACCATTGAATACAATGTTAGCTGTGGGTTTTTCTTATATGGCTTTTATCTAGTTGAGAAGTTTCCTTCAATTCCTATTTCTTTGCATATTTTTCTCAAGAAAGGATACTGTATTTTGTCAGATGCCTTTTCTGTGTCAATTGATAAGATCATGTGATTTTTCTTCTTTGACTTATTAATGTGGTGTATTACGCTGATTGATTTTCTTGTGTTGAACCAGACTTACATGCCTTTTATATAATCCACTTGATAAAGAAGGATAATTCTTTTAATGTGTTGTTGGATTTGATTAACAAGTATTTTATTGAGGATTTTTGCATCTATATTCATTAGAGAAATGGGCCTATAACTTTATTTTTTTGTAATAGCTTTATTTGGCTTTAGTGTGAGGGTTATATTGGTTTCATAGAATGAGTTTTGTAGCATTCCTTCTTGTTCAATTTTTTGGAAGAGCTTGAGTCACATTGGTATTAAATCTTCTTTGAATGCTTGGTAGTACTCACCTGTGAAACTGTCTGTTCAAGGGCTTTTCATTGTGGGGAACTGTTAAATGATTGTTTCAATGTCTTTACTTGTGATTGGTTTGGTGAGTCTTCTATTTCTTTAAGCATCAGTGTAGGTTGTTTGTACATTCTTAGGAAGTTTTCTATTTTATCTACATTGTCTAGTTTTTTTAGCGTAAAAGTAGCATAAAATTGTTCATACTCCCACTAAAATGAACTACAAAATCTATACAGTCTGACTCATGTCTATCTATTCTCACTTCTCCCTCATTGGATTCCAGAGCCTCTGTCTTCTTCAATGCACCTGTCAAACTTGGGGTCTATGATCAGCTTGTCCCCATGTTTGTAATATCATTTTCTACATCTATGTCCCCTTTCCCTTCCTAGTCTCAATTCCTGCTCCTCCTCGAGGTATCTTCTCTAATTTCCTTACCATGGAAGGCTTTTTCTTATTGCCATATCCAGATTAGGACATCCCATTCTATTTTCTCCTTGCATCCTGACTCGACCTTCAAAGGCCAATGCCAACAATTGAACTTTTCAGTTAGAATAATGAGGACAGTTTCTGGCTCTATGGTATTCAATTTTGTATCTTCATGGAATAAATACTTAAGCTGTATTAATGCAGACATGTTGAATGAATGAACATACACACATGAAATGAACACTGGACCCAAAAGAATAACATTGGACAATTTCAGCCAAATTTGTCCAGCTTGTGATGATTTTAAATAACCCTGTGCTTTAATGTGCTTGTTTTTCCTTCCCTAAACTTTCTCTTAGACCTCTGGCTTTCTTTTAAACATTCAGTCCATCAATTTGATAACAGCGTACTTTATTTACTGTTGAGCTTCCATTCTTTCCTTGTCCACACATCGTACTTTTTCTAGTGGACTTTCTGCTTGTTTCTGTAGATGGTCCCTGTATAATTTTGATATAATTCACTATTGACTAGATCTATGTTAAATAATTTATTCCACTTGTGGCTTGACCATTCATTGCCAAGCAGAAAATATCAGTATTAATGTAATTAACATTCATTAAACTTTTCCTTTAAGGTTGATGATATATGATGATACATGTCTTATTAAACAAATTTTCTCCTTTGAAAATGAAAACATTCTTCTCTTTTTTGTTTCTTTAAGGTTTTTATTTTTACATTTAGAATTACAATTTTCCTGATATTGATGAATCTGCATGTGACCAATTTGTTTCTAGATATTTGGTTCATTTTATTTCCTTTTTTCCTTATGATGAAACAACATTATTGTGACTTCAAAAAAGTGACCATGGTGGACGATGGGTATGGGGAAAGGCAGGAAGAGATGAGAGGTGGAGGCGTCTTTGGGACATGGAGCTGCCCTGGATGGTGCTTCAGAGGTAATCGCCGGACATTGTAAATACTCACAGGGCCCACTGAATGGAATGGAGGAGAGTATGGGTCATGATGTGAACCATTGTCTATGAGGTGCAGAGGTGCCCAAAGATGTACTTACCAAATCCAATGGATGTGTCATGATGATGGGAACGAGTGTTGTTGGGGGGTGGGTTGGGGTTGAATGGGACCTCACATATATATTTTTAAGGTAATATTATTACAAAGTCAATAAAAAAGGAAAAAAAATAGGAAATTTACAGCACCATCCAGGGCAGCTCCATATCCCAAAGACGCCTCCACCTCTCAACTCTTCCTGCCTTTCCCCATACCCATCGTCCACCATGTCCACTTTTCCCAATCCAATGCCACCTATTCTATGTGGACATTGGATTGGTTGTGTCCATTGCACCTCTATGTCAAGAGGAGGCTCAGATTCCACCTGGATGCTGGATGCAATCCTCCCATTTTCAGTTGTAATCACTCTAGGCTCCATTGTGTGGTGGTTGTCCTTCTTCAACTCCATCTTAGCTGAATGTGGTAAGTCCAATAAATCAGATTATAGGTGCTGGAGTCTGTTGAGGCTCAGGACCTGGCTATCACATTGTCAGTCCAGAGATTCAAATATCCTAAATATATCTTAAACCACAACATTAACTGCACCTCCAGCACATTAGCATGAAAGTCTTATGAAGGGAGATCCCATCTGAGTCCAGATTCATCACACATAAACACCATTTCCAAAGAGGGGCCATCTGACCTGGTAGTTAACCCCATCGGCCATGACCATAACTCCTATGGGTCTCTTTAGCCCTCAAAGGAACCAATATTTGGGGGTTGTATCTGCTTTATCTGTCTCTCTGACTCTGCTCAGTTGTGCATGAGGGCAATCCTTCTGCCAGCCTCCAGACTCTTTTTTAGAAACTCGTAGCCATATAAACTCATTTCTCCTTTCCATTTCCCCCTTACTTTAGGTCAAACAGCATTTTAAAGTCATGGTATTTTATGTAGACATGGATATTCTGCGGATCCGCATTGAACCTTCCGTATAAGGTCATTTTCTAGTTGCATCATCAGTTGGTAGTTGATAGTGGTCCCTCGTTGCCAGGGAGGCTCATCCCCGGGTGTCATGTCCCATGCTGGGGGGAAGGCATTGCATTTACATGCTGAGTTTGGCTTCGAGACTGGCCACATTTGAGTAACATGAAGGCTGACAGGAGGAAATTCCCAGGCACAATGTTGCTCTAGGCCTTGTTCTTATTTTAGGTTTATCAGCTCACAAGCATAGTCATTAGCATCAGGGGCTCACTGTTGAACCCTCACTCCCTCCCGGTCCCCGCCACTGTACCTGGGAGACTGTCGCTGCTCCCCTAGGGACCACAACAGAGCACCACTGGCCAGGAACCCAGTACCCCCCCTACTGTGGTTTTTAATTGTTGCCACTATGAATATATCCAAACATTACCATGCACCCTGGACGTATGTTCTGTACAGCTCCCTGTCAGCCATATATCACCTGTCATTGGTATCCCATACCAGTATCCCTCCATTGCCATTGTTGAAACACTCTGTGATCCAGACCTCCCCAAAATTTGAAGCCTAATATAATGTCATGGTCCCTTACTAGGGAATGGCATATAGCGATGGGTTTAAAGGATAGATAAAGAACTTGTAAATTTCCTATTTTTAATGGCCTTATAAGATTTTGATGCAAATGTTAAACCATAATCATAAATGGAGGTATTTTCCCATTTTTTTCCTATTCCTTGGAAAAGTTTGAGTAAATAAATATTATTTTTTCCTTGAAGGTTTAGTGGAATTCCCCAATAAGGCCATTGGTCAATATGAAAATTTATGAGAATGTTTTAAACTATGGATTCAATAACTGAAGAAGATATGAAACTTTTCAGATTTTTAATTTTGGGGGCCTATTTTTTGGCAACTTTTATTTTTCTAGGAATAGGTGAATATCATTTATTTATTTGTCTTTATTTTTTTAATATTACATTAAAAAAATATGAGGTCCCCATACACCCCCCAACGCCCTCACCCCACTTTCCCCCCATAACAACAACCTCCTCCATCATCATGATACATTTATTGCATTTGGTGAATACATCTCTGAGCACCACTGCACCTCATGGTCAATGGTCCACATCATAACTCACACTCTCCCATGTTGCACCCACTGGGCCATGGGGGGACATACAATGTCTACTAACTGTCCATGCAGCACCAACCAGAACAACGTCAAGTCCTGAAAATGCCCCCACATCTCATCTCTTCCTGCCATTCCCTACCCCCAGCAGCCACCATGACCGCTTTCTCCACACCAATGCCACATTTTCTTCGATTACTAATCACAATATTTCATGAATAGAATATCAGTAAGTCCACTCTAATCCATACTCTATTCCTCCATCCTGTGGACCTTGGAATGGTTGTGTCCACTCCACATCTATATCAACAGGAGAGGCTTGTGAACAAAGATCACATCTGAGTCCAGCTCCATCACACAGAAAAACAAACTCCAAAGTAGGGCCAACTGACATGGCACTGAATTCCAAGTGCCATGACCATAGGACTTGTGGATCTCTGTAGCCCTCCAAAGAACCAATACCCGGGGTTATATCTACTTTATCTGTCACTGGGACTCTGCTGAGTAATGCATAAGGGCAACCCCTTTGATAATCTCCTGGATCTTTTTGGAGACTCACGGCCATATAGACTAATTTGTCCTTTACATTTCCCCCTTTGATTCAGGTCACACAGCATTTTTAACTCCTGGTATTATATGTAGATTGAGATATTTTGCTGGCCCGAGTTGACCTTTTATTCAAGGTCATTTTCTAGTTATATCATCAGCTGGTACTTGGTAGTAATCCCTCCATGCCAGGGAGGCTCATTCCTGGGAGTCATGTCCCATGCTGGGGGGGAGGCAATGCATTTACATGCTGAGTTTGGCTTTGATACTGGCCACATTTGAGCAACACCAAGGCTCTCAGGAGGTAACTCTTAGGCACCCTGCAGCTCTAGGCCTTATTCTTATTTCAGGTACACAGCCTCACAAGCATAGTCATTAGTACCAAGGGCTCATTGTTGGACCTGACTTATTTTTTGGTCTTTGCTATTGCACTTGGGGGATTGTTACTGTTTCTTTAGGGGCTGTGGTAGAGCTCCCCTGGCTAGGAACTCAGCACTCCCTCAGTTGTTTTTAATTGTATCCACTATGAAAATATCCAAACATTTTTATGTACCCTGGATATATGCCCTGTAGAACATCCTGCCAACCATGTGTCCCCTGTCAATAACATCCTACACCAGTATTCCTCCCCTGCAATTGATGAACCTCTCTGTGATCCAAAACATCATGAAAAGTGAAACCCAATATATTGCCAGGTTCCATTAATAGTAAAATGGAATATAGTGATGAGTTTAAAGGTTAGATATAGAATACATATTAACTTGGAAAAATTAAGGTAAAAATAAATTGGGGTATCAAAAAATTTAAAAATGCAAAAGCTTTGTTTTGGATGTTTTAACTTCTGTCACTGCAATAAGTGTTGCCCTGTATGAAAATGGGCAAGGCAAGTACTTCCATCTTTTCCTCAGTGTCTATGTCCTCTCTTTTTCTTTTCTTTTCTCCTAATTATTGAGCTTCTCTTCACAAGAGCCCTAGATCACAGTAATTCATATATACAATATACAGTACTCCCACACATCCACCATAAAACCTTTTCCCTTCCACAGTGATATTCTAATAACTTATTCATATCATATTTACTGAAACTGATGTACAGACTCTGAGACAATAGCTTTCAAACAAGGTGACATCTGTGCTTAAATCGTGGTCCACACTTTAGGATACACAGGTTTCTAAATTTTTAGTTATCCTATTTTTTACATTATGGTTTACATTATTAGTCTGTCGTCCCCTATATGTTTATGGTGTAATATCACATGTTTTATATCCATCCTTGTGTACTCTCGCGAAACTCCTCTCTTACCCCTACATTTACCTTGGTTCTATCCATTCAACATCCATTTTCCCCTCCCCTTGGGGTCCACAGTGACAGTCAACCTCCATTTCCCAAGGAGTCATGTACAGAGATACTTGCAACAGTGTTCAGGGCCTGACTTGCTCAGCTGTCCTAATGCCCTGGGAGCCATCCTTTCTCTCGAGAGATACAGTTCCCTCTATTTGATGGCATTAGTCCTCCCCAGGATGTGGGTCCACCCCCACTCTCACTTCTTGGGTCTCTACCCAATGGTACAACCCACCCTGGCAAAATGAGCATTCAGACATTCCCCAGGAGTCCATCCCACATCAGACCATACCATCCGAGCATCCTAAACAGGTAACACTCCTAATTACATTTTGATATGATTTTCTCAGTATTTTACTCTTAACCAACACCTGACTCTCTCCTATGTTCATATGTTGCCCCTCTCTCCTCCCAATTTTTGGGCAATATTACCCATCCGCCCATCCCTAGCCCCCCTCAAATCTGCAAAGTCCCATCCAAAGGCAACCCCTTGCCCCCATTTTATCTCTTCTTTGTGCTCATACTTACCGCCAGATCATCATAGATTCCACACCAGCAGACGTCGGCTCACATCCTTCCTCCACCCCCCGATTTCCTGTAAGCCTATCTTCCAGTCTGTAGCTCTCTGAAGCAGCTTGCTTATTTGATATCATTGAGGTCATGTAGTATTTGTCCTTCAATGCCTGGGTTGCTTCACTCAATATAAGGTTCTCAAGATTCATCCATGTTATCACGTGTGTTTGTAGTGTATTTGTTCTTACATCAGAGTAGTATTCCATTGTATGTATATACCACATTTTATTGATCCACTCGTCTGTTCATGGGCATTTAGGTTGATTCCAACTTTTGGCGATAGTAAACAATGCTGCTATGAACATTGGTGTACATATATCGGCTTGTGTCCTTGTTTTCAGTTCTGCTGGGTATATACCCAGCAGTGGTTTTGCTGGGTCATATGGCAAATCTGTGGTTAGCTTTTTGAGAAACCACCAAACTGTCCTCCAGAATGGAGGGTTTGGTGGCTTTATCACATATTATATGGCTATATATATGAGGTTCTATATCATAACTTTCAATTCAATTCCATTGGTCTGTGTGTCTCTCCTTAGGCCAATACCATGGTGTTTTCATTACTGTTGCTTTGTAGTATGTTTTGAAGTCAGGTAGTGTGATTCCTCGAATTTCATTTTGCTTTTTCAATATGTCCTTGGCTATTTGGGCCTCTTTCCTTTCCAAATAAATTTCATAGTTAGTTTTTCTAGTTCCTTAAAGAAGGCTGTGTTGGTTTTTATTGGGATTGCATTGAATGTGTAGATCAGTTTTGGTAGGATAGACATCTTAGTAATATTTAGTCTTCCTATCCATGAACAGGGAATATTCTTCCATTTATTTAGGTCTTCTTTGATTTCCTTGAACAGTCTTGTATAGTTCTCAGTGTATAAGTTTTTTACATCTTTAGTTAAATTTATTCCTAAATATTTTATTTTTTACTTACTATTGTAAATGGTATTTGTTTCCTGATTTCCTCCTGATCTTGCTCATTATTGGTGTACAAAAATGCTACTGATTTTTGCACATTGAACTTATAACCTGCGATTTTCCTAAACTCATTTATCAGTCCTGGAAGCTTTGTTGTAGATCTCTCAGGGTTTTCTATGTATAGGATCATGTCATCTTCAAATAATGAAATTTTGACTGCTTCCTTTCCAATTTGAATATTTTTATGTCTGGTTTTGCCTCAGTGTTTCAGCAAGTACTTTTTAGACAATGTTAAATAGAAGGGGAGACAATGGGCATCCTTGTCTTGTTCCTGACTTTAGAGAGAAGGAATTTAGGATTTCTCCATTGTAAACGATGTTGGCTGTGGGTTTTTCATATATACTCTTTATCATGTTAAAAAAATTGCCTTGTATTCTGATCTTTTGGAGGATTTTCATCAAGAAAGTGTGCTGTAATTTGTCAAATGGTTTTTCTGCATCTATAGATATAATCATGTGATTTTTTGTCCTTCAATCTATTTATACGGTGTATTACATTGATTGATTTTCTTATGTTGAACCATCCTTGCATACCTGGAATGAATCTCACTTGGTCATGGTGTATAATTCGTTTAATGTGTTGTTGAATACAATTAGCAAGTATTTTGTTAAGTATTTTTGCATCTAGGTTCATTAGAGAAATTGGTCTGTAATTTTCTTTTCTTGTGGTGTCTTTGTTTGGCTTTGGTACTAGGGTAATGTTGGCATCATGGAAGGAGTTCAGCAATGTTCATTCTGTTTCAGTTTTTTGGAATAGTTTCAGCAGGATTGGTGTTAGTTCTTTCTGGAATGTTTTGTAGAATTCACCTGTGAAGTCGTCTTGCCCTGGGCTCTTCTTAGTTAGGAGGTTTTTAATGACTGATTCTATCTCTTTACTTTGATTGGTTTGTTGAGATCATCAATTTCTTCTTTTGTCAATATGGGCTGCTTATGTGTTTCTAGGAATTTGTCTGTTTCCTCTGAATTCTCATTTTTGTTGGAATATAGTTTTTCAAAGTATCCTCTTATGATAGTATTTATTTCTGTGGGGTCAGTGGTGATATAGCCTTTCTTGTTTCTTATTTGCATCTTTTTTCTTTTTTTTTCTTTTAGTCTTGCTAAAGATTTGTCAATTTTGTTGATCTTCTAAAAAAACAGCTCTTGGTCTTGTTTATCTTTTCAAGTGCTTTCTTATTTTTTATTTTGTTTAGATCTGCTCTTATCTTTGTTATTTCCATTCTTCTTCTTCCTATTAGATTACTTTGTTGTTGTTTTTCTAATTCCTCCAAATGTGCAGTTAGTTCTTCAATTTTTGCTCTTTCTTCTTTTTGATATATGAATTTATGGCTATCAATTTCCCTCTCAGTACTGCTTTTGCTGCATCCCATAAATTTTTGTATGTTGTGTTATCATTATCATTTGTTTCAAGGTAGTCTTTGATTTCTTTTGAGATTTCCTCTTTGACCCACTGTTTTTCTAAGAGTGTGCTGTTTAATTTCCAAATCATGGTCTGAAATCTGGGCCACTGACCCTTGCAAATTTCCAGCTTCACTCCACTGTGGTCAGAGATATTATTTTGTATGATTTCGATCTTTCTGAATTCATTAAGTCTTTCTTTGTGGCCTAGCATATGGTCTATCTTGGAGAATGATCCATGTGCACTTGAGAAAAATGTATATCTTGCTGTGTTTGGGTGTAATGATCTATATATGTCTATTAGATCCAGCTCCTCTAATATACTGTCCAAATGTTTTGTTTCTTTAGTGATTCTCTTTTGAGATGTTCTGTCCAGAGTTGATAATGGTGTTTTAAAATCCCCCACTATAATTGTAGATGCATCTATTCTTTCACTTAGTTTTTCCAGCGTTTGCCTCACATATTTAGAGGTGCCCTTGTTAGGAGCATAAATATTTATGATTGTTTCATCTTCTTGACAGATTTTCCCTTATACTAAAATGCAGTATCCTTCTTTGTCTCTCAACATAGTTTCACATTTAAAGTCTATTTTGTCTGATATTAATATAGCTACTCCTGCAATTTTTTGATTATTGTTTGCTTGTAAAATTATTTTCCAGCCATTCACTTTCAACCTCCATGAGTCTCTGGGTCTAAGATGTGTCTCTTGTAGACAGCATATAGATGGGTCATATTTCCTTAACCAATGTCCCAGTCTGAATCTTTTGATAGGTGAGTTAAGTCCGTTGACATTCAGTGTTATCACTTTCAAGGAATTATTTGTGTTAGCCATATTTTGATTGTAGTTGTGTTTTTCATATTTTGTGTGCTTTTTTTTCCCCTTGTCTTTTTGTCTTTTTTGTTGCTCTTACACTCTCCTCGAACTCTGCCTGTCCTGTTTTTTCCTTTCTTCCTGTAGAATTCTCTTTAGAATTTCTTGAAGGGAAGGTTTCTTGTTCTAGATATGTGCATGTACACATCTTAGTATATACACATATATTTCCTTATACTCTCTGCAGAGAGGCCCTCAAGGCTGCAGTAACAATGAGCAGAGATAATGCCCAGGCTCTAGGTTTTAAAACCATTCTCCAATAAATGCCTTCTTAGAGAAATTGCTCTTTCTAGGAAAGAAATATGCAAGAAGGATCTGGAATATTTTGTAGTACCAAAAAGTAAATAGATGTAAAATGAACCCCTCAATGATAGGGTTATAGTAAAGAGCAATAGAATGCACTGCAAAGAGCTACCATGGCTAAAAAGTAGAACAAATTGAAAATCAACAACAAAAGTAGTATCGTATCACACCCCAAAGTTTGAAATAAATGTCAGGAGTCAATCCTGTCAGAATTGAGCCAACTTCCCTCTAGAGTCTGTAGGACTTGGGTTGTCTTTGCCATGTTTACTACCTTTTGGCTCCCAGCTCTGAACCCTTCAACTAAGGCCCTATGGAAAGTTTCTAATCAGTTGGGCCTGGTCATGTCATTGGGATCCAATTGGGGCTCCTTGTCTGGGAACTGTGTGTGGGCATATTGATCCCTGTCCAGGCTTCCCCCAGATGGGTGCTCCTTGAGCCAGGTGAAAGCTCCTTTGTGACTCACATTCTCTCCTTGAAGTTGAGTAAGGTCATAAGGAGCTGCTTACAGTCAGTCAGCCCAGGTGGGTTTGCAGGTTTGAATGATAGACTGGAAGAGGTCCATCATGACCTGAGGCTTCTCAAGGTATGTGGGGTGTGACTTTTCCAGATAAAGAGATCAGTAGTAGTGAAGTGTCCTCCTTGTATATGGTCATCAGAATCATAATAAATTGGAGCCCAGGCTTCAGAGAGAGGGAGCTGTAGGGTGGCCCTTCTCCCTGCTCCACCTGTCCCTGGGGCTCCTCGTGGTCTGAGTTGTCATCTTTCAGGGACTCCTTCCTGAGTGATGGCCAGCACTATGCTGCCAGTGGTCAAGATTGGAAGTGATGCTTGAGTCTGGCGCCTTAGGCCGAGGACAGCCTTCATGTTGCTCAAATGTGTCCAGTCTCGAAGCCAAACTCAGCATGTAAATGCAATGCCTTCCCCCCAGCATGGGACATGACACCCGGGGATGAGCCTCCCTGGCACCGAGGGATCACTATCAACTACCAACTGATGATGCAACTGGAGAATGACCTTGAATGGAAGGTTCAATGCAGATCAGCAGAATATCCCTGTATACATAAAATAACATGACTTTAAAATGCTGTTTGACCTAATCTAAGGGGGAAGTGGAAAGGAGAAATGAGTTTATATGGCTACGAGTCTCTAAAAAAGAGTCTGGAGGCTGCCAGAAGGATTGCCTTTATGCACAATTGAGCAGAATCTAAGAGACAGATAAAGTAGATACAACCCCCAGATATTGGTTCCATTGAGGGCTAAAGAGGCCCATGGGTGCTAATGTCATGGCAGATGGGATTAACTGCCATGTCAGATGGCCCGTCTTTGGAGCTGGTGTTTATGCGTGATGAATCTGGACTCAGATGGGATCTCTCTTCTTAAGACTTTCATGCTGCTGTGCTGGAGTTGTAGTTGGTGTCGGGGCTTAAGATATATTTAGGGGATCTGAATCTCTGGACTGACAATGTGATAGCCAGGCCCTGAGCCTCAACAGACTCCAGCACCTACAATCTGATTTATTGGACTCACCTCACTCAGCTAAGATGGAGTTGAAGAAGGATAACCACCACACCACGGAGCCTAGAGTGCCTACAACTGAAAGCGAGAGGATTGCATTCAGTATCCATGAGGAATCTGAGCCTCCTCTTGACATAGATGTGCAATGGACACAACCAATCCAATGTCCACAGAGAAAAGGTGGCATTGGAGTGGGAAAAGTGAACATGGTGGCTAATGGGTATGGGGAGTGGCAGGAAGAGACGATATGTGGAAGTGTCTTAGGGACTTGGAGCTGCCCTGGATGGTGCTTCAGGGGCAATCACCCGACATTATAAATCTTCACAGGGCCCACTGGATGGAATGTGGGAGAGTATCGGCCATGATGTGGACCATTGACCATGAGGTGCAGAAGTGCCCAGAGACATACTTACCAAATGAAATGGATGTGTCATGAAGATGGGAATGAGTGTTGCTGCGGGGGGAGTGGTGGGGTGGGGGTGGTGGGGTTGAAGGGGTCCTCATATATTTTTTGTAATGTAATATTTTTACAAAATCTATTAAAAAAATTTTTTTTAAAAATTGGTTTTAACATAAAAAAAAAAGATTGGTGGAAACAGCCGTTGCAGAGGTGCAGAGACTGCATTGTTTGGGGAAAGCGGCTGCGGGAGTGGCTGCGAGAGTGGCTGGGCCATGTTGCTTGAAGAAATTGCCTGCAGAACCTCCTGTGGGAGCGGCTGCTGCAGCAGCTGCGCTGTGTTGCTTGGAGAAAGCAGCTGCGAAACCGGCTGTGGAAACAGCTGCAGGAGCAGCTGGCTCCTGTTTCTTGGAGAAAGCGGCCGTGGAACTGAACGGGCTGTGGAAAGGACTGTGGAAGTGGCTGTAGGAACAACTGGGCTGTGTTGCTTGGAGAAAGCAGCTGCAGAATCGGCTGTGGGAATGGCTGTGGAAGCGGCTGCAGGAATGGGTGCGAGGAAGTGCTGCTCAGGGAGGACGGTGGGTGTGGGGCCAGTGAGGTCACGCTGTTCAGGAAGGATGGCAGTGGAGACAGCTGTCAGGTTAGCGAGGTCATACTGCTCAGGGAGGACAGCAGTGGAGATGGCCTTCAGGGCAGCGAGGTTGCATTGCTTGGGGAAATTGGCTCATCCTCACTCCTCGGCACTGGCACTGTAGGAAAAATCTCATAAGGTGGTGGCCCCTCTAGAATAGGTGGGTTGTCACTAGATTTGGGGCTTACTTTCTCTGGACCCTTTGCAAGGCACCTGTTTGACCTGGTTCCTGAGACAGCACCTGTGGGCTTTTGTATCAGGCAAATCCTGGCTTCCTTACTCGTACATTTCCTTAACTAGGGCGGACTTTGACTTGCAGTGTCCTGCCAGGCATCAATGTAGGGGAAGTGGCCAGGGCACTCTGGTTTTCTCGTTAACATCTCATGGACTTTACAGATGATCCGGGGTCAAAGGTGCCCTCCTGGGGCCAGCCCATGCCAAAAGCCAGCCATTGTAGTTCACAAAGCATTCTAACATTTCCTGGCTAGAACTTTATGCCACATCTTCGTGGAAAACTCAGGGAAAGTTTTTCTGCATTTAACTTAATGAGGTCCTACTTTGTGTGCTTCCAATGTTTCCTCTGCATGCTGACACTGCACAACACTCACTCGGCCTTTTGTTTCAACCATCCCCAGCTTTGTCCCTTGTGGGAACACAAGGAGCCTCTTAGCCTAAGCAGGTCGGTATAAGCTCGGGACTAGAAAGAGGTTTTTTTTCAGGAAGGTGCCCCAGACTGCCCTTGACCAGAGCAGTTACCACAGAAATGTGGATCTTTTCATGTGCTTTTTGGCCATTTGTATTTCTTCCTTAGAGATATATACAAAGAATACTCCAAACTCAACCATATATATTCTCCTGTTTCTAGCATTGATGGAGAATTAACAATGAATCATAACACATGAATTTATTTTCCTGGTTAATCATAAGCATGTCTAACCTAGTACAGCTCATGATTAAATGTCTCATTGTGTGTTTGCAGCAGGCTATGTTCTGAATGTCACAGTTACTTTCGATGGGGAGAAAAATGAAGGAAGGAAGCTTCTTCTTTGACCATTAGAAAAAACCTCAACCATAAGAACACAAACATTCTAATTTTAGAAATAGCTAAGTGATCCTAATAGTACCTTTTAAAAAAATACATAGGTAGGAAAAAATATATGAAAAAAAGTTCTACGTATTAGCCATGAGGGAAATGCAAATTAGAACCTCCTAAGACACCACTACCACTAGTTTGAAAAAAATGAGAATATCAAATAGTGGCATGAATGCAGAACAACAGGAACTCATATGTTTTACTTATATGAATACCAAACAAAACAAAACTGCCACTTTGGAATATAATATCAGTTTCTTCTAAAGTAAATCATTCACTTAACAAATAGTCCTTTAGTCCCACTTGTACATATTTACTCAAGAGAATGGAAAATATTTCCACATACAATCTTGTACACAAATCTTTAAGCAGCTGTTTTCTTGCTCACAAGAACTCAAAAAAATAAAAATAAAAATGATCATGAACAGGGTGAAAAATAGGGGAATGAGGAGAAAGGGCAGCCTGGTAAGTGTAACTGGGGGTGTGAGTGGCCCCTCTCATCCCAGGAAAAAAAGAGACAGAGGTAATTGACTCCTAACACTAAAGACTCTGAGGCCCTCCTCTATTTACATACAAAAGGAGAGAGACAGATCTCTGCAGAGCTGGCTGATAGACAAGGCAGATTCCCACCAAGAATTCATAAGACCACGTTTTTACATAAAAAGATGGAGATGATGCTATGGACAGAACTTTTCTTTGAGCCTTGAGATAGAAGATACCCTGAGTATATCTTCAGCCTTGGGGAGGCCCCTTTGACACAGTCATGGAACATTTTTTGTGAGGAAATCCCTCTGCCCATGTTACCAGGCAGCCTGGATCAACCAAGGCTCCTACTGCCAGCAAGCCTTGGGCCAGGTGAGCTATCAGCAGGAGGGAGAGTCACACATCAGTCACAGATCAAACCCAGGCACCCAATCTACATGGGTCCACACACAACTTTACAGAAGTGTCCCGCCTCCTTCTCCTGTATAAAAAGCCCAGTCCCCTGCCCCTTG
Organism: Dasypus novemcinctus; assembly: GCF_030445035.2. Taxonomy (NCBI): domain Eukaryota; kingdom Metazoa; phylum Chordata; class Mammalia; order Cingulata; family Dasypodidae; genus Dasypus; species Dasypus novemcinctus. Next base: position 952,673 of record NW_026688144.1, read on the forward strand.
AGGAACTGTGACTATTGGAACAATTCTTACCCGAGAGCAGTGACTAGTAGTCACTTCAATTGGTCTTACTTCCCGTAGTATTGTTATTGATGTTTTAACACCTTGCCTGGAATAAACAGAATCCCTGACAATTGCATACATAAGATCACAGATGGTTCCCATTTGCCCTTCCCCAAGATCTGGGGATCAGTGGTCTCTGTGTTCTCAGGTCAAGGGTGGCTTCAGCCCCATATAGTGGCCACTGGCTGGCCATCTTATGGTCTTCCCCTACCAACCTCCTTCCACAGGCCTCCCCAGGATTTTCTCAGCCAAAGCCAGATCCCAAAGCAGAGATATATGAAGGGCAGTCCCAGGATAAAGGTCTCATCCCCAAATGGGTCACCACTATGGGAACTTTGCCTAAAACACTTGCTGAATTTCAGCTTAAGAATTAACTTACCTTTAGAGACCAGTCCTCACACTGTTATTCCACAGGAAGCTTCTGAGCTTAGATGGAAGGATGTCACGTGTCACAGGAATTTAGTGCAGGTTCCCAAATGTGGCATTAATGAAGTTCTTTTAGTTACCTGAGAATAATTTCCTATAGATGGCTTCAGGCTTGGTTGATCATTTAAGATGCAACTCTAAGGAAGCAGCTGTGTCTCAAGCAATTGAGCTCCCATTTACCATATGTAGGACTCAGGTTCAATTCCTGGAACCTCCTGTTAAAAAATAAAGGCATCCCAGACCTGTGCAGTGAGGTACAGCCCCTGACCCCACATGCAAAATGAAGCACCAAAAAGAGGATGGTGCAACCAGATAGAAAAAAAATACAATCCCTTACCTTTGCTTCCAGACCTATAGCAGATTTCAATCACTTCTTTCAAATCAGACATTTGAAAGAAGCATCAGTGTAAATGGAGTATGGGATATAGCCACAGGCTTCTTTCAACTACTCCCCCCGCACCTGCAGGTCACAGGTTGAAAATTAGAGGGCCGCTGGGAAACCCCCAGTCTGGGGCAAATCCCATTCCTCACTTTTCCTACCCCTATTAGAGAATGGAGGCAGACATTTAGCTTCTACCCAGATGAAATTTCTAGATCTCTGTGGACATTTCCTAAAAGGACACAGCAGAGAGTTGATGGGCATAAGAGAGGGAGGGCTCTGAGTGGGTGGGGACTCCATGGAGGGAGCCAAGCACCTGGGGGGAAGAGGGTGATGTGAAGTGGTGCCCCAGTGTAACATCACATGTCTGATCAAGATGTCCCCGGTGCTACAATCGGAGCCTGGGCGTGACAGCTGGAGCTGGGATAAAATATGGAGAGAAGAGTCTGGGTGAAGGGAGGATGCTCTCTGGCACCTGTTCCTCCTTCTTGACTCCCCATGACATGTTTCCCACTTGGGATGTACCTCCTGTCCAAATCTGGGGCCAGGATCCAGGTATCTGCTCCCCTTCCACAGCTCCCCTCTCTGCCCTTGGGGCAGCTAAAGAAAAAGGAGTGGAACACCAGGTGAAGCCCCTTTTCAGGTCGGAAAGGAAATTCCACAAGTCACATGCTCAGGGAACACAAGAAGCACTTTAGCAGGATGTGCAACTGTGGGGAATTTAAAAGGAGGATTTTGTTGTTGACCCAGAAGACATAGATTGGCAGTGACAATCTATTCATCAGGCATGGTGTTGACTGTTTTGTAGGATGGACCCCTACAGAAAAGCTTCCAAAGGCCACAGGTGGGAAGTAGTCCGCTGAAGGGGAAGCAGGGCAAGGCATGCCAAGGCAGCTTGGGACCATATAAACATCCCTGCCTACCTACAAATTGAGAGCCTATATTGGGCTAATTTCCTGGGGTATGCAAAACAAGTTAATGCTAAATGCCTAAAAAATGTTTATTGGGCTAATTTTAAGACAATTGCACGTGTAATTATTTGAGTTTAGCTGCGCCCCAAATATCTCAAAATAAATTTATTTCTTCACAGGTATTTTCTCAAGAGGATTTTCTGCAAAAGTGACAGCGAGGCAAGCCAGTCATGAGAGTTTTAAAGCTACTATATCTGAAATGACTCATCAGTATTCCCAACACTACTAAGCCCCTCCCACAAATGATTTGTCCTTGACCCTGTGCTGAGGGCTTTCAATGTGGAGGGATTCCTAGGGAAGCCTCCTCCTAGGGATGCATCCCCAAGGGCTGCTGCACAGGATGACAATCATCATAAGAGTCAAACACACCATTTGGAAGTTCTTTCATTTCTTGGTAGTGTAAGGATAAGGCCACATTGAGACAATAGGAATAGAACTACATTAGGAAATGGGAATTGCATGTGCCTTCAGATAAATAAATAACTTAGGCTGTCTCCAAGGAGAGTGTCAGTAAATAACTTAAGGCTGTCCCCAAGAAAAGGGCCAATAAATAACATGGGACTGCTCACAAGAAAGGGCTCTGAAAAAAGAAAAAAATAGATATACTATCTTCAGTTAACCACAGTGTTCTGCTTATGTGCCTGCTTGCTTGCTAGTAACCACCTCCCCCTCCTGAAAGGCTATAAAAACACCTCTTCCCTTAACTCGGCGCTGCTCTCTACTCTGCATAGGATGACACAGTTGCTGCATGGCTAATGAAGCTCTCAATTGGAACTTTCACTAATCTATAACAGTAGATAGAAGTTTGTTTATTAAGAGACAATTCTAGGACAAGTAATGCCATTTATAATGGCTTCCTGATTCTTTTTTAAAAGTCAACTGACTTTCTTAAGGTAAAGCCTCATGGGGACTCCTAAATCAAGGCAAAGTCCCACCTGGGTCTCTTATGACCACTTTCTGTCCTGGTCTACAGACCACAGCCCTGTTTCCTACTTCAGGCAGTTGCCTAAATAAGGCTGACTATAGGCCCTGGGCCCAGTGAGGCCAAACTAACTGTGGCTATATTTACCCACAGACACATTCACACCAGTTTTAATGTCTACCTATTTATATATGTCTATGCATATTAACTTAAAAGTACACAATATACCCTCTCTATCACTCTGTTTATAGGTGCTTTGACATACTTGTACATGATTTTTATTTGCATGGAAACATGACAATTTAAGACAACTCCTTTCCCCCTCCCTGTCCTTTTTATATATTCCCTAACCCTCCCAACCCTCCCTAAGCTCAGGACAAATGCTATTTTTGGTCAGCAGAATCCTGCTCATTCTCTGTCTTTCCCCACCAGCCATCCCCTGAGTGGTCACCTACTCTGAGTCCTGTTCCTCCTAGGCCCAAGACCCACAGATACACAGCCCCCCTTTCACGGCTCTGATCCTGTGTTCAGAAGATGCAGATTAATGCCATGTGGTGGTCCAGGGTCATGGTGGGCCTAGGCCTCCCTGTTAGTCCTGATGATGATTTCAAAGTAGAAATCTTAACTACATACAGACGCTTTTAGTTCTTGGCATGTATTTTATTTAAAGGAATTCTATGAACAAGAGAGCCAGTTGGAGAGTTTGGTATATAAATGAAATAACAAACTGGTGTTATATTATTCATGGAAAAATAAAACAATAGAGGAATTTCTGTGACTGAATCTGCCAGGTAAGGGGCTTTGAATTTTTGTGATGTGGTGGGTTTTTTTGAGTTTCCAGGGCCAGGGATTGAACCTGGGAACTTTAAAGTGAGAAACCATCATGTAACCACTGAGTTCATTTTTTTTTTTCATTTGTTTCCTTGGTGTTTCTTTTTTGTTGTGTTTTTTAGAAGGCTCCAGGAACCAAACCCAGGATCTCCCATGTGGGATGCAGGCACTCAATACCTGAGCCACAGCCAGTCTCCTGAACTGTTTTTACATAATAACTCCCTGATTCTTTTAATTGTTCATAGTAATTGGGAGAATAATAAAAGAACAATAAATCCCTTACTCTGTTAATGTCTTATTCATGCCCAGTCATTTTAGGATTTCAGTTAGGGGTCAAGAGTCAAAACAGTTTTGAAATAATTTTTAAACAAAGAAATATTATTTTCCTTTTCATAATAACCATTCCCAAAGATGATCATGAATTTAATTCTAGAAAGAGTTTGCATATCCTGGCTTATTCAAGGATAGATAAGGTAAAAGATAGTGAATCAACAAAAGCTCCCTCAGGCTCTATTCCAATTCTACAATTGACATGTGTGTCCTAGGCCCTCATTTAGGGATGGGGACACTGAGGCCATGTGAAGGAAAGGGACAGACCAAGACCCATAAACCTGAAGAGGCAAGGGAGAACCAGGGTCAGCACTGGGCTCTCTTTCATATTCAGGACCCCTACTCTGGCTGACGTTTTGTGCTTTGTCTGTAGGGAATGGGGTGGGTTTCCTCTCTCTGAAGCTATGTGTGATAGTCTGAAGATGTTGCCTGCAGACCCAGGTGGGGTGCAGAGAGGAATGGGGTGACTCTGAATTTCTGAGGTCCAGACCTCAACATGTGTTCTTTACCCTTAAACATGGCTACTGCTTACTGTGGTCTCATCAGCCCTGGCCCCACTGCTCAATATCTGGTGGCCTTGGTCAGACCCAAGGGAGGAGAAGAAGATTCCCTGTTTGCTATGCAACCAGAAAATGACTCAAATTCAGAGAGCAAAGGCTGGGGGTCTTGAATGAAAAGAGCCACTTTTCATCTGGCCTGTGGGTTCTGGCTCCAGGCAAAAATGAGAGAATCCCAGTAGAAAGCTGTGCCCTACAGAGTTAGATGGTATGTGGGGGAAAAGGGTAGATATCATTCCCAGGTTTCTGCTTTTAAAATAGTTGAATAAACTGAGAAAATTGATTCACTTGTAAAAAGTACTTGAAATCATTATGTAAACTGTGATATGATAAAATTCTATAAGCAATTGCAATTCATTCACCAACAAGGTGACATATCCTATCAAATGGCAGTGACATGTCTTTCACCCTGTCTACCTGCTGGGTCTGGCATTCCTGCACAAAGGTCCTTGCACACAGACCCATCCCTTCCTTCACCAGCACTCTTCCCACCTTCTCTTCCTTCCTATATTAACTTATTTTCTTCTGAAATTAACAAAGCCTTTGTATAAAGAATTCAATCAAGAAAACAAAAAATGGAGAGGGGCAAGATGGTGACAGATTGAGTGCACCTACATCATCTCTCCTAAATAAAACAACTGAGTGCAGCAAAATCCTTCCTGATTGAGCTGTTTTGGGAACCCAAAAAGCAGGAAGCTTAAGGGCATCCATCTGCAGAGAGCATAAGAAAAAGCGTGATTGTGCAAGGTCAAACCATGAGTTTCTGATGCTTCAGGCAGGAGCTATTGGACAGCTGAACCCCTCTCTCAGGGCAGGAAGCCACAGCATTCCCTGACCCTTGCCAGTCAGTCAGCTAGAAGAGACAAATTCTGAGAGTGGGAGGGTTCTGGTGAAAGGTGGAGAGGAATCCCCTGAGTGTGGGTTCTATGATCTGGACAACCCTTTTTTTAGCTTTGAGAAGCATACCACCTGGCCTCTGGAGAAACCAGGAAGAAGGGAGAGGTAAATCTGCTGAGGCAGTCTGATTTACCTAACCTCCCTGGGATAGGGAAAATTGGTCTGGGAGAAGGAGGAGCCAGGCAATTAACTAGTCCTGTACATCTCATCTAAGGGAGGGGGGCAGTAGGAAGTGCTTAATAAGCTTCCATGAGCATATTTAGGGTTCCCAGCAAGGTGTGGGTGCTCTCTTTCAAAGAGACTGAGAGTCATTTTTTTTTCCTGTGGTGAGATAAGTCAACAGGGTCCCATTTGAATTTCAGAAGGGAACTCTCACACGGGCTTTTGCTTAATGTTGCCCTGGGAGAGAAAGTAGTTAGAAAAAATAAGGTGGACAAGGACAGATTCCTAATTTGCAATTTATCCAATTCCAAAGTGTCAATTCTTCCCCAATATTGAAGAGCCAATCAGCCCAGCAGGAAAGTTTGTCTCCATGGAGGAGTTTCAGGCTTGAATATACAAGGTCTATATTTCAATTCCTGGCTCCTCTTAGAGTAGCAACTCAATGGGATATGAAATATCTAGCTGATACTTCAGGACAGGGAAAGCATGGAAAGTACCCTTGGATTAGTTTCCCTTGGGTCTCTTATTTTTCCTAAAAAAAAGTTACTTTTGTTATATAATTTAATTTAGTATACTCACTAAACTCACTTCAAAATATGCAGTAAGAAAACTGCAGAATAATTGTAGCCTGACAAGCTCCACAGAGGCTTAAGAGGGAAGTCAGTTTGTTCTTAGTGTTTCCTTGTGGGCTTGTCTGTTTTTTTTTTTTTCCTTACCTTTCCTTTTTATCCCTTGCCTTTTAAAATTCAATGATGCCAGCTTGTTTCTTGATTGCTGTGTTTCCACTTCCTTGATTTTCTCATTTCTGTGTGTACTTATTTTGGCAATCAATGCTGTCTCTTTTCCCTCCTGCATCTTTCTAACTTCCCCCTTCTGTTGTTCTTACATTCCAATTACCTTTGTTTAGTCCCCAATTTTTCTGACTATTTATTTCTAACCGTTCTTTTTCTATCCTTTATTAACTTTCCATTTTTATCCTTTCTTTTCTCTTTCCCTCTCTCTTCATCACACTGAACTGTTAATTCACACTATATTCTTTTTGATTATTTAGTTTTCCATTTCCGTGTAGGTGCACCACTTTTTTATTCCTGTATTTCTACACTGTTACATGAGTTTAATATCCAATCCCTTAGGTCTTATATGATTCTTCTGCTAACATTTACTATCAATATTTCTATTAAAATCTTTTCTTTTTTTACTGCTTTTGCTTCCCCTGGATGTAATCTTTTTCAATCAAGGAAACTTAGACAACAACAAGGAAATAGAATAAGAAGAACAAAGTGTAAAATAGAAAACTTAATACACACACAAAAACAGCAACTAAATAAAACCTGAGACTGCATGGAGGAGATAACCAACTGAAGAAATACATCAAGGAAAAATGAAGAGCAGAGAGCAACAAAAATTACCAAACATGCCAATAATCAGGAAGACATGGCCCACACCAATGAACAAACTTAAAAACAGGAAGAGAAGCAGAACATTGAACAAATAATCAAAGATATCAAAACTAATATCACAGATCAGTGTAATGAAGTGAAAGAAGAGATTAAGGATATTAAGAAACCACTTGCAGAGCATACTGAAGAAATTGTAAACATATGGAAAAAGATAACAGATTTGTTGGTAATGAATGGCACAATCCAAGAAATTAAAAAAAAAATAACACTGTAAGCAAATAACAGCAGAATTGAATAGGCAGAGGAAAGAATTACTGAGGTGGAAAAAACAGTACATCTGAAATCAAAGAAAGAGTAGAATTATTAGATAAAAAGATAGAAGAAATCCAATAAAGACTTAGGGATCTGAATGACAACACAAAATACACAAACATCCCAGAAGGAGAAGATAAGGGAAAGGGGACAGATTTGGAGGAAGTAATGCCTGAAAACTTCCCAAAACTACTGAGGGAGATGGATGTACATGCCCAGGAATCACAGTACAACCCAAACAGTATAAATCCCAAAAGGTCTAGGTCAAAACATACTTGTGAAATTATCTAATGCTCAAGACAAGAGAAAATATTGAAAACAGCAAGAGAATAGAGAACCATTGAACAAAAGGGAAGCTCAATAAGATTAAGTGCTGATTTCTCATCTGAAACCATGGAGAGAAGAAGACAGTGGTATGTCATAGCCTAGATACTAAAAGAAAAAATTTTCCAGCCAAGAATACTCTATTGAGTAGAACTGGCATTCAAAATTGATGGAGAGCTCAAAATATTCACAGATAAACAGAAACATGTAGAGTATGCCAATAATAAATGTGCTCTTCAAGAAATACTAAGGGGAATTCTGTAGCTTGAAAGAAAAAAACAGAAGTTGGAGTTGAAGGACAGTTTAAGACCAACAAAAAAGAAAAAAAAGAAATAAAAACAACATATGACACACACAAATTCAAAGAAAATATGGCTAATATAAGAAATTTCTTGTGAGTAATAACACTGAATGTCAATGGATTAAAAAGAGACACAGATTAGCAGAATGGATAAGGAAACGTGACCCATCTATATGCTGTCTATATGAAATTCACCATAGTCCCAGAGATTCAAGAAGGATGAAAGTGAATAGCTGAAAAATAATTTTACAAGCAAATAATAACCAAAAAAGGCGAAAGTAGCTATACTAATATCAGACAAAACAGACTTTAAAAACAAAACTATTGTGAGAGACAAAAATGGGCACTACATATTAGTAAAAGTGGGAATCTATCAAGAAAGAACAATCTTTATATTCTTTTTATGCACCTAATCAGAGTGCCTCAAAATACATGAGGCAATCACTGGATAAACTAAATGAAGGAATAGATGACTCCACAATTATAGTGGGAGACTTTAATATACCATTATCATCACTAGACAGAACATCTTGACAGAGAATCAATAAAGAAAAAAGATTTGAATATATATCAGAGGATCTGAACCTAATAGACATATGCAGAACACTACAACAAAATACAGCATAAATACATTCTTCTCAAGTGCATATGGATCATTCTCCAAGATAGACCACAGGCTAGGCCACAGAGAAAATCTCAATGAACTCAGAAAGATTGGAATTATACAAAATAATTTATCTGACCACAGTGGGATGAAACTGAAAGTCTGCAAGGGCTGGAGAACCAGATTAGGCACAAGGATATGGAAGTCAAGCAACACACTCTTGGACAAACAGTGGGCCCAGGAGGAAATCTCAAAAGAAATCAGCAACTACTTTGAAATAAGTGAAAATGATAACACAACATATTAAAACTTATGGGATGCAGCAAAAGCTGTACTGAGAGGGAAATTCTTAGCCATAAATTCATATATCAAAAGAGAAAAAATAGCTAAAATAAAATAACTGCACATTTAGAGGAATTATTGCAAGAACAAATAACCCCAAAGGAAGAATAAAGAAAGAAATAATACCTATACCAGTCTCTCACATGGCCACAGACACATTGTGAAAAAAGGCTTAGAATGTTAGTGGTCACTTGAGTGTTCATAAGTCCAAACCGTGACATAAGAGAAAACAGGCTTACAAAGAAGTGACCTCCATTCGCAGGTTATGGTAGAACTAATGTTTGAACTCACTTAAAAACTCCGACTTCTATGTTTATCTCTGGTATATCTTCCTACCACGGGCCCAGAGGTATTTCTTTAATTAGGCCTGATATCAGTGCCAATTTTGTTACTACATTGCGATGAAGTAAAGCTGAAAAATAAAGTTGCTGTTGACCCTAAAAAAAAAAAAAGAAAGAAAGAAATAACAAAGATCAGAGCAGAACTAAATGAAAAAAAAAATAAGAAAGCACTAGAAAAAATAAACAAAACAAAGAGCTAGTTCTTTGAGAAAACCAATAAAATCGACAAACCCTTAGCTTTTTCTGTGTTTTTTTTTAACACAGAAAAAAGAGCAAAGATGTGAATAGACAAAATAAGAAATGAGAAAGGGGATATCACCACTGAACCCACAGAAATAAAAAGAATAATAGGAGGATATTTTGAAAAACTATATACCAACAAGAACACATAAGCAATTGACATTCACAAAAGAAGAAATTGATGATCTCAACAAACCAATCACAAGTAAAGAGAAAGAATCTGTCTTTAAATCCTCCCAACTATGAAGAGTACTGGGTCAGACAACCTCACAGGTGACTTCCACCAAACATCTGGAAGGAACTAACACTAATTCTGCTTAAACTCTTACAAAAAATTGAAATAAAAGAAACATTGTGTAACTCATTTTATGATGTCAACATTACCATAATACCAAAGGCAAACAAAGACACCACAAGAAAGGAAATTAACAGACCAAACTCTCGAATGAACCTAGATACTAAAATCCTTAACAAAATATTTGCTAATTATAGTCAGCAACACATCAAATGAATTATACACCATGACCAAGTGGATTTCATCCCTGGTATACAAGGAAATCTAAACATAAGAAAATCAATCAGAGTAATACACCATATAATCAGGTCAAATAAAAATCAGATGATCATATCTATACATGTAGAAAAAGCATTTGACAAAATACCCACCCTTTCCTAATAAAAATACTGCAAAAGACAATAATAGAAGGAAACATTCTGAACAGGATAAAGGATATCTATGAAAAACACACAACTAACATCATATACATGCTGAAATTGTAAAATCTTTCCCTCTAAGAATAAGAACAAGACAAGAATACCCACCATCACCCCTCCCATTTAAAATTGTGTTAAAAATACCTTGTCAGGCATGAGGCAAGAAACAGATATAAAAGGCATCCAAATTGGAAAGGAAGAGGTAAAATTTCACTCTTTGTAGATGACATGATTCTCTACATAGAAAGTCATGGGAAATCTAAAACAAAGCTTCTAGAACTTATAAATGTGTTCAGTAAAGTCACAGGGTGTAATATCAATGTGTAAAAATCAGTAGGATTTCTCTACACCCATATTAAACAATCTGAGGAGGAAATCAAGAAAAAAAATACCATTTGCAATACCAATTAAAAAATCAAATACCCAGGAATAAATTTAACTGAACATGTAAAGGACTTATATTACAGAAAACTACACAACATTGTTAAAGGAAATCAACACTTAAATAAATGGAAGAATACTCCCTGTTCATGAATAGGAAGAATAAACATCATTAAGATGACTATCCTATCCAAACTCATCTACACATTTAATGCAAACCAAATAAAAATCAACACAGCATTTTTTAATGAACTGGAAAGTCTAACTATGAAATTTATTTGAAGGGGAAAGAGGCCCCAAACAGTCAAAGACATTTGAAAAAGAAAAATGAAATGTGAGGAACCATATTACCTGATGTTAAATCATACAATAAAGCTACAGTCTTATGAAGGGAGATCCCATCTGAGTCCAGATTCATCACACATAAACACCATTTCCAAAGAGGGGCCATCTGCCCTGGTAGTTAACCCCATCGGCCATGACCATAACTCTCATGGGTCTCTTTAGCCTTCAAAGGAACCAATATCTTGGGGTTGTATCTGCTTTATCTGTCTCTCTGACTCTGCTCAGTTGTGCATGAGGGCAATCCTTCTGCCAGCCTCCAGACTCTTTTTTAGAAACTCATAGCCATATAAACTCATTTCTCCTTTCCATTTCCCCCTTACTTTAGGTCAAACAGCATTTTAAAGTCATGGTATTTTATGTAGACATGGATATTCTGCTGATCCGCATTGAACCTTCCGTATAAGGTCATTTTCCAGTTGCATCATCAGTTGGTAGTTGATAGTGGTCCCTCGTTGCCAGGGAGGCGCATCCCCGGGTGTCATGTCCCACGCTGGAGGGAAGGCATTGCATTTACATGCTGAGTTTGGCTTCGAGAATGGCCACATTTGAGTAACATGAAGGCTGACAGGAGGAAATTCCCAGGCACAATGTTGCTCTAGGCCTTGTTCTTATTTTAGGTTTATCAGCTCACAAGCATAGTCATTAGCATCAGGGGCTCACTGTTGAACCCTCACTCCCTCCCGGTCCCTGCTGCTGTACCTGGGAGACTGTCGCTGCTCCCCTAGGGACCACGGCAGAGCACCACTGGCCAGGAACCCAGTACCCCCCCTACTGTGGTTTTTAATTGTTGCCACTATGAGTATATCCAATCATTACCATGCACCCTGGACATATGTTCTGTACAGCTCCCTGTCAGCCATATATCACCTGTCATTTGTATCCCATACCAGTATCCCTCCATTGCCATTGTTGAAACACTCTGTGATCCAGAACTCCCCAAAATTTGAGTCCCAATATAATGTCATGGTCCCTTACTAGGGAATGGCATATAGCGATGGGTTTAAAGGATAGATAAAGAACTTGCATAAAGTTAGATAAAGAACTTAGATAAAGAATGTTGACTTGAAAAAATTCCACATCCTATCCTTTTTTTTTCCCCCCCCTATTTATTCAGCATTTCTTCCTAGGAGTCCTAGACCACAGCAATGCATATATATAATATACAGCACTCCCTTACATCCACCACAAAACCTTTTTCCTTCCACAGCGATACTCTTACACCCTATTCACATCATATTTACTTAAGGTGATGTACAGAGTCTGAGATATTAGCTTTCTAACAAGGTAATATCTGTGCTTACATTATGGTGCATACTTTAGGATACACAGTTCTTTACATTTTTAGTTATCCTATGTTTTACATTATGGTTTACATTATCAGTCTGTCATCTCCTATATGTTATGGTGTAATATTACATGTTTTATATCCATCCTTGTGTACTCTCAAGAAACTCCTCTCTTGCCCCCATTTACTTTGGTTCCACACATTTAACGTCCATTTTACCTTCCACCTTGGTGCCCACAGTGACAGCCAACCTCCGTTTCCTGAGGAGCCACTTCCAGACATAGATGGAATAGTGTTCAGCGCCTAACTTGCTCAACTGCCCCAATGCCCTGGGAGCCACCCTTTCTCTCGAGGGATAGAGTTCCCTCTATTTGGTGGCATTAGTCCTCCCCAGGATGTGGGTCCACCCCCACTCTCACTACTTGGGATTCTACCCCATGATGTCACCCACTCTGGCAGAATGAGCATTTAGACATTCCCCAGGAGCCCGTCCTGCATCAGACCCTCCCCTCCGAGCATTCTAAACAGGTAACCCTCTTTATTATATTTTGTTATGATTTTCTCGGCATTTTATTCTCCACCACCTGTCCCTCTCCTGTGTTCGTATGCTACCCCTCCCTCCCCCCACTTTTGGGCAACGTTACCCAACCGTCCCTCCCCAGCCACCCTCAAACCTGTAAAGCCCCAACCAAAGGCAACCCCTTTCCCCCATTTTATCTCTTCTTTGTGTTCATACTTACCACCATCTCGTCTTAAATTCCACCCCTGCAGACATCGGCTCATATCCTTCCTCCACCCTCCGATTTCCTGTAAGCCTATCATTCAGTCTCTTGCTATCTAGGGCAGCTTGTTTATTTCATATCATTGAGGTCATGTAGTATTTGTCCTTCAATGTCTGGGTTGCTTCACTCAACATAAGGTTCTCAAGATTCATCCATGTTATCACATGTGTTTGTAGTGTGTTTGTTCTTACAGCCGAGTAGTATTCCATTGTGTGTATATACCACATTTTATTGATCCACTCATCTGTTGATGGGCATTTGGGTTGATTCCAACTTTTGGCAATAGTGAACAATGCTGCTATGAACATTGGTGTACATATATTGGTTTGTGTCCTTGTTTTCAGTTCTGCTGTGTATATACCCAGCAGTAGTATTGCTGGGTCATATGGCAAATCTATGGCTAGTTTTTTGAGAAACCGCCATACTGTCCTCCAGAATGGTTGGATCCTTCTGCATTCCCACCAGCAGTGGATGAGTGTTCCCCTTCCTTCCCATCCTCTCCAGCACTTGTATTCTTCTGTTTTTTTCATAGCTGCCAATCTTATGGGTGTAAGATGGTATCTCATTGTAGTTTTGATTTGCATTTCCCTGATAGCTAGAGATTTGGAACATTTTTTCATGTGCTTTCTTGCCATTTGTATTTCTTCTTCGGAGAAGTGTCTGTTTAAGTCTTTTTCCCATTTTTTAAATGGGTTGTTTATCTTTTTATTTTCAAGATATAGGAGTTCTTTATATATGCAAGTTAAAAGTTTCTTATCAGATATATGATTGCCAAATATTTTCTCCCACTGTGTGGGCTCCCTTTTTACTTTTTTGACAAACTCCTTTGAGGTGCAGAAGGCTTTAATTTTGAGGAAGTCCCATTTATCTATTAGTTCTTTTGCTGCTCGTGCTTTTGGTGAGATATTCATAAATCCATTTCCTATTACAAGGTCCTGTAGATGTTTCCCTACACTGCTTTCTAAGGTTTTTATGGTCTTGGCTCTTATATTTAGGTCTTTGATCCATCTTGAGTTGATCTTTGTATAAGGTGTGAAATGGTAATCCTCTTTCATTCTTCTACATATGGCTATCCAGTTCTCCAGACACCATTTGTTGAATAGGCCACTCTCTCCCAATTGAGAGGGTTTGGTGGCTTTATCGGATATTATGTGGCTGTATATGTGAGGTTCTATATCAGATCTTTCAATTTGATTCCATTGGTCTATGTGTCTCTCCTTATGCCAATACCATGCTGTTTTCACCACCGTAGCTTTATAGTATGTTTTGAAGTCAGGTAGTGTGATTCCTCCAATTTCGTTTTTCTTTTTCAGTATGTCTTTGGCTATTCGGGGTCTCTTTCCTTTCCAAATAAATTTCATAGTTAGTTTTTCTAGTTCCTTAAAGAAGGCTGCGTTGATTTTATTGGGATTGCATTGAATGTGTAGATCAGTTTTGGTAGGATAGACATCTTAATAATGTTCAGTCTTCCTATCCATGAACAAGGAATAGTCTTCCAATTATTTAGGTCTTCTTTGATTTCCTTGAACAATCCTGTATAATTCTTGTTGTATAAGTTTTTACCTCTTTAGTTAAATTTATTCCTAATTATTTAATTTTTTTATTTACTATTGTCAATGGTATTTGTTTCTTGATTTCCTCCTGATCTTGCTCATTATTGGTGTACAGAAATGCTACTGATTTTTGCGCATTGATCTTATAACCTGCGACTTTACTAAACTCATTTATGAGTTCTAGAATCTTCGTTGTAGATCTCTCAGGGTTTTCTATGTATAGGATCATGTCATCTGCAAATAATGAAATTTTGACTTCTTCCTTTCCAATTTGAATGCCTTTTATTTCTGGTTCTTGCCTCAGTGCTCGAGCCAGTACTTCTAAGACAATGTTAAATAGGAGCGGAGACAGTGGGCATCCTTGTCTTGTTCCTGAGTTTAGAGGGAAGGAGTCTAGGATTTCTCCATTGTAAACAATATTGGCTTTAGGTTTTTCATATATACTCTTTATCATGTTCAAAAAATTCCCTTGTATTCCAATCTTTTGGAGTGTTTTTATCAAGAAAGGGTGCTGTATTTTGTCAAATGCTTTTTCTGCATCAATAGATATAATCATGTGATTTTTTTCCTTCAATCTGTTTATATGGTGTATTACGTTGATTGATTTTCTTATGTTGAACCATCCTTGCATACCTGGGATGAATCCCACTTGGTAGTGGTGTATAATACGTTTAATGTGTTGTTGAATACGATTAGCAAGTATTTTGTTAAGTATTTTTGCGTCTAGGTTCATTAGAGAAATTGGTCTGTAATTTTCCTTTCTTGTGATGTCTTTGTTTGGCTTTGGTACTAGGGTAATGTTGGCATCATAGAAGGAGTTGGGTAATGTTCTTTCCGTTTCGATGTTTTGGAATAGTTTCAGCAGGATTGGTGTCAGTTCTTTCCGGAATGTTTTGTAGAATTCACCTGTGAAACCATCTGGCCCTGGGTCTTCTTAGTTTGGAGATTTTTGATAACTGACTCTATCTCTCTGCTTGTGATTGGTTTGTTAAGATCATCAATTTCTTCTTTCATCAATATGGGCTGCTTATGTGTTTCTAGGAATTTGTCCATTTCCTCTAGATTGTCATTTTTGTTGGAATATAGTTTTTCAAAATATCCTCTTATGATAGTCTTTATTTCTCTGCGGTCAGTGGTGATATCGCCTTTCTCATTTCTTATTTTGTGTATTTGCATCTTCTCTCTTTTTTTCTTTGTTAGTGTTGCTAAAGGTTTGTCAATTTTGTTAATCTTCTCAAAAAACCAGCTCTTGGTCTTGTTTATCTGTTCAAGTGCTTTCTTATTTTCTATTTCATTTAGTTCTGCTCTTATCTTTGTTATTTCCTTCCTTCTTCTTCCTGTTGGGTTACTTTGTTGTTGTTTTTCTAATTCCTTCAAATGTGCAGTTAGTTCTTCAATTTTTGCTCTTTCTTCTTTTTTGATATATGAATTTATGGCTATAAACTTCCCTCTCAGTACTGCTTTTGCTGCATCCCATAAATTTTGGTATGTTGTGTTATCATTATCATTTGTTTCAAGGTAGTCATTGATTTCTTTTGAGATTTCCTCTTTGACGCACTGTTTTTCTAAGAGTGTGCTGTTTAATTTCCAAATCGTGGTGTGAAATCTGGGCTTCTGTCCCTTGCAAATCCCCAGCTTGACTCCACTGTGGTCAGAGATAATGTTTTGTATGATTTCAATCTTTCTGAATTCGTTCAGCCTTTCTTTGTGGCCTAGCATATGATCTATCTTGGAGAATGATCCATGTGCGCTTGAGAAAAATGTATATCCTGCTGTGTTTGGGTGTAGCGATCTATATATGTCTATTAGATCGAGCTCCTCTAATATACTATTCAGATGTTTTGTTTCTTTGGTGATTCTCTTTTGAGATGTTCTGTCCAGATTTGATAGTGGTGTATTAAAATCCCCCACTATAATTGTAGATGTATCTATTCTTTCACTTAGTTTTTCCAGCGTTTGCCTGACGTATTTAGAGGCACCCTTGTTAGGGGCATAGATATTTATGATTGTTCGATCTTCTTGACAGATTTTCCCTTTCACTAAAATGTAGTATCCTTCTTTGTCTCTCACAATTGTTTCACATTTAAAGTCTATTTTGTCTGATATTAATATAGCTACTCCTGCCTTTTTTTGGTTATTGTTAGCTTGTATGATTGTTTTCCAGCCATTCACTTTCAGTCTCCATGCGTCTCTGGGTCTAAGATGTGTCTCTTGTAGACAGCATATGGATGGGTCATATTTCCTTATACAATGTCCCAGTCTGAATCTTTTGATAGGTGAGTTTAATCCATTGACATTCAGTGTTATTACTATCAAGGAATTATTTGTGTTAGCCATATTTTGATTGGATTTTTGTTTGTCATATTTTGTTTGTATATATTTTTTTGTCTTTTTTGTTGTTGTTGTTGGTCTTATACTCTCCTCCAACTTTGCCTTTCCTTTTCTTTCCTTTCTTCCTGCAGAACTCCCTTTAGAATTTCTTGAAGGGGAGGTTTCTTGTTGGTATACTCTTTCAGTTTCTGTTTGTCTGTGAATATTTTGAACTCTCCATCATGTTTGAATGCTAGTTTAGCTGGATAGAGTATTCTTGGTTGGAAGTTTTTTTCCTTTAGTACCTTGACTATATCATACCATTGTCTTCTTGCCTCCATGGTTTCAGAAGAGAAATCAGCACTTAATCTAATTGAGCTTCCCTTGTATGTGATGTTTTCTTTTCTCTTGCTGCTTTTAGGATTTTCTCTTTGTCTTGAGCCTTGGATAATTTGATAAGTATATGTCTTGGGGTGGGCCTGTTGGGGTTTATGACTTGTGGAGTGCGCTGTGCTTCTTGGATATGTACATCTGTCTCTTTCAGTAGATTTGGGAAGTTTTCAGGCATTATTTCCTGCAACACTCCTTCTGACCCCTTTCCCTTCTCTTCACCTTCTGGAATGCCTATAATACATATGTTTGAGCGTTTTGCATTGTCATTCAGGTCCCTAAATCCTAATTGGATTTTTTCTATCTTCTTATTGACCCCTTCTACTATCTGTTTGATTTCTGATGTACTGTCTTCCACATCACTAATTCTCTGCTCTGCCTCTTCTAGTCTGCTGATATTTGCTGCAAGTGTATTTTTGATTTATTGAATTGTGGTGTTCATTCCCATCATATCTGTTATGTTTTTGCGTATGTCTGCAATTTCCCCTCCAAGTGATGTCTTCATGTTGTTAACCTCTTTCATTACTGCATCAAATTTGTCGGTGATAAATGTTCTGAGTTCTTTCATTGCTTGTGCCAAGTTTTGCTCCCCTTCGTGATTATTGGTTTGTTGATTGGAATCAGTCATGTTTTCCTGATTATTGGTTTGGTTTGTAGATTTTTGTTGCTTTCTGGTCATCTCTTTATTTTGACGAATTTAATCAGTTCCTTAGCTTCTTTGTCTAATTTTGGAGGTTAATTAGTTGTTATTTTTGCATTGGTGTTATATCTTCTCTTCATCACTTTTTTCTTCTTATTCAAGTTACTTGTTGTTGGTTAAGTTCACTTTAGAAGAAAGTATTAGTTTTGGGGAAAGGCAATTGTGTCAGCAAGGGAAAAGTGTAAAGTAGTATTAGTAATGTATGTTAACAAAGCAAGAATATGAGATCTGGGAGGATGGAGGTTAGATTCATGTAGATTGTATAGAGTTATAGCTGTAGGTAGAGTACCTTTTATGAAGTAGATGACTGAATATAGGCAGAATATGGTATGAACTACAAAGCTATTGTTTTCATGAGAGAGGGAAAAAGAAAAGAAAGGTAATAGTTTCAAGAGTGGATAACAGATAGAAAACAGAACAACGGTATTAGAAATTAAGAGTTAGACAGTTTGTGGATCAAAGGATGGGAGGTAGGGGGTGGAATATAGGAGAGACAGTAGATGATAGTGGATATCAAGATGCAGGGGAAGGGGGATAGTGTAGGAAGCCTAAATCAGTTCACACAGAAATGAGGCAGTGGAGGATGGGGAAACCCAGCAAATATGAGGTGTTCCCTGTAGCACCTATTGTGTACTTGAATTAAAATAAAATAAGTGGAAAATGAGGGACAAGAGGGAAAGAGTAAACTGAAAAAAAAACCACTAATTATAATAAAGAAAAAAAGAAAGACAAGAAGAAAGGAAGAAAGAAAAAGAGGATAGGCAAACGGTTGGGAACAGATAGGGGGAAGAGAGATACAGGTATACACATGTCACAATTACAACACTATCTAAAACAACAAGCAAAAAAAAAAACCCCTAAATAACTGTATAAAAAAAAAAGGACTTTGGGGGACACGCTAGGAGAAAAGACTAGGGGATAATGCAATATTAGCAATCAGGGCATCAAAAAGAGTAAAAAATAAGATAAAGTGAAAATAAAAACAAAACAATATGAACCAATAAAGATAAAATGCAAACGTTAAGGTCCAGGGCACTCAAGGACCCCAGGTAGACCCCAGGGCTTGATGGATTCAGGGGTGGAAAATCTGAGAGACTGAAGACTCAAGAGGTGTGAGTCTGGTGTGTGGACCGCCAGAGTCCAGGGGACCCAGACCTGGCAACCTCAAATCTGGTCCACAGAAAGCTTAGGAGCCCCGCAGTGCAACACAGCCCTCAGGGATCCCCATAGCTGGGTGCCAGCCCCGTGGGGGAAGCCAGATCCGCGAATTCTATATTGTCTGATCCCTGCAATTCACCTAACTCCTCAGGGTATCAGCCTTTGGACAGCTCCCTCCCTGTGCTCCCACACAACGGCCACTTGAGGGCGCCTCTACACCACGGCCAGTTCAATGACCCAGATCCCAAGCCCCGCCGGGTGGGGTGGGCTTCAGCTGGAAATGCCGAAAACAGACTCTAAGATCCGAAATCCCAAACTTCGCAAAATATTCCCCAATCAGCTTCCAGACGTGTCCTCCTCCCTCACTGCACCCTACAACAGTCTCCCAAATGTGTCCCCTTATTGTCCAAAATCCAATTCCGTTGCAGATCAGCAGCCGGACCTGTGGGGATAGGGCTCCAGGCGGAAGCGCTACCCCCCCTGTCCGGCGACTAAAACGTCCTCTGCTTCACAGGGAAACACTGTCTGTCTCCGCAAATCAATCTGCAAAGGAGTCTTGTCCCAACAATCCCTCACCAGCCAGCCCAGTATCCGCGAATTTCTCAGCACCGCAAAGCCTCCAGAAAAAGGAAAAAAAAAAACAAAAACCCTGGCCGCCGCGGCTCCAGAGCTGCCGGAGTGCCCACTACCGCGTCTCCGCCCACCCAAGTAGGGAACTTCCCGCGCCCAGCTGGGACCTCCGTTTATATATTATAGACGTATCCTCTCTGTTACCTTCCCACCGAATTGACGTCCAGACACCTTCCAACCAGCAAAAATCCCCGAAACAGCGCGGTCCCAAAGAGCCCTATGTATCTTTATATATTTATTTTATATATTAGAGGAATCAGCAAGATGGCAGCAGAGTAAAGAGCTCCTAGAGTCAGGTCCTGCTACAGGGCAGTTAGTAAACACAAAGAGCTCTCTGGAGCTAGCTGAAGCACCTGTTTGGGTGCTCCAGGAAGCCAGAAGAGCATCCTACAATGTCCTTGAAGGAGAAGAAGATTCATCTTCAGAGAAGACTCATAAGTAGAGTGTTCCATGCCATGGAGGTTGGTGCTTATCTTCCACTGGAGGCACAAGCCACCTTGGGAGCTGTTCTATAGCTGGAATTGAAAGCTCCACTTCCCCAAAATGGAGGAGGAAGAGTCAGTTGGGCACCAATTTCACCTAGTGATGAGTAAATTCAGTGTGCTATGGTAAAATCCTGAGAACAGCTAAAGTTTGAGCCTGTCCAAGTCAGAAAGAGGTGGGGAGCCACCATCTTAACTCTGCGCCTGGCATGAGGGGAAGTGGGGTAGACTGAGGATCCCAGTGCTGGTGGGGACCGCCTTCTTCTCACCCAGATCATATTACGGCTCAAGTCTAGGCCCCAGTGCCACATCCAGCAAGGAGGAAGCTGCAGAGACCTGCAACGGCCTCGCTGGGAAATTACCAGCCAAGCCATGGTGGTCGGTGACTATCCTACTCTGGCTGCAGCAGCCTCCGCAGAGTCTATTCTGTGGCTGGAATTGGAAGCTCCACTTCCAAAAATGGGAAGGAGGAGACAGTTGGCTGCCAATGGCTAAGATATAACCCTGGGAACAACTGGGGTGAAGTCAGGAAGAGGCCAGTAGCCACCATTCTGACTTCACCTCCAGCCTGAGGGGAAGCCAGGCTGATTGAAACTCTCAGTGTTGGCAGGAGCCAATTTCTTTCATGCAGATCAGCCTGTAGGCCACCTAGGCCTTCAGCTCTGCGTATGGTGGGGAGAAACCTGAGGAGCCCTGCACCAGCCTATACAGGTAACTGCAGGTAACTTTGGCTATAAAAGACTGAAAATCAGAAGTCTACCAGGGCAACTGCAGTCATCTTGGACCTGCACTGCATAGATTGCTGCCCACACCTGCAGCTCCATCCCTGCCCCAGGCAGGGGAGAAAATGATTTGAAGCCTCATCAGTCTCTCTGGGCAACTACAGTCCAGGCCTTCACTTGGGTTATTCTACATAGCTGTGACTCTGTCCCTACCCCTGGCAAAGGAGAAAGTTGGAAGAAGCTTCATTGGCCCCTGGCACAATGAGGGCAGCTTGAGCCTCCACAGCTTAAAAATATATATGTGAGGTCCCATTCAACCCCACCCCCCCAACCCCCCTCTCCTCCCCCCAACAACACTCGTTCCCATCATCATGACACATCCATTGGATTTGGTAAGTACATCATTGGGCACCTCTGCACCTCATAGACAATGGTCCACATCATGGCCCATACTCTCCTCCATTCCATCCAGTGGGTCCTGTGAGGATTTACAAAGTCCGGTGATTACCTCTGAAGCACCATCCAGGGCAGCTCCATGTCCCAAAGACGCCTCCACCTCTCATCGCTTCCTGCCTTTCCCCATACCCATCGTCCACCATGTCCACTTTTCCCAATCCAATGCCACCTCTTCTATGTGGACATTGGATTGGTTGTGTCAATTGCACCTCTATGGCAAGAGGAGGCTCAGATTCCACATGGATGCTGGATGCAATCCTCCCACTTTCAGTTGTAATCACTCTAGGCTCCATGGTGTGGTGGTTGTCCTTCTTCAACTCCATCTTAGCTGAGTGTGACGAGTCCAATAAATCAGATTGTAGGTGCTGGAGTCTGTTGAGGCTCAGGACCTGGCTATCACATTGTCAGTCCAGAGATTCAAATCCCCTAAATATATCTTAAACCCCAACATTAACTGCACCTCCAGCACATTAGCATGAAAGTCTTATGAAGGGAGATCCCATCTGAGTCCAGATTCATCACACATAAACACCATTTCCAAAGAGGGGCCATCTGCCCTGGTAGTTAACCCCATCAGCCATGACCATAACTCCTATGGGTCTCTTTAGCCCTCAAAGGAACCAATATCTGGGCGTTGTGAGATATCAGTTTTATCATTTCTTCTTGGATTAAAAATTTTAACTGAGTGTCCTTCAGGTCCTTAAAGCAATTCTGAGAGTTTCAGTGATGTTTCTTGAATTTGACAGCATTGTCATGATGTTTATTGTTCTTTTTTACAGTGACTACTTTCAAAACACATTTTAAAGATATTTTGAGCTATTACACTTTAACTATAACAAGAATATTTTTCATTGCTGTGTTAAGAAAGATATCAGTCTTAAGTCCTAGAAAAATACCATTTGTTAAAGGAATTTTGTATCGAACTTTTATACATAGGTAACTCAATACCTTCACTTTATTCTCTGGTTTTGTATCTTATTTTTCTCTCTTATGTTTGAATATATGATTTTTAGAATCCCAATCTCCTTCCTAAATATCAAATGAAATCATTTTTTACTCCATACCATTCCCTGGAGACCCCTCTGGATTTTCACTCTCATAAATCTGAGGTAATTGAATTGATCGACCTTTTAGGAGCAAGATCCTACTTTGCTTCCAAAATGTTAAGACCCTATTGGTATACAGTAGGTAAGTACCAGGGGATTTATTTACAGAACCTTGCGGATTGTTATCTCTTTGGGAGACAGGTGGAGCTTAGTAGCCACAGAATGCAAAATGGAATCTTCCCTGCCCTGCATGTGGCTCTAGAGTGTAGATGGTAGAATATAGTATATAGACTATATTTGAATCCAGCTTGCCACAGATTAGCAGAATGTCTTTGCACAGAGTATTTACCCTTTTTAACCTTTTTCGGTTTGCTTACTCATCTGTAAAATGTGAGTAAGAAGAATATTGACCTCAAACACCTATGGTAAGAAGGAATACATGAGGGAATAACACAGTAATTGCTCATGTCTGTTTAGCTGCTCTTATTGTTTAGGCCTGCACTGTCCAGTATGGTAGCCACTAGTGCAGATGACTACTTAAATTTAAATTAAATATAAGTAAAGTTTATAATTCATTTCCCTAATCATATATCACATTTCAAGTGCTCCAAAGCCTCCCATAGCTGGTGGCTACCACATTAGCACAGATATAAGCACACAAATCCTCCCAGAAATAGCTGCTGGACTATGCTGACTTTGAGTCCAAGTCCTTCCTTTCATCAATTAAAAAGTCATCTCAAAGAGACCCATCTCTAATAGGCTTCAAATGGCCACATGTTCCACCTCCCCTCTCTCATGGCCCTTTCTACAGAAGGAATGGCATACACCAGAGGGCTGGGAAGGGAATTCTAGCCATGCCCCTTGGCCAGATGTTGCAGTTGTGGGGTGCCACAGATATGGGCTGCATTAGCTGTCAGGAGGCACTGGAAGAGATGGATGTGTTGAGCTGCTTAGTTGTCTAATTTTGCTGAACTTAGGACATTTTCTTCACTGTCTGAATTCAAAGTGTGCTGCCATTTGTAAAGAGAAGGAGGAAGTATGTGGTTCCTACTGCTCCCCTTTAATTTGAGGACCTACTCCTTGCTTTAGCCTAGGAAGCCTCCCTAATTTCAGGCTGACAGGCTTGTTCTTGAAGCTGAGTGAGTGAACATCCTCACCCTCATTTGGTTGTGGTGATTTCTTTGCAGCCTTCTGCCTATTGATAAATACAGTTTGGAAGAAATCAAAATAGAACAAAGAAGTAAAGGAAGATAATGTTTGTGAGGGTATCACATGAAGACCTTTTTTCTTATCTCACCAGATATTTCAATTAAATTAGATAAAGAAGGATTTATATTACCTTTTACAGTTGATGAAGATGGGCCCAAAGGTAAAGAAACTGCTGTTGTTTTTATGTTACAAGGCCTGTTGAGGTGAATAGGAAAGGATCATTTTCTTAAAAAGGTGAGAAAAATAGATGATTCCAGAAATTAAAAGTACATTTCAGGATATGTTTTTTGGAAATTCCTTGTAATATTTTATAAACAGGATCATTAATTAAGCCAAGTACTTTTTCAGTAGACTAAAGAGTAACACATTCATGATTCATGTGAGAGTACTGGCCATTAGGAAAAGCCAAATCTTGAGTAAACTTTGGCCAGAAAAATAATATTTTGGATGGTTATAAAAACTAAGTTTATTTCTCTTTGATTTTTTTTCAGAGTAGCACTATGCATCAATGGCCCCAAAAGAGTTTGTTTTAACAGCAAAAATTTACTAAGAAAAGAGGCTATTAAACAACGGCAATTCCATTTACTTGGTTATCAAGTTGTCCAGGTATGGGTCCATTCCCTCCACCACCCAAAGTAATCCCTAATTCATACTTCCTTTTTCCAGGGTCCTAAGTTGTCTGCTAGCCCAGTGGACTGAGAATCTTATTAAATTATTGGAATATCTGTTTTAATTTCCCCTGATGTAAGTGTAAGAATAGACAAGATGACTCACTAAAACCATAATCTTCATCACTCCCTAATACCTAAGACCTTATTGTTTCCTTTGTAAGTTACTTAATAAGGCATTATGATGATGAGCGACTAGAATGTAGATGAGTTTCCCAAGTTCTCTAAGGTATTGGTGCTAGTCTGCTCCCTGGTTTCCTCTCTGGCTTACTCTTGTCCAGTTCATCTTGCACATCCCAGATTAATCTTCTGCAAACCCTCAGTGTGCCAGCCTGTGATCAGAAAAGTTTTTTCTTTCCTGCTCACACGATACAGTAGAACCTCCTCTGCTCTGACTTTTGGGACCCCCTGAGGCTGCACCTTGTTGCCTGGCTCCAAGCTGGTGGTCTCTTCCCTCCCACCTAACCCACTCCATTCTCTCTCACCTTGCTCCTTTGCAGGTGCCCCCTCTCCCTCCAGACAGCATCTCCCCATGACTAAATTCTGTCCACTCAGCAGCACCCCACTCAGGTCTCTTCTTTCCCCACAATCTAAAACCCTGACCTCCTCTGAGAGCTGGAATGCTGATTTTCTTCACACATGCTGCTCTGGTTTGTTGTGTACTTCTAGTATTGATTGTGTCTTTGAGGACAGGAATCATGTTTGATACTTCTTTAAATATCCCTCTTATTTAACCAACAAATATTTATTGAGCTCTTATTATGCACTAGGCATTGTTCTGGGCTCTGGGAGTACCTGAGTAAGATAGCTGTGACTTTGCCCTCAAGGAGCTTCCATTCTTATGTGTGCGCGACTGCTGAGAGCCTCGGTGTTGCTTTAAGACCTCCAGCTGCTGGGGTAATGGGACCCCCCTCCTTGCTGAAGGCAGTCGCCCTTGTTTGTGGATATAATCAGCCATAGCTGCAACCAACTGCCTAATGGTCTAAAGCCACCTACAGAATGCCCTCACACTGGCAGGCCAGGGCTTGCATCATCCAATGACTCAGCACCAACTGGACGGTGATTAACCATCGCATGACCCCATCATGCTATAACTTTTTAGATCACTTTATCTTTAATTTTTAAGGTTTTTTAAACTTTAGCATAGGTTATTGAAACTCTATGAGTTCTAGAGCTCCAAGTTCACTTTTAAATTTTATGCTTCTTTGCAGAGGAGGAATGGGACAAATAAAAGCAAATGAAAGATTGACCAGGAGAGAGCTGCAATTGATTCGGATGCTTCATATACCCAAGTGAATTGCCGCTCACCTGGGGGCCAGGCCAAAAGAATTCTCACATCTCTTGGAAACCTGTGAAGTGGTCTCACTTACAGTTCTTAGAGCAGTTCATGGCTTTGGGCCTGAGCCTCATTCTGGATCATGCTATGCCTCAGAAACCTATCCACAGTCCCTATTCACTACCGAGTCCAAGCCCAGTGTCACTTCTGCCTTCTGTGAGCTCTCTTGCCCCTCCCTGCCCCACCCTATACCCCCCACCCCGCTCACCCCACTCCTCTCCCCATAACAACAACCTCCTCCATCGTCATGAGACATTCATTGCATTTGGTGAATACATCTCTGAGCACCGCTGCACCTCACGGCCAATGGTCCACACCATAGCCCACACTCTCCTACAGTCCACCCAGTGGGCCATGGGAGGACATACAATATCCAGTAACTGTCCCTGCAGCAACACCCAGGACAACTCCAAGCCACCATGGCCACTTTCTCCACACCAATGCCACATTTTCTTTGATTACTAATGACCATAATTCATGAATAGAATATCGTTAAGTCCACTCCAATCCATTATCTATTCCTCCATCCTGTGGACCTTAGAAGGGTTGTGTCCATGTGTAAGGAGGTGTAGGAGGAGCACAGACTGGGTTGCTGGGTCATACTTCTAGGGGTGCCATAATTCTAGGGTTCCCTACTGCTAGGTGTGCTGTACTTCTAGGGATGTCATACTTCTAGGGTGCTCTACTTGTAGGGGTGCCACTGTAAACGTGTGGTTATTGTTTTTGTTAACTAGCATCAAGGACATGGTACTGAAAAACCTCTAAAACCTCTTCCTGAATCAACGACCTGCAGGCAAGAAGCAACGAGAGGGGGCTCTTTGGTCCGGGCCTGAAAGCAACCCCTCCCCTGCCTGCCTGTCTATCTGCACTCCCTGCTGCCTTCCCCTTCTGAAAGTTGCACAGCCCTTGTCCTCCCGTTCTACCACCTGCACATCAATGGGCTTGGCCTCAGGGTCACCACAGATGCTCTTCCCTCTTCCTGGAATGACCGACTGTTCCCCAGATTTCACAAGTCTGGCTCCTCATTATCATTTATGTTTCAAGCCAGCCTTCCTAGAGCCGCCCTGGTTAAAGTATTCCCAAGGCCTGTTTAATTCCCCTTTTCCTTTTTACTGATACACACACACACATTCGAGGCTTTAGAATTAAGTGAATTTTCGACAAAAGGAACGCGCCTCTTGAACCAGCATTTGACTCAAGAAACAGCAGAGTGCTGCGGAACAGCTCAGTTTTCCCAGATACCACTTGGCTGGATTCGATTCGTGCCGCTGCAGACCCGCACCTGCCAGTACCGTGAGCGGTGGCCCCTCGTGCTGACCGAGGCGCTGAAAACTAACTCGTGGTACGCTGACACGATGCTGCTGCTGATACAGAGTTAATATAAGAAGGCAATGAATTCCACCTGTGCCTTCCACTACTGTTCCGCAGCTCCTGGACGGTTTCAGATGCCGCGCTGGCCTGCACTTCTCCTCAAGCGGGGGGGGGGGGGGGGGGGGGGGGGGGACAGCCCGCTTGGAACCTTCCGGGAGCGCAAGGGCAAGGGCAAGGGCAAGCCGGCGCAGGCCCCCAGTCCAGCAGATGGCTCCTCGCGTCCCAAGTGGGCCCTCCAGGGACACGCAAGGAGACCGGAGGGCACGGTCCCATTCCCATCCCGGCAGAGCCCTCCGCCCTGCGCCCCTGGCCCTGCACCCCAGCCCTGCGCCCCCAGCCCAGCTTTGTGACGCGAGGCTGCGGTTTCCCGGCAACTGCCGAACACGGGTGCTGGGCAGCCAGGAGGCGGACTCGGGCGGGGCCCCTGGCGGGGTGGAACCGACCTGGCCTCGGCGGAGAAGGTGGACGCGGGCGGCCTGGAGCACAAGGAGGAGATCACCGCCGCCACGCTGCGGGCAAGCCCTGGCCGCCGCCCATCTCGGCGCTGTCCGCCTTCAGCTACGTCCCGCCAGGGCGCCTGGACCCCAAGGAGCGCAGCTACTTCTCCCGCCAGGCCCGGGTGAGGCGGGAGGGGCGGCACCGCGGGGCTGGGGTAAGCCGGGGTTGGGGGCAGGTGTCTCCTGCCAGGGAGGGGCTGGGGCGGGGTTGTGCCACCCGGAGCGGGGACTGGAGACCCAGCGGCACCGCGTGGAAGGGGTCTGGGGGCCAGGCAGGGCTTGGGGGTGGGGCCCGGGCATGGTGGGGGATGCTCTGTGGGGGTGGGAGCAGGATAACATAGTGGGAAAGGGCTACCAGGAAGGTCGAGTGGCGGGGGGGGTGGGGGAGGGATGAGGGAATATTCACCAGGGAGGAAGACTGGATGGGGCGCCCTGGGGTGGAGGGGGCAGGTGCTGCTCTCGGTGGGGTCAGTGAGATGGGTGCCTGGACCCGAAAGAGCAGAGCTTTTAGTACTGTGAGACACAGTCCACCCCACCCCCGACCCCGCCCCGGAGCTGGAGGGGCCTCGCGGCCATCCAAGGGCACACAGACAGTCTAGAACGGGGGCCTCGAGGGTATCCAGTGTGTGGGGTGCGGCCCCCTGAGCAGTATGTACGGTGGTTCCCAAGGCCTTGAATAAGCAGCCAGACAAATGGACAGTCCTGGGCCCCAGGAACCCTCGGGCAGCCTTCCCACCCACCAAGGAGAACCAGAAATACATCTGCACCATCTGGCCTGGCCCCTCTGGGAAGGTGTGCGTGGTGGGAAGAGCTGGAGGGTCTGAGCAGCTGAAGGCCCCAAGAGAAGGCGGAAGGAAGGAAGAGAAGGGTGTCCAGAGTTGTCCAGGTCACCCATTACTTTCTTTTCAAAATTGTTTCTGTCAGTCCCCAGGGTGTTCCACAGAGCATCTGATTAGATAAAAGCCTTCCTTGGGGACCCTCAGCCTGGAGGACAGCTGGGCACCTGGACTATCCCTCAGCCCTCCTGGAGGAATGGGACTGCCAGAAGAGGGACACCTCACTTTTCTCAGGCTGCTGTCACAAGTGCCATGAACTAGGTGGCTAAAAACCACCAGGAACTGCTCTCTCAGCCCTGCAGGCTGAAGCCACAAGTGCGTGGGCTGTGCTGGTAGGTCAGTCCTGGCCCCTGGGGCGCCTCTCCCTTGGCCAGCAAGCCTTGGGTTTTCCGTGTCTCCTCAGTCACCCTATGGCCTGCTCTGTCTCTCTTCCCATGGCGCCCTCCCCTTCTGTCTGTGCCCACACCCCCCTTCTAAAGACACAAGGCATCCTGGACTAAGGGTCCACCCACTGCAGTCGGCCTCATTCAGTTTAAATGATTCTGCTTGCAATGACACTTTTGCAAAAAGTTTGTGTTCCCAGGTACCTGGGATTAGGACTTCAGGGTATCTTTTTTGGGTACACAGCTCAACCCATAACGTGGAACACAGATTCCCTTGGAAAGGAAGTTAATGGTGTATAAAATAATCCCACAAAATGCCTCCTTCCTCTTCTCATAGCCACCCACAATTAGTGGTGCCTAGGTAAGTCCCCAGTTCAGGTCAACTCTCGCTGGAGTACTGGTGGGAGGCCTCTTGAGTCTCATGAGCTTCACTTCACACACAGAAGCATACTTTCCAGTTGAAGCAACCATGGCCCTCAGCCTGTCCCCCGGGATGTCTCTTGCATCTGAGGTATCCCTCAGCCTGGCTTCTAGTGTGTGGAAGGACTGGATGGAGGAAGGGGATTTCCGGGGCCATCTGACAAGGTACCTGACTCTGCTGGCCATTAAAACAGGAGGGAGGTGGAACGGAAGGGTTCCCAACCTTCTGCCAACATACACCTCATCTGTTTTCTTCCTGTGAGCAATAGGTTTTGAACAACTGTAAATAGTTTCACTTATTAAGTGGGGTTTACATTTTGAGTCTACGGTACCTATGACACTGCCAGTGAGTTGATGATCATCATGAGATAATAGTCAAAAAGCCAGGATCTTTGTGTATGAAGTTGTTCAATGCTTCTTTATCGAGAGAATATAAAATTCATCTGGATTCTCAGAATAACAAAGAGAGTTCACGCTACACCGTTTTGTTTGTACCTTTGAGTAGTCCCTTTCCACAGCACCCTAAGGTGGACTGTAGACTGCTCCTCGATGGGGTGCCACTGATGGAAGGTACCACTGAGGACTGCACAGTGGGGCTTGTGGCTTCTGAAGCTCGAATGTGGTGGAAAAGCAGAGCAGAACCCCTGCCCCCTGTGGGCCAGGCCCAAGAGGGAGAAGGGCAGAGTGAGCCTGAAGACTCAGTTTCTCCTTCCTGAATTTGGCGGTCTGAATTTGGCAGCCTTCCAGGGCTGACTGAACAAGGGCCGGATAGGGGCCCCGAGGTAGGAAGTGACTAGGGCTCTGTCCCTTGGAGGAAAATCAGGAATGAGCCATAAACATGCCTTTCTATATGACAGGGTTGGCAAACTAAGACCTGGCCCCTGCCTGTTTTGACAAAGTTTTATTAGAACACAGCCACACCCATTCATTTCTCTATCGTCTCTGTCTAGGATGTTGGGGTTGAGTGATAGTGACAGAGCCCCTGGGGCAGGAGAGTTCCCACCTGGCCCTTTACAGAGAAAGTCGCTGGCTCCTGCTCAAATGCCTTACTGCCCCCTGGAAAATGGGAATTGTCTTTTGAATACATTCATTCAAATGGGATTTTGTGTTTAAAGCATTTCAGGGCCGTTTTGATTAGCTGAGGTTACAGGCAAATTCAAGTCCTGGGGCTTTGTACATGCCAAAAGGAAATGATGCAACCGAAATAAATATTAATTAAAAACTAAAGAAAAGAGCCTTAAAAGCAGCAAGAACAGCAAAAAGCATTTCAAAGTCTATTTGAACCAATGTTCACACCATAATATTGGGATTATGGGCACTGGTATCTGATCAACTCCAGGGCTCCAGGAGAAGTTCCTCTGAACTTGGGATCATTGGTCATAAAGAGGGTGAATTTCGTACTACAGGTTTGCTGAAGGACTGAACTGCCCCAAAATTCACTGCGAGTTATTTCAGGCCCTACCAAAACTGATCAAATTACTTCTTAAGTCAATTTCTTTGGAGCACAGTTAACAGTAGTCAGTGTGTTGGTTAGCAGCCCTGGGTGAGGAGTCCCAGGTGGAAGTATCAGCTCTGTGGTGACTAGCTGTGGAGCCTTCACAAGTCACAGCCTCTCCATCTCACTTTGCCATTCTAGGACAGATCAAACAGAACCGACCTAATGGACCACTTATGAGAATGAATGTAATTAGTGTGCATACAGTGGCTCACAGTAAGCCCTGGGTCAGTGGAGCTCTAATTATTGTTTTGTTTTTATTTTTTAATTTTTTAATTACCTTTTTTTAAATTTAATAGATCACACAAAACATTAAATTAAAAAACATAAGAGGTTCCCATATACCCCACTCCCCACCACCCACCCCAATCATTTTTAGTTGTATTTTTTGAAGATACATAGATCACAAAAAATGTTACATTCAAAAAATATACGAGTTTCCCATATATCCCCACCCCCCTCACTCCACTCCTCCCATATCAACAACCTCTTTCATTAGTGTGCCACATTTATTGTATTTGGTGAATGCATTTTGGGGCACTGCTGCACCCCATAGACTGTAATTGGCTTTGGCTAGTGATGGTCAGTGCTCTTTTGCTAAGGATTGGGTCCACAGGGCCAAGCCTTTCATTCCTGATCTGGTCACTGTCAGAGATGCACATGATAGAACCTTCAACCTGGGGGTTTAAATGAGCATTTCTCGGGCATTGTCAGACAAGCCCTGGCAAACTGAGACAGTGGCTAAAAGTAAAGATAGACTTCCTGTCCCAAGGGGTGTGTGTGTGTGTGTGTGTGTGTGTGTGTGTGTGTGTGTGTGTGTGTGTGGCAGGGAGGTTCTGCTCAGTCCAGTCTCAGGAGCCGAGGTGGAGGGAGGGCCACCACTCAGGCTGTTGTCCTTTCAGTGTGAAGTCTCTGGAGCTCCTGGCCATGGGTGCTTACATGCTTCTGCCTGAAGAGTCACACATGGCTCTTTGGTCACATGCAAGCACCTAGCAGAAGAGCAGGGACAGTTACTCCTGTGGGTGGCTAAGAGTGGAGGAGAATTGGCTATTGGTGCCGTCTACCACTCAGCTGATCCTGAAGAGCCCTCTGGGATTGGGCCTCTGGATCCATTTCCCACTGTTGGAAAGCCCTTGCTTCTCTTACCAAGTGCCATTTCTCAGCCAGCAGCTCTACCGGCAGGAACAAGGTCTCCTCCAATGTCACGTCCGTTTCCTATCCGCAGCCCCACCAACCTCAACAACCCTATTTCTGTGTCACCATCCACTTTGTTCACACATCAGCTATTTCATGAGAGAAAACTGATGGTAGGCAACAAGAGCCAAACCAGTATCAGGAAACACTGAATTCCAACAATACCCAAAACACAAAGGGCCAAATGGACATCAAGAGAGAAAGGTAAATGGGGTTTGCTTTGCTTTGTGTTTTAAAAGCAACATCATATATATATATATATATATATATATATATATATATATATATATATATATATATATATATGGCTGACAGGGAGCTGTACAGAACATATGTCCAGGGTGCATGGTAATGTTTGGATATACTCATAGTGACAACAATTAAAAACCACAGCAGGGTGGGTACTGGGTTCCTGGCCAGTGGTGCTCTGTCGTAGTCCCTAAGGGAGCAGCGACAGTCTCCCAGGTGCAGCAGCGGGGACCGGGAGGGAGTGAGGGTTCAACAGTGAGCCCCTGACACTAATGACTATGCTTGTGAGCTGATAAGCCTAAAATAAGAACAAGGCCTAGAGCAGCATTCTGCCTGGGAATTTCCTCCTGTCAGCCTTCATGTTACTCAAATGTGGCCAGTCTCGAAGCCAAACTCAGCATGTAAATGCAATGCCTTCCCCCCAGCGTGGGACATGACACCCGGGGATTAGCCTCCCTGGCACCGAGGGACCACTATCAACTACCAACTGATGATGCAACTGGAAAATGACCTTATATGGAAAGTTCAATGCGGATCAGCAGAATATCCCTGTCTACATAAAATAACATGACTTTAAAATGCTGTTTGACCTAATGTAAGGGGGAAATGGAAAGGAGAAAAGAGTTTGTATGGCTACGAGTCTCTAAAAAAGAGTCTGGAGGCTGTCAGAAGGATTGCCCTTATGCACAACTGAGCAGAGTCTGAGAGACAGATAAAGCAGATACAACCCCCAGATATTGGTTCCTTTGAGGGCTAAAGAGACCCATGGGAGTTATGGTTATGGCAGATGGGGTTAACTACCAGGTCAGATGGCCCCTCTTTGGAACTGGTGTTTATGTGTGATGAATCTGGACTCAGATGGGATCTCTCTTCATAAGACTTTCATGCTAATGTGCTGGAGTTGCAGTTAGTGTTGGGGTTTAAGATATATTTAGGGGATTTGAATCTCTGGACTGACAATGTGATAGCCAGGTTCTGAGCCTCAACAGACTCCAGCACCTACAATCTGATTTATTGGACTGGCCACACTCAGCTAAGATGGAGTTGAAGAAGGACAACCACCACACCATGGAGCCTAGAGTGATTACAACTGAAAGTGGGAGGATTGCATCCAGTATCTATGTGGAATATGAGCCTCGTCTTGACATAGAGGTGCAATGGACACAACCAATCCAATGTCCACATAGAAGAGGCGGCATTGCATTGGGAAAAGTGGACATGGTGGACGATGGGTATGGGGAAAGGCAGGAAGAGATGAGAGGTGGAGGCATCTTTGGGACATGGAGCTGCCCTGGATGGTGTTTCAGGGGCAATCACCGGACATTGTAAATCCTCACAGGGCCCACTGGATGGAATGGGGGAGAGTATGGGCCATGATATGGACCATTGACCATGGGGTGCAGAGGTGCCCAAAGATGTACTTACCAAATGCAATGGATGTGTCATGATGATGGGAATGAGTGTTGCTGGGGTGGGGGGTGGAGAGGTAGGGTGGGGGTGGTGGGGTTGAATGGGACCTCATATATATGTTTTTTTAATGTAATATTATTATAAAGTCAATAAAAAAAGCAACATTCTGTGTGAAACAAGAAATCCCTTGAGAAATGGTAATAATGAAATACCAATAAACCCAGAAGCTCCGTTTTGTGGTAGCATCTAAATCTGGATTGGTTTTATTAACGACATTCTGCTTCAATCCAAAAAGTAGTGTAAGAAAAAAAAGAGGAAAGAAGAAAAACTGATGAAACAAATCAAGGAAAAGCAGATTTTTCAGTTTGATTAGTTGTTGGAAATGGATAACCATGTTACTAACTGAGGCTGGCTGGTGATGAATATTATTTTCTTTATTTTTCTGTGATAAAAAAATTCATTTTGTTCTGCAGAAGTTCTGAATATGTGAAATCCCTACAAAGAAAAGCTGTCTGAGATTCTGATAACATCCACCAACATTGCTAAGGAAGGTTATTCTGAGCTATGATAGGCTCCTGGTAACTAATCCAGGGCTTGGGAGGCAGACATTGCTGCTTTCTCATCATTCTTACTTTAAAGCGAGTTTTAAAACTGATTAGAAGGACGAGAAACGAGCATTTTTCTGTCTTTATGCATATCATACTCTATTCTGGTTTTCTCCAGCTTAGGGAACAAAATAAATTGCCATTTGCTCTCACATTCAGTGCAGGGTGGTTGCATGTTCTGTTCTTGAGTCCGTCTTCCCCTTAAGTATCTTCCCCTCAGAATAAGAACTCTAGGGACTTACTCAGCTCAGAAGGGTCAGAGGAAATCCAAGTCTAGCCTTTTCCATGAGGATCTTCTGTTTCCCTGTTCTCCTGCTGTTAGCGCTGCCCCCTGCTGGCTGACTTGCTGTCCTATCCACTTTGGTACCAGCCTTTCAGGTGTGAGAGAGGATGGTGCCTCCCACCTCTCCACTAGGTTTCTGGAGGCCTGGTCTATGTGTTGAACCCTGTGGCTCTTCTCCAGCCACACATGTGTTCCACTGGTGGGCTGGCCAGGTGGGAATTAAACCACAGAACGACCAGAAGCCCAGCTTCCTTCTAAGTCCTTAATTTACTGGGCATACGGAGGTGGTTTGAGTGATGGTGAGCATGTTATCTTTTATTTTTTTTTCCAAATTCTACTCAACTTACGCATTTTTTAAAAAAATATTACATTAAAAAAAAATGAGGTCCCCATTCACCCCCACCGCCCCCACCCCACGACTCCCCCCCAAGTAACACTCTCCCCCATAATCATGACACATCCATTGCATCTTGTGAGTACATCTCTGGGCATCGCTGCACCTCATGGCCAGTGGTCCACACCATAGCCCACACTCTCCCACGTTCCATCCAGTGGGCCATGGGAGGACATAAAATGTCAGGTAATTGTCCCTGCAGCACCACCCAGGACAACTCCAAGGTTCGAAAATGCCTCCACATCTCATCTCTTCCTACCATTCCCCGCCCCCAGCAGCCACCATGGCGACTTTTTCCACACCAATGACACATTTTCTCGATTATTAACCACAATAGTTCATGAATAGAATATCATTAGGTCCACTCTAATCCTTACTGTATTCCTCCTTCCAGTGGACCTTGGCTTGGTTGTGTCCATTCCACATCTATGTCAAGAGAGGGCTTAGATTCCACATGGATACTGGATGCAATCCTCCTGCTTTCAGTTGTAGGCACTCTAGGCTCCATGGCATGGTGGTTGATATTCTTCAACTCTGTTAGCTGAGTGGGGTAAGTCCAATAAATCAGAGTGTAGGAGCTGCAGTCTGTTGAGGCTCAGGGCCTGTCTATCATTTTGTCAGTCCAGAATTCAAATCCCCTAGATGTATCTTAAACCCCAGAACCAACTACAATTCCAGTAAAGTAGCATGAAATGCTTGTGAAAAGAGATCCCATCTGAGTCCAGCTCCATCACACAGAAACACCAGCTCCAAAGAAGGGCCAACTAACATGGCAGTGAACCCCATCTGCAATGATCATAGAACCTGTGGGTGTCTTTAGCCCTCAAAAGAACCAAAACCTGGGGTTGTATCTACTTTGTCTGTCTCTGAGACTCTGCTCAGGTGTGCATAAGGGCAATCCTTCTGATAATCTCCAGACTCTTTTTTAGAGACTCATAGCCATATGAACTCATTTGTCCTTTCCATTTCCTCCTTACTTTAGGTCAAACAGCATTTTTAGCTCCTGTTATTATATGTAGACAGGGATATTCTGCTGGTTCACGTTGAACCTTTAATTCAAGGTCATTTTCTAGTTATGTCATCAGCTGGTACTTGGTAGTGATCCCTCAGTGCCAGGGAGGCTCATCCTTGGGTGTCATGTCCACACTGGGGGGAAGGCAGTGCATTTACATGCTGAGTTTGGCTTCGAGACTGGCCACATTTGAGTAACACGGAGGCTGTCAGGAGGGAACTCTTAGGCACAGTGCTGCTCTAGGCCTTGTTCTTATTTCAGGTGTATAGGCTCACAAGCATAGTTATTAGTATCAGGGGCTCACTGTTGGACCCTCATTCTTTCCTGGTCCTTAGCATTGCACCTGCGAGACTGCTGCTGCTCCCCTAGGGACCAAGATAGAGCCCCCGCAGGCCAGGAACCCAGTACACCCCCACTGTTGTCTTTAATTGTTTCCACTATGAGTATATCCAAACATTTCCATGCACCCTGGACACATGCCCTGTATAACTCCCTGTCAACCATATATCGCCTGTCAATAACATCCCATACCAGTATTCCTCTGCTGCCATTGTTGAACCACTCTGTAATCCAAAACTTCCTGAAAAGTGAAGCCCAGTATAATGTCACATTCCCTTAATAGTAAAATGGAAGATAGCAATGAGTTTAAAGGTTAGATATAGAATACATATTGATTTGGAAAAATTCTACATCCTATCTTTTTCTTTTCTTTTTGGCTAATTATTGAGCTTCTCTTCACAAGAGCCTTACATCACAGTAATTCATCTATACAATATACAGTACTCCCACATATCCATTATAAAACCTTTTCCCTTCCACAACAATAATCTTTTAACTTATTCATGTCATATTTACTGAAACTGATGTACAGATATTGAGACAATAGCTTTCAAACAAGGTAACATTTTTGTTTACATTGTGGTTTATACTTTAGGCTATACAGTTTTCTAATTTTTTTAGTTATCCTATGTTTTACATTATGGTTTACATTATTAGTCTGTCGTCCCCTATATGTTTTTGGTGAAATATTGCATGTTTTATATCCATCCTTGTGAACTCTTGTGAAACACTTCTTTTGCCCTCACATTTACTTTGGTTCCATCTATTCAATATCTTTTTCCCCCTCCCCTTGGGCCCCACAGTGATAGTCAATCTTTGTTTCTTAACGAGCCATGTTCAGAGATACTTGCAACAGTGTTGAGGGCTTGACTTGCTCAACTGCCCTAATGCCCTGGGAGCCACCCTTTCTCTTGAGAGATACAGTTCCCTCTATTTGATGGCATTAGTCCTCCCCAGGATGTGGGTCTACCTTCACTCTCATTATATGGGTTTCTACCCAATGGTATAAGCCACTCTGGCAAAATGAGCATTCAGATATTCCCTAGGAGTCTGTCCTGTGTCAAATTATCCCCTTTGAGTATCCTAAACAGGTAACTTTCCTAATTCTATTTGAAAAGGTTTTCTCAGCATTTTACTTTCAACCAACACCTGACAATCTCCTATATTTGTATGTTGCCCCTCCCTCTCCCCAATTTCTTGGGCAATATTACCCATCTGCCCATCCCTAGCCCCCCTCAAACCCGCAAACCCCACCCAAAGGTAACCTATGCCCCCATTTTATCTCTTCCTTGTGCACATACTTACCACCAGCTTATCATAGATTTCGCCCATGTAGATGTCAGCTTACATCCTTCCTCTACACCCCGATTTCCTGTGAGCCTATCTTCCAGTCTCTAGCTCTCTGAGGCAACTTGCTTATTTCATATCATTGAGGTCATGTAGTATTTGTCCTTCAATGCCTGGGTTGCTTAACTCAACATAAGGTTCTCAAGATTCATCCATGTTATCATGTGTGTTTGTAGTGTATTTGTTCTTACAGCCGAGTAGTATTCCATTGTATGTATATACCACATTTTACTGATCCACTCATCGTTGATGGGCATTTGGGTTGATTCCAACTTTGGCAATAGTGAACAATGCTGCTATGAACATTGGTGTGCATATATCGGTTTGTGTCCTTGTTTTCAGTTCTGATGGTATATACCCAGCAGTGGTATTGCTGGTTCATATGGCAAATCTATGGTTAGTTTTTTGAGAAACTGCCAAACTGTCCTCCAGAATGGTTGGATCCTTCTACATTCCTACCAGCAGTGGATGAGTGTTCCCATTTCTTCACTTCCTCTCCAGCATTTGTATTCTTCTGTTTTTTTTTTTCATAGCTGCCAATCTTATGGGGGTGAGATGTTATCTCACTGTAGTTTTGATTTGCATTTCCCTGATAGCTAAAGATTTGGAGCATTTTTCCATGTGCTTTTTAGCCGTTTGTATTTCTTCTTTGGAGAAGTGTCTGTTTAAATCTTTTTCCCATTTTTTAAATGGGTTGCTTATCTTTTTATTTTCAAGATATAGGTGTTCTTTATATATGCAAGTTATAAGTCTCTTATCGGATATATGGTGGCCAAATATTTTCTCCCATTGTGTTGGTTCCCTTTTTACTTTCTTGACAAACTCCTATGAGGTGCAGAAGGCTTTAATTTTGAGGAAGTCCCATTTATCTATTTGTTCTTTTGCCTCTCGTGCTTTTGGTGTGATGTTCATGAAGCCATTTCCTATTACAAGGTTTGTAGATGTTTCCCTACACTGCTTTCCAAGGTCTTTATGGTCTTAGCTCTTATATTTAGGTCTTTGATCCATCTTGAGTTGATCTTTGTATAAGGTGTGAGATGGTAATCCTCTTTCATTCTTCTATATATGGATATCCATTTCTAGAGGCACCATTTGTTGAATAGGCCATTCTCTCCCAGTTGAGAGGATTTGGTGGCTTTATTGAATATTATATGGCTCTATATATGAGGTTCTATATCAGAACTTTCAATTCAATTCCATTGGTCTGTGTGTCTCTCCTTATGCCAATACCATGCTGTTTTCACTACTGTTGCTTTGTAGTATGTTTTGAAGTCAGGTAGTGTGATTCCTCCAATTTCCTTTTTCTTTTACAGTATGTCTTTGGCTATTCAGGGCCTCTTTCCTTTCCAAATAAATTTGATAGTTTTTCTAGTTCCTTAAAGAAGGCTGTGTTGGTTTTTATTGGGATTGCATTGAATGTGTAGATCAATTTTGGTAGGATAGACATTTTAATAATATTTAGTCTTCCTGTCCATGAATAGGGAATATTCGTCCAATTATTTACGTCTTCTTTGATTTCCTTGTTCCACCATAGATGACATGCATAGGGTTTCTCACCGATATGAGTTCTTACATGTCATTTAAGTTCAGAATGTCCACTGAATCCTTTGTCACATAGATGACATTGATGAGGTTTCTGTCCAGTGTGAGTTAACATATGTTGTTTAAGGTGAGAATGTTGACTGAAACATCTGCCACATAGATGACATTCATGGGGTTTCTCTCCAGTGTGAGTTCTCTTATGTTTTTTAAAGGAAGAGCAATTAGTGAAGCATTTCCCAAAAAGATGACATTCATAGGGTTTCTCTCCAGTGTGAATCCTCTCATGTTGTTTAAGGGAAGAGTAATCAATGAAACATTTCCCACATAGAGAACATGCATAGGGTTTCTCACCAGTGTGAGTCCTCACATGTTGTTTAAGGTTAGAATATTGATGGAAGCCTTTGCCACATAGATGACATTGATAAGATTTCTCACTGGTGTGAGTTCTCACATGTTGTTTAAGGGAAGAATGTTGACTGAAACATTTCCCACATAGAAGACATTCATGGGGTTTCTCTCCAGAGTGAGTCTCCTCATGGCATTTAAGGTAAGAGCAATGAACAAAATATTTCCCCCAAAGATGGCATAAGTAGTGTTTCTGGACAGTATGAGTTCTTTAATCTTCTCTAAAATGAGAATAGTGACATTCATGAATCTGCTTATGCTGACTAATAACTGAGAGGTCCCTGTGTAATTTTGCCATCGAACTCCTTAAATATGGTTTCTGTGTCTTGCAAATTAAAGCATATTGTGTCACTGTGGATCTGTCAGTGGTATCTTCTTTCAAATAATTGTATTTGAAGGAATTCCTTTTAATGTTAGATCTCAATGACATGATTTCAGAAGTATCTTTCTCACAGATAGGTGGGTTGAATATCATTTCTATCATTTCCCATTTTTTAGAGACACTTTTGCTACCTGCTGAGACCAGGTGATTGATATTCTCCAGCATCACTTCTCTGAATAGCTTTCTCTGGGAGGAATCTAGCATGTCCCACTCTTCCTGGGTAAAGTCTACAGCTACATCTTTGAAGGTAATTAACTCCTGTGATTCCATTGTCAATACCTCAGCTGCAATCTATCTTCCTCTGGATTTTCATTCAAATCCACACAAACAGAAGAAGAAAGCTGTCTGGAAAAAGACACCTTGAGTTCAAATTTTTTCTTCTTGTATCCCAATCTTAAATAACACAAGAGTTACATGCCACTCCTGTGTCTTACCTGGTATTTTCCTCTTTCTTCAATTCAATGTTGATGGAGTCTTTGTCCAGCCTCTAAGATCCTCCAGAGCACTGGATGATATCACTGCCATTTTTTCAGGGGTTCATGTTATCTTTCTTTCTTGCCAGCTGTCCTCAAGTGGGCTGGGCAGTAACTCTAAACCTCTGGATTCCAGAACTTTCCCTGACAGGAGACCAAGTTCCTCCTTTGGAGAATTGACCTTCCATCATCCCAGGAGAGTGTGTGGGACACTTGGGCTTCCTTGGATTCCTGAAGGGCCTTCTGGTCTGGGAGTTTGCCTACAAAGTTTCCTTCAAGGGGACATAACACTGTCACCTAGAGGAGACTCTCAGCCAATCAACATCCTACGTTATGTATGTTAAAGATAATATGATCTCTCCATGTTGTAATGCATTTTTCAAAATGTTGGATTTTATTTGATTTAATTCAAATATCTTCAATTTTTATATAGTGTAGCTATTTGATATTGTTTATGAATTCCAAACATAGATATTGGATTATGTTTGTAAACTGATCTCTTCCTCTTGGCATAATAGATTGTATTAATTTCAGAGGTTTCACTTTTACTTTATTAAATTATGATCAGGGGTTCGAATGGCCCATATCAGTAGGACATCAATTCTTCCCCTTTTTGATGGGCAGGGACTCACCGAGAAAAAGACATGGCAAAGGAAGTAGTTGGAGTTTTGATGCTGGAACCTGGGGAAGTAAACACACAGGAGAGAACACAGAGGAATAGAGATGGCTCCATAGACATGTCAGAGGCCTGGGAAG
Organism: Dasypus novemcinctus; assembly: GCF_030445035.2. Classification (NCBI taxonomy): domain Eukaryota; kingdom Metazoa; phylum Chordata; class Mammalia; order Cingulata; family Dasypodidae; genus Dasypus; species Dasypus novemcinctus. The sequence goes on from NW_026688144.1 coordinate 993,632, forward strand.
AGAGAGAACCTGATGGTCTACAGCTGACCTTGTGGAGACACCAGAGCAGCCAAGCCCATAAAGAAACAAGCCCCAGACACAGAGACAAGCCTTATGCCAGCCTACAGCTGAGACCAGAAGAAGCTGGAACCATGGAGTCTGAAGAAGAAGGCTGAATCCTCAAAGAGACCAGCAGCCATCTTGCTCCAACATGTGGCAACAGACTTTGATGAGGGAAGTAACTTACATTTTATGACCTTGTGACTATAAGCGTCTACCCAAAATAAATCCCCTTTGTAAATGCCAAAAGATTTCTGGTACTTTGCATCAGTACCCCTTTTGTTGACTAATACATATAGTCAAAGTGGTTGATATTTTCTTTGTGATTTCTCCCTATTGCTTTGATGATTAGAAGGCGCTTAGAGATGTTTTTTCACTTACCTTTTAAAATCCATCCAGAATTTTCTTTTGTCTACAATGAAGTGGGAAGATACAAGTTTATTTTTAACCCAAAGAGCTATCCAGTTTTCACAGTATCAAACACTGAAAGCTTTATCACTGGCCATGGTTTGGACTTCTTGCTAACCTCGGAGTGTAGGAGCCATACTAGAGGTGATGCTTTCTGCAGAAGTGAAGGCCACAGTGGACCCACACCAGAAGTGGACAAGCTTGAAGGCAGCAGTGGGAGGAAGCTGAAATATGGTGGGCTTGTTCTGGCCAGCGGTGGTGTGGGAGCAGGAGCCCTGAGCCCATGCTGGGAGGTTTTCTGTCCTCCCCATCCTGTAAAGTGACTTGGAGCACAGGCACACCAGGATTTCCAGCAGCTGTGAGACAAGTTCCTTCAGTATGGCACCCCTGGTATTCTCAAGAACTTTAAGACAGTACTAAGGATTGCCTTGTTGGCCTTAGCAGGGTGACTGTGGACAACAACCAGGCTGACTTACCTTCACACCTCTCCCAGAATGACCAGGTGTCTTGCACAAGATGGAAGATGTGTGAAGGGTTTGTAGAGGATCAATTGAAGCTGCTTTCACCCAGTCTGTGTTCCTGGAGTCAGTGAGCATGGGGATTACTGGGTTTTCCAACATACTCTGCATAAGTGCTGCATTATTTTAACTGTACTTTCTACCTTGTGCCTTGCATTTGGTAGAAATGCTTCCTAGTGTTACTACGCAGAGGAAAAAAGTAATGCAAAAACAAACTTAGGCAACTTGGCATTAGGTTTGAGACCTGATACTTCCCAAATCCAGCAAGAACAAGTGTCTGAGTTCACTGTCGGGTGGATCTAAGCAGCCAGAGTGATATACATGGCTAACAAGGGGAGGATTAAAGAACAGCCAGCATTTGCATTTCTTCATCTTCTATTAAATAATGAGGGACATGTACTTTCCCTTTAAGCACAAGCTGGGGTGAACAAATGGAGATATTAAAAGATGATAGCTGATGGGTGGGGCAAGATGGCATCTGAGTGAATGCACTTCATAATTGCTCCCACAAAAGAGCAGCTGAGTAGGGTTGGAATCTTGCTGCAGTGGGCTGTTTTGGGGACTTGCAAGGCAGGAGGTGTTTGGACATCGATTTGGAGAGACAGAAATTATGCTCGCTAAGGTAGAAATGTAGGTTTCTAGCACTGAGGTCAGAAGTTGTGGAGAGGTGGGATTCTTCCCCCTAAGGCGTTCCCTGGACTGTCAGTAGTGTGGTGACATTCCCAAGCCCTGTGTTCCCCAGAAGCATGGTCACCAGGTTTGTGACCCCTAAGCCACCACAGCCCACATTCCACAGACCCACAGACCCCAAGTCTGCAATATTCCAGACATCCCACCCCCAAATCCAGGGCTCCCTGTGGTGAGGGAATACACTAGCCCTTCAGTTTTGGACTGACACTGTAAGTTGGATGGTTTGAGTGGGAGGTGCAGAGGAGAAAAATGAGTGTGGTTTTAATTTTCAGGTCCTGCCCCCCCTTTTTCTTTGAGCTTGGAGGAGCATACCAGCTGGCTTGGGGAAAGCTGGGGAAGAAAGGAGAGACAAATCTGCTGAGAAAGCCCACTTTACCTAAAAGTGCTGGAATAGGAAACTTGGTCTGGAAGAAGGTGGAGTCAGAAAATCAAATAGCCCTCCTATAGCACACCTAAGGGAGATGGACTGTAAGATGTGTTTTGAAAACTTCCATTAGCATATTTGGGTTTCCTGGTGAGGTGTGGGCACTCTGTCTTTCGAAATTAAGACATTTTGTTTTCTCTGGTGATTTGTTTAACCAAGGACCCACTTGAATCTCCTACTGGACACCTCAAACAGCTTCACTGCTGCCCTGGGAGAGAGGGAAGTGAGAAAGGGAGAAAGGGGGAAGGTCAGAATCCTAAGCATTTTATTTAAATGCAAAAAGGATTCCTTGCTTGAAACTTTGGTCTTTTTTATTGGTTTATTTTCTCGTTTTTTCCTTCCTCTTTATACCCCTACAGCCCTTTCCTCCTCCTGCTCCTCCTCCTCCTCTCCTTCCTCCTCCTCCTCCTCCTCTTCTTCTTCTTCATCTTCCTGTTTTTCTTGCTTGCATTTCTACCCCCCATTTTCCCCCTTCCCCCCCTTTTTTCCCTTTCTCTTCTTTTTTTATATTAGGTGTGGCAGGAATTGATTCACATTTGCTGTGTTTCCTCATCCTCGATTTCCTCTTTTCTGTGTGTACTGACTTTGGCCTCCAATGCTAACCCCTTTTCTCTACATCTTTTTATCCTCCATCATTAAGTGTTTCTCTTACATTCCACTGCTCTTAATTTAGCCCTCAATTTTTATTTCTAATATCTTTCTGCTGTTTTGTTTTTTATTCACTCTCTATATTATTGTCCTTTCCTTTCTCTTTCCCACTTTCCTGACGACACTGGTCTTTTAATTCATACTATATTCCTCCCCATATTTAGTTTACTGTCTCATTATAGATACTCCATTTTTCTTACTGTTCTAACTCTACACAGCTTACATGAGTCTAATACCCATTCTCCTAGATCTTACAAGGTTCTTCTGCTAACATTTACTATCAATACTACTATTCTACTTTTTTCTTTTCTTACTTGTTTTGCTTTCACTTGCCCTAATATTTTCCTTCAAGTGAACTGAGCCAACAGCAAGGAAATAGAATAAGAAGAACAAAATGGCAAAGAGAAGACTTAACATGTATGCAAAAACAACAACTAATTATCCCTGAGACTAGACAAAGAAGTTAATCAAACTAGCAAGATAAAATGATGACCAGACAGCAACAAAAAACTACAAACCAAACCAATAATCAGGAAAACATGACCCAATCCAATGAACAAACTAAAAAATAGGAAGAAGAGTAGAATATCTAACAAGTAATTAAAGCTCTCAAAACATTTAATAGGGGCTATTTAATGAGGTGAAAGAAGAGATAATAATAGGAAGAAAACACTTGGGGAACATAGAGAAGAAATTGCAATCATGCAAAAAAAAAAAAAAAGACAACAGATTTGATGGGGAGGAACAGCACAATCCAAGAAATCAAAAACACACTCTCAGCAAATAACAGCACATTTTATGAGGGAGAGGAACTGTGGAAGACAGTACATCTGAAATCAAACAGATAGTAGAATTGATAGATAAAAAGAGGGAAAAAATTCAACAGGGACTTTGGGACCGGAATGACAATGCAAAATGTGAAAACATAGGAATTATAGGCATCCCAGAAAAAGAAGAGAAGGGAAAGGGAACAGAAAGGGTGTTGGAGGAAACAATGGATAAAAACTTCCCAAACCTATTGAGGGAGATGAATGTTCACATCCAGGAAGCACAATGCACCCTAAATAGCATAAATCCTAACAGGCCTACCCAAAGACATATACCTGTCAAATTATTCAATGCTCAAGACAAAGAGAAAATTCTAAAAGCAGCAAGAGAAAATAACCACACACACAAAGGAGGCTTCATAAGATTGAGTGCTGATTTCTCATCTGAAACCATGGAGGCAAGAAGGCAGTGGTATGACATAGTCAAGGTACTAAAAAAAAAAAAAAATTCCAAGAAAGAATACTCTATCCAGCTAAACTAACATTCAAATATGATAGAGAGTTCAAATACTCACAGATAAACAGAAATTAATAGAGTATGCCAACAAGAATCCTGGCCTTCAAGAAATACTAAAGGAAGTTGTATAGGAGGAAAGAAAAAAACAGGAGAGACAGAGTTGGAGGAGAGTGTAAGAACAACTAAAAAGACAAAAAAAGTAAAAACCAAACAAAATATAACAAACACAAATCCAAAGAAAACATGGCTAATATAAATAATTCCTTGAAAATGATAATGGTGAATTCAGTGGATTAAACTCACCTCTCAAGAGACTCAGACTGGAAAATTGGATAAGAAAGTATGATCCATCTATATGTTGTCTACATGAAAAACATCTTAGACCCAGGGATTCAAGGAGGTTGAAAGTGAATGGCTGGAAAACAATCTTACAGGCAAATAATAACCAAAAATGGCAGGAGTAACTATGTTAATATCAGACAAAACAGACTTTAAATGCAAAACAATTATGAGAGACAAATATGGACACTACATATTAGTGAAAGGGATAATCATTCAAAAAGAAAGAACAGTTATAAACATTTATGCTCCTAACAAGAATACATCCAAATATCTGAGGCAAACACTGGAGAAACTAAGGGAAGGAATAGATGCTTCTACAATTACAGTGGGGGGCTTTAATACACCACTATCACCTGGAAATCTGCAAGGGCCAGAGGCCCAGATTTCACACCATATGGAGATTAAACGGCACACTCTTTGAAATACAGTGGGTCAAAGAGGAAATCTCAAAAGAAATTAATAACTGCCTTGAACCTAATGAAAATGATAACACAACATACCAAAACTTATGGGATACAGCAAAGCAGTACTGAGAGTGAAACTTAGAACCATAAATTCATACATCAAAAAAGAAGAAAGAGGAAAAATTGAGGAACTAACTGCATATTTGGAGGAATTAGGAAAAAAACAACAAAGTAACCCTGCCAGAAGAAGAAAGAAAGAAATAACAAAGATAAGAGCAGAACTAAGTGAAATAGAAAATAAGAAAGCACTTGAAAAGATAAACAAGACCAAGAGCTGAGTCTCTGAGAAAGTCAATAAAATTGACAAACCCTTAGCTAGACTAACAAAGAAAAAAAGAAAGAAGATGCATATACACAAAATAAGAAATGACAAAGGAGATATCACCACTAACCCCACAGAAATAAAGACTATCATAAGTGGATACTTTGAAAAACTATATTCCAACAAAAATGACAATTCAGAGGAAATGGACAAATTCCTAGAAACACATAACCACCCTGTATTGATGAAAGAAGAAATTGATGGTCTCAACAAACTAATCACAAGTAAAGAGATAGAATCAGTCATTAAAAACCTCCCAACTAAGAAGAGCCCAGGGCCAAATGGTTTCACAGGTGAATTCTACCAAAATTTCCATAAAGAACTAACACCAATCTTGCTGAAACTCTTCCAAAAATTTGAAACAGAAGAACATTGCATAACTCATCTACGATGCCAACATTACCCTAATATGAAAGCCAAATAAAGACACCACAGGAAAGGAAAATTACAGACCAGTCTCTCTAATGAACATAGATGTGGAAATCCTCAACAAAATACTTACTAATCATGTTCAACAGCACAATAAATTAGTTATACTCCATGACCAGGTGGAATTCATTCTTGGTATGCAAGGATGGTTCAACATAAGAAAATACATTAATGTAAAAATGACATAAACAGATTGAAGGAAAAAAATCATATGATCATATCTATAGATGCAGAAAAAGCATTTGACAAAATACAGCACTATTTCTTAATAAAAACACTTCGAAAGATTGGAGTAGAGGGAAGCTTTCTGAACATGATAAAAGATATATATGAAAAAACCCCAGTTAACATCATTTACAATTTTGAAATCTGAAAATCTTTCCCTCTAAGATCAGGAACAAGGCAAGGATGCCCATTATCACCCCTTCTTTTTAATATTGTGTTAGAAGTACTTACATGAGCATTGAGGCAAGAATCAAACATAAAAGGCATTCAAATTGGAAAGGAAGAAGTCAAAATTTACTATTTGCAGATGATATGATCCTACACATAGAAAACCCTGAGAAGTCTACAATGTAACTTCTAGAACTTATAAATGAGTTCAGTAATGTTGAAGGTTATAAAATCGATGCGCAAAAATCAGTACGGCTATAATGAAAAATGTGAGGAGGAAATCAAGAAAAAAATACCATTTACAATAGTAAATAAAAAAATCAAATACCTAGGAGTAAATTTAACTAAAGATGTAAAAAAAATTATACACAGAGAACTACACAACACTGTTCAAAGAAATCAAAGAAAACTTAAACAAATGGAAGAATACTCCCTGTTCATAGATAGGAAGGCTAAATATTCTTATGATGTCTAGCTTACCAAAACTGATCTACACATTCAATGCAGTTCCAATAAAAATCAACACAGCATTCTTTAAGGAACTAGAAAAAACTAGTTATGAAATTTATTTGGAAAGGAAAGAGGCCAAGAATACCCAAATACATATTGAAAAAGAAAAATGAAATTGGAGGAAACACACTACCTGACTTCAAAACATAGTACACTAGTGAAAACAGCATGGTATTGGCACAAGGAGAGGCACACTGATCAATAGAACGAATTTGAAAATTCTGATATAGAACCTTATAGATACAGACATATGATATTCCCAAGGAAACCAAACACACTGAAAGGGAATTACCAGCTCACACCTTACACAAAAACCAACTCAAGATCGATCAAAGACCTAAATATAAGAGCCAAGACTTCAAGGACCTTAGAAGCAATTTAGGGAAACATCTACAGGACCTTGTAATAGGAAATGTCTTCATGAACTTCACACCCAAAACACGAGCAGCAAAAGAACAAATAGATAAATGAGACTTCTTCAAAATTAAAGCCTTTTGCAGCTCAAAGGACTTTGTCAAGAAAATGAAAAGAGAGCCTACCCAATGGGAAAAAATATTTGGTAACCATGTATATGATAGGAGACTAATATCCTTCAAATATAAAGAACTCCTATATCTCAAAAAATAAAAAGACAACATATCCATCTTAGTAAGTGGCAAGACTTAAACAGACACCTCTCCAAATAAGAAATACAAATGGCTAAAAAGCACATGAAAAATACTCAAAACCACTAGATGTTAGGGAAACGCAAATCAAAATTACAATGAGATACCATCTTACTCCCATGAAACTGACAGCTATCAAAAACACAGACTACAAGTGCTGGAGAGGATGTGGAGGAATGAGAACACTCAGCCATTGCTGGTGGAAATACAGAAGGATCCAGCCATTCCGGAGGACAGTTTGGCAGTTTCTCAAAAAACTAGCTATAGATTTGCCATATGACCCAGCAATTCCACTGCTGGGTATATACCCAGGAGAACTGAAAACAAGGACACAAATCGATATATGCACACCAATGTTCATAGCAGCATTGTTTCCTATTGCCAAAAGTTGGAATCAACCCAAATGCCCACCAACAGATGAATGGATAAATAAATAAATAAACAAAATGTGGTATATCCAAACAATGGAATACTACTCAGCTTTAGGAATGAATACACTGAAAACACAAGTGATAACATGGATGAATCTTGAGAACATTATGCTGAGTGAAACAACCCAAGCATTGAAGGACAAATACTACATGATCTCGATATGAAATAAGTAAACCAAGCTGCCTCAGAGAGCTTGAAACTGGATAATAGGCTTAAAGGTTATTGGGGGGTAGAGGAAGGATGTAAGCTGACACCTACATGGGAGAAATCTATATAAGCTGGCGGTATTTGTACAAGGAAGGGGTAAAATGGGGCATAGGGTTAATTTTGGGTAGGGCTTTGTGGACTTGAGGAGGGCTAGGGATGGGGGGATGGGTAATATTGCCCAAGAAATTAGGGAGACGGTGGGGGAACATAGGAACATAGGAGATTGTCAGGTATTTGGTTGAGAATATAATGCTGAGAAAACTTTTTCAAAAATATAATAAGGAAAGTTACCTATTAAGATGCTCAAAGGTGATAATCTGATGCAGGACAGGCTTCTAGGCAGTGTGTGAGTGCTCACTTTGCCATAGTGGGTTATACCATTGGGTAGAGACCCATATAAAGAGAGTGAAGGTATACCCACATCCTGGGGAGGACTGATGTTCTCAAATAGAGGAAATTATATCTCTTGAGAGAAATGGTGGCTCCCAATGCATTAGGGCAGTTGAGCATGTCAAGCCCTCAACACTGTTGCAAATATCTCTGTACATGACCCTTAAGCAATGAAGATTGACTGTCACTGTGGGCCCTAATGGGAGGCGGAAAGAAGTATTGAATAGATGGAACCATTATAATTGTGTGGGCAATAGAAGTGTTCCACAAGACTACGCAAGGATGGATATAAGACATGTTAAATTACACCAAAAATGTATAGGGGCTGATAGGCTAAAATGTAAATCATAATGTAAAACATAAAATAACTAAAAATTTAGAAAATTGTATAGTCTAAAATATAAAACACAATGTAAACCCAACTGTTACCTTTTTTGAGAACTATCATCTCAATATCTGTACATCAGTTTCAGTAAATATAGTATGAACATGTGAAAAAAATTATTGCTGTGGAAGGGAAAAGAGTTTAATGTTGGATATGTGAGAGTACTGTATATTGTATATGTGAATTACTGTGCTCTAAAACTTTTGTGAAGATAAGCTTAATAATTAGGAAAAAAAGAAAAAGAAAGGACATAGACACTGAGGAAAAGACGGAAGAAGTTGCCTTGCCAATTTGCATACAGGGCAACACGTATTGCAGAGATGGAAGAGAGAGAATCAAAAACAAAGCTTTTGCATTTTTTAATTTTTTGATTCCCCAATTTATTTTTACCTTATTTTTTCTAAATTAATATGTATTTTATATCTAACTTTTAAACTCATCACTATGTTCCATTTGACTGTTAATGGAACATGGCAATATATTGGGCTTCATTTTTGAAGAAGTTTTGGATCACAGAGAGGCTCAACAATGGCAGGGGAGGAATACTGGTCGGGGACGTTATGGGCAGGGGATGCACATTGGGGAGGGAGTTCTCCAGGGCATATATCCAGGGTACATAACAATGTTTGGATATTTTCATAGTGGAAATAATTAAAAACAACTGAGGGAGTGCTGAGTTCCGAGCCAGGGGACCTCTATCACAGTCCTGAAAGGAACAGCAACAATCCCCCCACTGCAACAACAAAGACCAAAAAAGAAGGAAGGTCCAACAATGAGCCTTTGATACTAATGACTATGTTAGTAAGCCTGTGCACCTGAAATAAGAACAAGGCCTAGAGCTGCAGGGTGCCTAAGAGTTACCTCCTGAGAGCCTCCTTGTTGCTCAAATGTGGCCAGTCTCAAAGCCAAACTTAGCATGACTCCTGGGGATGAGCCTTCCTGGCACTGAGGGATTACTACCTAGTACCAGCTGATGATGTAACAAGAAAATGACCCTGAATAAAAGGGTCGATTCAGTCCAGCAGAATATCTCAGTCTACATAGAATACCAGGAGTTAAAAATGTTTTTTGACCTGAATAAAAGGGGGAAATGGAAAGGACAAATGACAATTAAAAACTAAAGCTGGGGGGGTACTGGGTCCCTGGCTGGGGGTGCTGTGCCGTGGTCCCTAGGGGAGCAGCAGCAGTCCCCCAAGTGCAGCAGCAAGGTCCGAGAAGGAATGAAGGTCCAACAGTAAGCCTCTGATACTAATGACTATGCTTGTGAGCCTATAGGCCTGAAATAAGAACAAGGCCTAGAGCAGCACGGTGCCTGGGAATTTCCTCCTGACAGCCTTTATGTTACTCAAATGTGGCCAGTCTCGAAGCCTAACTCAGCATCTAAATGCAATGCCTTCCCCCCAGCGTGGGACATGATACCTGGGGATGAGCCTCCCTGGCACCGAGGGATCACTATCAACTAACAACTGATAATGCAACTGGAAAATGACCTTGAATTGAAGGTTCAATGCGGATCAGTAGACTATCCCTGTCTACATAGAATAATATGACTTTAAAATGCTGTTTGATCTAATGTAAGGGGGAAATAGAAAGGAGAAATGAGTTTATATGGCTATGAGTCTCTAAAAAAATGAGTCTGGAGGCTGTCAGAAGGATTTCCCTTATGCACAACTGAGCAGAGTCTAACAGACAGATAAAGTAGATACAATCCCCAGGTATTGGTTCCTTTGAGGGCTAAAGGGATCCACAGGTTCTACGGTCATGGCAGATAGGGTTCACTGCCATGTCAGATGGCCCTTCTATGGAGCTGGTGTTTCTGCGTGATGAAACTGAACCCAGAGGGGATCTCTTTTCATAAGACTATCATGCTACTTTACTGGAATTGTAGTTGGTATTGGGGCTTAAGATATATTTAGGGGATTGAATCTTTTTACTGACAATATGATAGCCAGGCCCTGAGCCTCAACAAACTCCAGCTCCTACAATCTGAATTATTGGACTCACCTCACTCAGCTAAGATGGAGTTGAAGAAGGGCAACCACCACACCATGGAGCCTAGAGTGCCTACAACTGAAAGCAGGAGGATTGCATCCAGTAACCATGTGGAATCTGAGCCTCCTCTTGACATAGAGGTGCAACGGACACAACCAATCCAAGGACTTCAGAGAAAAGGTGGCAATGGAGTGGGAAAAGTGGACATGGTGGCTGATGGGTATGGGGAATGGCAGGAAGAGATGAGATGTGGAGGCACCTTTGGGACTTGGAGTTGCCCTGGATGGTGCTTCAGGGGCAATCACCGGACATTTTAAATCCTCCCAGGGCTCACTGGACGGAATGGGGGAGAGTGTGGGCCATGATGTGGACCAATGACCATGAGGTGCAGAGATACCCAGAGATGTACTTACCAAATGCAATGGATGTGTCATGATGATGGGAGTGAGTGTTGCTTGGGGGGGGGGTGCGATGTGGGTAGTGGGGTCGAATGGGACCTCATATTTTTTTAATGTAATATTTTTACAAAATCAATTTAAAAAAAAGGACAAATGAGTTTATATGGCTATGAGTCTAAAAAAGAGCTGGGAGGTTATCAGAGGGGTTGCCCTTACGGACACCTCAGCAGAGTCCCAGAGACAAATAAAGTAGATAGAACCCCAGGAATTGGTTCTTCTGAGGGATACAGAGACCTACAGGATCTATGGTAAAGGCAGATGGAGTTCAGTGCCATATTAGATGGCCCTACTTTGGAGTTTGTGTTTCTGTGTGATGGAGCTGGACTCAGATATGCTCTTTGTCCACAAGCCTCTCCTGTTACTTTTACAGGATCTGTAGTTGGTGCTGGAGTTTAGTGTATACCCAGGGGACCTGAATCTCTGGACTGAGCATCTGATAGCCAGGTCCTGAGCCTCAAAAGACTTGCAACCCCTACACTCTGGTTTATTGGACTTACCCCACTCAGCTAACATCTAGGTCAAGAAGGTCAACCACCACACCAGGGAGCCAAGAGAGCCTACAACTGAAAGGAGAAGTGCATCCAGCATCTATGTGGAATCTAAATCCCCTCTTGATATAGATGTGGAGTGGACACAACCATTCTAAGGTCCACAGGATGGAGGAATAGAGTATGGATTAGAGTGGACTTACTGATATTCTGTTCATGAACTATTGTGATTAGTAATCGAAGAAAATATGGCATTGGTGTGGAGAAAGGGGCCATTGTGGCTGCTGGGGGTAGGGAGTGGGAGGAGATGAGATGTGGGGGTGATTTTGGGACTTGGAGTTGTCCTGGGTGGTGCTGCAGGGACAGTTACCAGACATTGTATGTCCTCCCATGGCCCACTGGGTGGAATGTGGGAGTGTGCTCTATGGTGTGGACCACTGACCATGAGGTGCAGCGGTGCTCAGAGATGTATTCACCATATGCAATGAATGTCTCATGATGATGGAGGAGGTTGTTGTTATGGGGGGAGGAGTGAGGTAAGGGGGGTGGGGGTTATATGGGGACTTCATATAGAGGGGGTATATGAGGACCTCAGATAAAGAAAACAAAAATGAACTTTTTATGATTTTTTTTTAAGGTTTTGCCTTTCTTCTTTCTAATAGGTGTTGTTCTGTATGTATAGTGGTAAGGCAATCTTTTCTATTTCTTCCTCAGTGTCTTACCTCTTTTATTTTTCATTATGTCTTCAAAATTTTAAGGTCACAGTAAAGTCATACACAGAATATAGGTATCTCCCATATACCCAACATCCTCTACCTCACCAATGATGTTTTTACATGTGGATGTTACATTTGCTACAACTGATGTACAAATATTGGGACATAGCTACCAACCATGCTCAGTAGTCCACAATATGGATTATATTTTAGACCATACACTTTTATAAATTTTTGTTGAAATTTATCATGGCCTGTATCCATATTGCAAGATCATACAGAACACTTCCATTGACCCCCAGTTACCCCCTCTTCCATCTATTCTCGCTCTCTCTCTCCCTCTCCTTGGGGCCCACATTGGCAACCAAGCTTCATTGCTTGAAGGTCAAGATTCATAGATACTTGCAACAATGCTGAGGACTTGACACACTGGTCTGTCCTCTCAAATTAGGAGCCAGCCTTGCTCTTGAGAGACACTCTCCCCTCTATTTGAGAACATCTATGTTTCCTCTCCATTATCGGTGTACAACAATTCCTTCTCATTGTATTGGTCTACACCCACAAAAATAACACACAGGGTCAGATGGTCCATGGAATTGTGGGTATGTTGGGGGTGGAAAAGTTGAACACGCAGGATTGATGGGTATGTGTTTGAAACTATAATGTTGAGAAAACACTTTATTTTTTTTACTATAATCCTGATTCTTCATCTTTATTTATTTTATATTCATTTTTTATGTCTTTATTCATTTTTTTCATATTACATTGAAAAAATATGAGGTCCCCATATACCCCCTCACACCACTCCTCCCCCCATAGCAACATTCTCCTCCATCATCATGAGACATCCATTGCATTTGGTGAATACATCTCTGAGCATCGCTGCACTTCATGGTCAGTAGTCCACATCATACCCCACACTCTCCCATGTTCCATCCAGTGGGCCATGGGAGGGCCCACAATGTCTGGTAATTGTCTCTGCAGCACCACCCAGGACAACTCCAAGTCCCGAAAACATCTCCAAATCTCATCTCTTCACCCCATTCCCCACACCCAGCTGCCACCATGGCCAATTTCTCCACACCAATGCCACATTTTCTTTGATTACTATTCACAATAGTTCATGAATAGAATATCAGTAAGTCCACTCTAATCCATATTCTATTCCTCCATCCTGTGGACCTTGGATTGGTTTTGTCCATTCCACATCTATGCCAACAGGGGGCTTAGGTTCCACATGGATGCTGGATGCAATTCTCCTGCTTTCAGTTGTAGGCACTCTTGGCTCCATGGTGTGGTGGTTGACATTCTTCAACTCCATGTTAGCTGAGTGGGGTAAGTCTAAAAAGCCAAAGTGTAGGAACTGAAGTCTGTTCAGGCTCAGGGCCTGGCTATCATATGATCAGTCCAGAGATTCAGATCCCCTGGGTATATATTAAACCCCAGCACCAACTACAATTCTGGTAAAGTAACAGGAAAGGCTTGTGAAAAGAGGTCACATCTGAGTCCAGCTCCATCACACAGAAACACAAACTCCAAAGAAAGGCCAACTGACATGGCAGTGAATTCCATCTGCCATGACCATAATACCTGTGGGTCTCTGTATCCCTCAGAAGAACCAATACCTGGGGTTGTATATACTTTATCTGCCTCTGGGACTCTGCTCAGGTGTGCATAACAGCAAACCCTCTGATAACCTCCCAGCTCTTTTTTAGACTCATAGCCATATAAACTCATTTGTCCTTTCCATTTCCCCCTTGATTTAGGTCAAAAAACATTTTAACTCCTGTTGTTATATGTAGACAGAGATATTCTGCTGGTCTGAGTTGAACCTTTTATTCAAGGTCATTTTCTGGTTACATCATCAGCTGGTACTTGATAGTAATCCCTTGGCACCAGGGAGACTTATCCCTGGGAGTCATGTCCCACGCTGGGGGGAAGGCAACATATTTACATGCTGCGTTTGGCTTCAAGACTGGCCACATTTGAGAAACACGGAGGCTCTCAGGAGGTAACTCTTATACACACTGCTGCTCTAGGCCTTGTTCTTATTTCAGGTGCACAGCCTCACAAACATATCATTAGTATCAGGGGCTCATTGTTGGACCTTCCTTCTTTTTCAGTCCTTGTTGTTGCACTTGGGGAATTGTTGCTGTTCCTTTCAGGACTGTGATAGAGCTCCCCTGGCTAGGAACTCAGCACTCCCTCAGTTGTTGTTTTTAATTGTTTCCACTATGAAAATATCCAAACATTTTTATGTACCTTGGGTATATGCCGGGTAGAACTCCCTTCCAACCATGTGTCCCCTGCCCATTACAACTCACACTAGTATTCCTCCACTGCCATTTTTGAACCTTTCTGTGATCCAAAACTTCCTGAAAAGTGAAGCCCAATAATGTATTGCCAGGTTCCCTTAATAGTAAAATGGAACATAGCGATGAGTTTAAAGGTTAGATATAGAATACATACTAATTTGGAAAAATTCTACATCCTATGTTTTTCTTTTCTTCTTTGTAATTATTAAGCTTATCTTCACAAGAGTTTTAGATCACAGTAATTCATATATACAATATACAGTACTCCCACACATCCACCATTAAACCTTTTCCCTTCCACGGCAATAATCTTTTAACATATTCATACCATATTTACTAAAACTGATGTACAATTATTGAGACAATAGCTTTCAAACAAGGTAACATTTGTGTTTACATTGTGGTTGATATTTTAGACTATACAATTTTCTAAATTTTTAGTTATCTTATGTTTTTCATTATGATTTACATTTTAGGCTATCAGCCCCTATATATTTTTGGTGTAATTTAACATGTCTTATATCCATCCTTGAGAAAACACTGTATAGAATATAATGAGGAAGGGTTATTGTTTTAGGGTATTGGATGGTGGACATCTGGCACAAGGTGCACCAGGGGCAGGCTTCTAGGGATTGTGTGAGTGCTCATTTCTTGGCTTTTTAAAACTGTGAACAGTTTGTTTGGAAACACAGTACCTTTGACTTCTCTTCATTCCCAGAATGTACTTTAGGATTTACCATACAGTATTGATGAATAAATATTGTTGAATGACTGAGAAACCAAATGGTTGTGTGGGTTGAACAGATATTGCATTGCTAATTATGGGGGAGAAAGGAGAAGCAGTGAGACAAGAGGAAATTCACTTGCGAATGGGTGTCTCCATTCATGATTCATGACAGCCAACTCCAGTGGAGAAAAATTGGGAAATAAGATAGTTTAGTGTATTCAGAATCTTTCTCCAGAAACAGCAAGAGGGAAATCAGTATGGGAAACCTGACAAGACTAGAGCCCACACCTTATTAAGGGTGACCTCCTCCTGGGAGTTAGGTGTCCACAGGGATAAGTGATGATCACGGAGCTCCAAAGCTGTCACAAGAGACAAAACTGGCTCAAATTTGCATTGTGTTTTCCTTTCTTATCTCCAGAGAAATAATTATCTCAGGGAGATTGAGACAGAAGAATACTTCATTAATGTGGTTCATGGGAATGAAATCCCTAATTGCTGGGATACTCTATGTGCTTCTCCTTCACTATATCAAAGAAAACACAATGTGTCTTCTACAGACCTTATGACTCGTTCCATCTCACTTTACTTCTTGCGAGCAGAGCTTCCAACTTCTTTCATCATTCAAGGAAGAACCTGCATTGGTGAACTTAGACCCTGCCTTGATAATTTCAGAGCGACTTACAGAATCTTCACAGGTACTGGCGGAATGTATTTTTGGCTCCATGGGCAGCTTTTATTGGTAGAAGCTTTAAGGAAATCAACAGATTATGACCATAGAGAAAGCTTAAAACACAAAGTTCTGTCTTATTAAAAAGCCTGCGTGGAAATAGCAGATAAACTAAAAGAGATTTTTTTTCCCAATCTGTTTCCTCTGATCTCTTACTCTTGGGTCTTCCCTCTCTCAGCAGCATTGTTTACTTGTTTCACTCATTCTTCTTTCTCTACACTTGTAGAAATTATCTGTTTACCTGTGTTTATTCATTTTTTTCTTTTAGTCATTCAATATATGTGGCTCTGGAATACTGGTGAAGTGGATCAAAAATTACAGACTCATCTTGTGGAGGTTAGTAAAGGTATCACAAGGGAGATTTTAATTGTAATAAGGCTTGAAGGAGGATTTAGGATAATTTCAGAAGGAGAAAAGGATAGAAGTACATGAAGAAGAGATGACATGGACACAAATATGGACTCAATATAATTATATGGTGTGGTGAGGTTTTAAAAATAGTTCTTTTTAAAAAAGAAATCAACTTTATTGATACATATTTAAAAGCATACAATTCCTGTGACATGTAAAATTTGTTGTAGTTGCCATAATGACATAATTGTTCATTTATTACTTCAGTCATTATTAGAGTATGTTCTCTGAGAGGTAAATATTTTTCTTGTTCTTTTTTTTTTTTTTTATAAATGGGCTATGAGATTTCTTTAGCAAAATTTTTTATGGTCTTCTTTTTTAAAGATACATAGATCACACTAAATTTTACTTTAAAAAATATGACGTTCCCATTTACCCCACTCCCTAAATTCCCCATCCTCCCACAATAACAACCTCTTTCATCAGTGTGGCACATTCCTTTTATTTGATGAATACATTTTGGATCATTGCTACAAAGCTTGGATTATTGTTTACATGTTAGTTTACACTCTCTCCCAGTCCATTCAGTGTGATATGGTAGGATATATAATATCCTGCATCTGTCCCTGTGATATCATTCAGGAGAACTGCAAGTCCCCATAAAAGCCACCATATCATACCCTCTTCTTCCCTCTCCCTGCATTCAACAACTCCAATGGTCACTGTCTCCACAACAATGACACAATTTCTTCCATTGCTAGAGTCACAATGAGTCTATAGTAGAATACCATTCAGTCCACTCTACTTCTTATTTTATTCTCTATCCTGAGGATGGTGATGACCACTCCACCTCTAAATCAAGAGGGGCCTTAGATCCCACATGTCTGATGGATGGAATTCTGCTTGCAGTTGTGGACTGTCTCTGTTCCCTGTTGTGGTGGTTGACCAACATTTTGTTTGTTTTCAGATTTGGAGATTACAAATATAGCTGCTGTAAATGTTCATGTGTGGACTTTTGTGTGGACTCTAATTTTCATATCATATATATATAAAAGCAAAACTGCTGGATTGTATGGTAAGACAATGTTTAGTTTTACAAGAAACACCTAAACTGTCTTCTGGCCGAACCATTTTGTGTTCTCACTAGCAGTGATTGAGAGATGTATTGCTCCATATACTCAACAGCAATTGGTATTCTCAGTTTTTAGATTTTTATCTCTTCTAATAAGCATGTGTTCATATATCACTGTGTTCATAGTCTTCCAATTCCCTAATGACAGATGATGCTTAATTTTTAAAAGATTTTAATTAGTTTATTTATTCATTTATTTATTTAAATTTTTAAAATTTTAAAGTAGGTTTAGATTACATAAATGTTACATAAAATATAGAGGGGACCCATATGTCCTACCCCTTCATCCTCCCACTCTTTCCCATAGTAACAACAACTTTCATTAGTATAGTACATTTGCTACAATTGATGAACGCATATAGAAACAATGCTGTTAACAATGAATTATAGTTTATATTATAGTTAATAGCCTGTCCTGCACAATTTTAGGTATTGACAAAACATATAATGGCCTGTAGCCATCATTGCAATATCACGCAGAACAATCCCAATGTCCTGAAAATGCCCTGATATTATACCTATTCTGCCTGCTCCCTCCTCTCAGAATCTCTGGTGGCCCTGGCCTTTATATCAATGATAAACATTCTTCCATTGCTAGAATAATAAGTCTATAATATAAAAATAATGTCTACTTTAGTCCATTGTTCATTCTCCAATCTTCAGGATTTTGTGATGGCGATGCCCACTCTTTCTAATTGAGAGAGGGCTTAGATCACATGGGATATATGGGTGGAACTATCTTGCCTAGAGGTGCGGACATTCTTTGCTCCTTAGGATAGGTGTTGTCCATTACCATCTCCTTATTAGTTGTTCTACATAGGTCCAATGAACTGGAGAGTAAGTGTTGAAACTCTGCTTAGATTAAGACTTCAAATGGCACATGAACAGACCAAGAACATAATGCTCTGGCTCATGTATTTAACAAGGATAGTGCCAACACATGGCTTTATGTAAATAACATGTAGAGAAGAGCCACATGTTGGGAATCTACAAATGAGGCTAACTCTTTTACACTGGGGAGCATAAATTCCAAAGTAAGGTCTACTGACAGGGTGCCAAATTCCTGAGATTCCTGAACTACTTATCTCTAGAACCATCAGGATCCCTACTGTTTGAGGCTCTGTTTACTGTAACAGATAGTGAGATTCTGCTGAGATGAGCATAAGCATAACCTCTGTAATGACCTCCAAACTCACTTTCAAATCCCTTAACCATAAAATCTCATCTGCACTGAATATTTCCCCTTTTTGGTCAAGGTCTTTTTCAGATACATTGCTAGCTGGCATTTGGTAATAATACTTAGGTGCCAGTGAAGTTGAATTTTTTTTTATATTTTGTATTTTGTATTTGTATTTTGAATTTCTTCCTATGTTAGGATTCTGTTTATATCTTTTGCAGATTTTTTAATTCAGCATATGCTTTCTTATTTTGTGGTGTTAATATTAATTTCTACATTTGTATACAAATCATTTATCAGATGTGTTTTGTAAGTATTTTTCCAAATCTGTATGTTTTCTTACAACCCCTTATCAATGTCTTTCACAGAGTAGATATTTTACATTTGAATAAAAGCCGACTTATATATTTTAATCTCTCATGGATCATGCTTCCATTACTATATCTAAAAACTCATTTCCAACCTATGGGCCCTTAGATTTTCTTCACATTTTAGTCTAGCACTTTACAATGTATTTTACTTTAAAGTGGTATGATTCATTTTGATTTAATTTTTGTGAAATGAATTCAATCAGTACCTAAGTTCCTTTTTGTTTGGCATGAGTGCATCCTATTGTTACCAGATTCTAAACTAAGTTCTTGGCTATGCTGCAGACGTGAATTTCAAGAGAAGCCAGGTGAGTTAGGCCAGTAATTTATTCAGGTAGGAAGGGAAGAGAATGGGAGAAAATAACAGAACATGGTCCGAGGTGGTGAGGAAGGGGATAAAAAGTGATGAAGAGGGCTGATTTAGAAACTACAATTCTCCATTATAGATTATAAGTCCCCAGGTAACTTGCATGGTCACATGGCAGAGGAAAAATGATGAAATCAACACGCAGAGGGCAAGATGGGTCCACAGGCAAAAAGCTAGCAAGAGCAAGCTCAAGCCTCATGGTTTGCTTTTTAAACTAATTATTCCACTCTTTGCTAATGACAGGGAAGGAGGTTCCAGTTGTTTGCTGTTTGGATTGGTTACCCTGCCCATAAATTCCTTAGTGATGACCCAATGATAAAGTTCCCAGGGAACATCCGGGCTTTTTCATATTTTCAGGAAGGAGTCTTTGTCCTGGGTAGCAGAATCCCAGGGGAGAGATTCCTCACCAGCAGCCATCTTGGGGGTTTTTGATGTCCATGTGGACTCTCTGTCAGGTTCCAGATCCATCTATTCCCTATCTTACTAGCCTGCTTCACTTTTGTTCCACCACCACTTCTTGAAAAGATCATACTTTCTACATTGAATTACCCTTGTCCTCTGTGAAACATCAGTGGAATCCATTTATGTGGGTCATTTGTCCATTTCACCAACAGAATTTTTAAATTATTGTGTTTTTATAGTAACTCTTACAACCAAATAATATGATTCCTACAATATTGTTCTTCTTTTCTATTTTGTTACAGGGTACAAAAAAAACTCGTCATAATGTTTGTTGCTTAAAATAAAGTCTGAGAGAATTTATCATGGAAATTATTGCCTTGGCAAAGTGTATGTCTATTATGGCCCAGGGTTTCTAGCCATCACAACTATTAAGAAGAAGCAGGAACATATGTTTTCCCTGACATTTTCAGAAAAGGGTACTAGATCTCTATAAAATCCATAAAAATATTAACTTAATGGTAATTACAATACAAACAGTACCATTTATGATATTTTTCTGATTACTCCTTGAGGCCTAAATTGCACTGCTTTGAATATCTCCTCAGGAAATTCATCATCCACATGGAAACAGAAAACCAAACATCTGTTTAGAATTCATCCTCCTGGGCTCTCAGAAAATACAGAGGTGCAGCCCCTCCTCTTTGGGATGTTCCTGTCCATGTACCTGGTCACCTTCATTGGCAACCTGCTCATCATCCTGGCCATCATCTTGGACTCCCATCTCCACACACCCATGTACTTCTTCCTCGCCAACCTGTCTCTTACTGATATCTATTTCACCTCCACAATGGTACCAAAGATGCTGCTGAACATCCAGACAGGCAACAAAATCAATACTTTTGAAAACTGTTTCACCCAGATGTATTTTTTCATGCTTTTTGTACAACTAGATAACTCCTTCTTGACTGCAATGGCCTATGACCCGCTTTCTGGCCATCTGTCACCCCCTGCACTACACAGTCATCATGAACCCCTGGCTCTGTGGCCTCCTGCTGTTAGCATCCTGGTTATTGAGTGTTTTGACTCTCTTTTGCATGACTTAATGGTTTTGCGATTGTCTTTTTGTACAGAGACGGAAATGCCCCACTTTTTCTGTGAACTTAATCAGGTAGTCAGACATGCTTGTTCTGACACCTTCCTCAATGACCTTGTGATGTATTTTGCAGGTGGACTTCTGGGGATTATACCATTCACTGGGATCTTTTTCTCTTACTATAAAATTGTATCCTCAATTTTGAGAATCTCAACAGCTCATGGTAAATTATAAAGCATTTTCTACTTGTGGGTCTCACCTCTCAGTAGTGACCTTGTTTCATGGTACAGGTCTGGAGTGTATCTTAGCTCTGCTGCTACCCAAAACTCAAGGGCAAATGCAATAGCCTCAGTGATGTATACAGTGGTCACACCCATGTTGAACCCCTTTATTTACAGTCTTAGAAACAAGGACATAAAGCAGGGCCTTTAAAAAGCTGGGAAACATTCTGTCTATAAAAGGATACTTTGTCTCAAGTTTACAAAAGTGCTCTATGATTAACAGAGATCAAACACTAGAAGATTCTTTTTGAAAATGAAATATTTTGTTGTCTTTTTTAAAAGATACATAGATCACACAAAATGTAACATTAAAAATACAAGGTCCCATATATACCACTCCCCACCCCACCCTCCTCCTCTCACATCAACAACCTCTGATTGTGTGGATTATCATTTGCATTGTAGTTTACACTCTCCACAGTCCATTCAGTGGCTTATGGCATGATATGTAATGTCCTTCATGTGTCCCTGCTATATCATTCAGGGACAACTTCAAGCCCTGAAAATGCCTCCATATCACACATCTTTCCTTCTTCCATCACTCAGCAACTCCCATGGCCACTGTCTCCAGACAGACTAGTGTGGCAAATCCTCAGCATTGTTGCAAGTATCTGTGAGTCTTGTCCTTCAAGCAGTGAAGCTTAGTTGTCACTGTGGGCCCCAAGGAGTGGGGGAAAGAAGAATAGAATAGAAGGAAGAGAGGTCAACTGGGGGCAATGGAAGTGTTCCACAAGATCATGCAGTGATGGATATAGGCCTTGTTAAATTTCACCAAAAAATTAAATGTAAACCATAACACAACCAAATTTTTATAAAATTGTACAATCTAAAATATAAACCATAATGTAAATCCATAGTGGGAAACATAGTTTTTATCTATGTTTCAATATCTGTACAACAACTATAGCAAATATATGCACATTAAAAAGATAATTGCTGGGGAAGGGGAGAAAAGTGTTTGATGTTGGCATATCAGATTCCCCTATATTTTATATGTGAC
Organism: Dasypus novemcinctus; assembly: GCF_030445035.2. NCBI lineage: Eukaryota > Metazoa > Chordata > Mammalia > Cingulata > Dasypodidae > Dasypus > Dasypus novemcinctus. The sequence goes on from NW_026688144.1 coordinate 1,015,776, forward strand.
TTCATTGTGATCTAAAACTTTTTTGAAGACATAATAAAATTTTTTTAAAACAAAGGATGAAGACCCTAAGAAATGAATGGAGGAGATAGCTATACTACTGTACATACAGGGCAACACCTATTACAGTGATGAAAGGAAGGCAAAAATGTCAACTATATTTTATGATATTTTGCATTTTAATACCCCAATTTATTTTTTAACTTTATTTTAGTTTTTCTTAAATATAGAATAAAAATATTCTATTTTTAATCCTTTAAACCTATTGCTACTATTTCATTTTCCTATTAATTGAGTTTGGAAATGTATTAACATATAATTTTGAAGAAGTTTTGGATCACGGAGTGGTTACACAATTGCAGAGCTGGAGCACTGGTGTGAGATGTCATTAATGGGGATGTATGGGTGGAGGCAGTTCTCCAGGACATTCATACAGGGTATATAAATATATTTGGATATTAATTGGGTATTTTCATAGTAGGGTAGAGATTCACATGACAACTGAGGAGTGCTGAATTCCTGTTCTGGGAAACTATGTTGCATTCCTCAATTGAGGAGCCACTATCCCCCAAGTGCAAGAACAAAGACCAGTGAAGAAGGATGGTTCAATGATTGCACATGATACTGATGACTATGCTTAGGAGCTTTTGAGCTTGAAATTTCAACTAGGTCTAGAGCTGCAGGGTGCCTAAGAATAACCTCCTGAGAGCCTCCATGTTGCTCAAATGTGGCCACTCCCTAAGTCAACTCAACATTACCTTCCCTCAAGCATGAGACATGTCCCCTGGGTTGAGAATCTCTGGTGCTGAGGAATTACTACCAAGCACCAGCTGGTGACACAATTAGAAAAATACCTTGAATAAAAGAGGGAAATGGGAAAGACAAAGGAGTTCATACATCTAAGAGACTTCAAAATGAGTCAGGAGGTCATCAGATGGGTTAGGGCATATGCACCTTTTCAGCAGGATCTCAGAGACAGCCTAAGTAGATACTACCCAAGCAGTGGTTCTCCTGAGACTACAGAGATACCTCATTCCTACAGTCACGGCAGATGGCTCTGGAGTTCTGTGCTTTGCCAGTAGGCCCTTACTTTGGAATTTGTGCTCTGAAGTGTGATGGAGTTGGACTCAGATGTGCTCTTTCTACACATTCCTCTTCTGTCACTTTTACTCCAACCTGTTGTTTGTGCTGGGGTTTTTTGTATGCCAGGAGACTTGAATGAGCCTCAGCAGAGTTGCAACGACCTGCTCTCCAATTCATTGGATTTCCCTGTCAGCTAACAGGGAGGGAGGACTGTCAACCACCATACCAGGGAACCGAGAGAGTCTTCAAGAGCAAGTAGGGAGAATTCCATCCATCAGCCATGTGGGATCTAAGCCAACTCTCAATTTAGAGGTGGAGTGGACATCACCATCCCAGGGTACACAAGGTGGAGGAATAAAATATGGGATTAGAGGAGATCTTAATCTAGGTACTTTATAAGTGTATAGAGAGATAATCTGTCATTCACCCAATAAAAACTTATATTGTTTCATTTTTGTATATCATGGATTCCTACTTCTTTTGTATTGTTTTACATCATGTGCTATCTCATTGTATTCCTGGAATCAGGATTGAAGATAGAAACTGTTGCCTGGATTTTCAGCAGTAAAATATTTATATTCAGTTTATTCTGTATATATAAAATTACAGCAGGTGCTGGGAGGGATGAAAGTGTATTGCAGTCACTCCCAGAGAAAGAAACTGCTTGTGTTTTATGGTGTTAGTGAAAAATAAGCTCTCCTAGCAAATGCTCCCTACCAGCTACCAAGGTTTGTTCATTAATGTCCTGAAGGAGGTCACATCCTACACTGGAGATGTCATCTGACTGCTTTATAGTAATCCACATTCCGTCTCCAATATGTGCCTTTCTCCTGTGCCTTCAAAATCGTAATTCAAGGGGAGTTTGTAATCAACAACACAATCTATGCTTCTTCAAACAATGATGATTTCAATAATTTTATCATTCTTCCAGTGACATAAGTTTGCCCTTCAAAAAATATTTCCATATTGAAGGATATTATCTGGAAATTTCTTTCAGCACTCCCTACAATAATAGTCCCCATTTATGGGTGATAAAAAGCAAATATGTGTTTTTCTGCATTTCATACTATATCTTATTTTACTATTAAACCCAGATATTAGGACATAATTTCAGACTTTTATGTAGGCTTGCTGTTTTCTTCTGAGGTAGACTAAGGTGAATGCTTCATTTATCAACTGATTTCCTTGCCATCACTACAAATGGCAAGCCAGAGTGGCATTTTGGAATTAGTGATTTCTCTGAGCTAATGGTCATTTTTGAAAATGTTAATAATTGCTTACATATTTGTATTCACTTCATATTCTTTGGTAAAGCTGTGAATTCATTTTCAGTTATAATTTATTAACACACAGGTTCAGGTCTCTGATGTGAGTCATACACTCATCAGGGCTGCAATTTTCACGGAAAGATATATCATTCATGCACTTTTATAAACGTCTGTGTTTTTTTATTGCACCATAATCTGAAAATTAAAAATCCTCACTTTGTCATTTTTTTCTGGAATTCTCGTCCAATGCAAGTAAGAGCTCCACCTTATTCCACATTACTTGAATTAGGATTCTCAGTAAAATCATTTATCACATAAACGAGTTTGTCAATACCTTTCCTAGGTGCATTCTTTAAATGTTACTGTAAACAATATATTGTGAATCATTTTTCCAAGCTATACAAGAGCAATTATGTACATTTATCACATGGAAATAGTGTCAGTGGTCTTATCACTCCCAACAATGTGATGTATCAGTTCCCAATTGCTACCCTGCAAGACTGTGATTTTGTTATCAGTTCTTGTACAAAATAGTTTACATGAAAGGCTTATTTTCAAGCAGAAATCTCTTCCCACATAAAAGTTTTTAAGAATTTGGCTTTAGTCCATTGTACATTATAATAAGTAGAATTATTATTATTCTATTGTAGACATATTATTGTAATTGAAGAATTTTATCATTGCTATAAAAGCAATTGGCCACCAGAGGTTTTGAGGGGAAAGAAGAGAAGAATAGGTGTACTATGGAGACATATTGGAGAAATGGGAATTCTCCTACATGACCTTGCAATGATGGAAACAGGGGCATTATACATTTTGTCACAGCCTATAAAATTGTGTGAGATTGAGAGTAAACTATAATCTAAAATATAGTCCATGGTTAGTAGCAATTCTTCAATATGTGTCCTTCAATGTTAACAAATGTACAACTCTAATGAAACAAGTTGTTAATGTAAAGTGTGGGATGGTGAAGGGCTAGAGCATATGGGAATCTCCTAAATTTTTAATGTAACATTTATATAATCTAAAGCTTCTTTAAAAATAAAAAAGTCAAGAAAATTTTGAAAAAGAATCTTGAGAAAAAACATGGTAAGCATGAACACTCATCTTATTGAAGAAACTAGAGTTATGTCTTTCAATAATTCAGTATAGAAAACAGTGAAAAACAGTCCAGCTAAGAAAGGCAATATTATGTTATAATTAGGAACATTGTATAATCAAGAAGACTCCACTGGAATTATTGACCACACAAATATGCCCCCTTTCTGCAGTCAGGGAGAAAGAGGCTCATGTCTTTAGTATTGATTAAATAATCACCACCTCCTGCCGTTTCCCCATCTGGAGGACAGGAATACAAGCCAGAAAGAGGGAGGAAAAGACTGCTAAGAATCACGTACCTTACTGATCTCACTACCCTAAGAAGACTCAGTTGTGGATGCCCAAACTTACTTACACTTTGAGTGTATTTATGAAGAGAGGGTGATTGTGTATCTTTCAAAATCCCCTAAGAAACTTCCTATTGCTTTCCTAAATATTTAGCTGGTGCACTGATTCATAAGGTAATATTTTTGTTAAGCAAATATCATATGTGAGTAATGGAGACATTTTCAACTCTATTATATTCTCCTAGAACTTATGTTATTACTGAGATCATTTCTTATTTCCCCATTCCTGCATCTTCTCTTTTTCTTTCAAAAAAATGTATTCCTGGTTTTGTCAGTAGAATTTTATTCTTCTCCAGGATCCTAAAATATGTGGAAAACAATGATTCACTCTAAACTGAAGGTATAAATTTGTTCTCATGTAAAACTAAGGTTTATTCCTTAAGAGTCTATTAATGGCTCTAAGGGCGGGGGGAGGGGGAAGCATCATATTGTCTGTTATCAGTGAAACTTAAGTACAGTTAGGGTGTTTTTTTTTAAAGGGAAACCTTGAAGAGAGTCCCTAAAATATAAATTTCATCTAAAGACACTTCCATAAATTTGGTGAGGAATAAACAACAAGTTACAGAGGGGAAAACTAGTATTTTTCCTGGAGAAGTGGGGGATTTATTTTCTGTCTGAAAACCATGAAATGTATGTTACATAGAAGGAGGGGCAAGATACATTTTGAGTGAGCTCTGTTCTGTTTAATTAAATGTTGTGTGAGTAGAATAAATACTTTGGGACCCCTATCATGAGAAATTTAGAAAAGATGAATACTGTCAATTGAAGATTTCCTGTCCAGAGTGGGGAAGTGAGAATAAACACACCCAGGTCCAAGGAACATCATTTAAACCAAAAGAAAGTAGAAAACTGTAGCAGAGCCCTTAGCTGTTAAAATGTATTGTAATAAGTTAGCCTGTGTTTGAGTATATTTCAAACATGGGAACAATTACTCCTTCCTCCACAGCCAAGAACTGAGTTTACAAGAGAAGCAAATTCTAGAGTAACAGTATTGAATGAGAAGGTCCTGGATGTCACATCCTAATGTCTTTCTCCAATGCCACACTTCCCATTTCTCCTCATTTCCAGATCACCCCCTCTCAGAAGAACCAGAAGCACCTGCATATTAATAGCTCTGAGATACATCATCCTAAGTGTGGTTATATATATGTTTCATTTTCCTGAAGTTTCCTGAATGAAAATATTTTGTATTATTTATTATCCAAGAAGGAAACCATCAGTGGAACAATAAATCACTGAAATCAACCTGTAGATCTGTTTTCACTGTGAAGAAAATATGAGAGGTAATGTTTTACTGGCAGTAAAATGGAGGGACACAGAGAAAATGTCAAGTGTAGGAGGGTCCACAGATATAAATTTGATTTATTTTCCATTTCTGCTTCATGGATCTTTGGATCTTTGTGGATCTTTGATTCCCACTGTAGATAAATTTCTCCCATTTCCATTACTTGGAAATTCTAAATTTTCAATCATTGTATATTTTAGTTTCATAGGTTCTATTTATTTCATTATTGAAATATACCATTTTATATAATTGCAATATTCTTTTTAATCTTCTAAAACTCATTTAAAAGTGTTGTTTCATATTCTCTGAATATTTTCAAAATCTGAAACACTTAAAGCTTTTATTCCTATTGCCTGTCTTTTTTCTGTCTTTTTGTTATGATAACTTGCTTTCTTAGGGTCTGTTTAGATTTTTGAATTATTAAAAAGATACGTAGATTACACAAATGACACATAAAAAAGATAGGGGATTCCAATATGCCCCACTCCCCACAACCTCCCACATTTTCCCACATTAAACAACATCTTTCATTAGTGAAGTACATTCATTGCAATTGATGAACACATTCTGAAGCATTGCCCCTAAGCATAGACAAATGTTTACATTGCAGTTTATACTCTCTTCAACACAATTCCATAAGTTATGGCAAGATATATAATGGTTTGCATCTGTCATTGCAATGTCTTTTAGGACAATTCCAATTCCAAAAAAAACGCCCCTGTATTACACCTGTTTTTCCTGTTTTCTGCCCTCAGAACCTCCAGTGACCACTATCTTCACATTCCTTACATGTGGCTTTTCTGTCCTTTCATTTGAAACTGTAACTAGTACTAGAGTTGGTAGGTTTATGTACAAGAGACTTAAATTTGGGGCTGTCCATGTGCCAGCTGGGCCCTGAATCTCAATAGATTTGCAACACTTCTCTCCAGTTCATTGGTTTCCCCCAAGACAACAGACAAGGGGGTGATGATGGACAACTACCATACAAGTAACTGAGAAAACCTACAACTGCAAACAAAAGAGTCCCATCCATCAGCTCTAATGGATCACAGCCCTTCTCTATTAGATGTGGAGTAGACATCATCATCCCAGAATCCTCTTGTTTGGGGAAATGAAATTTGGACTAAAGTAGGCTTACTGGTATCTTACTATGAACTTATTGTGATTCTAGCAATGGAAGAATTTACCCATTGACATATTGTTTTAAAATTGTGCTCTGTTTAATTTGAGCACATATTTGTGTGAATTCTTGGAGGTCTCAGTGGAAAAGAGAGGATTCACATTTTACATTATTTGGAAATTAGCAAGCTAAAACAATTTAATGTTAGGTTGTGCACCTTTAAGGTCACATAGGTTCCTTGATTTCAGATTGCATACTGGATCCTCATTCAGAGAGCTTTTTTTTTTTTAGAGTTAAAATCTTTAATTTTTTTAATTTTATTTATTCATTTTTTAAAAATATATTGCATTCAAAAAATATGAGGTCCCCATTCATCCCACCTCCCCCACCCCACCACTCCCCCCACAGTAACACTCTCCCCCATCATCATGACACATCCATTGCATCTGGTGAATACATCTCTGGGCATTACTTCACCCCATGGCCTGTAGTCCACACCATACCCCACACTCTCCCACATTCCATCCAGTGGGCCATGGGAGGACATACAATGTCTGGTAATTGTCCCTGCCACACCACCCAGGACAACTCCAAGTCCCAAAAATGCCTCCACATCTCATCTCTTCCTCCCATTCCCCACCCAGCAGCCACCATGGAAACCTTTTCCACATCAATGTTACATTTTCTCGATTATTAACCACAATAGTTCATGAATAGAATATCATTAATTCCACTCTAATCTTCACTGTATTCCTCCTTCCTGTGGACCTTGGCTTGGTTGTGTCCATTCCACAACTATGTCAAGAGCGGGCTTAGATTCCAAATGGATACTGGATGCAATGCTCCTGCTTTCAGTTGTAGGCACTCTAGGCTCCATGGTATGGTGGTTGACCTTCTTCAACTCCATGTTAGCTGAGTGGGGTAAGTCCAATAAATCAGAGCATAGGAGCAGAAGTCAGTTGAGGCTCAGGTCCTGGCTATCATATTGTCAGTTCAGAGATTCAAATCCCCTAGATATACCTTAAACCTCAGCATCAACTACAATTCCAGTAAAGCAGCATGAAATGCTTGTGAAAAGAGATCACATCTCATTCAGAGAGCTTTGGCACTTGTAGCACCATGGTCAGGAGAAGTGTGTCTCTTCATACACATAATTGATTACTGTATTTATACTTTGTTAACCTTTACAATGCAACTATAATTCTAAGGATCCATCTTTTACCGGAATCTCTTACCAGAGTTTCCACTTAGGAGAATTTTTTAATTCATTTTCATATGGAACATATTTAGTAATATGGAATCTCAAATTCCTGAATGTGGATAGTTTCTCAAAACTGCAGCTGGCATTTGAAATCCACTACACATCACAGTCGTTTTATTAATTTGTGGCTAAACTAATTCATTCTGTTAGGCCAGATTTGGGATGAATTTAAAATATTCAGGGAAATTTATAGGTGTGAATCCTCATTTTAAAAAGTAACACATCAAAAGCCTATCTACAGGGAAGCAGACTTGGTCCAGTGAATAGGGCATCTGTCTACCACATGGGAGGTCCACATGGGAGGTCTGCGGTTCAAACTCAGGGCCTCCTTGACCCGTGTCCAGCTGGCCATGCACAGTGCTATTGCGTGCAAGGAGTACCATGCCACGCAGGGGTGTCCCTGCATAGGGGAGCCCCATGTGCAAGGAGTGCACCCCATAAAGAGAGCCACCCATTGCAAAAGACAGTTCAGCCTGCCCAGGAATGGCACCGCACACATGGAGAGCTGACGCAGCAAGATGACACAACAGAAAAGAAACACAGATTCCTGTGCTGCTGACAACAACAGAAGCAGACAAAGAAGAACATGCATCAAATAGACACAGAGAACAGACAACTGGGGGGGAGGGAGAAGGGGAAAGAAAAAATTTTTTAAAAAGCCTAACTACAGATTTGTGGGAAATAGAAAAAGAAGGGCAAACTATACCTAAATCTAGAAGAAGGAGAAAAATAATATAGATTTAAGTGAAGAGAAATGAACTAGACTATAGAAAATACAATTGTGTGAACCAATGAAATTGGTTCTTGGAAAAGATCAATAAAATAGAAAAGGTTCTTTTAGATTGAAAAAGAAACAAGAAAGAGGATGCAAATTGCCAAAATAAAAAATGTAATCAGGGATGTTGCTAGATATTGCTGACATTAAAGGGATTATGAATTAAATCTATGAACAATTGTCTATCAGAAATCTAGAAAATAGAAGAAATGGACCAATTCCTAAAAACATGCAAGTTATCTAAATTGACTGGAAAGAAATAGATCTCAACAAAAACATAATGAGTAAAGAAATTCAATTAGTTATCAACAACTTCTCAAAACTAGAAGTCTAGGATCAGACATCTTCCAAAATGAAATCTATGAAATATTCAAAGAAGAATTAATGACAATATTTTTCATAATCTTTCATCTTGCAGTTGATACATATAGCCTCCAAACTCATTCTATGAGACTAAAGTTATTTTGATGCCAAAACTACATAAAGCATATCAAAGAAAGTAAAGCAAGGAGCAATTTCTCTCATAAATATAGATGCAAAACACTTAACAAATACTAGCATGTCAAATCCAAGAGAATATTACAAGAATTACCCACCAAGACAAAATGGGATTCAAAATGAATGTTCAACTTAAGAAAATCAATGTAATATACCCATTAACCCAATGAAAAGGAAATCACATGAAAATCTCAATTGATGCAGAAAATGTGAATGATAAATTCCAACACCTTTTCATGATAAAAATACATAGAAAAATAAAAATATAAATAACTCCCTAAACAGAATAAACAAAATATATAAGAAAACACAGGAAATCTTATCCTCAATCCTGAAAGAGTGGAAGTTATCTCTTTGAGATCTGGAACAAAACAAGGATGACTGCTTTCAATATTGCTATTCAGTATTATAGTGGAAGTTAAGAAATTAGGCCATAAAAGTAAATAAAGGCTACCCAATTTAGAAAGAAAAAGTAAAATCATGTTTAAAGAGATGTGATTATCCTTATCTACATCATGACAAGCTGCCCCCAAAAAAACCGTAGAGCTCATAAATGAATTCAACCAAATGAAACCTATCAGGTTTACATGAAAAAAAAAGTTTATTTTATACAACAGAAAGAATATTTTTAAATGGACAATAAAAAAAATCCATTCACCATAGCATCTAAAAGAAGAAAATGCATAGGAATAATTTTAACTAAACAGGATGCACAATGAAAACTTCAAAAAAAAGTTGAATGAAATAATAAAAGAACTAAGTAAATGGCAAGGTATTCTGTGTTTATGAATAGGGGTAATTAATATTGTTAAGATGTCAGTACTACCCAAAGTTATCTACAGCTTCAATGTAATTCCCATCTAAGTCCTAAGAGCCTTTTTAGCAGAAATGGAAAAGCTGATCCTGATTTATATGGAAATACACTCCAGGAGGACTCCAGTACCATCTTATTATGTTGCATTTACTTATTTGCTTATCTCATGCCTTCTAAAGTCTGTGAGCTGTTTGAGCAGAAGCAAAATATCTCACTCTTCTATTCATTCCCAGAACATAACTTACTATTTAAAATACAGTAATGTTGAATAAATATTTGTTAAATGATTAAGAAATAAATGATTGAGTGAGTTGCACATATATTGCTAAGTTTTGGGGAGAATGGAGAAGAAGTGAGAGAAAAGGAAATCTTGTTAACAGAGGGAAGTCTCATGACTCCAAAGGAGACAGATTTGAAACAAGATATTTTAGTGTACCCAGAATCTTTTTTACTATCAGTGATAGAGAAACCATTTTGGGAAACCTTGTAATATTAGAGTTCACATCTAAAGAAAGGTGACTTCCTACAGGGAAGGAAGGTGTTCAGTGGGATAAGAGATGGACATGGTTCTTCATATCTGTCTTCTGAGGGTCAAAACTGGCACGAGTTTGCTTTGTGGTTTTCTTTCTTACCTCCAGAGAAGTATATATCTTATCAAGAAGAGAAATAAAAGAATAACTCATTAATGAGTTTCATGCAAATGAAATCCCTAAAGATCTCTGTGGCAGGTTGATACTATTTATGAATTCCAAGAAGAGATTTAGATTATGTTTGTAAACTGGTCTGTTCCTCTGTATATGGTACCCTTTGATTGATTTAAATTCATTTTTTTTACATTTACTTGATTAAATCAAGGTTAGAGCTTTGATTTGAGAATATAATTAGTGGTACTCAGGGTTGAGTCCCTGCTCCCTTGGAGTCCTATATAAATGAACACTCACTCATGAAGACACGCAGGAGAAGACACACAGTGGAACACAATTTCATAGATAGAGATTTTTGTTTCACTGTTTTTTCTTTTTCTAAAATTTTGGGAAGAATCCAGTTCAACACATTCATCCATTTTTTCTTTTAGTAATTCAACTGACATTTAGTCATCAAACAATATGAAGAACTAAATATGAATCTGGGAATGAAGAAGTGAATGACACATTGTTTCTTTTACAATAAGATTATATGTAAACAGGTTAAGAGACATAGAAATGAGTACATGCCATATCCTGAGCTGGCTCTGAATTCCTGGTGAAGAGGGTCTAGAACTTTGGACTCATCCTGTGCCGTGTGAGTTAGTGAAGGCATCATGTGGGACCTCATGATTGAACTGAGCCTTAAAGGAGGAATTGCAATAATTCCATGAGGATGTGGAGGTAGAAGCACAACAAAAAGTGGTAGGAGGGACACAAATGTGAGTTCAGTATAATCATAGGATGTGGTACAGTTTTAAAAATAGTTCTAAATATCTGATGAACAATGATGGGCATTCATGAAAAGTGGAAAATGAGCCTTGTAACAGAGAGCCTTGCATTCTGTCCACAAATTGGATATTTATGTTTCAGGTTGTTGGAGTCTGTGTAGAGTTTAGAGACAGTGATGTTCATGAAAACCCTTGCCAAGTAGAAAGATTTCTCTGGGTTAATATGAATCTATCTGTTGTAAAAACTTTGGACAGATGATGAGGGATGAAAATAGAATGGTGGATGCAGGGAAGGAGGTGTGGTGAGTTAGTATATGTGGGGTTGAATCATAAAGTATTCACTATTAATGCTTGGCATAATGTCAGTCATTTCATGTTCATCATTTTATTTAGTTATTCCAATTACTCTATGAAATCAGAGTAATTTTCCAATGCATGTAATTGTGTCGGATTGAATCTTCGAGTTTTATGATCCTAGGAATTTGCATTTCACTGAAAATTTTACTTCTTAATAAACTTAATATTTAGAACAGTTTTAGAGTTGCAGAAATCCTGTAAGGATGTTATAGATAGTTTCCAAGAACCTCTTACCCCCTTTCCCCTGTTCGTACCATCTGCCATCCAAAATAACACCTTATATTTATTTGTCATAACTTCTTAGTCACTTTGTGATTGTGGCAGCTCCTCAAACTCTTCTTGGTTTTGATAACCTGGATACTTTCGAGGAGTGTAGGTAAGGTATATTGTAAAGTTTCCCTCAGTTTGAATTTTCTGATGTTCTTCTCATGATTAGACTGAGTTTATGGGTTTTTGGAAGAATACACCAGAGATAAAGTATCATTTTCATCACATCATAACCAGGGTGCATCTTATCAACTTGACTTATCATTGTTGATATTGACTTCTTTCAGCAATGTTTTGTGGTTCCCCAGCATAAAGTTCCTCATTTCTCTAACCTTCCTTATATCTCCTTTGGGAAGAAGTCACTAAGTGAAACCCGTATTTCAAGAGTGGGATTTTTCTCCATGGCCTTGAAAGAGAAAGATCTACATAAATTATTGATTTTTTTCCTGCAAGAGAGATTTGTCTTTTCTTTTTTATTTAATCAATTATTTATTACTATCAGGATGAACTCATGAAATTTATATGATACTTTTAGTTGTGATACAATACTACTTTTCTTGTTGTTTAATTTGTTCCACTTTTGGCCATGGGGGTGAAATGTCAACTGTACTCTTTATCTGTAGTATAACCCCATCATTGAGAGTTTTATTTTAGCACATATTTACTCTATGATACTATAAATTGTGCCAGTCATTTCTTGCATGTTTCTCTCCTAGAGTCAATAATTTCTCCAAGAAGACACTTATTGGATAATGGTACTGTGCCTTCTAAGGCTTCTCTGAAGAGAGTGTGAGGAGACATATGTGTGTATATACACATTTATAAATATGTCTACATACAACACTATCTATATTTACCTATACATGAGTTAATAATTCTAAACTATTAACATATAGAACATTCTAGCCTCCTCCCTTGCTTATCTGTAATCACCTATTTCACAGTGTGAAAAATATTCCCTCATCTGTCAACTATCTATGAAACTTGATTCCAGTGCAAATGCATAGAAGCATTAGAATTGTTAATCCATACATTGTGGGTTGGTACATTGTTAATTAGAATACTGTACTTCATAGTTTCTTTTGGCTTTATTTTACAGAGTCCATTCATATCCAATATTACTTCTTTTTTTAAAGTTTAAAACATATCATTGAAAATGTCTTTAAAGATAATTAATTATGAAAATAATACACATTTATAGGGAATGAGTAGATTTTTTCCAAAATGTTACACTGAAAAGTATAAGAAGTTCCTTTACACCCCACTACCCACTCCCAACTGTATCATTTTTAATCGTATTTTTTGATGATACATATATCACAAACAAATTACATTAAAAAAATAAGAGGTTCCCATAAACCCCCTACCCCACTCTTCCCACATGAACAACCTCATTCATCATTGTGGTTCATTTGTTGCATTTGGTGGATACATTTTGGAGTGCTGCTGCACCACGTGGATTATAGTTTACATTTTAGTTTACACTCTCCCCCAGTCCATTCAGTATGTTATGGCAGGATATATAATGTCCAGCATCTGTCCTTGCAATATCATTTAGGACAACTCCAAGTCCCCAAATTGTCCCCACATCACCTCTTTTCTTCCCTCTCCCTGCCCTCAGCAACTACTGTGGCCACTTACTCCACATCAATGCTCAATTTCTTCCATTGCCAGTCACAACAATGTGTGCATAAGTGGCTCTCTGAATCTTGAAGTTTCAGAATCAGCAAGGCCAACTCTTTCTTCATCATCTCTGAACACTCTATTCTTAAAAATCTTTTTATATTTTATGAAAGTATATCATTCATACATAAACATGCACACTAAAGATTGTGATCTTACAAAATATACATACATAACATCACACAGGGGTCTCATACAACACCCTTCCACCAACTCTTTGCATTGTGAAACATTTGCTACAAACTGTACATGAACGTCATCACAATATTACTACCAACTATAGATCCTATATTACACTTGGTGTATTTTTTCCCCAACTCATACTATTTTTTATAATATTTTTATTACAAATATTGTGAACTTGCAAAACAATCATATAAATGTGTAAATTTCCCATACAACTCCACACTCTGGTGGAACATTTATTACAGATTATGAGACAATATGACCAGACTATTACCACCAATCATGGTCCATAGCATACTTTTTTTTTAGGGTCATGCAAACCTTTATCTTTCTTTTTTTAAAAAAAGATTTATTTATTTATTTATTTCACTACCCTTCCCCCCGCCCCCGACCCCAGTTGTCTGTTCTCTGTGTCTATTTGCTGTATCTTCTTCTTTGTCCGCTTCTGTTGTTGTCAGCGGCACAGGAATCTGTGTTTCTTTTTATTGTGTCATCTTGTTGTGTCACCTCTCCGTGTGTGCGGCACCATTCCTGGGCAGGCTGCACTTTATTTCACACTGGGCGGCTCTCCTTATGGGGTACACTCCTTGCGCATGGGGCTCCCCTACACGGGGAACACCCCTGCAAGGCAGGGCACTCCTTGCATCCATCAGCACTGCACATGGGCCAGCTGCACACGGGTCAAGGAGGCCCGGGGTTTGAACTGCAGACCTCCCATGTAGTAGACAGGCACCCTAACCACTGGGCCAAGTCCACCGCCCATAGCATACATTTGACACATTTTTTCCATACACTTCTATTATCAACACAGTACAGCTTGACATTTATGCAAGAATATTATAGTATTGCTGTTAACCACAGTCTATAGGTCACGCCAACTGTAGTTTTCCATGTATATACAATAGTGATATACATCTGCTCTAGCTCACAGAAGAACTTGCTTGCATTTGTACCCTTAACCACAATTCTCAACTGCCTCTCAACTGTGTATTTCAGTCCCTCAGGTATTCTTTTTTTTCTTTAAAGATTTATTTATTTATTTCTCTCCCCCACTCTGCCCCAGTTGTCTGTTCTCTGTGTCTATCTCCCGTGTGTTCTTCTTTGTCCACTTCTGTTGTTGTCAGTGGCATGGGAATCTGTGTTTCTTTTTGTTCCATCATCTTGCTGTGTGTTGCCATGCCATTCCTGGGCAGGCTGAAATTTCTTTTGCAGTGGATAGCTCTCCTTTTGGGGCTCCTTGTGCATGGAGCTCCCCGATGTGGGGACACCACTGTGTGGCAGGGCACTCCTTGCATGCATTAGCACTGCACAAAGGCCAGCCCCACACAGGTCAAGGAGGCCTGGTGTTTGAACTGCAGATGTCCTACGTGGTGGATTGATGCCGTATCCACTGGGCCAAGTCTCCTTCCCCCTTGGTTATTCTTTAGTTTTCTTTCAGCCACAATCCCATTTATAATCCAGTTACTACTCCCTATAATGTGTTATTATCAACACTATCCGTCTCCACACTTTTAAGTTGAGTTAATTAAAACTTCTACAGGAGGAGGCAGGGCAAGATGGTGTCTGAGTGAGTGCAGCTCACAGTCTCTCCTGCAAAGAAGCAGCCACGTGGTGTTGGAGACTTCCCGGAGCGGATTGTTTCAGGGGCTTGCAAGGCAGGAGGTGTATGGACGTCTATTTTTTAGAGACAGTGACAGAAGTAGTGCTTGCTAAAGGTTAAATTGTGGGTTACAAGCACAGAAGTTGGAAGCTGTGGGGAGGCGGGACCCTTCCACTTACGGCTGGGGGCCACAGTGTTCCCTGAGAACTGTCAGTTGTGTGGTGGTGTTCCTGGGCACCATGATCCCCAGATACGTGGTCTCCAGGTCTGTGTCCCCTCAGCCCCCATATTCCGCATTCCAGACGCCTACATACTCTGAGTCTGCAGTGTCCCGGGCTTCCCTTTCCCAAGTCCAGCACTTCTGGAGGTCGGGGATTGCCTGAGCCCTCCGGTTTTTGACTGACTCCGTGAGTGGGAGGGATTCGGTAGGAGGTGCAGCAAAGGGACCAAGCGAGTGCAGGTTCAATTTTCTGGTTTCCCCCTCCCTCCATTTTCTGTGTATTTGTACTTCGAGGAGCATACCAGCTGGCTTGGGGAGAGCCTGGGAAGAAAGGAGTGGTGAATCTGCTGACAAAACCCAATTCACCTAAATACCCTGTGATATGAAACTTGGTCTGGGAGAAGGTGGAGTCAGAAAATCAACTAGCCCTCTCATAGCACACCTAAAGGAGAGGGACTGTAGGAGGTCCTTTCCAAGCTTCCAGTAGCATACTTGGGGTTCCTGGTGAGCTGTGGGTGCTCTCTCTGGAAATAAAAGTCACTGTTTTCTTTGAAGAGCTGGTTCAACAAGGACCCACTTGAATCTCCTACTGGACCTCTCAGGCAGCTTTCTTGCTGCCCTGGGAGACAGGGAAGTAAAGAGGGGAAAAAGGGGATATGTCAAATCCCTAAGCATTTTATTTGACTGCAAAGAGATACCTTGCTTAAAACTTTGTCTGGCATTTTATTGGGTTGTCTTCTTGTTTTTGTTTTTGCTTTCTCTTTATCCCCCAAGGATCTTTTTTCTTTCTTTTTTCTTTTTTGCTCTTTTTCTTTTTCTTGCTTACTTATCCCCTCCTTTTTGTTCCTTTTTTCCCTTTTCTTTCTTTCATTGCCTTCTTTTTTTATTTTCTTTATATTAGGTGCTGCAGGGAGTTATTCACATTTGCTGTATTTCCTCATCCTCCATTCCACTTTTGTGTGTATATTGATTTGGGCCACCAACACTATCCCATTTCCTCTACATCTTTCTATCCTCCATCATTTATTGTTTCTCTTACATTACACATCTCTTTGTTTGCCCCCCTATTTTTCTGAAATTATTTCTAATACCTTTGCTCTGTTTTCTGTCTTATATTCACTATTTATATTATTGTCCTTTATTTTCTCTTTCCCTCTCTCCTGAACACACTGGCCTTTTAATTAACACTATATTCCTCCCCATATTTAGTTACTGTCTCATTATACATACACTACTTTTCGCACTGTTGTAAGTATACATACCTTACATGAGCCAAATATCCATTCTCCTAGATCACACATGGTTCCTCTTAATATTTATTATCAATGCTACTATTGTTCATTTTTCTTCTCTTACTTCTTTGGCTTTCCCTGCCCTTATATTTTCCTTCAACTGAACTTAACCAACAACAAGGAAATAGAATAAGAAGAACAAAGTGACAAAGAGAAGAATTAAAACACATGCAAAAAAACTAATTAAACCCCAAACTAGACAAAGAAGATAAGCAACTGATTAAAACCATCAAGATAAAATGATGCAATCCTCACAGGGCCCACTGGATGGAATGGAGGAGAGTATGGGCCATGATGTGGACCATTGTCTATGAGGTGCAGAGGTGCCCAAAGATGTACTTACCAAATCCAATGGATGTGTCATGATGATGGGAACGAGTGTTGTTGGGGGGGGAGAGGAGGGGGGTGGGGGGTGGGGTTGAATGGGACCTCACATATATATTTTTAATGTAATATTATTACAAAGTCAATAAAAAAAAGATAAAATGATGCAACAAAAAATTACAAACAAAAATAATAATCCGGAAAACATGCTCCAATCCAGTGAACAAACTAAAACCAGGAAGAGTAACAGAACATCAAACAAGTAATTAAAGCTCTCAAAACATATATTAGGGACAAATTTGATGAGGTGGAGGAAGAGATTAAGAATATGAAGAAAACACTTAGAGAGAATACAGAAGAAATTGCAATCATACACAAAAAGATAACAGATGTGATGGTGATGAACAGCACAATTCTAGAAATCAAAAATACACTCTCAACAAATAACAGCAGACTCAAAGAGGCACAGAAAAGAAATAGTGGTGTGGAAGACAGTATATCTGAAATCAAACAGATAGTAGAACTGATCAATAAAAAGAAAGAAAACTTCCAACAGGGACTTAGGGACCAGAATGACAATGCAAAAGACACAAACATATGCATTACAGGCATCCCAGAAGGAGAAGAGAAGGGGACAGATGGAGTGTTGGAGGAAATAATGGCTGAAAACTTCCCAAATCTACTGAGGGAGATGGATGTACATGTCCAGGAAGCACAATGCACTCCAAACAGCATAAATTCCAACAGGCCTACCCCAAGACATATACTTGTCCAATTACATGCTAGGCCACAGAAAAAATCTCAATGAATTCAGAAAGACTGAAATCATACAAAATAATTTCTCTGACCACAGTAGAATGAAGCTGGAAATTTGCAAGGGACAGAGACTGAGATTTGGCACCAAGATTTGGAAGTTAAACAGCACTCTTAGAAAAACAGTGGGTCAAGGAGGAAATAACAAAAGAAATTAGTAACTACCTTAAAACTAATGAAAATTATAACAAAACATATCCAAACTTCTGGGATGCAGCAAAAGCATTACTGAGAGGGAAGGTTATAGACATAAATTCATACATCAAAAAAGAAGAAAGAGCTAAAATTGAATAACTAATTGCACAATTGGAGGAATTATTAAAAAAGCTAACTAAATACAAAGGAAGAAGGAAGAAAGAAATAACAAAGATCAGTGAAGAAGTAAAAGAAATAGAAAAAAAGAAAGCACTTGAAAAAATGAACAAAATCAAGTGCTGGTTTTTTGAGAAGATCAATAAAATTGACAAACCATTACCTAGACTAACAAAGAAAAAAAGAAGATGCAAATAAGGAAAATAAGAAATGAGAAAGGAGATATCATCATTGTCCCCACAGAAATAAAGACTATTATAAAAGGATACTTTGAAAAACTATATTCCAAGAAAAAGGACAATTTAGAGGAAATGGACAAATTCCTAGAAACACATGAGCAGCCTACATTAATGAAAGAAGAAACTGTCATCTCAACAATCCAATCACAAGTAAAGAGAGAATCAGTCATTAAAAACCTCTCACCTAAGAAGAGCCCTGGGCAAGACAGCTTCACAGGTGAATTCTACCAAGCATTCTGGAAAAAACTAACACCAAACATGCTTAAACTCTTCCAAAAAATCGAAACACAAAGAACATTGCCTAACTCATTCTATGATGCCAACATTACTCTAATAGCAACGCCACAAGAAGGGAAAATTACAGACCAATACCTCTAATGAACTTAGACATGAAAATCCTCAAAAAAATACTTGTTAATCATATTCAACAATACATTAAATAAATTATACACCATGACCAAGTGAGAATCATTCCAGGTATGCAAGGATGGTTCAACATAGGAAAATCAATTAATGTAATACACCATATAAACAGACTGAAGTTAAAAGAATCACATTATCATGTCTATAGATGCAGAAAAAGCATTTGACAAAATACAGCACACTTTCCTAATAAAAACAATGCAAAAGATCAGAATAGAAGGAAACTTTCTCAACATGATAAAGAGCATATATGAAAAACCCACAGCTAACATCATTTACAATGGTGAAAATCTGAAATCTTTCCCTCTAAGATCAAAAAAAAAAAACCAAGGATGCCCACTATCAGCCCTTCTATTTAACATTGTCTTAGAAGTACATGCTCAAGCACTGAGGGAAGAAACAGACATAAGAGCCATCCAAATTGGAAAGGAAGAAGTGAAAATTTCACTATTTGCAGACGATATGATCCTATACATAGAAAACCCTGGGAAGTCTACAAGAAAAGGTTCTAGAACTCATAAATGAGTTCTGTAAAGTCACAGGTTACAAAATCAATACACAATAATCAACACTATTTCTGTACACCAATAATGATCAATCTGAGGATGAAATCAGGAATCAAATAACATTTACAATAGTAAATAAAAAAATAAAATACCTAGGAATAAATTTAACTAAGGATGTAAAGGACTTATACACAGAAAACTACAAACACTGCTCAAGGAAATCAAAGAAGACCTAAATAAATGGAAGAATATTCCCTGCTCATGGATAGGAAGACTAAATATCATTAAAATGTCTATCCTACCAAAACTGATCTATGGATTCAATGCAATCCCAATAAAAATCCACACAGCATTCTTTAATGAACTAGATAAACTAACTATGATATTTATTTGGAAAGGAAAGAGGTCCCATATAGCCAAAGACATATTGAAAAAGAAAAACGAAATTGGAGGAATCACACTACCTGACTCCAAAACGTACTACAAACCTACAGTAGTGAAAATGGCATGGTTTTGGCCCAAGGATAGACACACTGACCAATGGATTTGAAATGAGGGTTCTGATATAGATTCTCAAATAAACAGCCATATGGTATTCAACAAGACCACCAAAACATCTCAACTGGGAGAGAATGGCCTCTTCAGCAAATGGTGCCTGGAGAACTGGATATCCATATTTAAAAGAATGAAAGAGGATTACCAACTCACACCTTATACAAAAATCAGCTCAAGATGGAACAAAGACCTAAATATAAGAGCCAAGACCATAAAAACTTTGGAAAGTAATGTAGGGAAGCATCTACAGGACCTTGTAATAGGAAACGGCTTCATGAACTTCACACCCAAAGCATGAGCAGCCAAAGAACAAATAGATAAATGGGACTTCCTCAAAATTAAAGCCTTCTGCACCTCAAAGAATTTTGTCAAGAAAATGAAAAAAGAGTCTACATATTGGGAGAAATTATTTGGTAACCATATATCTTATAGGAGAAATATCCTGCATTTATAAAGAATTCCTATATCTTGAAAATAAAAAGACAAGCAAATCATTTAAAAAATGGGAAAAAGATTTGAACAGACACTTCTCAAAAGAAGTTATACAAATAGCTAAAAGGCACATGAAAAAATGCTCAAAATCACTAGCTACTAGGGAAATGCAAGTCAAAACACAATGAGATACCATCCTACTCCCATAAGACTGGCAGCTATCAAAAAATCAGAAGGCTACAGATGCTGGATAGAATGTGGAGGAATGGGAACTCTCATCCACTGCTGGTGGGAATGCAGAAGGACCCAGCCATTCTGGAGGACAGTTTGGTAGTTTCTCAAAAAACTAGATACAGATTTACCATATGAACCAGCAATTCCACTGCTGGGTATATACCCGGAAGATCTGAAAACAAGGACACAAACTGATATATGCACACCGATGTTCATAGCAGCACTATCCACAGTTGGCAAAAGTTGGAATCAATCCAAATGCCATCAAGTGATGAATGGATAAATAAAATATGGTGTATACATACAATGGAATACTACTCAGCTCTAAGAACAAATACACTACAAACACATGTGATAACATGGATGAATCTTGAGAACCTTATGTTGAGTGAAGCAACCCAGGCATTGAAGGACAAATACAACATGACCTCTCTGATAAGAAATAAGTAAACCAAGATGTTTCAGAGAGCTAAAGACTGGATGATATGCTTAAAGGTAGTTGGGGAGTAGAGAAAGGCTGCAAGCTGACACCTACATGGGTGAAATCTATGATAAGCTGGAGATAAGTATCTCTACAGAGGAGGGATAAAAAGGGGCATAAGTATACCTTGGGGCAGGGCTTTGTGGGCATGAGGGGCCTGGAGATGAAAGGATCGATTAGATGGCCCAATTTTTGGGGGGGACGGTAGGCAGAACATTTGAACATAGGAGACTGTCAGGTATGTGGTTGAAATTACAAATTAGAGAAAACTCTTTAGAAAATATACTATAAAAGGTTATCTGTTCAGGATGCTTAAAGGGGGGGGGTGATTCTGACACATGGAAATCTTCTAGGGAGAGTGTGAGGGTTCATTTTGTAATAATGGTTTATACTATTGGGTGGACACCCATACAATGAGGGTGAACGTATACCCACATCCTGGGGAGAACTGATGTTCCCAAATAGAGGAAATTTTATCTCTTGAGAGAATTGGTGGCTCCCAGTGGGTTAGGGCACTCGAGTATATCAAGCTCTCAACACTGTTGCAAGTATCTCTGAATATGGTCCTTCATTTAATGAAGATTGATTGTCACAGTGGGCCCTGAGGGGATGGGGAAAAAGGTGTTGAATAGATGGAATCTGTGTAACTGTGGGTCAATGGAAGTATTCCACAAGATCATGCAATGATGGATATAGGATATGTTAAATTACACCAAAAATGTATTAAAGTCTATAGGCTAAAATATAAATGATAATGTAAAACATAATATAACTAAAAATTTAGAAAACTGTATAGTCTAAAATATAAGCCATAATGGAAACTCAAATGGAATCATGTTTGAAAGCTATTGTTTCAATATCTGTACATGAGCTGCAGCAAATAGAATATGAACATGTAAAAAGATCATTGTGAAGGGAGAAAGGGTTTGATGTTGGATATGTGGGAGTATCATATATTGTGTATGTGAATTACTGTAATGTAAAACTTATGTGAAAAGAAACTTAATAATTGGAAGAAAAAGAAAAAGAAAGTATGTAGACATTGAGGAAGAAATTGAAGAAATTGCCTGGCCACGGTACATACAGGGCAACACATACAGCAGTGATGAAAAGCAAAATGTCAAAACAAAACTTTTTCAGTTTTTCATTTTTTGATACTCCAATTTATTCTTCCTTTATTTAATTTTTCTAAATTAGTATATATTCTATATCTGACCTTTAAACTCATCATTATATTCCATTTTGCTATTTATGTAATCTGGCAAAATATTAGTCTTCCTTTTTAAAGAAGTTTTGGACTACAGAAGGGTTCAACTATGTCAGGGGAGGAACACTGGTGTGGTGTGTTATTGAAAGGGGGCACATGGTTGGGAGAGAGTACTCCAGGGTGTGTACACAGGGTACATGAAAATGTTTGGATATTTTCATAGTGGTTTCAGTTAAAAATGACAACTGAGGGAATGTTAGTTCCTATCCAGGGGAGCTCTATCACATCCCCAATGAAACAGCAACAATACTCCAAGTGCAATGTCAAAGACCAATAAAGATGGACGGCCCAGCAATGAGCCCTTGATACTGATGGCTACAATTATGAGCTTCTGTGCCTGAGATATGAACTAGGTGTAGAGCTGCAGGGTGCCAAAGAGTTACCTCCTGAGGGACTCCATTTTGCTCAAATGTGGTCATTAAGCCAGATTCAGCATTTAGTGCATTACCTTCCCCCCGGCATGGAATATGACTTCTGAGGATGAACCTCCCTGGTGCCAAGGGATTTCTACCAAGCACCAGTTGATGACGTAACTAGAAAAAGACCTTGAATAAAAGGGTCAGCTCATACCAGCAGAATATCTCAGCCTACATGTAATATCAAGTGTTAACAACTGCTTTTTGTCTTTGGATAAAAGGGGGAAATGGAAAGGACAAATGAGTTTGTATGGCTATGAGTCTCCAAAAACAGTTGGGACGTCATCAGAGCAGTAACGTTTATGCACATCTCAGCAGGGTCCCAGAGACAGCCAAAGTAGATAGAAACCCAGGTACTGGTTCTCCCGAGGGCTGCAGAGACGCTATGTTCATAGCAGATGGCTCTGGAATTCAGTGCCATGTCAGTTGGCCCTACTTTGAGTTTCTGTTGCTGAGTGAGATGGAGATGGACTCAGATGTGATCTTTCTACACATGCCTCTTCTGTTACTTTTACCAGACCTGTAGTTGGCTTTGGGTTTCGGGTATACTCAGTTGACCTGAATATCTGGACTGTCTATGTGGCAGTCAGGCCCTTAGCCTCAGCAGGCTTGCAACTCCTACCCTCTGGTTTATTGCTCTTATCCTGGCCGCTAACAGGGAGGTGAAGAAGGTTAACCACCACACCCGGGAGCCACGAGTGCCTACAATTGCAAGCAGGAGAATTGCATCCATCATCCTTGTGGAATGTAAGCCCCTTCTTGATGTAGATGTGGACTGGACAGAACCTTCCCAGGGTCTACAGGATGGAGGAATAGGATATAGATTAGAGTTGACTTACTGGTGTTCTACCGGGGAACTATTGTGATAAGTAAGGGAAGAAATTGTAGTAGTGATGTGAAGAAAGTGGTCACGGTAGCTGCTGATGTTAGGGAAAAGGAAGAAAAGATATGATGTGGGTGCATTTTCAGGATTTGGAGTTGTCCTGGGTGATGCTGCAGGGACAGATGCTGGACATTGTGTGTCCTGCCATGGCCCACTGGGTGGACTGGAGGAGTGTAGACTACTATGTAGACCACTATACATGTGGTGCTGCAGTGCTCCAAAATGTATTCACCAGGTGCAGTGAATGTGCCACGATGATGCAAGAGGTTGTTGTTGTGGGAGGAGTGGGGTGAGGGTGGTGGGAGTTATATAGGGACCTGTTATTTTTTTAATGTAACATTTAAAAGAAAATAAAGAAAAAAAACTTCTACATTTATTAAGCATCTATATTTCTTCTCAAAACTCCTTTTATCTCCTAATAACATATACAATTCCATGTGTTTATTATTTGTATTTAGTTTATATTAATGAGACCATGCAATATTTGTCCTTTTGTGTCTGGCTTACTTCACTTAGTATAATTTCTTCAAGACTCATCCATGTTATCACATATGTCCCAATTTCATTTCTTCTTACTGCAGCATAATATTCCATTGTATAGACCACATTTGTTTATCCATTCAATCATGAAGGGACACTTGAGTTGTTTCCATCTTTTGGCAATTGTGAACAACTTCGCTATGAACATTGGTGTGCAGATGTCTGTTCATGGCCTAGTTTTTAGTTCTTCTGGATATATTCCTTGTAGAGGAATTGCTGGATCATGTGACAGTTCTATATTTATCTTCCTCAGGAACCTCCAAACTGTATTCCATGAAGGCTTCACCATTTTACACTCCCACCAACAGTGCAGGAATGTTCCTGTTTCTCCACATCCTCTCCAGCACATATTGTTGTCTGTTGTTTTTTTATTTTAATAATGGCCATTCTATGTGGTGGTAGATGATATATTGTTGTTTTAATTTGCATTTCCCTAATAGCTAGTGATATGAAACATTTATTCATGTGCTTTTTGGCCATTTGTATTTCCTCTTTGGAGAAATGTCTATTTAAATCCTTGGTCCATTTTTAAATTTATTGCTTGGTTTTTATTGTTGTGTTGTATGATCTCTTTATGTAGCATGGAAATCAAACCCTTATCAGATAACTGGTTTCCAAATATTTTCTCCCACTGACTTGGTGCCTTTTCACCTTCTTGATGAAGTTCTTTAAATCATAGAAATGTTTAAGTTTGAGAAGGTCCCATTTACCCATGGTTTTTTGTTGCTCGTGATTTTGGTGTAAGGTTTATGAATCCATCACCTACCACCAGATCTTGAAGATGTTTCCCTACATATTCTTCTAGAAGCTTTATTGTACTTCCTTTTATATTCAGGTCTTTGATCCACTTTGAGTTTATTTTTGTATAATATGTGAGATAGGGGTCTTCTTTCTTTTGGCTATGGATATCCTGTTCTCCCAACAAAAATTTTTGAATAAACTTTTCTTCCCCAACTGGGAGGGCTTGACAGGATTGTCAAAAATCACTTGGCCATAGATGTGTCTGTTTATAAACCATCAATTTGGTTCCATTGGTCTATGTGTCTATCTTTATGACCATATCATGTCGTTTTTACCACTGTAGCTAGGTAATATGATTTAAAGTCTGAAAGTGAGAGTCCTCCAACTTCACTTTTCCTTTTGAAAATGTTTCTGGCCATTTGGAGACTCTTACACTTCCAGATAGACTTGATAATTGTGTTTTCCATTTGCTAAAAAAAAATGCTGGTGAAATTTGTATTTGTATTGCATTGAATCTGTATCTCAATTTGGGTAGAATTGACATCTTAATGATATTTAGTCTTCCAATCCATGAGCAAGAAATGTTATTCCAATTATTTAGGTCTTTCAAAATTCCTTTTTGCAATGCATTATAGTTTTCTGAATACAAGTGTTTTGCATCCTTGGTTAAGTTTATTCCTAAATATTTGATTCTTTTTGTTGCTATGGTAAATAGAGTGTTTTTCTTGACTTCCTCCTCAGATTGTCCATTATTCATGTAAAGAAACACTACTGATTTTTGCTTATTGATCTTATATCCTGACTCTCTACTGAAATAATTTATTAGCTCTAGCAGCTTTGTTGTAGATTTTTCAGGACTTTCTAGATATATAATCATCATCTGCGAATACTGAAAATTTTAATTCTTCTTTTCCAATTTGGATGCCTTTTATTTCTTTTTCTTGCCTGATTGCTTTAGCTAGAAACTCTACCACTACATTGAAGAACAATGGGGTTAGTAAGCATCCTTGTCCTTTCCCTGATCTCAATCAGAAAGTTTTCAGTCTTTCACCATTGAATACAATGTTAGCTGTGGGTTTTTCTTATATGGCTTTTATCATGTTGAGAAGTTTCCTTCAATTCCTATTTTTTTTGTAGTATTTTTCTCAAGAAAGGATACTGTATTTTGTCAGATGCCTTTTCTGTGTCATTGAAAAGATCATATGATTTTTCTTCTGTGATTTATTAATGTGGTATATTATGCTGATTTTCTTGTGTTGAACCAGCCTTACATGACTTGTATACAATCCACTTGATCAAGAAGGATAATTCTTTTAATGTGTTGTTGGATTTGATTAGCAAGTATCTTATTGAGGATTTTTGCATCTGTATTCATTAGAGAAATGGGTCTATAACTTTATTTTTCTGTAATAGCTTTATTTGGCTTTAGCGTGAGGGTGATATTGGTTTCACAGAATGAGTTTTGTAGCATTCCTTCTTGTTCAATTTTTTGGAAGAGCTTGAGTCACATTGGTATTAAATCTTCTTTGAATGCTTGGTAGAACTCACCTGTGAAACTGTCTGGTCAAGGGCATTTCATTGTGGGGAACTTTTTAATGACTGCTTCAATCTCTTTACTTGTGATTGGTTTAATGAATCTTCTATTTCTTTGAGCATCAGTAGGTTGTACATTCTTAGGAATTTTTCTATTTTATCTACATTGTCTAGTTTTTTAGCATAAAATTAGCATAAAATTGTTCATACTACCCCTAACATGAACTACAAATTCTAAACAGTCTGACTCATGCCTATCTATTCTCACTTCTCCCTCCTTATTGGAATCCAGAGCCTCTGTCTTCTTCAATGCACCTGTCAAATTTGGGGTCTATGCTCAGCTTGTCCCCATTCTTGTAAAATCATTTTCTACATCTATGTCCCCTTTCCCTTCCTAATCTCAATTCCTGCTCCTCCTCGAGGTATCTTCTCTAATTTCCTTACCATGGAAGGGTTTTTCTTATTGCCATATCCAGATTAGGGCATCCCATTCTATTTTCTCCTTGCATCCTGAATCGCCCTTCAAAATCCAATGCCAACAATTGAACTATTCGATTAGACTAATGAGGACAGTTTCTGGCTCTATGGTATTCAATTTTGTATCTTCATGGAATAAATACTTAAGATGTATTAATGCAGACATGTTAAATGAATGAACATACACACACAAATGAAATACACACATAGTATCACAATTTTATACATTCGCAAATGTAT
Organism: Dasypus novemcinctus; assembly: GCF_030445035.2. Lineage (NCBI taxonomy): Eukaryota > Metazoa > Chordata > Mammalia > Cingulata > Dasypodidae > Dasypus > Dasypus novemcinctus. The sequence goes on from NW_026688144.1 coordinate 1,042,757, forward strand.
TCAATTAACATATTGATGTCTAGTGTGCACAAGGTGTTGTGCACAGGAAACATTTCCTCTGAAGACTTAAAGAGTAAAACTCATAATGCCATTTCATGTAGGGGTAAATTCATGTCCAGTAATCCAGTACTAGTGACTATAAATTGTACAGGTTAAATGTGATTCAGAAGTAGAGTGATTAAAAATCTGATCTCATCTTCCACTTTATTACTTCTAGTAAGCAAGTATATTCATTTTTAATGCATTCAGGTGAGAGAGGGGTACAAAAAATGGATTAATATGATACCTAAAATGACTGGACAAGAGCTATACAATGGTCCAATCCACCATTCATACACCACGTGGTTTTCACACCTGGTCTGTGCTATTTCCTCAATGAACTACTTGTTTCTGCCTGCCATTGTTTCTGCAGCCTCTAGTGATGGGAAAATGCTGTGTTTCTTGGTACAGAAGTCAGTTAAAGTTTACGTATCAGCTTGGTCTCCATGTCTTGACTGCGAGCACCTCTAGGGCTAGGGGCAACAGGGTATTCATCTGTGCATTTTTTGCACTGCAAACTATTCTGATGTTGTGGAATTATTGGTTTCTGAGTCCAAAAGCTGGAATCTCAGAAACCAAAGGTATGGACACCCAGTGTCCTACAGATGTGGCCTGATCAAAGCTTTGCTCATTATTCAATCAAGTAAAAGTGAAACCTCTGAATTAATTTAATCTAATATGCCCAGAGGAGCTGACCAGTTCACAGACAAAATCTAACATCTATTTTTGGAATTCATAATCAATATCAAACTGCTACAATGTGTCCTGAAACAGAGCTTATATGTGGAAATTTATTATCCTCAAAATATAGCAATTCAAATATGTGGAAAAATAAGGAATATTGCCAAAATGTTGTTGGATCTTTGCGATAACCACAGACAGAAGAAAGGAGGGAAACTTTTATCATGCCTTCCAGGATAATTAGGAAAAGGAAATTTATAAACAAAAAACTGAAAACCAAAGTGGAAGTCTATTCAAATGTATTTCAAACATATAAAATTAACTACAATATGAATATTCAATGTTATATATAATGTAATGAAAAAGGACAAAAAATGTAATTTAATGTTGAAAAGTTGGATAATGTGACTGTCATTCTCCTGCCATTATTAGAGAAAAAATGTGATTCTTCTTTTTTTTATTGACTTTGTAATAATATTACATTAAAAATATATATATGAGGTCTCATTCAACCCCACCCCCCCCAACCCACTTCTTAATTGGTGAAGGAAAATGCAAGCGTGGTGTTGATTTTCTTCAGGCCTTCTATTTACTGCAGGACAATATTCAGTTACAACTTAAGAAGTCTTAATGTCCACAGAATATGTTCTATACCGTAATCCACGGTGAGTGTTCCTATCTGGTCTTAATAAAATAATATAGCACCTTGGAGCAAAGATGTAGCCTAGTAATGCAGCACTGGAAGCCAAGCTGGAGAAGATTTCAATGGCTGTCATGACCTTCCCCTTGGTGCTGTGGTAGACAGAGAGGAAACTGACCCAAACCCTGCAGAACACCAACAAAGGTGTCAGGCAGGTTCCTGGCCATGAAAGCTACATTGAAGCTGCAGAGGGCCAAGCAGCCCAGGAATCCCAGGACACAGTAGAAGGCAGTAGCTGAGCCCTTAAGACACTCAATGGTAATATAACCATGCTCATTGTGTGCATCTTTATCAATGAATGGGGGAGAGGTTCTGTACCAGATTCCACAGAGTATCATCTGGATTAGGGAGCAAATGGAAATAGCAAAGTTAGGTGCCCCTGATACCAAACACTGCCACATCCTTCTCCCTAGAGCAAGGACCTTGAATTCCAGAACCACAGTGATTGTTTTGGCCAAAACAGTGGGCACAGCCACTGAAAAACAATTCCAAATGTGATTTGTCAGAAGATGCAGATGGCTGTGTTGGGATAAATGATGAAGAGCAAGGAGCATAGGAAACACAGGGTAAGGGAGATGAGCAGGATGTAGCTGAGGATCCTGTTATTGGCCTTGACAATGGGAGTGTCTTGGTGCTTCACAAAGACCCCAAGAATAACAGTAGCAAGGAAAGAGAAGCAAAGAGCTGTGCAGACCAGAGTCTACCCCAAAGGGTCTTTTGGAGGGAATCAGGTCTCTCATTGTTTGCATTCTGATGATCTGGACACTTCACACAGTGTTCTACATCTGGTGAGAAATGCAAAGTGTCATCAGCCCATGTTCAGTAATTCTCACTTATTCACTGGACCCAAAAGAATAACATTGGACAATTTCAGCCAAATTTGTCCAGCTTGTGATGATTTTAAATAACCATGTGCTTTAATGTGCTTGCTTTTCTTTCCCTAAACTTTCTCTTAGACCTCTGGCTTTCTTTTAAACATTCAGTCCATCAATTTGATAACAGTGTAATTTATTTACTGTTGAGCTTCCAATCTTTTCTTGTCCACACATCGTATTTTTTCTAGTGGATTTTCTGCTTATCTTGTTTCTGTAGACAGTCCCTGTATACTCTTGATGTAATTCATTATTGACTAGATCTTTGTTAAATAATTTCTTCCAGATGTGGCTTGACCATTCATTGCCTAACAGAAAATAGCTGTATTAGTGTAATTAACATTCATTAAACTTTTCCTTTAAGGTTGATGATATATGATGATATATGTCTTATTTAAGAAATTTTCTCCTTTGAAAATGAAAACATTCTTCTCCTTTTTGTTTCTTTAAGGTTTTTATTTTTACATTTAGAATTACAATTTTCCTGATATTGATGAATTTGTATGTGACCAATTTGTTTCTAGATATGTCATTTGGTTCATTTTATTTCCTTTTCTATCCTTATAATGAAACAACATTATTGTGACTTAAAAAAAACAAGTAGAATATGCACTCCCATTTCACTCTCTGTCTTGAAGTTTGTCTTAGCAAAGATTTTGCATTTGATTTCATAGGAATGATTTAATAAGTTGTCATAGCCCCATAAAGTTGTGATTGTGATAACAATTGCATTGACTCAGTCAATCAATTTGGAGAATAATGATATCATTACAATATTGAGTCCTTTCAACTATGAACATGGTTCATCCCTCCATTTATTTAGTTTTCTTTAAATTTTTCTCGATAACTTTATTATACAGAAGTCTTTCCAAACTTTCCGAAATATTATTTTCAGGCATTTAATACTTTCAAGATATTGCAAATATCATCTTTGTAAGATTCATTTTAGAAAGCCCTATGACTTGCATATTTAAGAAGCTTTTATATTACCCCTGTATTCAGACCATTAAACTGAGTTTATAAAATCTTCCAGATCTTCAACTTATGCAATAAAATCCTTTCCAAATTATGTCAATTTTACTTTATCCTTCCAAATAATTATTCCTTCCAATCTTTTTCCTTCCAATATTGCATTGGGAAGGATCTCCAGTGCATTGTTAGATGTGTTAATATTGAAGATTTTTGTTTCATTATTGATCTCCCAGTCATGAAATACTTCAATATGGTGTGAAATTTATGTTAGTTTTCAGGAAGTATCTTTTAAGAGATGAAGATGGTTCTCTTCTATTTCTACTTGATAAGGTATGCTTTTGTTGTTTGTTCTAAAATCACTGGTGGGCATTGAATTTTATTAAATATTTTCCTTCATTCACTGAGATGACGGTTTCTACTTTTCAGGGGGCACATATACTGAATTACTTTGCTTTGTCATGATAAATCCTCTTTATAAAATATTGCTGGAATTAGAGTGCAGATTATTTTTTTTATTATATATGAGCTTATGTTTAAAAAAGCTAGAAACCTGAAATTTCTTATTTTTTTATGGCCTTATAAGATTTTGATACAAATGTTAAGCCGTAATGATAAATGAATAGAGATGTTTTCCCATTTTTGTCCTATTCCTTGGAAGAGTTTGAGTAAATAAGTATTCTTTTTTCCTTGAAAGTTTGGTGGAATTCCCCAGTAAGGCCATTGGTCAATTTGAAAATTTATGAGAATGTTTTAAGCTATGGATTTAATAACTAAATAAGATACGAAACTTTTCAGATTTGTAATTTTGGGGGCATATTTTTTGGCAACTTTTATTTTTCTAGGAATAGGTGAATATGATTCATAATTTCAAATGTTTGGGCCTGTAATTATTTATGCTAAGTTTTATGGTGCAAACTTCTGCACAGAGGGCACATTCTTAAGTCCTGGTATTATTTATTTTGCAATTTTTTGTTTATTCTTAATGTACCATTCTAGGGATTATTAATATTTTTTTCTAAATCTGCTGTTCACTTTGACATTTTTATCCTACCTGTATTGTCCTTTATTAAATTTCTTTCTTATATTTATTACTTTCTATCTTCTCTTTTCTTTAGGTTTTATTTGCTCTTATTAATTTTTCAATGAATAGTTAGTTCAGCTTTTTCATTTAAATATATGTACTAAATAATTTAAAAATTATATATTCTAGGATTATACATACTTTCTCCAAAGACAGCCTTAACTCTATCCCATAATAAGACTTTAAATGTAGCATTTTCAATTTCAAAACATTTTTATAAAAACTTTTATATTATCTAAATTAAACAATAAGTTGTTGAAAATTATATTTCTTAATCTCCAAGCATGTGGGAGCTGCAGTTCATGGTTACAGTATTCTTTATATGCACATGTAGAACATATACTTGAACTTATCTTGTACTGATGTGTACATGGATCATTTTCCCAAATTGTTTCACTGCAAGATTATATCATTAATCTCAACACATCTTTAAAAAATGAAATAATAGTATTTTAGAAAATTAAACCACATATTAATCAAGAAATGAAAATAAGAAATTTCCCACAATAGATGTTATTCCAGTATGTAATATCATGAATATGCATGTAGTATCAGGAATATGTTGAATTTCAGAAATTATATTATGAAAGAAACATGGCATAAGATTTTCTCTTCCATTTCTATATCATGTCTCAGTCTCCATTCCCAATATTCTCTGTGAGCTAGTCACAGTGAACCTTTGTTTTCCAGTTCTCTGAATCTCTGAATACTACATTCAGTGGTGATTTACTTTTTGTCATTAATAATTCTGCCAAGAATTTATTGCCTTTCATTCATCTTACGTAATACTAATGCTACTGTCTCTATGAAAAGCTCTGTGGAACCACTCAAACCTATGAATTTGCTGCCCCATAAGTTTCTGTACATGCACAAATTACAGTTTTAAGGATGGATACAAAGTGTCCCTATGTTTTGTCTCCTCAATCAGTTGCAAAATATGAGAGAACAGAAACTGAAACCCATTCATTGTGGGTGCATTATATTGTCCTCATGTGGCACACTTTAGAAATACACATTTCTAAAAATCATCACAAACTTTCTGAGCATCTGTTCTTCATCTCAGTGTAAGTCATGAAAATTGTTAAGATCCAAGCTTTTGATAAAATTTAAATATCCTTTCAAACAGGATGAAAAGCAGGTAACAATGTATTAGTTACAATATAAGGATGAAACATAGTTTACTATTATGGAGTCAAGAAAAGTGTTTCTTAGAGATGACTTTGCCAGCAATGGGTATAAAGCTTATCAAATAAGCTAGATAAGTGCAGAGAAGGGGTATCATATCAATGGAAAATACTATTGATTATAAAATTAAATTGCTAAATAAAGGAAGGATGAATTTTGACTCTGCAGTTTCCTAAATAATTTTAAATATCTTGTATGAGTGGGAGATATAAAGGAGAAGTGGGGACTTTCTTCTGGGCATGAACTTATCTGTCTCATTGGAAATCTCATTCTCTGGGCACACAGTACGAAGAGCAGGAGGCAGGCTTTCCCTCCTGAGAGGTTTTCATGAATCCAGAAACACACTTCTCACTGCATTCTGAGTGGGGAGTCCAGGGAGAAAATCAAATACGTCTTAGTAACTGTGACTTTAACTCTCCAATAACTACAGTGTTAGGGGTATAGAATTATTCACAAATTTAAATTTTAAATACATAAATCAGTTTATTTGATAGGATACCATTTTCATTGTACATGTGAAATAAATGATATTTCATAAATATATTTTTGAATAAATGTGTTTTTTTCCATCCATTTGACAATGGGTAAGAAAAATTTTCAAATTGAAAGGTAAGTTGTTGAATACCCAGATGTGGCCATTTACTGAGCAGTAAGGAGGAAGTAACCCCCCATAAAGAGATTTTCTTTATGCATAAACTATGATGATTTGGTCATACTCACCTCTGAAAATCCTGCGTTCCACTCTATCATCTCCTCAGATACAAAATATTGTTGATTTTGTGACACATCTAAGGCAAATTGTCCTACCTTAGCTTTAAGACCAAAACCTTCTGGAAATTTCCAAAAGTTAATAATGTCAAACCAGGCATCCAATTTCCTTGCCTCATCCAAATTCATTTGCTCACCAGCAGGATTTTTAAATTGCATGTTCTTTAGAAATGGGTGCAGCTGAAAGAGACATCATTTTGTGAGGAAGTTTGTCCAAAGATTAAAGACAGAGTATCCAAATTAGGGAGCATCCATGAACCTATGTGAACCCTGCTTCATAACACGATTTTATTATTAGCATCCAATAAAATAAAGAAATAAAAGTGAATGGAGGATAGATAGGGCAATATGGTGGCAAAATAAGGAGCTCCAAGTGTCAGCTTGTCCTACAGAACAGTTAGTAATAACGCAGAACTATCTAAGGCTTCTGTTTGGGGATCCCTGGAGACCTGTGGAGCATCTTGCAACATCTTTGAAAGAATGGAAGGAAACTGCTCATTATTAGATAAAGCAATAAAATAACAGGTAATAAAAAATGGAAAGAGCAATGAGCACAGTATTTTGCTGAGGATAAGATGGTTCAAATGGGAAATCCAAGAGAAAATGTGAATAGGAAATTTAATTGATAAGGCAGTTATCAAACAAATAAATACAACAGTCAATGGCTTTTCAATATTAGAGAAATAGCTTATAAAAGCTTTTTGGGAAAATATGTATGATAGCAATAGATTTAAAATTTGTTGTGTCTCCTGTGAATAAGTTTATAAATCTCTATCAATGAATGCAAAAGTCTTAAAAACAGTATTGCAAAGATAGAACAAATCTATAAAATTTCTATAGAAGTTAACACAGGAGAAATATTGTATGATTGTGCTATTATGTTGTGCAAATTCATGGAGTTAATAATTAGAAAATGGAGTGACAGTACAGAATGAATAGTTGATGGTTAATCTTGGCAGAATTGTAAAAATGGTGCTTGTAAATTTTTGGAAATGAATAGAAATGGAGAATGCACATCATAGTGTTAGTAACTAGCAGAGTTATATGGATAAGATAAAGGACAAAAAGTAAAATATAGGAAAATGTATAATACTAGAGGATAGCTAAAAAAATTTAACATTGGGTTATAAAACATAGTAAAACCTCATGTGAAATATGAATATGGGTAATATTGCATGTATAAGACCATTTTTTACAAAATGTAAATATAAATAAACTGGATAGACAGAAATAGAAGAGCACCTAGGTATGGCATGGGAAGCATAGAAAGACTGAGAGGTGATGAGTTTTCCCATTGTTTCCTTTTATTATTATTATTACAATTTCTGGAATAATGAAAATGCTCTAATAATTATTGAAGTGATAAACACACAACCATGTGATTATACAAATATCATTGATTGTACCCTTTGGAATCGCATCAAAAACCTTTTTAAATTTTGAAACCTGTTCCCCTGAGGTTTTAATTTATCAGTTCATTAATTAGACCATTGGCTAAAGAAATGGCATTCACATAAATCTAAAAACCTAGTTAGCTTAAATACCTAAATGAATCAGAATCATGCTGGGGTGGAAAATGTCACACAGATCCTTCATCTTTTAAACTTGGCCTGTCTGGCAGCTCAAGGAGGCAGAGAGGATAACAAGCAGGTTATGATATAAAGATATTTCAAAGTATAACCAGCTGTCAACAGTAAGAAATCTGTCCATGCAAGTGAACCCCAGATATCTGTGGCATCTTTGTAGGAATATTAGCAATTATATCTAGGGGAAAGAATCATTAGCAGACCCTTACTTTGGGGAAGAGGTGCATTTTTCTATAACCTCCTAGCAAAGCCCTAATGTCAGTGGATTGTGTTTCTAAGAAATATAAATTCATCCACTGCTGGTGGCAGGTAAGGCTAGAGGAGAGGCAAGGAGAGGGGAGTTTGGTGGAGAAGGATATATCCCTTATGTTCCAGAATTGGAAAAGAGAAAGTCATGAGGACTAAAATGAAGAAAAATAGAATAGTCTCACTTTCCTTTAAAAGGAAAAATCAGTCATAAGTTTAAGGACTAGCTGGGATGTGGGTGAGCAGGTAGGAAGGCATGGAAAATAATGTGGAGCAGTTGATCCAGCCATCTGTAAATTGACTAGGCATTGCTCATCATAACAATGATGCAGAAAGTAATGAAAAAGGCACTTACTGCTGCAAATAGACTTCCTTGATAGGCTCAGCCAATCTAATGTATGTTAGAAATGTATAAAGGGGGAAAAGAAAACCCACAATAGTCAGATCTTTATCCCTAAATACACTGGGTTTCTTTCTCTGGAAACAGGTAGGATCTGTTAATCTCCATGCAGAAAGGGAAGTTGCAGGAGCAGGAAATGAAAATCAATGGGTACATGTCAGGGGGATCTCTAAAACTTTTTGCCCTGGGGTTCTGCATCTGAGGTTCTGTGCCAAGGTGAAAAACAAGAGTTGGAAAATATGTTTTGGATTATCCTCCTTATACTTATGTGCTATGATTTCACCCAAGGCCATGGATAGTGAGGCCCCAGGGACCACCTTCTCTCCAGAAAGATTTAGTGCTATCCCTTGTCAATCAACCAGGCCCAATCAATAAACTGGTGCTCATTGCATCAGAAGGGTGTTCTGTCAAAAAGGGCTTATGTCAGTCAGGTTTTAGCTAAGGACATCCTGGAATCATGCACTCCATGGCCCAACAGAGGGATGGACAGCCTCACACAACTATGGTTCAGGTTAGGCAAACATCATGCCTCATAAGGTAAATAGAGATCTGCATACCATTCCTGTGATCGGAAACACCGACGATCCAATATCTCTCTGCCTGGGAAGCAGCAGTCTTGTGAAATTCAAAAATTAAAATTGGTAGCTTAAGGTAAATGCAAAAATGAAATTACATTTTTAATTCCTAAAATTTGACACCCTTATCTACTCCTTAGCCCCTGTAAACTATGTTAAAACCACAGATCAGCAAGTAATGCTGATTCATTTCTACACATACAGATAGTTTTCCCTAATATTTGCACTTGTATGGGAACATAGGGTTATGTCAGAAAAACTTAATTTTGTCACCCCAAAGCAGGGAAGAGTAGTACCCCATAAACTCTTTACCATATCAAATATCAAAGACACAGGCAACACCTATAACTTTTTATTACCCTGGAGTGAAAAATGAAGTGCTTATGGCCACTAACTTGGAAGGGAATTTAAAGTTGTGCCCATCTCACAGGCACATACACCTACAAGTTATTCAATTGTCAAGGCAGGAAGTTCTATGCTTTGGAAATACCACATCAAATGTACCTCCTCTGACTGTGGCCACTTAATGATCCTTGAGGCTGTTGATGGAGGGGTCCTATAACACTATAGAAATCAGAAAACATGGACAGACAAGGGGCTTTATCTCTCCGTCCCTGGTAGTAGTGAGGTTCATACATAACGCATGTTCCATTGTGGTTTTATTGCACTCATAGGTACTGGTAAGTTCATTACAATATTTGAGGGTATTGAGACAATTGTGTGGGGAGATGAATACTATGCTGAAGTTTATTGGGATGTATGTGATCCAAGTGATTTGAATTGGCAGAAAGAGCTCTCACAATGTAACTGTATTTTGCACCCTGCCAATGGGCCATACTTTGGAATTTATGCTCCCCAGTGAGACAGAGTTAGACTCATTTGTGGTTTCCCTACACATAGCTCTTCTGCCTTTTCTATTTGAACCTATAGTTAGTACTAAACTTGATAGGTGTATGTCCAAGAGACTTAAATCTTTGGGCTGTCCATGTGTCAGTTGTCCTTAAATCTCAACTGAGTTCCAACACCTACTCTCCAGTTCATTGGACTCACCCAGGACGAGTATCAAGGAGATGATGATGGACCACATCCATCTCAGGGAACAGAGAGTATTTGAAACTGCTAGTCCTATCCATCACCTCCATGGGATCTAAGACCCTTTCAATGAGAGGTGAGGTTAGCATCACCATCAGAGTATCCTCAGGATTGGGGAATGAAGATGGACTATAGAAGATTTATGGTTATTCCGCTATATATTTATTGTTATTATAGCAATGTAAGATCTTTTATCATTGAGGTGGAGACAATAGTCATCAGAGGCTCTGAGGGTAGGGAAAGGGAAAAACAGGTATAAGATGGAGCATTTTGTGGACATTGGAATTGTCCTGAATGACATTGCAGTGATGGATACAAGCCATTATATATTTTGTCATAACTTACTAAATTGTGTGGGACAGAGTGTAAGCTACAATTTAAAGTATAATCCACGCTTAATGGTAATGCTTCAATATGTGTTCATCAATTGTAACAAATCTACCATACTAACAAAGAATGTTGTTAATGTGGGAAAGTGTGGGAGGGGGAGGGAGTGAGACATATAGGAATCCCCTATATTTTTCATGGAACACGTATGTAATCTAAAATATTTTGAAAAAATAAAAAAAATTTTAAATGTAACTAGTCATGCCCAACTGGCCCGCCCTTTGTTATATTTCAAGGATCAATGTCTCTTTATATAATTCATGATGAAACAAAGATGGCCATCTATGAAACTGAATTTCTTTCCTTTTAATTTTTGGATTGATGACTGAAATTTTGATTATTCTATTTTCCACCTAAGGTAGGAGTACGTGGAACCTTGTGGGATGAGGGATTGAAACTCCATGCATTGGCATGTGTCTGTAAAATATTGTATGCTTGTGGAGTAACTCATTTGGTCTGAGAGGGGATAAGTCTCAGAACTTGTGATGCAAATGTAACTCTTGAGGTCTCCTGAATTTGTTATGATTAAGGACAGGATTTTTTTAATGGAAAGGATGACTTCTGTTTCCATCCAGAATGGTTATCAAATTGTGATGGTTAGGCTAATGTGTCAACTCAGCCAGATAAATGTGCCAGGTTGTTTGGTCAAGCAAGCACTGGACAAATTGTAATACAAGGGCATTTATGGATTGTATTAGTCAGCCAAAGGTGTGCTGAAGCAAAATAGTAGAAATTGGTTGGCTTTTATAAAGGGTATTTATTTGGGGGTATTGGCTTACAGATACCAGGTCATAAGCATAAGTTACTTCCCTCAACAAGGCTATTTTCATGTGTTGGAGCAAGATGACTGCCAATGTCTTTGAGGGTTCAGGCTTCCTGGGTTCCTCACTTCCTAGGACTAGCTTCTCTCTAGGCTCAGAGTTCCTCTCTTCCTGGGGTTTGCTTCTGTTTCCTCTGTGAGATTATATCCAGGGCTCCAGTGTAAGGCTTCAGTATTAAACTCCAACATCAAAACTCCAACATTGAAAACCCCCAACTCAGTCCTTTGTCATGCCTTTTATCTGTGAGTCCCCATCCACCAAGGGGTGGGGACTCAATACCTGAATGTCATAGCCCAAAGTCTTAATCATAACTTAATCATGTCTAGGTACAGACCAGATTGTAAACATAATCCAATATCTATTTTTGGAATTCATAACTTTGTCAAACTGCTACATGGACTTCAGTCTCTGGACTTTCATTGGAGCCCCTGGCTGCAGCCTGCCTGTGGAATCTGGACTTGTGCATACCTATAGTCATGTGAAAGACCCTTATAGAACCTCTACATTCAGCAAATATCTCTTGTTGATTCTGATTCCCTAGAGAACCCTGACTAATAGACACATCATTAACGAAACACCTGTGAAAAATCCTGAAATAATTCAAAGAAGGCACAGAGCAAATGAAAATATTTAGCCAGAGAAGCTTAAAATGAGAAAAATCCAAATATTTACATAGTTTCAATAAGTTATGAATAAGTTTCCAACACCAAACATCATTCTGACCAGTAACAACAGTCTTTTGTGAAAAAACCTATGGTATAAGCTGATTCCAAGTCTTCCATGATAAAAATAACATTGAAAAAATTTTCCTCCAAAAATGCTCTTTATACCATGGGATTCAATGTAAGTATTTCATATATAACAAACCAGTAGTTGTGATATTTGTAGATGGATGGTTACTTCCAAAGAAAAAGATGTACTCTTATAAAATGTTTGTAAAAATAGCAAAGTAGGTTATAAAATTCTACCCACAGAGTGGGAATAAAACTTGTTCCACATCAATCTGAATATCAAAGCCTTCCAATGTCAACTTACTTCAAAAGCCAATCATCACTAACAGTAATATAATGTAGGGGTCACTTCACTGTGTCCCAGTTACATATTGATCGTACAGTGTAACAAAGGGGTTGAACACATCAGTAAGCATTATGATGCCCATTTCTCATTTATTCAAAAGAGATGTTTTTTTAATCATTATTAAACTAATTGAAATCATCAATGACATGCAGATACACTAAATCCCAGCAAGGAACCTACTATGTTGGGAAATAAAGAGGTCATGCTTCAAACAGATACAGTGTTTGAAATACATTTTCTGGTCAGACAATTTACTTCAGAGGTCATTTGTAAATGAGGACAGATTTTGAACTTGGTTTCTAAATGAAACTTTTTTCAATTATGCATAATATTGGTAAGATAAAGATAATTGTTCTTATTCACTTCTTTATGTTCTTCCAGAGGACAATCATATTGAATAAAGGGCCAGCAAAATGGGTACTCATTGCTTTCAAAAGTACTACAAAAATATGAAATAGTCTAATGACCAGGAGTTGATTGAAAGATAACATCAAAAACCTACTGTTGGGAAGTGGACTTGGTCCAGTGGATAGGGCATCCATCTACTACATGAGAGGTCCATGGTTCAAACCCCGGGCCTCCTTGACCCGTGTGGAGTGGGTCCACATGCAGTACTGATATGCACAAAGAGTGCCCTGCCATACAGGGGTGTCCCTGCATAGGGGAGCCCCACTCACAAGGAGTGTGCCCCCATTAAGGAGAGCCACCTAGCATGAAAGAAAGTGCAGCCTGCCCAGGAATGGCACCACACACACAGAGAGCTGACACAACAAGATGACACAACAAAAAGAAACAGGGATTCCCGTGCCACTGACAAGAACAGAAGCCGACAAAGAAGACACAGCAAATAGACACAGGGAACAGACAACTGGGGCAGGGGGAGGGGAGAGAAATAAATAAATAAACCTTTCTTTAAAAAACCTACTGTTTCAGATATTTAAAAAAAGAAATTTTCAATCTCTTACTTGAATTAAGTTCATAAGTAAAGAAATAATGGGGAAAACAAGGGATTCTAAAACGTGCAAGACACTTATGAGAATAAAATAAATGATCTCCTTCTCTTACTCAGCTGTGATATATAGGTGTGAGTTTATATCTAATAGAGGTATGGTTTTATCATTATCCATTTTAGTTGCATAAATCACAAAAAGACTTCCAGCCAAGATGGCTGATAAGTATAACACAAACTCCAGAAATGATTTTTAGCAAAACCTGCTTCAGTATTTTCCAATGTGACAAAAAATTACTTGGGAAATGAATCTTTCTTTTTCTTTCTTTCTTTTTTTTAAATGTCACACTAAAAAAACATGAGATTCCCATATACCCCTTGCCCCCCCTCACCCCACTCCTCCCACATCAACAATCTCTTTCATCATTATGGCACATTCATTGCATTTGGTGACGATATTTTGGAGCACTGCTGCACCACATGGATAATGGTTTACATTGCAGTTTACACTCCCCCCCGTCCATTCAGTGGGTTATGGCAGGATATATAATGTCCTGCATCTGTCCCTGCAATATCATTTAGGACAACTCCAAGTCCCAAATGCCCCCACAACACATCTCTTCCTCCCTCTCCCTACCCTCAGCAACTACCATGGCCACTCTCACCACATCAATGCCACAATTTCTTCCATTTCTAGCCACAAGAGTTCCACAGTAGAATATCAGCAAGTGCACTCTAATCCATATTTTATTCCTCCATCATGTGACCCTGGGAAGGTGATGTCTGCTACAGAACTGTTCAAGTAAATGAAGATTTTACGATCTTCAGCAACCAACTGTAATTACCTTAAAAACTCCTCTTTTCACTAGAGAAGATGCTTAATTCAAAACTAACTTCAAAAATCTACATGAGGCTTCCAGGTCAACGAAAAACAGTCAAAGTGATTTTATTGCTCTGCTCCTTTAGCATGGGGACTAATGTGGAATGGCTTATTCCCATGGTGGATAGGCCATTCATTGCTACAATGAGATCTCAATTAAATAACAATTTAAAATTCCATCATAATAAGCAGGAATTCCCAGGATGATAGTTAAAAAGAAGAAAGGCTGATCGGTGTGGCATTCTTCATATTCACCAACAATACTAAGGCCCCTACATCCCAAATAGCTTTCTCTTAAAACTGTATCATGGCAATCATGCAGGTTTCTTGGAAGGCCAAGCAACATGATGGGGACCACCTGGCATGGAATTCATTCTCACTGAAAACACTTGGTGTTCTTCCATGGCGTGGGTTGGCTCCTCCAAAATCTGGATCTCCAATGCTTTAAGGGTGACAGCTGGGGAAGCAGCTCTGGCTTTCACAATAGCCACCACCTCACTGGGATTTAAATTGGTCAAGTCTAGAGCATGGATAGTCAGCAGCTCATCACCACTCTTGATTCTGTCATCTCATGCAAGATGGCCATGAGTTGGCCCACTACTCACAAAGATGGGCAATTCAGCACTCTTACTTTCTTGCCTCCAGCAACTGTCTTTCCAAAGGAATTCTGTGGCTCCTACCTGTGAAAGATCAGAATTTTAAAAACTATTCTTAAATGTTTATGAATATCCTATCACTTGTTAGAGGTTCCTGTGTGCTGATTGAAGTAGAGAGGAGTGAGCATGGAAGGAGAGAGAAAGATATAAGGAAAACTGTTAGTAACTGATACTGCTCAGCCTGCAAAAAATGGGAGATGCATTCACTGAACAGAAAATAGAACCAAAAGGTTAATCTCAGAATGAATTTAAATGAAGTATATTGAGGTGGGGCAAGATGGCATCCAAGTGAGTGCACCCTTGTCAACTCTCTGCAATAAAACAGCCAAGTGGGGACAGAATTCTGCCAAGAGAGCTGTTTTGGGAATCCACAAGGCAGGATGTTTCTGGACATCAATCTGGAGAGAGTGCAACAAAAGGAGTGCTTGCTCAAGGTATAAGTGTGGGTTTCTGACTGTTGAGCCCGAAGCTGTGGGAGGTCTAAACCCTTCCCCTAAGGCTGCTAGCCACAGCATTCCCTGAACACTCCTGGTTGCATGACAGTGTTCCCAAGCTTCTTGTTCCACATACCCATGATCCCCAAACTTGCATTCCCAGAAGCTCGAATTCCCCAAACTCTGTGTTTCCATAACCTGTGTTTCCTGACCCTGTGTTCCTCAAGCCCACATTCACCCAAGCCCACGTTCCCTGAACCCAGCACCCCCCAAAACTCCAGCATTCCCCTTTCCCACCAGTATCAGACAAACTCTGAGAGTGGGAGGGTTCTGCTGCGGTGCAGAGGGGCCTGAGGAATGCCGATTCAATTGTCTAACACCCCCTGCCCCTTTTTTTAGTGGAGCATGCCAGCTGTCTTGGGGAGATGCTAGGAAGAGAGGAGAGTTGAATCTGCTGAGGGAGGCTGATTTATCTAAACACCCTGGGATAAGGGAAATTCCTCTGGGAGAAGGCAGATAAAGGCAATTAACTAGAACTGTGCACAAACCTAAGGTAGGGGGAAAGTAGGAAATGCTTGGTAGGCTTCCAATAACATATTTAGGGTTCCCAACAAGGTGTGGGTGCTCTCTGTGAAAGAGACTAGGAGTCATTATTTCCTGTGGTGATTTGGTTCACCAGGGTCCCATTTGAATCTCAGAGGGGAGCACTCACATGGCCCTTCTGCTGCTCTGGGAGGGAGGGAAGTGAGGAAGGGAGAAGGGGGGAAGGATAGACTCCTAAGCAGTTTATTCAATTGCAAAGATGATTCCTTGCTTGAAGCCTTGTCTGGTCCTTTTTGTTCATTTGTTTCATTGACTTTCCTAACTCTTTATCCCCCCACCAACTTTTATTTTTCTTTTTCCTTTTTTCTTCTTTTTTTCCTTTTTTTTTTCTTTTTTGTATTAGGTGTTGCAGGCAGTGCTTCTTGTTTGCTGTGCTTCCTCATCCTTGATTTCCTCTTTTCTGTGGGTACTGATTTTGGTTACCAACACTATTCCCTTTCTTTTACATCTTTCTATCTTCCATCTTCTGTTGTTTCTCTTAAATTCTATTTCTCTTTGTTTAGCTCCAGATTTTTCTGAGTTTTTATTTCTACCACCTTTATTCTGTTTTCTATCACTCTTCATGTTATTGTCCTTTCTTTCCTCTTTCCCTCTCCTAACAACACAGACCTTTTAAATCATACTGTATTCTTCTCCATATTCAGTTTACCATCTCACTGTAGGTACTCCACTTTCTTATTGTTATAAATCTACACAGCTTATATAAGTTTAATATTCATTCTCTTAGGTCTCAGATGGTTCTGCTAACATTTACAATTAATACTGCTATTATACTTTTGCTATTATTACCTCTTTTGTTTTCCCTCGCTCTAAAATTTTCCTTCAAGGGAACTTGGACAACAACAAGGAAATAGAGTAAGAGGAATAAAGTGTAAAAGAAGACTTAACATACACACAAAAACAATATCTAAATAAACTCTGAGAGTAGGCAGAGAATCTAATCAAATGAATAAACCCAACATGATAAAATGATGACCTGACAGCAACAAAAAATTACAAACCATACCAATAATCAAGAAAGCATGGCCCAATACAAAGAGCAAATTAAAAATCAGGAAGAGGGGCAGAATATTAAACAATTAATCAAAGCTCCCAAAACAAATGTCATGTACCAATTTAATGAAGTGAAGGAAGAGATTAAGGATATTAAGAAAACACTTGGCAAGCATACAGAAGAAATTGAAATATATGCAAAAATATAACAGATATGTTGGTGATGAATGGCACAATCCAAGAAATCCAAAATATGCTCTCAGCAAAGAACAGCAGATTTGAAGTGGCAGAGGAAAGAATTTGTGATGTGGAAGACAGTGCATCTGAAATAAATGAAGTATATTTAAGCTCCTCAAAGAAGTAAGGAATATTATGTGTATTAACCCAGTGTGAAATAAATTGACATATGGAAATCAAAAACGGATAAGAAAAAGAAAAATCATAAATCAGGGAAAAATGTACAAACTAGTTGAAATAAATGATACAGATTTACTATTCAGAACACTTAGACCAGATCTGAACATAGTAATCAGAGATTAGAATTTGTCATAGAACCGTGGAATTTACCAAGAACTCAGAATAGATTGAAAAAGTGAAAAATACAAAAGAAAATACATTTTATTGAAACCTTGAGTGCTCCAGTCACTAAAAAATTTCAGAAAGAAAGAATACAGTGAATAATAAAAAAGTCCAAATTAGAAGAAATAATGGGGGAGAAATTTCCAAAATGTAAGCTTGATATTTTTCACTTAAAATGACCAATATGAGCTACTTTGTAACATAAATATATATCAGTCCACCTGTAGATACATTGGAATGTATTTGCAGTCTATGAAGATTTTTTTTTTTACATCAAACACAGAGATCAGAATGCTTACAAAGTACCAAAAGATTTTTTAAAAATTTTAAAAAGCTGGCTTTGGATTCAAGATTCAGTCAATTAAAAGAAACACTTAATTTCTAAGGTAACATAGAAGGAGACAATCATAAGAATGGGTGAATCTTAAATGCCAGAAGTAATACAATGTGGGAATTGTCACTTGTCTGGCACAAGCCCTTCCTCTCAATGAACTTTGCATAAATTTCATATTCACTTTTGCTGTTGCTTAATTCGACTTCCCTCTATTCCCCTGCTGCGCTTGATAATACCGTTTCCCACCTGCCCCTTTTCTGCTATCATGCATTTTGGACTTCAAGTGAAGTTGATATCCTGAAGTAGCTGCCCAATTTCAGACAAATATTTGCTCTACACCAGGCTTCCAATCGCCCAGATCACCTTCTCTTTTCTTTGCCTTGCCCATTTGTGCCTGAGCTCATCCTGCTTTAAACCATCCACTGGAACCTGATGAAGGACATGACAATGACTTTCAGTAGAAATGCTTTAGTCCTAGACCAACATTAAAACTCCTTCAAGCTCTGACCCAACCAAGCCCCTCTTTTCCTTTGCATGGGTCTCAAGGGTTAATAAAAATGTCTTCATGACCCATGTTATATAAATCCTTGGAGAGTCATCCTTAATTCAGTCATAAAATCTCAGTCATCTAATCTATTATCTATTCATCATGCATGATACAGTACTTTCCAAAGCCTAATTCACCATCTTGTGTTCTTTCTGCATTTCTCTTCAACTACTCTTGCTTCTTCCTCATTCTTTCTTCACACAGCAGCTATGATAATCTTTCAGAAATGTAAATTGCCTCACAATATCACCCTGCTAAAAACAATTCAGTGTCTCTCCCTTTCTTTGGGTATAAATTTAATAGTTAACCTAACCAATAACACCCTTTCCTTCCTGCAATCTTGTCCATCCTCCTCCCACTTCATTCCTGCACTTCAAATGGATGGGTCTTATTTCAGTTTTCCATCCACTCCAAGTTATTTCTTAGCAGGACCTTTTGCATAAGCTTTCCATCAGCCTCAAGAGTTTTTTACCTTTTCACCTAAGTAATTCATGTTCATCCTTTCCAGCTCAGCTTAAATTTTCCAGAGTCTTTATCTGATTCCATTAAAAGAATAGTTAACTATTGTTATTTTCTTTTCAGGAAATTATTATTTAACCTCCCAACCTTAAGATTTTAAAGAGAATATAGTTAAGACATCACTAAAGTCCAAAGAAATCTGCTGATTTAATGTAATCCCATCAATATTTCTTATTTTTCAGAAATAGAAAAGGTGAAAATCAAATTTATTTAGAGTTACAAAATGTCCCAAGTTTGTCAAAATACTCTTGAAAAATAAGAACTAGTTTGGAAGACTGACAGTTACTAATTTCCAAACTTTACAAATATACAATCATGTAAAAATTTTGGACTGTTAGAGGGATAGATATTTAAACCAATGCGATAGGATTGAGATTTCAGAAATTAACCCATGCTTCTGTAGACAAATGATTTTAGACAAAGTTGCAAAATTTCTAAAGAAAAAGGAAACTACCTACATAGGCATGGATTTTATTTTTAATTCATTTTTAATACTTTATTTTTAAAGAAGCTTTAGATTGCCTAAATTTTATAAAAAATTACCTCCTTCCCCCCCCATCTCCCCATATTAGCATCTTTCATTAGTGTGGTACATTTGTTACAATTGATGAACACATTTTGAAGTATTGCTACAAACCATGGACTATGGTTTATATTATAGTTTACACCACCCTGCATAATTTTGTAAGTTATGAAAAAATATATAATGGTCTGTATCCTTCATTGCAATGTCATGCAGGAGAATTACCATGGATTTTGTAAGATCTTTCTAAGCATGGCATGAAACCCAAAAGACATATAGGTCAAAATAAGTGAAATTGATTCCCCATAAATATTAAAGATTGACTTTGCCAGAAATGCCCTTGATAAAAGAATAAATAATTTGCATCTTGATAAAAAAATAAAATGTCTAATATTAAAGGTAAACTATGATAGACATTATGTTTTTTATAAACTCTTATAAATCAATAAGAACAAGTTAAATACTCCAATAGCAATTAGAAAAAGAGGAATATAACTGGTTTGTATTGGTTTACTAGGTTTAAAAACAGATATAATATAATGGCATGGGTTAAGAAGAAATTTATGGGCTCATGATTTCAGAGGTTAAGGACTGCTTAATCCAAAGATCAGTATCACTTGGTTTACAGGCTGGCAACATTTGCAGTTTCTGGCTTTTCTGTGATATGGAAATGCACATAACAATATATTTTCCTTCCTCCCCTGTGTTCTGTTGATTTCCTTTATCTGATTGCTCCCAATGACTTTCAATTATTTTTACATCTAAGGCCACCAGCCATATTGGATTAAGGCTCCTGTCATTCAAATTGGGCTCAGCTTAACTAATAGCTTCTTCAAAGGCTCTGTTTTCAAATGGGTTCACATACCCAGGACCAGGGTTTGGGACCAGTACATGCCTTTTTGGGGGTCATGATTCAATACCCTATACTTGCCTATATAAAAACACATCCAGCCTTGAATCAATGCACTCCTCAACCATTTTGCAATAGTGAAAACAATAATAATCTCTCATAGAGAAAGGATGTGGAAATAGTTACTATAGTTCATTCATAATAGTATATAAATAGAGTAACAATTTTGGAAGATAAGTTGGAAATATTTTTCAGGAATCTTAAAATACGCATACGTTTAAATTCCACAAGCTTGGTGCACAGCATCTCTAGTAAATGAAACAGAGTGAGTATGGAGGTAATGCCAAAGAATCTGCAGTTGGCAGAGCCAAAGTAATATAATGGACCAACATATTTCCATCTATTTCAAGAGCATGACCAGGAGATGTGGTAGATACCTTTATTGTTTTAGGGGTCATAGAGACCAATCGAGCTAATAACTGAAATTGGGAGGTACCATGCACAGCACTAGGGGCCTGGTTTAAATGCACAAGAGAATCTTATGGCACTGAAGTCAAACTTTAAAAATTTTTATACACTTTCTAATCACTACCAATGTAATTTGTAGTATATCAAATGAACTTAACTATTTTTTGTACTTTACTTTTTTATAAGGTGAAAGAACAACTATTTTGAAATCATTTGAAATAAAAAGATAATTTTCAGAATTTGCCTTTGAGAAAGCAAAATGTTTAAAGTTGTTACTTGGACATTATGGGTTTAAAGTGAGAGGACTGTTTTCCCTTAAACCAAGGACACAATGAGTTAAAGCACAAAAAGCTATTTTGACAAAACAGACTTTCTGCTTTGTTTACTGCTTATTCAGGAGGAAAAATCAATGAAATTTTATTGAACCATACTAATGATTTAAGCAACTTTGTCATGATAACAGAGAAAAAACAAATTATATTTTTGCATGAGTATACTATTTGATGGTAAGGCTTTTTAATACTATAAATAGACCCATCATATCTTTATCTAAGTTTGATGATAAAAGAAATTTTTCTGTGTTCTGAATTTTCTGTATCATTTAGATTTTGTACCACATTTTCTTCTTTCTTTATTACCAGTCATTTCATTTTCTTAGAAGAAAATTAATTTCTTTTTCTTTAATTAAAAAAATGACTTTCTATATACAATAGTTACTTAAACTACCATAATGTCTTTGGAAACTGTCTCCAAGCAAGCTCTTATAACAAACAATTACTATTAACACTAAGTAAATTTGCCTGAATAATAATTCGGTTTGGTAATATGGAAACATAACTTCATTTCTAATACTACTAGAACACTGATAGGTCATGGGTAGTTTACTGTTTTATCAGTATTGTAGAGAGCTGTATTGAGAAAACTTACAAGGACACATTTCTGAACAATGTTCTATAGCCACATTGTCAATGCTAAGTCATGGTAAAATTGCAGGCTTAGAAAAGCGGCTAACATTTTTTCTATTTTTTCCTCCCTCTGTTACTTTCATAGAGTTGTCTAGTTCTAAAGTTACAGAACTTTAACAACGCAAATGTTATTAATGTGGCTATACAGATTCCATTAGAATTAAAATGGAAACAAAACTGAGAACATCAATGTTGCTAAGGCTTTCTGCTTCTCCAGCAGTTAAACCAATTCCACTGGTGATTTCTTTTACAAAGCAAATTTAATTGCAAGAAAGTATTGAAATTTAAAAGCTCATTTAAATGTTACTTTACACCATCATTTATACTGTGGCCAGGCAATGTTAAAATAGAAAAACATTTTCTTTTTCTTAAGAGGGTCTTTTCCAAATACAGACCAATTTTCCAAAACACATCCCAGATGAGATATAGCTGCACACACAAGCACCAACAGGAATAATAAACAGAACATCAATATCAGGGGCTCCTCAAAGTCAACAGTTTCTCACATCAAAGCAAAAATGCAATGACAAAATCAACAGTTGGACCCCAAATCTGAGATCATGGATAATGGGATGGAAACCCACCAAGTCCATATAAATCAGTTCAGATCAACTAAAAATTCAACAGTCCCCGTATCACGAGCAGACCCACAGTGGCAATCCAATGGTCCCTTCAGTATGAGCAGGCCATCAAAACCAATCCTACACTCTTCTTGGCAGGAGCAGAATGAGAAAGTCAAGTAAGCACAAATCAGGGAGAAGAATGTATTTCACAATCTTATCTAACACAGAGAAAATCCAGCATCAAAATCACCTTCACTCAAAGCACCCAGTGCCAATGAACAGCAGAAAACCCAATCAGATCCTCCAGTTTCTGACCTCAAGGGAAATCCCTGGGCAGCTGCTAGATATAGAACTAAGGGTTCCAGAGAAACCCTGCGGTTGTCAAAAAATTGCACAGGAGTGCTACAGGGACTGCATCCAAGAAAAACATGACTCTAGACTCTGATATCCAAAATTGTTACCCTAAGTGCAGATACAAAATAATAGAGGCAACTGCCCCATCTGGCACCACAAAGGAGAAACAGGTCTCTCAGTGAGAATGTGATTTATTACAGGTGTGCCAGGAAATAATTGGGTCAATCTTAACTAAAGAGTTGAGAATGAAATTGAGAGCTAGGATTTTTATAGGCAAAAAAAAAAAAAGGAAAAGAGGAAAGGAGAAAAAAGAGAAAAGGAGAGAAAAGAGAAAAAAAAGGGAAAAGGGAAAAGGAAAAAGGGAAAAGGGGAGGGGAGGAGAGGAGGGGGGGAGGGGAAGGGAGGAGAGGAGAGGAGAGGGGTAGGTAAGAAGAAAAACAAGTTAAAAAAAAGCAAATGATGCCAGGGTCTTGAGGTGAGGACATGTGCAATTTTGCAGTCCTGCATTGTTTCAGCACCTTCAACCTGTCCTTGACTTCAGCAGCTAGTAAACCATTCTTTAGATATAGTTGTGCCAAATGCTTAAGGATATCAAGCTTTGTGTCTCTGAGAAAATTCAGATTTACTGGTTCGTAAAGTGCTCCTGACACCATTCTGTCTCCTTTTGCTTTTAAACTTTATCTTATTCCTGTAAGCACACTGAGAAGGCCTGGTAAATATCCTTCAGGGAAATAAGTGCAAAGACTAAACTTCTAACATTAGGTTAATAGAAATCTAGCTTTATTAGTGTATTAGAATTTTCAGAGCTTCTTAAGTAAATATCTAGGAAAATATGCACTCAAACATTTAGAGAATATCTAAATTATCAACTTACAGTTGATTTATTTATTTATTTTTAGATTATTTATTTATTTTTAAAAATTACATTCAAAAAATATGAAGTCCCATTCAACCCCACCGCCCCCACCCCCCACTCCCCCCACAGCAACACTCTCTCCCATCATCATGACACATCCACTGCAAGTTGATTTAATTTTAGTTTTTTTCTTTGTTTACTTGCTTTCCTAGTAAAATAATATGAAATTTGTAATAAGGACAATTTACACTGATTTTTATAACTAGATCAAATCTCCAAACTTTCTGAAATACATGAGGGAAAACACGTGACTCTACAAGTCCTTGAATTCTGTCAGGAAACATCTTTTAAAACAGTGGCAACAAGTTGGGTCTTGATTTTCTGGGGTATGTTCAAAAAGCTTATTTTCCTGCCAGATACAAAAAAAGCATTTTATGTAGTCAAGCATTCAAATGACTTGTTGAGCCTCACTTAAGAGACCTCTCTTCATATTACTGCTAAAGTCTTCCTCTTCTTTGGTCTCCTAAATTTTGGCATAGCTATATCCAACTGCATATTCCTGACAACTTGTTTTTGGTTGTTGTTAGTAGTGGTAAGTGCATGTTGGTTGTTGTGGGGTAGATGGTGAGGGGGATAAAGGGTCAAAGTAATAATTACAAGATAAAATCAGAAAATCAAAGCTTGACACATACTAGCCATTCATCTCTAATTTGACATTAAATTTAAAATATTTTATAATTAAAGTGTGGCACTGGTGGTAATCCCAATTAAATATTGCCGAGATAATTGACTAGTGTATTATGAGTTTCCTACCACATTTTAAAGGTTTTAGAGTGTGAGAACTTTCACTTCTGCCAACAGCCTCTTCATCACCTCAATTGTGATCCCCAGTTGTAATTTCACACTTTTAAAATGATCTCTCCACCAAAGATATTTGAAAGGCCATTGGATAGAAACAACATCTTGCAGTCATGCCAGTGCCATTAATTCATTTACTTACCTGAAGTAATTGGTATACCTTGCACTTCTATGACAGAGTATTTTCAACACAGGTTTACAATCACTTCGTGGTAAGAAAGGCAAAGATATTTGTTAACATGTTTGGATAGAGAAAGGGGAAAAAAGAGATAGAAATGGAGCTTCTCCTATTATGTGCAGAAGAACAGCTAAAGATATTTTATTTGGAATCAGAAAATTTGTCTTTGAATCTCTTCTCCAACAGTTTCCAGAAAATGAATTTGGGTTATTTCAGAACCACTTTCAGTTGTTTTATTTTCAATTTTCAATTGGAATAATAGTATTTATACTGTATATCTATTATAAGGAAACACAAGAAAATAATGTCATCTGATGATGATATTTTATGGTGCATGTTATCTGAGAAATGCTCATTAATGTTGCCATTGTTTTAATCATAACTTCATTGAAGTACATTCTGAATTGTTCAATGGGTTGAGAAGGCAGAACACTTGACCTCTTTATATCATCCCACCTCCTTACCAAAATAATATAAAACTACATTGACTTGTATATTACTTCAATATTTTTAAGGAATAATATTTGTTTTGGGTACTCATTCCATTTGACAATAGATATAATAATTCCATTTTTTATTTAATTCCTGTGGCCATAAACAGCTTCCTGTGAATTAAAAAGCTAAAATCATGCAGGATTTTTAAAATATATGACTATTTTTTTAGTTGAATACACTTCTTTCTTGTCCACAAAGCATATCAATCAAATGAGTATGTATAGATTTTCTTTGGAAAGTAAATATAGTAAACATTTTGAATGGATTTTACAGAACAGGCCAAAATGGAAATTTTGAAGATTTGCAACGGGTTTAAATTCAAGAATGATTTGGATTAAAATTTGTTCAGAGAAAACAAGAGGGTAGAAAATCATTTTATAAGATCAGAAAATTACATGGAATGTACAGTAGAATTATTAATCAGCTATGTCCCCTGGGGAAAGCCATGGAGGAAGTATTTATTCACCCTTATGTTTAAGAGGACTGCACCTACATGTCTCCTAAAAGGTGTTTATTAAGTCCTACTGAAGCAAATTCCTTTTCTTTCCTATGAATATGAACAGGCAGTGTCACTCAGGTTTATTGCTCATCCATTTAACATACATTTATGTGGTGACAGACACACACACACACACAGTGCCATGTTCATCTCTGTAGGAAACTGACTCATAAGAACACTCATATCACAAATTCTGAAAGGGCAGAAAGTGAACATAGCGATGCCACTTCCTGAACTAAGTTCTTGTTCTTTTTCTGATTTCAACAGTTCCTGTCACCTGTGGAATTATCTCCACTCCTTGTCCCCTAAATTCAACTTGCAATAGCACTTTTCTTTTAGTATAGGATTTATGTCAAGTTATGGAAGATGGTATTTTATGAACAAAACAGAGTAATGTATTGGTGAGCAAAATTAAGCATTTTCTTGAAGAAAATAAGAATGGAGTTAGGGGCACCAAAACTGAACTAGTTCTATAGAAAGAGACATGAGATTCTAAAAAAAGGTCTTAATAGAGTACACAAAGATACCAGGAAATAGAACTGTAATTTGAATGCATACATCTGACTTCACTCTTTTATTTAAATCTTCTAATAATGACAGCGAATGTTAAGATCATTCTGCATTTTATGATTTTAATCATTACTGCTAATTCACACTTAGAAATGTTTCTAAGCAAAGAGAACATCCTTCATGCATTATTATCAAAAGCAAAGGCTAGGAATATGTGTGAATCATATAGCTAGATGCTGAATTTTCTCTACTTTTCCACATTCTGTCACCAAGGTTTACCAGTGTATTAATGGTGTGGTTTTCTCTTCTCATCTGACAGTGAGAGAAATCTTGGGAGTTATCCGTGTAACACTAATCCCACTTTTACTTCTAAGAGAAAACACCCTGTGATTTTTTCTCTAGCCCTTGGTAACTTAGGAAACTTCTTATCTTCTTAGCCTAGCCATCCTTACTGACAGACCCCCAAAAAATATATGATGAATGAACTCACATGGTGTGTCTTTGTGAAAAAAAAATTACATTCTGAGTCCTGACCTTTTAAATTCTGATTTACTGAGTTTGAGAGAAGACTGTGAATCTATATTTTCAATAAGTGCTTCTAAATAATTATGTTATTAGACCACAGATTAACCTTGGAGACAAGCTTACATAGACAGGTGGAATATGTATTTGCCTACTTGGCTGGTTTGATAATGAACTATTTACTCCATTCTGGAGATTTGGATGAATGCCAAAAGTGCACTGCCTGCACACCCCCTATGACTTATACCATTATAATAGAAAGCTACTTTTGCAGTGGGTTTGCACCAAGTAATGGATCACCAGTTTTCACAAATCAAGAATGCAGCTGGGAGTATTAATAAAGTGTAGTATGTACAGATCACCTGGAAGACACCTTTATTAAACGAAGTTAGGTTTGCTAGCTTGACCCATGAGGAAGCATGGAACTTGTCCATAAAAGGGAGTTAGAGTAGGCTTGCTTTATGGTTTTTCCTTATGCTGGATATCTTTAAGGAGGGCTTAAGAAAGCAGGGCTTATTTTCTATATGGCTGATGAAGAAATGGGGAAATTTAATGACTATCAAGACTTTTAGCTAGGAAATGGGAGGAGTCAAGTGGCATTAAAGTTGTCCTTTGTAAAGAAGCATGGCCATACATTAACCAAGAGAGAGCAATGTCAGAGGAATTGTTGAAATCAAGATTATCAAGCACCACCTCAGACCTAAAAAAAATTCCAGTTTGGGCAGTAATCTGTAGAAACTCTTCCAGGATATGCTGATATACCCAGAGATTGAGAATCACAGTCTTAGTCTAATCTCCAATAGTCAAAAACAGGCACAGAAAACTCCACCAACATAATATTAAGAATTGTCTTCCCCACTAGTTCTGGTGAATGGTTTCACTTTTCATTTGATATAAAAAAGAGACTATGTCCTCTCTAAGGTCTAGACTACAGAGATGACATAAGGCCTTGTGGAGAAATGTGGAAGAATTTCAAAGGCAACTAACTGTGTTACTATTATTCCATCACATTGGATCATCAACTTTTTGAGGGGGAAGAAGGATAGAAAACATGATCCTATGTGATTTTGAGATACTTGATACAATAGTACTTTGAAAAGGAATATGGGGAGAATTTTTCTTTTCATTTCTTTACGTCAAATCACCTCTACTCTTGAAAAACAACTCTCATTCTTAACTCTCTTCAACTTTCCATTCTTAAAATCAATCCTCTTTGTTCATAACTTGGTGAAGATACTTTCTCAAGAGACTGTAAATTTGAAGAAAGTTTTATACCATCAGAATTATTTGTAATGGGCATGGAAAAGAACAATAATAAAATATACCTAAGTGGCTTGTAAATTATTTTGGATTGTTTGAAGTTGTGAAGTAGACATTCCTATATTTTTTCTCCAAAGCTCCCTCAGCAGTTCCAACTCCTATGCCTTGGATAATTTTCCAGATGCTTAATAGTTCAAATTACCCCTGTCATCTTGTGAGATGTGAGTGTTTGGGCACCCACAATATTGTTCCAGACACATAATTACAATTTGTGATTCATGCTAAGAAAGGGATTATGTTGGTAATTGAGCGTAAAATGTAGGTCTCCTTAGAAATGGAGGGAAGAGGCTGAAACTGAATAGAAGTCAGCCAGGCACAGAAAATATGTACTGCAGAGTACTCCCTTGGATTATTTTAGTAATAGGTGAAATGTGTCATATTAGTGCAGTTTAATGTGAATTTCCTTTAAGAGGAATGAGCTTGAATATCTTTTCTCATATTTAGGGGTGTGGGAGCCAGGAGATCAGGATGTATCCACTTAAATGAAACACAGCCTGAAGCACATAGCTGCCTGGCACAACCTGTGCACTCTCTAGTTAAATTGTAAAGGTCTACTGCAAACTTTAATCTTTTCAAGGCTATATACTCCCTTTCTATGAAAACATCACCAAACAGTCCATTTGTGTGTGCCATGTACCTTTTGCAGAATGGATGGTATTGGGAATTCTCATACAATGAGTTACATAATATTCACTCCTCATCAGTAGAAATCATCCAGAGAAGAGCTACAAAAATAAGAAAACATCCAAAAACATGGTATATTGGAGTGAGAAACTGAACTGAGATGTGTTTGTAGGCCTAACTGAGGACTATGAGGTGGAAATCATTTTCACTTGCAAAGCCCTGTGTAAATAGATTGAGTAGGAATGTGATCAGTGACAAGAGCCCATTTCCACCAAGAGGATTATCTTTATAATAACAAAATCTGTGTATGTGATGAATAATGGGGTGAGGTCTTCTTGCCTAATGGACATCAGTTGAAGACTAAGAGATTTGCTCACAAAGTAGCACATACCACCAGGAAAAGTTCTCCTTCATTAACCTATTAATGTAGTGGAAATACAGCCCACAACCTTCTGATGCATCCCAAGTGGAGTCCAAGAACCAGCAGGATCAGCCTCACCTAGGATCTCATCAGAAATTCAGACTTTAGGACCCCATCCCACACCTTCTGATTTGAAATCTATGTTTTACAGGATTGAGGTATGATTTGTTTGCACAGTAAAGCTTAGGAGTCAGTGGTCTAATGGACCAAGGAGTAAATAAGGCCATAATTGGTCAGAGGTAAGAGAGTTTAGAAGTGAGAAGAAGTTTTGAAAGAGGACAAAAGTTCTTAGACATTACAATCATTAAGAACTATATAAAAGAGAGATTGTCAGAGGCGGGGCAAGATGGTGTCTGAGTGAGTGTACCTTACAGTCTCTCCTGCAAAGAAGTGGCTGGGCAGCATTGGAAATTCTTCAGGACCAGGCTGTTTTGGGATTTTACTGGGCAGGAAGTGTCTGGACATCGATCTGGTGGGATGGTGACAGAGAAGGTTCACGTAAAAGTGTCCTGGTTGCTAATATTGCATTATCTCCTAGTCTTTTCTTATCTTTTTTTTTTCCTCTTTTCCCTCTTTTTCTCCTTATTTTATGTTATCTTGATAATACATTAAGTGCTGCAGGGAATACCTCACATTTGCTGGGTTTCCTCATCCTCCACTTCCTCATTTCTGTGTGAATTGATTTCGGCCACCTACACTATCCCTTTTCACCCACATCTTGATATCCTCCATCATCTACTGTCTCTCCTATATTCCACCTCCCTTTCTTTGGTCCCCAAATTGTCTAACATTTAATTTCTAATACCTTTGTTTTCTTTTCTGTCTTTTATCCACTGTTGATACTATTGTCTTTCTTTTCTCTTTCCCTCGCTTATGAAAACACTGGCTTTTTAATTCATACTATATTCCTCTCATATTCAGTTGACTACCTCATTATAGGTGCTCTACTTACTGCTATAACTTATACAACTAATATGAGTCTAATACCAATCCTCCCAGATCTCATATTGTTGCTCTGGTAACATTTATTACCAATACTACTTTACACATTTTCCTTTTTTGCACAATTGCCTTTCCCTGTCCCTAATATTTTCCTTCAAAGTGAACTCAGCCAGCAACAAGAAATTAGAATAAGAAGAACAAAGTGACAAAGAGAAGAGATAACACTTACACAAGAACAACAGCTAATTAATCCCCAAGACTAGACAAAGAAACTAAGGACTGGTTAAATCTGTCAAGGTAAAATGATGAACAAACAGCAACAAAAATATACAAACCAAACCAGTAATCAGGAAAACATGGCTAAATCCCTTCAGACAAGTAATTAAAGATCTCAGGACATATATCAATGACAAAATTAATGAAGTAAGGGAAGAGTTTAACAATATGAAGAAAACATTTGGAGAGTAAATTGCAGACATATGCAAAAAGATAACAGATATGATGGGAATGAACACCACAGTTCAAGAAATCAAAAATAAACTTGCAGCAAATAGCAGCAGATTAGAAGAGGCAGAGGAGAGAATTAGTGTTGTGGAAGACAGTACATCAGAAATCAAACAGATAATAGAATTGATTGATAAAAAGACAGAAAAAATCCAGCAAGGACTTAGGGACAGGAATGACAATGCAAACCGCACAAACATACATATTATAGGCATCCCAGAAGGAGAGGAGAAGGGAAAGGGGTCAGAAGGGGTCTTGCAGGAAATAATGGCTGAAAAATTCCCAAAATCTACTGCGAGAGACAGATATACATATCCAAGAAGCACAACGTACCACAAACATCATAAACCCCAACAGGCCCACCCCAAGACATATACTTGTCAAATTATCCGATCTTCAAGACAAAGAGAAAATTCTAAAAGCAGCAAGAGAAAAGAAAACCATCACATACAAGGGAGGCTCCATAAGATTAAGTGCTGATTTCCCATCTGAAACCATGGAGGCAAGAAGGCAGTGGTATGATATGGTCAAGATACTAAAAGAAAAAAAAGTCCAACCATGAATATTCTACCCAGCTAAACTAGCATTCAAAAATGATGGAGAGTTCAAAATATTCACAGATAAACAGAAATTGAAACAGTATGTCAAAAGGAAACCTCCCCTTCAAGAAACATTAAAGGGAGTTCTGCAAGAAGAAAGGAAAAAACAGGACAGGCAGAGTTGGAGGAGAGTTTAAGAGCAATAAAATAAGAAAAAAGAGAAGAAAAAACAAACAAACAAAATATGACAAACACAAGTCCAATCAAAATATGGTGAACATAAATAATTCCATGAAAGGAATAACACTGAATGTCAATGGATTAAACTCACCTATAAAAAAGATTCAGACTGAGACATTGGATAAGGAAATATGACCCACCTACATGCTGTCTACAAGAGACACATCTTAGACCCAGAAATTCATGGAGGCTGAAAGTGAATTGTTGAAAAACAATCTTACCAGCAAACAATAACCAAAAAAAGGCAAGAGTAGCATATTAATATCAGTCAAAATAGATTTAAATGCAAAACAATTGTGAGAGACAAAGAAGGAGACTACATATTAGTGAAAGGGACAATGTCTCAAGAAGACCAAACAATCATAAATATTTATGCTCCTAACAAGGGGGCCTCCAAATACGTGAGGCAAACACTGGAAAAACTAAGTGAAAGAATGCACGCATCTACAATTAGAGTGGGAGATTTTAATACACCACTATCAACTCTGGACAGAACATCTCAAAAGAGAATCACTAAAGAAACAAAATATTTGAACAGTGTATTAGAGAAGTTGCATCTAATAGACATATACAGATCCTTACACCCAAATGCAGCAGGATATACATTTTTCTCAAG
Source organism: Dasypus novemcinctus (assembly GCF_030445035.2). NCBI lineage: Eukaryota > Metazoa > Chordata > Mammalia > Cingulata > Dasypodidae > Dasypus > Dasypus novemcinctus. The sequence continues at coordinate 1,074,580 of NW_026688144.1, forward strand.
AGCACATGGATCATTCTCCAAGATAGACCATATGCTAGGCCACAAAGAAAGGCTTAATGAATTCAGAAAAATCGAAATCATACAAAATGATATCTCTGACCACAGTGGAGTGAAGCTGGAAATCTGCTAGGGCCAGGGGCTCTGATTTCACACCAAGATATTGAAATTAAACAGCACACTCTTAGAAAAACAGTGGGTCAAAGAGGAAATCTCAAAAGAAATCAATAACTACCTTGAAACAAATGATAATGATAACACAACATACCAAAATTTATGGGATGCAGCAAAAGCAGTACTGAGAGGGACATTTACAGCCATAAATTCATACATCAAAAAGGAAGAAAGAGCAAAAATTGAAGAACTAACTGCACATTTGGAGGAATTAGTAAAAAAAAAAAAGTAATATAACAGGAAGAAGAAAGAAAGAAATAACAAAGATAAGAGCAGAACTAAAGGAAATAGAATATAAGAAAGCCCTTGAAAAGATAAACAAGACCAAGAGCTGCTTTTTTGAGAAGATCAATAAAATTGACAAACCTTTAGCGAGACTAACAAAGAAAAAAGGAGAGAAGATGCAAAAACACAAAATAAGAAATGAGAAAGGAGATATCACCACTTACCCCACAGAAATAAAGACTATCATAACAGGATACTTTGAAAAACTACATTTCAACAAAAATGACAATTCAGAGGAAATGGACAAATTCCTAGAAACACATAAGCAGCCAACATTGATGAAAGAAGAAATTGATGATCTCAACAAACCAATCACAAGTAAAGAGATAGAATCAGTCATCAAAAACCTCCCAACTAAGAAGAGCCCAGGGCCAGATGGCTTCACAGGTGAATTCTACAAAACATTCTGGAAAAAACTAACACCAGTCATGCTGAAACTCTTCCAAAACTTCAAAACAGAAGGAACATTGCCTAACTCATTCTATGATGCCAACATTACTCTAGTACCAAAGCCAAACAAAGACACCACCAAAAAGGAAAATTACAGGGCAATATCTCTAATGAACCTAGACACAAAAATGCTTAACAACATACTTGCTAATCGTATTCAACAACACATTAAACGAATTATACATGACGACCAAGTGGGATTCATTCCAGGTATGCAAGGATGGTTCAACATAAGAAAATCAATCAATGTAATACACCATATAAACAGATTGAAGGACAAAAATCACATGCTTATATCTATAGATGCAGAAAAAGCTTTTGACAAAATACAGCACCCTTTCTTGATAAAAACACTCCAAAAGATTGGAATACAAGGGAATTTTTTGAACATGATAAAGAGTATATATGAAAAACCTACAGCCAACATTGTTTACAATGGAGAAATCATAAAATCCTTCCCTCTAAAGTCAGGAAAAAGACAAGGATGCCCACTGTCTCCTCTTCTATTTAACATTGTCTTAGAAGTACTTGCTCGAGCACTGAAGCAAGAACCAGGTATAAAAGGCATTCAAATTGGAAAGGAAGAACTCAAAATTTCATTATTTGCAGATGACATGATCCTATACATAGAAAACCCTGAGAGGTCTACAACAAAGTTTCTAGAACTCATAAATGAGTTCAGTAAAGTCACAGGTTATAAGATCAATGCACAAAAGTAAGTAGTATTTCTGTACACCAATAATGAGCAAGAGCAGGAGGAAATAAAAAACAAATACCATTTATAATAGTAAATTAAAAAATCAAATATTTAGGAATAAATTTAACTAAAGATGTAAAAAACTTATACACTATAAACTACCCAAGACTGTTCAAGGAAATCAAAGAAGACCTAAATAAATGGAAGAATATTCCCTGTTCATGGATAGGAAGACTAAATATTATTAAGATGTCTATCCTACCAAAACTGATCTACACATTCAGTGCAATCCCAATAAAAATCAACACAGCCTTCTTTAAGGAACTAGAAAAACTCACTATGAAATTTATTTGGAAAGGAAAGAGGCCCCAAATAACCAAAGACATTTTGAGAAAGAAAAATGAAATTGGAGGAATCACACTACCTGACTTGACATTTTGAGAAAGAAAAATGAAATTGGAGGAATCACACTACCTGACTTCAACACATACCACGAAGCTACAGTACAGAAAACAGCATGGTATCGGCATAAGGAGAGACACATAGACCAATGGAATTGAATCAAAAGTTCTGATGTAGAACCTTATATATATAGCCATATAATATTCACTAAAGCCACCAAACCCTCTCAACTGGGAGAGAATGGCCTATTTAACAAATGGTGCCTGGAGAACTGGATATCCATATGTAGAAGAATGAAAGAGGATTACCATCTCACACCTTATACAAAGATTAACTCTAGATGGATCAAAGACCTAAATATAAGAGCCAAGACCATAAAGACTTTGGAAAGCAGTGTAAGGAAACATCCACAAGACCTTGTAATTGGAAACGTCTTCATGAACATCACACCAAAAGCACGAGCAGCAAAAGAAGAAATAGATAAATGGGACTTCCTCAAAATTAAAGCCTTCTGCACCTCAAAGGAGTTTGTCAAGAAAGTAAAAAGGGTGCCTACACGATGGGAGAAAATATTTGGCAAGCATATATCTGATAAGAGACTTATAGCTTGCAAATATAAAGAACTCCTATATCTTGAAAATAAAAAGATAAACAACCCATTTAAAAAATGGGAAAAAGATCTAAGCAGACACTTCTCCAAAGAAGAAATACAAATGGCTAAAAAGGATATGAAAAAATGCTCCAAATCTTTAGCTATCAGGGAAATGCAAATCAAAACTACAATGAGATACCATCTTACTCCCATAACATTGGCAGCTTTGAAAAAAACAGAAGAATACAAATGCTGGAGAGAATGTGAAGAAATGGGAACAGTCATCCACTGCTGGTGGGAATGCAGAAGGATCCAACCATTCTGGAGGACAGTTTGGCAGTTTATCAAAAAACTAACCAATGATTTGCCATATGACCCAGCAATTCCACAGCTGGGTATATACCCAGCAGAGCTGAAAAAAAAAAAGGACACAAACCAATATATGCACACCAATGTTCATAGCAGCATTGTTCACTATCGCCAAAAGTTGGAATCAACCCAAATGCCCATCAACAGATGAGTGGATCAATAAAATGTGGTATATACATACAATGGAATACTACTCGGCTTTCAGAACAAATACACTACAAACACACATGATAGCATGGATAAATCTTGAGAACCTTATGTTGATTGAAGCAACCCAGGCATTGAAAGACAAATACTACATGACCTCAATGATATGAAATAAGTAAACCAAGCTGCCTCAGAGAGCTAGAGACTGGAAGATAGGCTTACAGGAAATCGGGGGGCAGAGGAAGGATATAAGCTGATATCTACATAGGGGAAATCTATGATAAGCTGGCAGTAAGTATGTGTACAAGGAAGGGATAAAATGGGGGTATAGGGTTACCTTTGGGTGGGGCTTTGTGGGCTTGAGGGGGGCTAGGGATGGAAAGATGGGTAATATTGCCCAAGAAATTGGGGGAAGGGTAGGGCAACATACAAACATAGGAGAATATCAGGTTTTGGTTGAGAGTATAATGCTGAGGAAACCTTTCAAAATATAATAAGGAAAGTTACCTGTTTAAGATACTTAAAGGGGATAATCTGATGTAAGGAAGACTTCTAGGGAATATGTGAATGCTCATTTTGCCAAAGTGGGTTATACCATCAGGTAGAGACCCATATAATGAGAGTGAAGGTATACCCACATCCTGGGGAGGACTAATGCCATCAAATAGAGGGAACTGTATCTCTCAAGAGAAATGGTGGCTCCCAGGGCATTAGGGCAGTTGAGCATGTCAAGCCCTCAACACTGGTGCAAGTATCTCTGAACATGGCCCTCAAGAAATGGAGATTGACTGTCATTGTGGGCTCCAAGGAGGGGGGGCAATAGATATTGAATAGATGGAACCAACGTAACAGTGAGGGCAATAGAAGTGTTTCACAAGCGTACACGAGGATGGATATAAAACATGTAATATGATACCAAAAAACATATAGGGGCTGACAGACTAATAATGTAAATCATAATGTAAAACATAGGATATTAAACATTTTAAAAATTGTATAGCCTAAAGTATAAACCACAATGTAAACAAAAATGTTACCTTGTTTGAAAGCTATTGTCTCAATATCTGTATATCAGTTTCAGTAAATATGGTATGAATATGTTAAAAGATTATTGCTGTGGAAGGGAAAAGATTTTATATTGGATATGTGGGAGTACTGTATATTGTATATATGAATTACTGTGATCTAGGGCTCTTGTGAAGAGAAGCACAATAATTAGGAAAAAGAAAAAGAAAAAGATAGGCTGTAGAATTTTTCCAAATCAATATGTATCCTGTATCTAACCTTTAAACTCATCGCTATATTCCATTTTACTATTAGGGGAACCTGGCATTATATTGGGTTTCACTTTTCAGGAAGTTTTGGATCACAGAGTGGTTCAACAATGGCAGCAGAGGAATACTGGTATGGGATGTTATTGACAGGGAACATAGGGTTGACAGGGAGTTATACAGGGCATGTGTCTGGGGTGCATGGAAATGTTTGGATATACTCATAGTGGAAACAATTAAAAACAACAACTGGGGGAGTGCTGGGTTCCTGGCCGGTGGGGGGGTTCTTCCTTGGTCCCTAGGGGAGCAGCAGCAGTCCCCTGGGTGCAACAACAAAGACCAGGAAGGAATGAGTGTCCAACAGTGAGTCCCTGATACTAATGACTATGCTTGTGAGCCTACACACCTGAAATAAGAACATGGCCTAGAGCAGCACTGTGCCTAAGGGTTCCCTCCTGACAGCCTCCGTGTTATTCAAATGTGGCCAGTCTCAAAGCCAAACTCAGCATATAAATGCACTGCCTTTCCCCCAGCATGGGACATAACACCCGGGGATGAGCCTGCCTGGCACAGAGGGATCACTACCAAGTACCAGCTGATCATGTAACTAGAAAATGACCTTTAATTAAAGGTTCAACGTGGACCAGCAGAATATCCCTGTCTACATATAATAACAGGAGTTAAAAATGCTGTTTGACCTAAATTAAGGGGGAAATGGAAAGGACAAACGAGTTTATATGGCTATGAGTCTCTAAAAAAGAGTCGAGTTTGTCAGAAGAATTGCCCTTATGCACACCTGAGCAAAGTCTCAGCGACAGATAAAGTAAATACAACCCCAGGTATTGGTTCTTTTGAGGGCTAAAGAGACCCACAGGTTTTATGGTCCTGGCAGATGGAGTTCACTGCCATGTCAGTTGGCCCTTCTTTGGAGTTGGTGTCTCTGCGTGATGGAGCTGGACTCAGATGTGATCTCTTTTCACAAGCCTTCCCTGTTACTTTACTGGAATTGTAGTTGATGCTGGGGTTTAAGATCTATCTAGGGGATCTGAAAACCTGGACTGACAATATGATAGCAAGGCCCTGAGCCTCAACAGACTTCAAGCTCCTACACTCTGGTTTATTGGACTTATCCCACTCAGCTAACATGGAGTTGAAGAATGTCAACCACCACACCACAGAGCCAAGAGTGCCTACAACTGAAAGCAGGAGGATTACATCCAGTATCCATGTGGACCTAAGCCCCCTCTTGACATAGATTTGGAATGGACACAACCAAGCCAAGGTCCACAGGAAAGAAGAATATAGTAAGGATCAGAGTGGACTTACTGATATTCTATTCATGAACTATTGTGGTAAGTAATTGAGAAAATGTGGCATTCGTGTGGAAAAAGTGGCCATGGTGGTTGCTGGGTGCAGGGAATGGGAGGAAGAGATGAGATGTGGAGGCATTTTTGGGACTTGAAGTTGTCCTGGGTGGTGTTGCAGGGACAATTACTGGACATTGTAGATCCTCCCACAGTCCACTGGATGGAACATGGGAGAGTATGGGCTATGATGTGGACCATTGACCATGAGGTGCAGCGATGCCCAGAGATGTACTCACCAAATGCAATGGATGTGTCATGATGATGGGGAAGAGTGTGGCTGTGGAGGGAATGATGGGGTGGGGGTGGTGAGAGTGAACGGGGACCTCATATTTTTTAAATGTAATATTTTTAAAAAATGAATTAAAAAATAAAAAAATTAAGAAAATTATAAATAAATAAATAAATAAAAATAAATAAATAAAATAAATTGTAAAAGTAAATAAAGTTGATTGCAGTGATGAATGAAGAAGCCTTTAATTATACAAAAGGCAACTGAATGTACACTTTGTATGTATTGTACAGTGTGTGATTATTATTTAATAAAATTGTTTTTTAAAATATCATACAATGAATGTCACCATCTAGGTAGTCATAAGTATTTGCAATGGCATGGAGATTTGGGCAGTAGCAATTTATAGCTGCAAATCAGAACACTCCACTAAAAGAGGTATGATAGCCAAAATGTCAACCTCCTGTGTTTAGTCATATCTGATCAAGAATATATATTAGAAATTAATGAATACAGGTCTATGTGATTAACCATATACCATTAATTGAACACTCTGGGTGGATTGTATGCTTTATTAAGCTGTATCAATAAATTTGATTTTTTAAGAAAAGAATATAGATTAGAGATTTGAACATACAAGAGATAAATTACTGACTGATAGAGGAAATACCTAGGTTGTATTTTGTCACCTCTTTAAATTTTATGACAGTTTTGAACAAAAGCAGATATTTTATTCAGAGGAAATCAAGAAGTGATATTCATAGGCAGCATTGGTAGAATTCAAGCAGGAACAGGAGGTGATCCAATGAAATTATTCAGAAAATGCGATCCATTCCTGAACAACACTGAAAAACTCCTTAAATATGTACATGAATCATGCATACTTCAAGGAGAACTCTTTCCTTATCAAAAATAAAATCTTGCTCTATAACACAATGTGTGATTTAAAATTTTACTTCTTCATTTTTGAGGTCATCTTGACTCTAGGCAGGTCTATATGCACCTACTGAACAAAGAAAGGAAATATGTAGCTCTGAAGGTTTAGGAGCTGCTAAAACTGGCCTTTCAGCTGCTGCAAGACAAATGACACTTTGCAGACTTTCCTCCCAAAGCATTTTTTCAGAGCCTTCTTTATATCTTTATTCCTCAGACTATAGATGAAGGGGTTCAGCATGGGTGTGACCATAGTGTACATGACCGCGGCTGGTGCACCTGAATGTGTGTTGTGTGAAGCAGCAGGACTGAGGTACACTGCTATGGTCGTGAAATAAAATAAGGAGACTACTGAGAGGTGAGATGCACAGGTTGAAAATGCTTTATATTTCCCCTGAGCTGACGAGATTGCAAATACAGAGGAAACAATCTTATAGTAGGAGAAAAGGATTCCAGCAAGGGGACCCCCAGCCAGCACTCCAGCTATTAAATACATTACTAAGTAATTGAGAAAAGTGTCAGAACAGGCAAGTTGGACCATCTGACGAAGTTCACAGAAAAAGTTTGGGATTTCTACACTTGAACAAAAGGACAGTTGTGACACCAATAAACTCTGTAAACAGGATTCCATAACACTCATGGTCCAGGACCCCAGAGCCATCAGGACACAGATCTGGGGTTTCATAGAGACTGTATAGTGAAGGGGGTGGCAGATGGCCACAAAACGGCCATCTGGCCAGGAGGCAGAATGAGCAAGAAAAAATACATCTGGGTGAGGCAGCCTGCATAGGTTATGACTCTACTCTGTGCCTGGATGTTCACCAGCATCTTTGGGACAGTAGTGGAGGATAAACCAATATCACAAAGGGACAAGATTGAGAGGAAGAAGTACATGGGTGTGTGGAGGTGACAGTCCATGAAGATGGCCAGGATGATGACCAGGTTCCCAAAAATGGTGACCAGGTACATGGACAGGAACAACCCAAAGAGGAGGGGTTGCACTTCTGGAACTTCTGTAAATCCCAGGAGAAGAAATTCTGAAATTTGCGTTTCATTTCCAGGTCCCATGTGCCTGATGAGACTAAGAAGAAACAAAAAGGAACATGGATAGTTTCACAAAGCAAGTAGCACTATCCAAACAGAAATGTTACATTGCCTATTTCAGTGATAAATTTAATATTATATTATTTATATAGATCTTATCCCGTTAGGGTATTTGTAGTGCCACCTCTGACTAGGAATTCCATCCCCCAAACTCAGCCCTTTACCAAGAATTCATGAACACTATGGATTTCATGAGATATTCATTCATTTGTGGAATATGTATTGAGTTGTGACTAAGAGGCAAGTAGAGTTGTGGCAATGAGTTTACAATGCTGTAACTCAAAAGTCCCAACCATCAGCACATATAGAATACATGCAATTAAAACACAATCATATTACAAAGGGGATGATTTCACATGCTTTAAGGAAAAGAAAGCAGGTAAAAAAAGTGAAATGATGGAGCTGTTTTTCACTTGGTGTTCAGAAAAGTCCCATATATGATGTGAAATTCAAAGAGGCACCTAAAGGAAAAGAAGGCAGTAGCCATGAGGATGTAAGGGGAAATTTGTGCCCAGTGGGATAACTTCTAGGAAAAAGACCCTAAAAATGACTTTTTTCCAGTGTTCAGAGTGAACAAGGAGGTCAGTGTGGCAGGGAAATGATTAAGAGGATAGTGAATAGAGATGATTTCAGAGAAAGTTTAAGAACAAGGCAGCCTTGTTGCTGCTGAATCTTCAAATTCAGGGAGGTCTTCATCCATATTCTGAACCTCTCACTATTCATTAATTTGGATGCAAAGCTATCCCACCAAATGGAATGGAACAGGTCCTATTGGCCTTTTTAGAATAGCCTCCAGGCTCTGTACTATAGAAGACACCTATTGTAATATATGAGCTTAGATACCACTGCTCTGAGGACTGCTCACCTCACACATCACATCCCATACACACTTCACACACACACACACACACATAATGCACACCTTAGCATCATTGGGCGGGAGTTAACATCATGCTCTTCTCATACTCAGCCACACAGATAATCCAGGAGTAAATAAAATGCAAGCTGACAACATCAGTTTTTCCATTCTCCAAGTATTTAGAAATGGTGCTCTGAAATTCTAGCTGACAAGCCTCCCATGCTCATGTAAACACAGAGCTCCCTTTTGTTATGATCACTTTATTCCCTTTATTTAAAGGAACATATGCTGGGGGGGGAGAGGTGGGGTGGGGGGGTGGAGTTGAATGGGACCTCACATATATATTTTTAAAGTAATATTATTACAAAGTCAATAAAATAAATAAATAAATAAATAAATAAAATAAAGGAACATAAAATATCTGCTCAGTAATAAGACAGGAAGGAATTAAATAGACTTGAAAGATAAAAACTCAAGCATCACATGAGAAATTGTGATGAAGAAATCCTTTCTTGCTTCTGATGGCAATCCAATTCCAGTTTTATCACCCTTGAAGCCAAGAAAAACTAAAAAAAGAACAAAAAGAAATTAACAAAAAATACAAAGCAGTGATATCTTTTTACAATGACAAGACACTTAATAGAATGGTCGCTTCAAGCATAAAATGACCTATGGGAATAAACAAATGTTTCACAACTGAAAATATGTAACTAGTACAACAATGTTGGGAATTTTTATATGGTGCATTTGATGTCTTTTTAAATTTTATTAAGGGCAAAATTTTTGGAATCAGATATGTCTTATTTTGAATTTTAGACTCTCAATTGTCATTCTTTCTGCATCTCTCAGAGCCTATTCAACAGCCTTATTTCAGTTCCATTGTTGCTTTTCCAGCAAGAGCAGACTGAAAATTGTTCCAGAGTATGTAAAGAATAAAAGCAACCTGTGGTCCACTGCAAAGTAAAATGCCTTCCAAAGGATGGCAGAAAGTGATGCAATTTCAGAAGTAGATCTAACCCCAAAAGGCACGATGAGGAAAAACAGTTGGTAATGCAATTAAAAATTGATCTATTAATCTAATGGAAGCAGAACTTTCTAAGTTTGAAAAATAATGAGGTGAACATCATATATATTGATAGACATTAACACATTCCTCCAAAAGTGTTTATAAAGACATAGAAGAACTAAATGGCAAAGAGCAAAGTTGAAGGGAAAAACTTGCAGTTTTTTGATTGAAAGTTTACTTATAAAGAAGAAGGACATACACCCTCATATATAAAGGTAGAGAGTTGCAAAAATAAGCTGCAATGGGGAATGTAAATGACCAACGGACAACATATGTCACTTGCCCAATAGGCATAATTGCTGAGGTGCAGGGGGAGGAGGCTGCCACACAGCTTCTCTATCCCCAAGCTGGAAGCCTGTGACCAGAAAACCAGAGTCTCTTAAACAATAAAATAGGTCCTTTTCTCCAGCCCCCAACAGCAACATTCAGGCCAAACCACAAACTCGGCTTGTACAGAGCCAGAATTGCCCCAGGTCCCTGAGTGTGCAGGAGCCCACACTATTAATAAATTGTGCTTTTATGAAATAAACTGTGGGCCTCTGGTCTTGAAGAGTGCTTTGTAATACCTTAAAGGGTGTGCTGCTGTGATATTTTTGAATAATTTTGCAGTAAAGACCTGATCTTTCTAAAAAAAAAAAAGGTCACTGAGTAAATGTTGTAGTATATAAATTCCACCCATTATATAAAAACAACTTTTTTTATGTGACTATCCAATGTGTGAGTATATGCCTCATGAAATGCTACTGAAAGGAAATATCTACCTCCACTATATTAGATATTTCCTATCAAAGAGACATTTGCTTAAATATACCTCATCCTAAATGTAAAACAAAAAAAAAAGTAATGCCTCAATTCACTGAACATTCTGCCACTGCTACTAGCCCATTCCCCTATTCCCACCTAACTACAAAACTCCTTGAACAGGTATTTCCCTTTTCCTGGAACTGCTTTATCCCTGCTTTTCCCACTTCTAAATGGGTTTCCTTTCTCCTTTCTTAGTCATCTGTAATGTATCCTGTATTACTGACTCAAATGGACAATCATTTTTAACATAAAAAAAATCCATTTATCTTAGCAGGCCTGAGAACTAGTACAATGATCATTCAGCTCTGGGTCAGGCTGGAGTAGATCCCAGATGAGCTCAAGTCAAAACTCCCAAATTCCATCCAACCGGAATCTTCCCTGCATGTTCTGCTGAGCCCTCTGACTCACTTGGATGGAATTGGTAAGATGGTATTTCTGTAGAAGTCCAAAGTCCTTGGTTGGTGAAGGAGACTGAGGCTGTACCCCCACAAAAGACAGCAGAAGAGAGTCGGGCATCGGTCCTTAAACCAGACTTGGGACCCCAAAGAAACACCCATAAGCCATCCAGCCTGAGTGTACATAAGATAACTGAGTGCAGCAGAGGAGATATTTGCTCATTAGGGAGCATCTGCCTTTTTGTTGATCATTTCCTTCTTTGACATTGATCTGGGGAGGGAGACTGTTTTTCTTGAATTTCTCTTCTCCAAACACCGGGTTATGAGTCAGGGAAGTCAAGAGTTTACTATTCCTCTTCCAAGAACTTTCCTCTCTTCCACACCTCTAACCTGGTAGTAACTTACCTCCAACATTGACTTAAAATTTAATCCAAAAGTTAACACTGAGGGGCCCATGTGCCCTAGGTCTCTTGATTTTACAAATCACTGGCATGGTTTCTGGGTACAGTGTACTCTAGGAGTTACTATCAGAAAATTGCCATTCTCTTCAAGAAAGTAGACATCTGTGTTCATCTGACATAAAATCATAACTGCTAAAACCCTTTAATTGATCATGTTATTCCAAATCTATTAGGAATATTATGTTTGTAACATGTTGAGACCTATAATGTAGCCCCTCATCTATAAAATGATTGCTGATTATGAGAACTATATTGAGAGATTTTTAGATACCATGTATCTTATAGTGAATGTCTCAGTTAATTTCCTCCATATACTTTAAAAATGCTCAAATTATTTAGTTAATAGATCAAGTGTAATTTATTTTAGTAAAGACTAAAAAGAAAATTATTTGTATATTTTAATTTTTTATTATAGTAACACAAATGCAACTCAAAAATTTGCATTTCATAGTTTACTGGTAAAAATGAATTCACGATATTGCACTATGCTTAACATAAATCACTTAAACATTACAAAACCTCAAACACAATATCTGAAAGGTTTTTGAAGGTTATATTATATTTTATTGAATTGAACTTCCAAAATTTTGTCAATTTTAATGTATGTTCTATCATTTCTCACTAAATTCTTCAGGAAATCTAAAGATTTGGTATTAAAATAGGTTTTGATTTTCTTGAAATGTCTAAAACGTGCCAGTTTGAATTAGCCTTCAGATTTTCAGGTCAAAAAGATATGCAAATCATATTATGCAGAGTATGTTTTAACATATTTATGATAAGTTTGTTTACAGCTATGACAGAAATACCTTCAACTGTCAGATATAATAAAAAGACCACCCCAAATAAATAAAAGGTATGATGGGCCTAGTTACTATTTAGTGAAAGAACCATCTCATTTGTCAACTTTCCACACCAAATTCTTAAAAGTATTCAAAAAGCTTTTGCACCTTCTAATTGTCAAACTGTGTGTTCATGTGGTAGAAGATACTACCACATTTCCTAAAATAATAAAGTACTGTTATTGCTTGGAAATTATGTTTTTCTTTTCATCTCAAATTTATTTTAAGTGGCATATTGTCCTATACAAGGAATGATCTGATATTTGCTGTGTAATTCTACCCATTAGTAATACTTACACCAACAATTTGATACATGTTTTATTCAGTTACAGTACATGTTTCCCTGTGATTTGATCAACAAAAAGTATTAACACAATATAAAGCTTTTTTCCTTTTCCATCCTTCCTTCCTACCTTCCTTCTTTCCTTCCTTCCTCTTTTCTTGTTGTTTTTTTTTAAAGAGCAGGTCAGTTATTTGGGGGTTAGTTAATACAATACAGTGAGCCTAAGCGGAAAAGTAAAAAATGACACATCACCAATGCATACACCTCTTATTAACTCAATCTGTAGCAAATATTCCACAACAAAGTAAGGTGGTCTCAGAGCAGTGTTGTGAGGGCATCGTGTCCATTTTGATGATTGTTTTTTAAGCTCACAACTTCTCTACTGGTAATATCTACAAAGAGGAAAGTGAAGAAACAGACACATCTAAGAAATGTGGAGAAAGAAGAAGCAGTGGAACAAGAAAAAATCTTGCTAAGAAAGGGAAGCCCCATAAGTGAGAGCTAAGGCCAGAAAAGACAGACTGTAGAAGGAAGATATTTTAGGTATCCAGTATCTACTTGCACTCAGGCTGTTTAGATAGGCAGAACTTTGAAATATTTTGCTTCCTTTATGTATGTACCCTGTTAGGTCTCAAGTTACTACTAATAACAGGTTACTTTTAGCCATAACACATTCCCGCAGTACCTGTGAGGAATCTCTGAAGTTACCAAGGAAGGGTCTAAGCTCACCAATTCTTTCTTGAATGAAGATGAAGGTGGAAGCACTGCTCCCAGGAAGGTCAGGGAGATGCTCCCACTCACAAGGTCTCTAGAAAATACAATTGTGTTTCCTCATCATCAGAGAAACGTAGACTTGCAGTAGTTTAGGGAAGCATTTAGGGTTTCTGTACCTTGAAGGATGTCTTTCCCGTGAGCATCGTTAATGAAGTATTCTTTTGCTTTTCTCCTCCATGAGATATTTAATTTTCCAGAGGAAAGAAAGAAAAACACAATAAAATCTTGTGCCAATTTTGACCTTTGTGAAACAGCTTTGGAGCTCCATGTTCATTTATTTTCCCAGTGCACTCCTTCCTCCCAGGAGTAGGTTACCTCTCTTTAGGTGTGGGCTCTTGGACTGCAAGATTCCCCTGAATGATTTCCCTATTGCTCAGTCCGGAGAGAGATTCTGGATACACTAAAATCTCTTCTGAATCTTACCTGTGTCTTCTGGCATTGGCTCTCATTCATGAGGCCATCCTCTCTAAACAAGATTTCCTCATGTCTCACTGCTTCTGTTTTCTCCAGCATAGTTAACAATATCTGTTCAACTCACTCAACTGTTTGTTTTCTCAGTCATTAAATAAATATTTTTTCAGAATACTGTAAGGTAAGCACTAAACTATATCCTGGGGATGATGAAAGGTATAAGGTATTATGCTTGATCGCAAACATCTCCAAGTCTAAAAAGGCCAAAGACATGAAAATAAATAGATCTTCTTAACATAGTATACTCAGTCCTGATAAAATATAATTCCATCTGAATAAAGATTTCCCTTTCTGTTTCTGCTTAAAAAGTCTCCTGGGACTTTGACAGGGATAAAAATGAAGCAATGGATTGCTGGGTAGTACTGGTAACTTAATAATAGGAATTCTTCCTATCCATGAACACAGATTATTTTTTCCAATTCCTTACACCCTCTCTAATTTCTTGCAACAGTATTTTCTAGTTTTTGTTGTGTAAGTCCTTCACCTATTCAGTTAAAATTATTCCTAAGTAATTTGTTGTTTTAGATGCTATGGTATATGGATTTTTAAAATGTACAATTAAGAATGTTCTTTGCAGGTGTATAAAACAGGACAAATTTTTGCATGTTACTTTCACAGCTTGGAGTGGGTATGGCTCAGGTGCTAGAACACCTTCATTGTTCAATCCTTGACCCCCAGAAACTAAAAAAAAAATCTCATACCTTGTATTTGGCTGCATTCATTTATGAGATCTAGAGGTTTCTTGTGGATACTTTGTCATATTCCCTATAAAGGAATGTGACATCATGAACATAGATAGTTTTACTTCTTCCTTTCTAATTTGGATTCATTTTATTTATTTTTATGGCCTAATTTCCTAACTCCCAGTACATTACTGAATAGCAATAGAGAAAGAAGCCATTCTTGTCTTGTTCCAGAGCTTAAGAGGATGGCTTTCATTCTTTCAGCATTGAGGACAAGATTACTTGTGCTCTCACATATATGCTGTTAATCATGTTGAGGAAGGTACTTTCTATTTTTATTATCCTGAGTGTTTTTATCATGAAACAGTGTTGGAACTTATCACTCACATTTTTGCACTAATTGAGATTTTCATGTGATTTTTCTCTTCATTGTGTTAATGTGGTATATTACACTGATTTCCTTATTTTGAACACTCTTGAGTACTGAGATAAATCTCACTAGGACATGGATACATCTAATATTCTGTTGGATTTGGTATGCCAATTTTTGCTGAGTGATTTTGGATCCATATTTTTTTAGAGAAATTTATTCCTTGGTTTTCTTTCCTTATGTCTTTATGTAGCTTTGGTATCAAAATAATTTTAGGATCGTAGAATGAGTTTGGAGAGATACCCTGACTTCCAGTTGGAAGATTTTGAGTATTATAAGTATTTCATCCTTGAGTATTTCATAGATTTCATTATGGAAACTGTCTGATTCTACACATATTTTGGGGAGGTTTTTGATGAATTATTGAATCTCTTTTCTTGTTACACTTTTGGTGAGATCTATTTCTTTTCAGCCAATTTAGGTAAATTGTGTGTTTCTAAGAATTGGTCCATTTCTTCCAGGTTTTCTAGATATTGGCAGACAATTGTCCATAATAGTCATTCATAATCCCTTTAATATCACCAATATCTAGCAAGATCCCTGGTTTCATTCTGAATTTTAGTGATTTCATTCCTCTCTGTTTTTTCTTTCCCATTCTAAATAAACATTGTCTATTTTATTGAAATATTCCAAGAATCAATTCCATTGCTTCTTTCAATTATTTTATTCTATTTCATTTCTTCCCATGTAAATATTTATTATTTAAATCCTTCTACTATATTTAGGTTCAGTTTGCCCTTCATTTTTAGTTACTGCAAATCTGTAGTTAGGCTATTGATTTGCGATGTTTTAAAATATGAGGGTTCACACCTGTAAGTTTTCCTGAATCTCTTAAATTCCTCCCTAAACTAGCCTAACAAAAGAAATTAATTTAGCCACAAAATAAATAACAAAATGGACCATGATGGATAGTAGATTTCAAATGACAGCTGTCATTTTAGAAGATAGTCCCCACTGAAGAATTTGAGATTCTGTATTAGTGAATAGGTTTCACGTGAAAATGAAGTCCAAAATTCTCATAAGTCAAAACTCAGGTAAGAGTTTTATACAGTATATATTACGGTATAAAAGTAATATTTTTGGAATTATAGCAGAATTTTAAAGGTTAAGAATGTATATACACACTAATGCAATATGGATATCAAGATAAACACTTGCACTGACACTGGTGCTACCTGTTGGGAAAGCCCTTTGGATGATAAGCCAGTGTGCACTTTGAAATCAAAGCCCCTTTGTGGCCTGAAAAGCTGTAGGTGGAAAAATTAGCATTAAGTGATTCTGACTTCCGAAGGGTAAAACAATTTCAAATGTAAATCCTCTCTTTTCCACCAAGACCTCCAAGAATTCACACAAATATGGGCCCAACAAATGAACTTAACACAATCTTAAATACAGATAAACACTAAGAAAACAAGTTACCATGACTAAGAGCCAGAAGAAAAGCAAACAGTGGGAAAAAGCCTTTAACTGTTTCAGAGTTTGAAATTGTTCAGACACAGTATATGAAACAACACTTTTTAATGAGTTTTATAAAATTAAAAAGAGTATTGCAAATATATAAAATGGCATAAACATATTTCAATAATGAAATAAATAGAACCTCTAAAGCTGAAATATACAATGCTGAAAATTTAAAATTTCTATGCAGTTGAACTGTGAGAAATTTAGCTACCATGAAAACCAAAGTCCCCTGCAACCTCAGAGAGGAATCAGGAGAAAAAAACAAATTTATATCTGTGAACTTTTACACCTGAGGCTTTTTCTGTATCCCTGCAGTTACTGCCAGTAAAGCATTCCCTCCCATGATATTATCTTCCCACAGCAAAACAGAAATTCTGTGCCTCATTCCAGTGATTTTTTTGTTCCACTGGTGATTTCATCCTTGGATAATGAATAAATACAAAATGTCTTTATTATGGAAACTCCAGGAGATGAAATATATGAACCACACTTAGGATGATGTATCTCAGAGCTCTTAATATGTGGGTGCTTCCAGTTCTTCTGAGAAGGGTGATCTGATATTGAGGAGAAATGGAAAGAGTGGCATTGGTGAAAGACACTAGGAGGTGAAATGCAGGACCTTCTTATTCAGTACTGTTACCCTAGAATTTGCTTCTATTGGAAACTCAGCTCCTGGCAGTGGAGGAAGGAATCATTGTTGCCATGTTTGAAATATTGTCACTTAGACACTGGCTACATTATTACAGTAAATTATAAGAGGCAAAGACTCCATTATAGTTTTCTACTGTGTCTTAGTTTAAATGATGTTCCCTGGACCTGAGGGTGTTCATTCAATTTCCCCCACTCTGGACAGTTAATCTTCAATTGACAGTGTTCATCTTCTCTAAATTTCTCATGGTACAGTCCCAGTAGATAATTATTTTACACACACAACATAATACAATTGAAGAGAACAGAGCTCACTCACAATGAGTCTTCACCTACTTCTGTCTAAAAAACACTTCATGGTTTACAGGCAGCAACCAAGTCTCCCACTTCTCCAGGAAAAAATACTGTTTCCCTCTGTAACCTGGTGTTTATCTCTCACTCAATTTATTGAAGTTTCTTTAGTTGAATGCCAAATTTTAAGGCTGTTCTTCAAGGTTTCCCATTTTTTAAAAACCCTAAAATGCAGTTTAGTTTCATCAATAACACACAATATGATTTTTTTTCTTGTATCTTGATGTTTGTATTTTTTTGGTACAGATTCTTAAGGAATAAATTTAGTTTTCCATGAGAGCAAAATTTATGTCCTAGTTTAGAGTGAATCATTGTTTCCACATATTTTAGTGTCCTGGATAAGGCTAAAAATCTACTGATAAAACCAGGAATATATTTTTTTGAGAGAAAAATTAAAGATGCAGGAATAGGGGAGTGAGTAAAGGTCTAGGTAAGTAGGTACATTCTAGGAAAAGATAACAGAGTTGAAATCCTCTTTATATTTCACTAATGGTGTACTTTAAAAAATCTAATTTTTAAAAATTTTTATGCAACCACAGTAAGTCTCCATAAAAAACTAAAATTGTGTCCTAATATCTGGGTTTAATATTTGAGAAAAAGTATCATAGCAAATAGGGAAAACATGCACCTTATTTTTGTGATCTGTAAATATGAATTATTATTGTAGGAAGGGCTTAGTGAAATTTCCAGAAAAAATGTCCTTAACTATGAAAATAAGTTTTAAGGGGTAACCTTACATCACTGGGGAGAAATACAGAAATTATTGAAACCATCAGTGTTTGAAGGATCAAAGATTGTGCTCTTGATTACAACCTCACTTAACTTATGATTTAGAATGTGCAGGAGAAGGGATTATATCAGAGATGGAATTTGAATTATTGTAAACCAATTAGATGATGTCTCCAGATCAGGATGTGACATCTTTCTGGAGTCAATGAATAAAAACCCTGATAGCTGGTACACAGCCTTAGCTAAGAGAGATTATTTTCACCAAAGCCATTAAACACAAGTGCTGGCAGTGACTGCAGTACACCTTCATCACTCCAGCACCTGCTTTAATTTTATATATACAGAATTACCTGTGTGAAATATTTCACTATTGAAAATCCTGGCAGCAGTTTCTACCTTCAATACTGATTTCAGGGAATACAATAAGAAAGACCACAAGATGTAAAATAATACAAAAGAAACAGGTGTCTTTGATATAAAAAAAATTAAAGAAATAGAGTTCTGATATTAGACAAATAACAGCTTATCGTCTATATACTTATAAAGAATAAATTTAGATCTCCCAGTGTTTGATCTCTATTAGTCATGAGCAATTTTCTAAACTTGAGACAGGAATCCTTTTATAGAGAGAATGTGTCTCAGTGTTTTAAAGGCCTGCTTTGTGTCCTTGTTTCTAAGACTATAGATAAAGGGAGTCAGCATAAGAATGACCACCATGTACATCACTGAGACTAATGCACTTGTCCTTGAGTTTTCAGGAGCAGTAGAGCTAAGATGCACTCTGAGACTTGTACCATAAAACAGGGTGACAACTGAGATGTGAGACCAACAAGTAAAAAATGATTTATACTTGCCCTCAGTTCATGAAATTCTGAAAATGGAGGCTACAAACTTGGAGAAAAAGAAAAGGATCCCACTGAGTGGAATAAAACCCAGAAGTCTAGGTGCAAAATACATCACAATGTCATTGAGAAAGGTATCAAGAAGAAGCAAGTCGACTACCTGATTAAGTTCACAGAAAAAGTAGGGCAATTCCAACTCTGAACAAAAAAGTAATTGCTAAACCATTAAGCATTATAAAAGGGAGTATAAACACTCAATAAGCAGGATGTCAGCAGCAGGAGGACACAGAGCTGGGGGTTCATGATGACCATGTAGTGCAGGGGGTCACAGATGGCCACAAAGTGGTCTTAGGGCATCACAGTTAAGAGGGAGTTATCTAATTGTCCAGAAAGTATGAAAAAATATATCTGTCTGAAGCAACTTTCAAAAGTTATGATTTTCCTTTCTGTCTAGATGTTCAGCAGCATCTTTGGGACTGCGGTGGAGGTAAAACAGATATCTTTAAAAGACAAGTTGGAGAGGAAGGAGTATATAGATGTGTGGATGTGGGAGTCCAAGATGATGGCCAGGATGATGAGCAGATTCCCAGGAAGGTGACCAGTTATATCAACAGGAACAGCCCAAAGAGGAGAGGCTGCACTCCCGTATCATCTGAGAGACCCAGGAGGGCAAAATCTAAGACACATGTTTGGTTTTCTGTTTCCATGTAGAGGATGAAATTCCTAGAAGAGATAACAGAGCAATGCAAATTTAGCCACACACAGTAATCATAAAAAATATAATACATGGTGTGATTAGTTTTAAAAGCACATTAAATTTATATTTTTATAGATTTTATATAGATTTAATTCCCTTATCTAAAAATGTCAGGGAAATCAAATGCTCCTGTTTCTCCTTTATAATTTCTGACTAGCCATACTTATCCAAAATGAAAAACACTATGCCACAACAAATTATCTCAGACTTTATTTTAATCAACAAACCTAATGACCAGTCTTTTTGTACCTGAGACAAAATAGTGAAGAAGAAGAACAAAGTTGTAGGAACTACATAACCTAATAGCAACACAATATAAAAACACAATAATTAAACAGTATCCTGTTGACAAATAAACAAATAGAACAAAACACCCTGTAAATGTGTTCAATGGGTGTTTCACAGAGGCAATTTAATGTAGACAGTTTGGTCTTCTTGACAAATGGTATTGGAACAATAAGTTATATTCAGGCCAAACAAAAAGGAACTTAATCACAGATTGTAAATATTTTATAAAAATTAAATAAAAATGAATCATATCACTTAAAAGTAAAATGCAGCATAACACTTCTAGAATAAACATATAGGAAATATAGGGGCCCAGGGTGCAGAAATGCATTTTTAGATAAAGCACCCAAAGCATGAGCTATGAGAAATGAAAATTTATAAGTTGTTTCTATTCAATGTAAATTTCTGCTCTATGCAGGACATTGATAAAGGATTGAAGAGAAAATCTACAGATTTGGAAAAAAATATTAACAAAACACACCTGTTAAATGATTTACATCCAAATTTACAAAGAAGCCTTAACACCCCAAAATAAGAAAGCAAATGCTGATTTAAAAAATGGTCAAAAGATCTGAACAGAATCCTAAGCTAAGAATATATACCCTTCCAAGTAAGCATTCTGTGGGAGGAGTGGAGGGGTGGGGGGTGGGTTATGTGGGAACCTCATAATTTTTAACGTAACATTTTTTTTGTGATCCATGTATCTTCAAATAACACAATAAAAAATAAATGCTAAAAAACGTTGGGTTAGCCAAGCTCAGTATTTCTTAAGTAGTTTGGGATAATAAGCACAAATCCTGATTTGCCTAGACTTTGTTCATTTATCTGAGCAATGCTGGGATATAGCAAACTCCAGATACAGCTAGAATGTGATATTTTAGGCATTGGCACTTCTGGTTTAAAGGTTCCTGCATATTTTGAATCATGTGAAGTTGCACTTTCACAATAAAATCCCACTTTATTTTACCAATTCTATTTCCCTAGGTGTCAGTGTCTATGGCAAATGCTATATTTTAAATATAACAGATATTGCTTTAACAGTGCAATATGTTATTCTCACTCATACCAAGTTCGGCTTTTACAAGTAGAAGTCACCCTTCAGTTAAGCTTGTTTTGTTTACCTCAATGAGACCTCAGAATATATTGGCAAAAGCTACATTTTAGACATAAAAATACTATTTCCCAGGACTGGTAATTTTTAGTTGTAGCAAGATCTGCTTTAGAAATAGAAACAAGAAACAGCCTGGTGGTTCAAAGGAGAGGCACTGGCATCCAAACACATTCAATCTGGCACCAACGCTGGTTCTTTCATGGAAAAAACTGGTCACTGGGTAGTTTAGCAGAGCTAAGCCAGTACTTGTCCATTTAAATTGGGAATTTCTATGGCTGAGAAATCACATTCACCACTCTGCCCTGAATTCTACAAGATTTCCAAGAAATCACAAGAACTCCAAAAGCAAATGGAAATGCAGCTATTCATCTGAAAGACTATTACGTACGGTGCTAAATCTTGCAGTCAGAAGAATAGATTATCAGAAAGACTGACAACAGAGCAACACATTAATAAGAAGTCCTAAGAAAAGATGACCAAAGCTGTCCTGAGCATCGCAGGTTTATGCCAAAGAAATAGCAAAAATTGATAAACCATGCTGCCTCATGCAAATAAAATTCACAAGTGTAAAACACAATGAAATACTATTCTTATAAATAAAGGCAGATGTTAACAATGAGCTAAATTAATGTGAAATCACACATTATAAAAATGTATGGGGTGATATTTTCTAAAGTATTATTTTTTTCCAAAAATATAATAAAGAGCTCTCATCTGCTTCTGGGATGGTAGAGACTAACTGGGAAGGAAGGTGATGCTCCACCACCAGATGGTTCTGTTTTTATTAAACCCCGATGAAGGAAAATGCATAGCATGAATTATTTGAATCTGTCTTTTTTATTATCATTTAAAGGTTTAGACTTAGGGATATTTATTTTAGAGAAACAGGGCAAAACTGCTGTTTGTAAGATAAGACTTTCAGATGAAGCATATAAATCTAAATGGTAGCATTATTGTATAGTTTTTGACTATGCTTTGAAAAGTTATGGTTTATGGTTAAGATTAGAATTCTGAGTGAAGTGTTTTTGATGGCCAAATTTAATTTAATCTAAGTATATGGGTGGATACATATTAAAGGTACAAATTAAAATGCAAATTATTGAATAGTAAATAACTTGATTACTGTTATTAAAATGTTGACTCACTGACTTTTGTTTTATGATAAAGGAAATAATTGATTGAATTTTATCCTAGAAATATACTGCTGTTAAATTTCCACTCTCTTTTCCTTGCTTCTATAGAGTAATTTTGTCACAAGTCTTAAATGTTTTGATTCAATGTTGTGGTTTTATTATATGTGGAATTTTTGAAAGTTCAGCTAAAAATACATGCAAATGTGAAAATTCTGTAGTTTCTCTTAATTCTGATTTGTGCTCAAGATTTTGGTTTTAAAATGGTTATAACAATAGCAGTTGCCTCTTTCAGTATTTGTTAGATGGGTGAAGTGGTGATAAATGTCACAATGATGCTTTCATTTTTTAGATTATTGCTATAAGTAGGTTAGTCTTTACCACAAGAGAGTCATTTTTTTCAAATGTGCATTTTTTTAATGAATGGCTTTTACAAATAGAACATCATAAATGTTACAGCTACCTTGAAAAAGGGAGGGTGGTATGGGGGATGGAGAGCTTACATTGCAATCTCTCATACATTTTCTCTCTTTATTTTTTTTAAATGTTACATTAAAAATATATATATAAGAGGACCCAATATATACCCCACACCCACACCCCACTCCTCCCATATCAACAACCTCTTTCATCATGGCACATTCATTGCATTTGGTGAATACATTTTGGAGTACTGCTGCACCACATGGGTAATGGTTTACATGGTTTACATGGGAAGAGTTTAAACTCTTCCCTAGTCCACCCAGTGGGCCATGGCAGATCACACAATGTCCAGCAACTATACCTGCAGTACCATCCAGGACAAATCCAAGTCCTGAAAATGCCCCCACATCATATCTTCTCTTCCCTCTCCTTACCGTCAGTAGTTACCATGGCCACTTTCTCCACATCAGTGC
Organism: Dasypus novemcinctus; assembly: GCF_030445035.2. Taxonomy (NCBI): domain Eukaryota; kingdom Metazoa; phylum Chordata; class Mammalia; order Cingulata; family Dasypodidae; genus Dasypus; species Dasypus novemcinctus. Next base: position 1,097,875 of record NW_026688144.1, read on the forward strand.
TACAATTTCTTCCATTACTAATCACAATAGTTCCATAGTAGATTATCACTAAGTCCACTATAAACCATACCCTATTCCTCCATCCTGTGGACCCTGGGATGGTTATGTCCACTCCAAATCTGTATCAAGAGGGGACTTAGATTCCACATGGATGATAGATGCAATTCTCCTGCTTGCAGTTGTAGGCACTCTTGGCTCCCTGGTGTGGTGGTTGACCTTCACCTCCCTGTTAGCTGGCCAGGGTAAGTCCAATAAACCAGAGGGTAGGAGTTGCAAGTCTGCTGAGGCTCAGGGCATGGCTGTCACATGGATGGTCCAGAGATTCAGGTCTCCTGAGTATACAACAACCCGAGTGCCAACTACAGGTTCAGAAAAAGTGACAGAAGAAGCTTGTGTAGAAAGGTCACATCTGAGTCCAACTCCATCACACTCAGGAACACAAACTCCAAAGTAGGGCCAGTTGACATGGCTCTGAACTCCAGAGCCATCTGCCATGACCATAAAACCTGTGGGTCTCTGTAGCCCTCATGAGAACCAGTACTTGGGGTTGTATCTACTTTGGCTGTTTCTGGGACCCTGCCGAGGTGTGCATAAGCAATACTCTTCTGATAACCTCCCGACTCTTTTCTGGAGACTCATACCATATAAACTCATTTGTCCATTCCATTTCTCCCTTTTATTCAAGGTCAAAAAGCAGTTTTTAACACCTGATACTTTCGATATAACTTTTCTGTAATCTAAAGCAACAAAATTAAAAATAATTATAAATAAAACCTCTTTTAAAATAAAGCCCATTATATTAAAAAAATTTTAAATAATAATAGACAGTCATCTTTTTAAAACACATTTATTTATTTATTTCTCCTTCCTCCCCCATTGTCTGTTCTCTGTATCCAGTCACTGTGTGTTCTTCTATGTCCACTTGTATTCTCATCAGGTGGCACTGGAGATCTGTCTCTTTTTGTTGTGTCATCTTGCTGCATCAGCTCTGTGTGTGTGTGTCACCACTCCTCGGTGGGCTACAGTTTTGCATGGGACAGCTCTCCTTGTGCAGGGGCCACTCCTTGCATTGGGGGGCACCCTTACACAGGGTCATCCCTGTGTGGGCTGGCACTCCTTGCATGCATCAACACTGCTCATGGGCCAGCTCACCACATGAGCCAGGAAGCCCTGGGTGTTGAACCCTGGTCCTCCCATATGGTAGGTGGATGCTCTATCTGTTGAACCACATTCACTTCCTGACAGTCACTTTTGACTGCTATTTCAAGAAGTTAGTTTTGCCTGTTTTTTAAATATTATTTGCATGGCATTATACAATAACTATTCATTTGTGCCTGACTTCTTTGCTCCTCATTATGCCCATAAGGACATTCATTCATTTGTCCCAAATATTAGTAGTTTAAGTTTTTCATGCCTATGTGGTATTCCATTGCATTAACATACCATAATTTGTGCATCTGTTCTACTGTAGATAGATATTTGGTTTGTTTTAAGTGTAGGGTGTTACAAATAATTCTGCTTTCAATATTCCCAAACATATCTCTTGGTATACACACACACATACACACACACACACGTATATATATTCCTTTTCTTGGATATATAACCAGAGTGGAAATTCTGAATAAGAGAGTATTACTATATTAAGCTTTAGTAGATTCTACCAGACAGCTTTCCATAGTAGTTGCACAAATTTATTCCCTCATCAGCAATTTATGAGAGTGCCATTCCTTCTATTCCTCACTAGTACTTGGTGTTGTCAAACCTTTCTAAGTCTTGCCATTCCAGTATAAATGATTCTGGTGCAAATATACCAGGAAAATGCATAAGTTTGTTATATTTTAAACAGAAGGGATACCTTTAAATGGGAGACATGCTGAAAAGAGTTTTGTTGCTTGTTTGAAAAGCTACTTGAGTGCTGAAAATTATACACACTGACACTGTGGTCTTTAATATTTTTTTAATGTTACATTAAAAAAATATGAGGTCCCCATATAGCCCCACCCCCTCACCCCACTCCTCCCACACCGATATCCTCTTTCATCACTGTTGCACATTCATTGCATTTGGTGAATACATTTTGGAGCACTGCTGTACCGCATGAATAGTGGTTTACATTGTAGTTTACACTCTCCCCAGTCCACCCAGTGGGCCATAGCAGGACCTACCATGTCTAGCAACTATCCCTGCAGTACCACCCAGGACAACTCCAAGTCCTGAAAATGCCCCCAAATCACATCTCTTCTTCTCTCTCCCTACCCTTAGCAGCTACCATGGCCGCTTTCTCCACATTAATGCTACATTTTCTTCCATTACTAATCACAATAGTTCCAGAATAGAATATCAGTAAGTCCGCTCTAATACATACTCTATTCCTCCATCCTGTGGACCCTGGGATGGTGATGTCCACTCTACATCTATATCAAGTGGGGGCTTAGATTCCACATGGATGATGGATGCAATTCTCCTGCTTACAGTTGTAGGCACTCCTGGCTCCCTGGTGTGGTGGTCGACCTTCTTCACCTCCCTGTTAGCTGGCTGGAGTAAGTTCATTAAACCAGAGGGTAGGAGTTCCAGGTCTGTTGAGGCTCAGGGCCTGGCTATCACATGGACAGTCCAGAGATTCATCTCCCCTGAGCATACACCAAACCACAGTACCAACCACAGGTTTGGTAAAAGTGACAGGAGAGGCTGGTGAACAAAGATCACATCTGAGTTCAACTCCATCACACTCAGAAACACAACTCCAAAGCAGGGCCACCTTACATGGCACCAAACTCCATCTGGCATGACCATAGAACCTGTGGGTCTCTGTAACTCTCAGAAGAACCAATACCTGGACTTGTATCTACTTTGGCTGTCTCTGGCACCCTGCTGAGGCATGCATAAGAGTGACCCCTCTGATGACCTCCCAACTCTTTTTTGGAAACTCATAGCCATATAAACTCATTTGTCCTTTCCATTTCCCCCTACTGTTTTCATACTATGTGAAGAATTCCCAGAATATAGCTGTAAATTAATTAAATTTGATATTTTTTATATTTAAATCATAACTTAAATATTCAATACATTTTAAAAATCCCACAATAATATATCTTCATCCACTTATTAAAATAGACAAAAACCTAAAACCTTACACTACCAATTTTTATTAGGAATGTGGAACAATAAAACTTGCATTCAGTGCTAGTGAGAACACAAAATTGTGCAACCAGAATATACTTTAGCTGTTTCTTATACAAATAAACATAGTATTACAGTATGTAGAATTTTTATGTATTATTAATGAATTCCAAAATACATATTGAATTGTGTTTGTAAGCTCTATTCCTCTGGGCATATTAGATTACATTAGATTCAGAGGTTTCACTTTTAATTTATTAAATCAAGATCAGGGGTTTTATTTGACCAGTCATTAGAGCATACATGATTCAGTCACCAACCCTTTGGTGGGGGTAAAACAGACTCTCACACTCTAGTAAACATATGGTGAAGGAGAAAACAGAGAAGAACACAGAGAAGAGAAACAGGTCTTCAGACAGGATTTGTGAGTCCCTGAAGAAAGCTGAGTCTGATAGTCTGCAGCTGACCTTGTGAAGAGACCAGAGCAGATGAGACCAGAAAGGAATGAGCCGCATGAAGAGAGAAAGACCTTTTGCCAGTTTACAGCTTAGATCAGAAGAAGCTGGAGCCTTGGAGCCTTAAGAAGAGGGAGGAAGGCTGAGCCCTTGCAGAAAGGCCTGCCATGTTGTATCAACATGTGGCAACAGACTTTGGGTGAGAAAGTACCTTTTACTGTACATTGAATTGGACTGTTTAGAGCCTATAACTGATAGCTTATACCCCAAATAAATACTCTTTATAAAAGCCAACAGAGTTCTGGTACTTTGCATGAGCACCCCTTTGGTTGACTAACACACCATACAATCCAGCAATTGTGCTTCTAAGCATACATATGAAAATTTCTAGGCATAGATATGAAAACTTAATTTCATACATAAACACACACATGAATGTCTATAGCACCTGTATTTGTAATTTCAAAATCTGAAAGCAATGAAGATGTTCAATAGGATAAAAGTTAAATTCACTGTGCTATAGCTATAAAAAGGAACATTACCGAGAAAAATGAAATATTCCATCCAGTCATAAAATGTATTGATCGTGTCTTAAGTGGTTATTGCTAACTTAAAGAAACCAATTTTAAAATGCTGCATATGTTGATATCAATTATATCACTTTCTGGATATGGCAAAACAATCAGACAATAGAATATTCACTAGTTGCCTGAGTAGAGAGTAATGTTGAATAGGTGAAGCACAGGGGGCTTTTTAGAAAACTGAATTTATCCTGTATTAGTATAATTATAGATACATGTTATTGTATATTTGTTAAAAGACAATTAACTTGTCAACACAAAGAATGTACCTTAATTATGCTAATTAAAAATCAATTACAAGGTCAAGGGAATCTCAGATAGAATAAATCTGCTGCAAATCTAACTTTATAAAAAATGTATAATTTGCCCTGACAGGAGGGGCTGAAGGCAAAGGTGCTGGAGAGTAGTACTGGATATGAATAGAGCCTGTAAAATTAAGTCAAAAGAAATTGGGTATAAGTACTGTACTCTAGTTGATAAAATACCATTCCACCATGTATGGATTAACAATCCTGAAATTGTCCACTAGAATCAAGCAATCCATAGATAGATGGCAGTTAAAGGGGTATTTTTCTCACTATGAAGTGAGAGCTTACAGATAAGCAAGGGGAGGAGGCTAGGAAGTTCTATGTGATAATGGTTTAGAGTTAGACAAATCAGTATGGACTCATGTGTAGGTGAATAAATATACAGAAGATTGTATGCACACATATTTCTAAAGATGTGCATGTACACATCTTAGTATATACACATATATTTCCTTACACTCTCTGCAGAGAGGCCCTCGAGGCTGCAGTAACAATGAGCAGAGATAATGCCCAGACTTTAGGTTTTAAAACCATTCTCCAATAAATGCCTTCTTAGAGAAATTGCTCTTTCTAGGAAGAAATATGCAAGAAGGACCTTGAATATTTTGTAGTACTAAAAAGTAAATATGTGTAAAATAAACCCCTCAATGATGGGGTTATAGTAAAGAGCAATAGGGTGCCCTGGAAAGAGCTACCATGGCTAAAAAGTAGAACAAATTGAAAATCAACAACAAAAGTAGTATCGTATCACATCCCAAAGTTTGAAATAAATGTCAGGAGTCAATCCTGTCAGAATTGAGCCAACTTCCCTCGAGAGTCTGTAGGACTTGGGTGGTCTTTGCCATGTTTACTGCCTTTCGGCTCCCAGCTCTGAACCCTTCAACTAAGGCCCAATGGAAAATTTCTAATCAGTTGGGCCTGGTCATGTCATTGGGATCCCATTGGGGGTCCTTGCCTGGGAACTGTGTGTGGGCATATTGATCCCTGTCCAGGCTTCCCCCAGATGGGTGCTCCTTGAGCCAGGTGGAAGCTCCTTTTGTGACTCACATTCTCTCCTTGAAGTTGAGTAAGGTCATAAGGAGCTGCTTACATTCAGCCCAGGTGGGTTTGTGGGTTTGAATGATGGACTGGAAGAGGTCCATCATGACCTGAGGCTTCTCCAAGTATGAGGGGCATGACTTTTCCAGATAAAGAGATCAGTAGTAGTGAAGAGATGGTAACCAAATGTTCAGTGTCCTCCTTGTATATGGCCATCAGCATCATAATAAATTGGAGCCCAGGCTTCAGAGAGAGGGAGCTGCAGGGTGGCCCTTCTCCCTGCTCCACCTGTCCCTGGGGCTCCTTGTGGTCTGAGTTGTCATCTTTCAGGGACTCCTTCCTGAGTGATGGCCAGCACTATGCTGCCAGGGGTCAAGATTGGTGGAGACAGCCATTGCAGAGGTGCAGAGGCTGCATTGTTTGGAGAAAGCGGCTGGGCCATGTTGCTTGGAGAAATTGCCTGCAGAACCTCCTGTGGGAGCGGCTGCTGCAGCAGCTGCGCTGTGCTGCTTGGAGAAAGCAGCTGCGAAACCGGCTGTGGAAACAGCTGCAGGAGCAGCTGGCTCCTGTTTCTTGGAGAAAGCGGCCGTGGAACTGAACCGGCTGTGGAAAGGACTGTGGGAGTGGCTGCAGGAGCAGCTGGGCTGTGTTGCTTGGAGAAAGCAGCTGCAGAATCGGCTGTGGGAATGGCTGTGGGAGCGGCTGCAGGAATGGCTGCCAGGAAGTGCTGCTCAGGGAGGACGGTGGGTGCGGGGACAGTGAGGTCACGCTGTTCAGGAAGGATGGCAAGGGAGACAGCTGTCAGGGTAGCGAGGTCAGGCTGCCCAGGGAGGATGGCAATGGAGATGGCTGTGGGGGCAGCGAGGTTGCATTGGTTAGGAAAATTGGCTCATCCCTAGTCCTCGGCACTGGCACTGTAGGAACAATCACATAAGGTGGTGGGAGGTCATCTTCATCTGGCCCCCCTAGAATGGGTGGTTTGGCACTAGATTTGGGGCTTACTTTCTCTGGACCCTTTGCAAGGCACCTTTTTGGCCTGGTTCCTGAGACAGCACCTGTGGGCTTTTGTATCAGGCAAATCCTTAGTCGTACATTTCCTTAACTAGGGCGAACTTTGATTCGCAGTGTCCTGACAGGCATCAATGTAGGGGAACTGGCCAGGGCACCCTGGTTTTCTGGTTAACATCTCATGAACTTTACAGATGATCCGGGGTCAAAGGTGCCCTCCTGAGGCCAGCCCATGCCAAAAGTCAGCCATTCTACTTCACAAAGCATTCTAACATTTCCTGGCTAGAACTTTATGCCACATCTTCGTGGAAAACTCAGGGAAAATTTTTCCGCATACAACTTAATGGGGTCCTACTTTGTGTGCTTCCCATGTTTCCTCTGTGTGTTGACACTGCACAACACTCACTCAGCCTTTTGTTTCATCCATCTCCAGCTGTGTCCCTTGTGGGAACACACGGCGCCTCTTAACCTAAGCAGGTCGGTATAAGCTCGGGACTCGGAAGAGGGTTTTTTTCAGGGAGGTCCCCCAGACTGCCCTTGACCAGAGCGGTTACCACAGAACTGTGGATCTTTTCATGTGCTTTTTGGCCATTTGTGTTTCTTCCTTAGAGATATATACAAAGAATACTCAAAACTTAACCACATATATTCTCCTGTTTCTAGCCTTGATGGAGAATTAACAATGAATCATAACACATGAATTTATTTTCCTTGTTAATCATAAGCATATCTAACCTAGTACAGCTCATGATTAAATGTCTCATTGTGTGTTTGCAGCAGGCTATGTTCTGAATGTCACAGTTACTTTCAATGGGGAGAAAAATGAAGGAAGGAAGCTTCTTCTTTGACCATTAAAAAAAACTTCAACCATAAGAATACAAACATTCTAATTTTAGAAATAGCTAAGTGATCCTAATAGTACCTTTTAAAAAAATACATGGGTGGGAAATAATATATGAAAAAAGTTCTATGTATTAGCCATGAGGGAATCAAATTAGAACCTCGTAAGACACCACTACCACTAGTTTGAAAAAAAATGAGAATATCAAATAGTGGCATGAATGCAGAACAACAGGAACTCATATGTTTTACTCATATGAATACCAAACAAAACAAAACAGCCACTTTGGAATATAATATCAGTTTCTTCTAAAGTAAATCATACACTTAACAAATAGTCCTTTAGCCCCACTTGTACATATTTACTCAAGAGAATGGAAAATATTTCCACATACAATCTTGTACACAAATATTTAAGCAGCTGTTTACTTGGTCACAAGAACTCAAAAAAAATAAAAATGATCATGAACAGGGGGAAAAAGAGGGGAATGAGGAGAAAGGGCAGCTGGTAAGTGTAATTGGGGGTGTGAGTGGCCCCTCTCATCCCAGAAAAAAAAGAGACAAAAGAGAAGGAGGCAATTGACTCCTAACACTAAAGACTCTGAGGCCCTCCTCTATTTACATACAAAAGGAGAGAGACAGTTCTCTGCAGAGCTGTCTGATAGACAAGGCAGATTCCCATCAACAATTCCTAAGGCCAGGTTTTTACATAAAAAGATGGAGATGATGGTATGGACAGAAATTTTCTTTGAGCCTTGTGATAGAAGATACACTGAGTATATCTCCAGCCTTGGGGAGGCCCCTTTGACACAGTCATGGAACATTTTTTGTGAGGAAATGCCTCTGCCCATGTTACCAGGCAGCCTGGATCAACCAAGGCTCCTGCTACCAGCAAGCCTTGGGCCAGGTGAGCTATCAGCAGGAGGGAGGGTCACACATCAGTCACAGATCAAACCCTGGCACCCACTCTACATGGGCCCACACACCCCTTTAGGGGGGGGTCCCTGGCTCCTCATCCTATATAAAAAGCCCAGTCCCCTGCCCCCTTGAGGAATTGTGACTATTGGAACAATTGTTATCCAACAGCAGTGACTAGTAGTCACTTCTATTGCTCTTACTTCCCATAGTATTGTTTTTTTTTATTCATTTTTTTAAAATATTACATTAAAAAAATATGAGGTCCCCATTCACCCCCACTGCCCCCACCCCACCACTCCCCCCACAGCAACACTCTCTCCCATCATCATGACACATCCATTGCATCTGGTGAATACATCTCTGGGCATCGCTGCACCCTATGGCCTATGGTCCACACCATAGCCCACACTCTCCCACGTTCCATCTAGTGGGTCATGGGAGGACATAGAATGTCCGGCAATTGTCCATGAAGCACCACTCAGGAATACTCCAAGTCCCAAAAATGCCTCCACATCTCATCTCTTCCTCCCATTCCCCGCACCCAACGGCCACCATGGCCACTTTTTCCACACCAATGCCACACTTTCTCAATTGTTAACCACAAAAGTTCATGAATACAATATCATTAAGTCTACTCTAATCCTTACTGTATTCCTCCTTCCTATGGACCTTAGCTTGGTTGTGTCCATTCCACATCTATGCCAAGAAGGGGCTTAGATTCCACATGGATATTGGATGCACTCCTCCTGCTTTCAGTTGTAGGCCCTCTAGGCTCCATGGTGTGCTGGTTGACATTCTTCAACTCCTTGTTAGCTGAGTGGGGTAAGTCCAATAAATCAGAGTGTAGGAGGTGAAGTCTGTTGAGTATTGTTATTGATGTTTTAATACCTTGCCTGGAATAAACAGAAACCCTGACAATTACATACATAAGATCACGGATGGTTCCCATTTGCCCTTCCCCATGATCTAGGGATCAGTGGTCTCTGTGTTCTCAGGTCAAGGGTGGCATCAGCTCCATATAGTGGCCACTGGCTGGCCATCCTATGGTCTTCCCCTACCAACCTCCTTCCACAGGCCTCCCCAGGATTTTCTCAGCCAAAGCCAGATCCCAAAGCAGAGATATATGAAGGGCAGTCCCAGGATAAGGTCTCATCCCCAAATGTGTCACCACCATGGGGACTTTGCCTAAAACACTTGCTGAATTTCAGCTGAAGAATTAACTTGCCTTTAGAGATCAGTCATCACACTGTTATTCCACAGGAAGCTTCTGAGCTTAGATGGAACGATGTCACCTGTCACAGGAATTTAGTGCAGGTTCCCAAATGTGGCATTAATGAAGTTCTTTTAGTTATCTGAGAATAATTTCCTATAGATGGCTTCAGGCTTGGTTGATCGTTTAAGATGCAACCCTAAGGAAGCAGCTGTGGCTCAAGCAATTGAGCTTCCATTTACCATATGTAGGACTCAGGTTCAATTCCTGGAACCTCCTGTTAAAAAATAAAGGCATCCCAGACCTGTGCAGTGAGGTGCAGCCCCTGCCCCCACATGCAAAATGAAGCACCAAAAAGAGAATGGTGCCACCAGATAGAAAAAAAAAGATACAATCCCTTACATTTGCTCCCAAACCCATAGCAGATTTCAATCACTTCTTTCAAATGCAGACATTCTGAAAGCTAGGAGCATCAGTGTAAATGGAGTATGGGATATAGCCACAGGCTTCTTTCAACTACCCCCCCCCCCAGGGGGCAGTTTAAAAATTAGAGGGCATCTGGGAAACTCTGCAGTCTGGGGCAAATCCCATTCCTCACTATTCCTAGCCCTATTAGAGAATCACTGGCAGGGAGGCAGACATTTAGCTTCTACCCAGATGAACTTTCTAGATCTCTGTGGATGTTTCCTAAAGGACACAGCAGAGAGTTGATGGGCATAAGAGAGGGAGGGCTCTGAGAGGGTGGGGACTCCATGGAGGGAGACAAGCACCTGGGGGGAGGAGGGTGATGTGAAGTGGTGGTCCAGTGTAACATCACATATGTCTGATCAAGATGTCCCCGGTGCTACAATCAGAGCCTGGGCATGACAGCTGGAACTTGGATAAAATATGGACAGAAGGGTCTGAGTGAAGGGAGAATGCTCTCTGGCACTTATTCCTCCTTCTTGACTCCCCACGACATGTTTCCCACTTGGGACATACCTCCTGTCCAAATCTGGGGCCAGGATCCAAGTATCTGCTCCCCTTGCACAGCTCCCCTCTCTACCCTTGGGGCAGCTAAGGAAAAAGCAGTGGAACACCAGGTGAAGACCCTTTGGGGGTCAGAAAGGAAATTCCACAATTCACATGCTCAGGGAATACAAGAAGCACTTTAACAGGATGTGCAACTGTGGGGGATTTAAATGCAGGATTTTGTTGTTGACCCAGAAGACATAACCACCAAATGGCAGTGACAATCTATTCATCAGCCATGGTATTGACTGTTTTGTAGGACCGACCCCTACAGAAAAGCTTCCAAAGGCCACAGGTGGGAAGGAGTTCCCTGAAGGGGAAGCAGGGCAAAGAGTGCCAAGGCAGCTTGGGACCATATAAACATCCCTGCCTACCTACAAATTGAGAGCCTATGTTGGGCTAGTTTCCTGGGGTATGCAAAGACAGTTAATGCTAAATTGCTAAAACATGTTTATTGGGCTAATTTTAAGACAATTGCAAGTGTAATTATTTTAGTTTAGCTGTGCCCTAAAGATCTCAAAATAAATTTATTTATTCACAGGTATTTCTCAAGAGGATTTTCTGCAAAAGTGACAGCTAGGCAAGCCAGTCATGAGAGTTTTAAAGCTACTATATCTGAAATGACTCATCAGCATTCCCAACACTGCTAAGCCCCTCCCACAAATGATTTGTCCCTGACCCTGTGCTGAGGGCTTTCAATGTGGAGGGATTCCTAGGGAAGCCTCCTCCTAGGGATGCATCCCCAAGGGCTGGTGCACAGGATGACAATCATCATGAGAGTTAAACACACCATTTGGAAGGACTTTCATTTCTTGGTAGTGTAAGGGTAAGGCCACATTGGGAAAATAGGAATAGAACTACATTAGGAAATAGGAATTGCAAGTGCCTTCAGATAAATAAATAACTTAGGCTGTCTCCAAGGAGAGTGCCAATAAATAACTTAAGGCTGTCTCCAAGGAGAGTGCCAATAAATAACTTAGGGCTGTCCCCAAGAAAAGGGCCAATAAATAACATGGGGCTGCTCACAAGAAAGGGCTTTGAAAAAAGAAAAAAATAGGTATGCTATCTTCAGCTAACCACAGTGTTCCGCTTCTGTGCCTGCTTGCTTGCTAGTAAACCCCCCTCCTGAAAGGCTATAAAAACACCTCTTCCCTTAACTCAGGACTGCTCTCTCCTCCATGTAGGATGAGACAGTCGCAGCACGGCTAAAGCTCTCAACTGGAACTTTATTCGAAGTCTGAGTCTGGTCAATATCACTAATCTATAACAGTAGATAGATGTTTGTTTATTAAGAGACAATTCCAGGCCAAGTAATGCCATTTATAATGGCTTCCTGATTCTTTTTTAAAGTCAACTGACTTTCTTAAAGTAAACTCTCGTGGAGACTCCTAAATCAAGGCAAAGTCCCACCTGGGTCTCTTATGACTACTTTCTGTCCTGGTCTACAGACCACAACCCTGTTTCCTACGTCCAGACAGTTGCCTAAATAAGGCTGACTATAGGCCCTGGGGCCAGTGAGGCCAAACTAACTGTGGCTATATTTACCTACAGACACATTCACACCAGTATTAATGTCTACCTATTTATATATGTCTATGCATATTAACTTAAAAGTACACAATATAGCCTCTGTATCATTCTGTTTATGGGTGCTTTGACACAATTGTACATGATTTTATTTGCATGGAAACATGACAATTTAAGACAACTCCTTTCCCACTCCCTGTCCTTTTTATATATTCCCTAACCCTCCCATCCCTCCATAAGCTCAGGACAAATGCTATTTTTGGTCAGCAGAATCCTGCTCATTTCTCTGTCTTTCCCCACCAGCCATCCCCTGAGTGGTCATCTTCTCTGAGTCCTGTTCCTCCTGGGCCCGAGACCCACAGATACACAGCCCTCCTTTCACAGCTCTGATCCTGTGGGCAGAAGATGCAGATTAATGCCATGTGGTGGTCCAGGGTCATGGTGGGCCTAGGCATCCCTGTTAGTCCTGATGATGATTTCAAAGTAGAAATCTTAACTACTTACAGATGCTTTTAGTTCTTGGTATGTATTTTATTTAAAGGAATTCTATGAACAGGAGAGCCAGTTAGGAGAGTTTGGTATATAAATGAAATAACAAACTGGTGTTATATTATTCACGGAAAAATAAAACAATAGAGGAATTTCTGTGACTGATCTACCAGGTAAATGGCTTTGAATTTTTGTGATGTGGTGGGGTTTTTTGAGGTTCCAGGGCCAGGGATTGAACCTGGGACCTTTTAAGTGAGAAACCATCACTTAACCACTGAGTTTTTTTTTGCATTTGTTTCCTTGGTGTTTCTTTTTTGTTGTGTTTTTTTAGAAGGCACCAGGAACCAAACCCAGGATCTCCCATGTGGGAGGCAGGCACTCAACACATGAGCCACAGCCACTCTCCTGAACTGTATTTACTTAACAATAACTCCCTGATTCTTTTAATTGTTCATAGTAATTGGGAGAATAATAAAAGAACAATAAATCCATTACTCTGTTAATGTCTTATTTATACCCAGTCATTTTAGGATTTCAGTTAGGGGTCAAGAGTCAAAACAGTTTAGAAATAATTTTTAAACAAAGAAATATCTGTGATTAAAATGTTATTTTCCTTTTCATAATAACCATTCCCAAAGATGATCATGAATTTAATTCTAGACATAGTTTGCATATCCTGGCTTATTCAAGGATAGATTAGGTAAAAGACAGTGAATCAACAAAGGTTCCTCAGGCTCTATTCCAATTCTACAATTGACATGTGTGCCCTAGGTCCTCATTTAGGGATGGGGACACTGAGGCCATGTGAAGGAAAGGGATAGACCAAGACTCATAAACCTGAAGAGGCAAGGAAGAGCCAGGGTCAGCACTGGGCTCTCTTTCACATTCAGGACCCCTACTCTGGCTGAACTTTTGTGCTTTGTCTGTGGGGAATGGGGTGGGTTCCCTCTCTCTGAAGCTATGTGTGATAGTCTGAAGATGTTGCCTGCAGACAAATGTGGGGTGCAGAGAGGAATGGGGTGACCCTGAATTTCTGAGGTCCAGACTCAACATGTGTTCTTTACCCTTAAACATGGCTACTGCTTACTGTGGTCTCATCAGCCCTGGCCCCACTGCTCAATGTCTGGTGGCAATGGTCAGACCCAAGTGAGGAGAAGCAGGTTTCCTGTTTGCTATGCAACCAGAAAGTGACTCAAATTTAGAGGGCAAGGGCTGGGGGTCTTGAATGAGAAGAGCCACTTCTCATCTGGCCTGAGGGTTCTGGCTCCAGCTAAAAATGAGGGAATCCCAGTAGAAAGCTGTACCCTACAGAGTTAGATGGTATGTGGGGGAAAAGGGTAAGTATCATTCCCAGCTTTCTGCTTTTAAAATAGTTGAATAAACTGAGAAAATTGATCTTGTGAAAAGTACTTGAAATCATTATGTAAACTGTGATATGATAAAATTCTATAAGCAATTGCAATTCATTCACCAACAAGGTGACAAATCCTATCAAATGGCAGTGACATGTCCTTCACCCTGTCTAGTTGCTGGGTTTGGCATTCCTGCACAAAGGTCCTTTCACACTGACCCATCCCTTCCTTCACCAGCACTCTTCCCACCTTCTCTTCCTTCCTATATTAACTTATTTTCTTCTGAAATTAACAAAGCCTTTGTATAAAGAATTCAATCAAGAAAACAAAAAATGGAGAGGGGCAAGATGGTGACAGATTAAGTGCACCTACATCATCTCTCCTAAATAAAACAACTGAGTGCAGCAAAATCCTTCCTGATTGAGCTGTTTTGGGAACCCAAAAAGCAGGAGGCTTAAGGGCATCCATCTGCAGAGAGCATAACAAAAAGCATGATTGTGCAAGGTCAAACCATAAGTTTCTGATGCTTCAGGCAGGAGCTCTTGGACAGCTAAGCCCCTCCCTCAGGGCAGGAGCCAGAGCATTCCCTGACCCTTGCCAGTCAGTCAGCTAGAAGAGACAAATTCTGAGAGTGGGAGGGTTCTGGTGAAAGGTGGAGAGGGATCCCCTGAGTGTGTGTTCCATGGTCTGGACCCCCCTTTTTTTAGCTTTGAGAAGCATACCACCTGGCCTGTGGAGAAACCAGGAAGAAGGGAGAGGTAAATCTGCTGAGACAGTCTGATTTACCTAGCCTCCCTGGGATAGGGAAAATTGGTCTGGGGGAAGGAGGAGCCAGGCAATTAACTAGTCCTGTGCAACTCATCTAAGGGAGGGGGACAGTAGGAAGTGCTTAATAAGCTTCCAGGAGCATATTTAGGGTTCCCAGCAAGGTGTGGGTGCTCTCCTTCAAAGAGACTGAGAGTCATTTTTTTTTGCCTGTGGTGAGATAAGTCAACAGGGTCCCATTTCAATTTCAGAAGGGAACTCTCACACAGGATTTTGCTTAATGCTGCCCTGGGAGATAAAGTAGTTAGAAAAAAAAAGGTGGACAAGGACAGATTCCTAATTTGCAATTTATCCAATTCCAAAGAGTCAATCCTTCCCCAATATTGAAGAGCTAATCAGCCCAGCAGGAAAGTTTGTCTCCATGTAGGAGTTTCAGTCTTGAATATACAAGGTCTGTATTTCAATTCCTGGCTCCTCTTAGAGTAGCGACTCAATGGGATATGAAACATCTAGCTGATAATTTAGGACAGGTAAAGCAGAGAAAGTACCCTTGTGTTAGCTTCCCTTGGGTCTCTTATTTTTCCTAAAAAAAGGTTACTTTTGTTATATAATTTAATTTAGTACACTCACTAAAACTCACTTCAAAATCTGCAGGGAGAAAACTGCAGAGTAATTGATTGATAAACACCTGTAGCCTGATAAGTTCCACAGAGGCTTAAGAGGGAAGTCTGTTTGTTCTTAGTGTTTGCTTGTGGGTTTGTCTGTTTTTTTTTCTTTCTTACCTTTCCTTTTTATCCCTCCCTTTTAAAATTCGATGCTGCCAGCTTGTTTCTTGATTGTTGTGTTTCTACTTCCTTGATTTTCTCATTTCTCTGTGTACATATTTTGGCAATCAATGCTGTCTCTTTTCCCTCCTGCATCTTTCTAACTTCCCCCTTCGGTTGTTGTTCTTACATTCCAATTACCTTTGTTTAGTCCCCAATTTTACTGACTTTTTATTTCTAACCATTCTGTTTTCTATCCTTTATTAACTTTCTATTTTTATCCTTTCTTTTCTCTTTCCCTCTCTCTTCATCACACTGACCTGTTAACTCACATTATATTCTTTTTGATATTCAGTTTCCCATTTCCTTGTAGGTGCACCACTTTTTTATTCCTGTATTTCTACACTGTTACATGAGTTTAATATTCAATCTCTTAGGTCTTATATGATTCTTCTGCTAACATTTACTATCAATATTACTATTAAATCTTTTTTTTATTTTTTTACTTCTTTTCTTCCCCTAGATGTAAACTTTTTCATTCAAGGGAACTTAGACAACAGCAAGGAAATAGAATAAGAAGAACAAAGTGTAAAATAGAAAACTTAATACACACACAAAAACAGCAACTAAATAAAACCTGAGACTACATGGAGCAGATAACCAACTGAAGAAACCCATCAAGATAAAATGATGAGCAGAGAGCCACAAAAAATTACAAAACATACCAATAATCAGGAAGACATGGCCCACACCAATGAACAAACGTAAAACCAGGAAGAGAAGCAGAACATTGAACACTAAACAAAGATGTCCAAACTAATATCATGGATCAGTATAAAGAAGTGAAAGAAGAGATTAATGATATTAAGAAAACACTTGCAGAGCATACTGAAGAAATTGTAAATATATGGAAAAAGATAACAGATTTGTGGGTAATGAATGGCACAATCCAAGAAATAAAAAAAATCACAAAACACTCTAAGCAAATAACAGCAGAATTGAATAGGCAGAGGAAAGAATTATTGAGGTGGAAAACAATACATCTGAAATAAAAAAAAGAGTAGAATTATTAGATAAAAAGATAGAAGAAATCCAATAGAGACTTAGGGATCTGAATGACAACACAAATTGCACAAACATCCCAGAAGGAGAAGATAAGGGAAAGGGGACAGAAGGTTTTTTGGAGGAAATAATGGCTGAAAATTTCCCAAACTTACTGAGGGAGATGGATGGTACATGTCCAGGAATCACAGCACAACCCAAACAATATAAATCCCAAAAGGCCTAGTCCAAACATACTTGTGAAATATCCGATGCTCAAGACAAAGAGAAAATATTGAAAACAGCAAGAGAAAAGAGAACCATTCAACACAAGGGAAGCTCAATTAGATTAAGTGCTGATTTCTCATCTGAAACCATAGAGGCAAGAAGACAGTGGTATGACATAGTCAAGATACTAAAAGAAAAAAGTTTCCAGCCAAGAATACTCTATTGAGTAGAACTGGCATTCAAAATTGATGGAGAGCTCAAAATATTCACAGATAAACAGGAACAAACAGCGTATGCCAATAATAAATGTGTTCTTCAAGAAATACTAAGGGGAATTCTGTAGATTGAAAGAAAAAAAAACAGAAGTCGGAGTTGGAGAACAGTTTAAGACTAACAAAAAAGACAAAAAAGAAATAAAAGCAACATATGACACACACAAATTCAAAGAAAATATGGCTAGTGAAGTAATTTCTTGTGGGTAATAACACTGAATGTTAATGAATTAAACTCACCTGTAAAGAGACACAGATTGGCAGAATGGATAAGGAAATGTGACCCATCTATATGCTGTCTATATGAAATTCACCATAGACCCAGTGATTCAAGAAGGTTGAAAGTGCATAGCTGAAAAATAATTTTACAAGTAACTAATAACCAAAAAAGGCAAAAATAGCTATAGTATTATCAGACAAAACAGACTTTAAAAACAAAACTATTGTGAGAGACAAAAATGGGCAGTACATATTAGTAAAAGTGGTAATCTATCAAGAAAGAACAATCATAAATATTTATGCACCTAATCAGAGTGCCTCAAAATACATGAGGCAAACATGCATAAACCAAATGGAGGAATAGATGACTCCACAATTATTGTGGGAGATTTTAATATACCATTATCATCACTAGACAGAACATCTTGACAGAGAATCAATAAAGAAACAAAGATTTGAATAATATATTAGAGGATCTGAACCTAATAGATATATGCAGAACACTACAACAAAATACAGCATAAATACATTCTTCTCAAGTGCATATGGATCATTCTCCAAGACAGACCACAGGCTAGGCCACAGAGAAAGTCTCAATGAATTCAGAAAGATTGGAATCATACAAAATAATTTCTCTGACCACAGTGGGATGAAACTGAAAGTCTGCAAGGGCTGGAGAACCAGATTAGGCACAAGGATATGGAAGTTAAGCAACACACACTTAGACAAACAGTGGGCCCAGGAAGAAATCTCAAAAGAAAAAGGCAACTACTTTGAAATAAGTGAAAATGATAACACAACATATTAAAATTTATGGGATGCAGCAAAAGCTGTACTGAGAGGGAAATTCATAGCCATAAATTCATATATCAAAAGAGAAAAAATAGCTAAAATCGAACAAATAGCTGCACATTTAGGGGAATTATTGAAGAAATAAATAACCTCAAAGAAAGAAGAAAGAAAGAAATAACAAAGACCAGAGCAGAACTAAATGAAAAAGAAAATAAGAAAGCACTAGAAAAAATAAACAAAACAAAGAACTAGTTCTTTGAGAAAACCAATAAAATTTACAAACCCTTAGCTTTTTCCCATGTTTTTTTAAACACAGAAAAAAGAGCAAAGATGTGAATAGACAAAATAAGAAATGAGAAAGGGGCTATCTCCACTAAACCCACAGAAATAAAAAGAATCATAGGAGGATATTTTGAAAAACTATATACCAACAAGAACACATAAGCAGTTGACATTCACAAAAGAAGAAATTGATGATCTCAACAAACCAATCACAAGTAAAGAGAAAGAATCTGTCATTAAATCCTCCCAACTATGGAGAGCCCAGGGTCAGACAGCCTTACAGGTGACTTCTACCAAACATCTGGAAGGAAATAACTCCAATTCTCCTTAAACTCTTACAAAAAATGGAAATAAAAGAAACATTGTGTAACTCATTCTATGATGTCAACATTACCATAATACCAAAGGCAAACAAAGACACCACAAGAAAGAAAATTAACAGACCAAACTCTCAAATGAACCTAGATACTAAAATCCTTAACAAAATACTTGCTAATTATATTCAGCAACACATCAAATGAATTATACACCATGACCAAGTGGGTTTCTTCCCTGGTATGCAAGGAAACCTAAAAATAAGAAAATCAATCAGAGTAATACACCATATAATCAGGTCAAATAAAAATCACATAATCATATCTATAGATGTAGAAAAAGCATTTCACAAAATACCCACCCTTTCCTAATAAAAATACTGCAAAAGATAAGAATAGAAGGAAACTTTCTGAACAGGATAAAGGATATATATGAAAAACACACAACTAACATCATATACATGCTGAAATTGTAAAATCTTTCCCTCTAAGATTAGGAACAAGACAAGAATACCCGCTATCACCTCTCCCATTTAAAATTGTGTTAGAAGTACCTTGTAGGGCATGAGGCAAGAAAAAGATACAAAAGGCATCCAAATTGGGAAAGGAAGAGGTAAAATGTCACTGTTTGCAGATGACATGATTCTCTACATAGAAAGCCATGAGAAATCTAAAACAAAGCTTCTAGAACTTATAAATGTGTTCAGTAAAGTCACAGGGTATAATATCAATGTGTAAAAATCAGTAGGATTTCTCTACAGCAATATTAAACAATCTGAGGAGGAAATCAAGAAAAAAATACCATTTGCAATACCAATTAAAAAATCAAATACCCAGGAATAAATTTAACTAAACATGTAAAGGACTTATATTACAGAAAACTACACAATATTCTTAAAATAAATCAAAGAACACTTAAATAAATGGAAGAATACTCCACGTTCATGAATAGGAAGAATAAACATCATTAAGATGACTATCCTATCCAAACTCATCTACACAGTTAATGTAAACACAGTAAAAATCAACACAGCATTTTTTAATGAATTGGAAAGTCTAACTATGAAATTTATTTGGAGGGGAAAGAGGCCCCAAACAGTCAAAGACTTTTGAAAAAGAAAAATGAAATGTGAGGAACCATATTACCTGATGTTAAATCATACAATAAAGCTACAGTGGTCAAAACAGCTTCATATTGGCAGGATAGACACACTGACCAATGAAACTGAATTGAGAGTTCAGACATATATCCTCTCATACACAGTCATCTGATATTCAAGGAAGTACAAAGCCCACTAAACTGGGAAGAATGGCCTCTTAAACAAATGGTCCTTGGAGAACTGGATATCCACGTGCAAAAGAACGAGAGGATTACCAACTCATGCCTTATACAAACATCAACTCAAATAGATCAGAGATATAAATATAAGAGCCAAGACCATTAAGACCTTGGAAGACAATGTAGGGAAGCATCTACAGGAACTTGTAATAGGAAATCGTTACATGAACTTCACACCCAAAACACAAAAGCAAAAGAAAAAAATAGGGACCTCCTCAAAATTAAAACATTTTGCACCTCAAAGGAGATTATCAAGAAAGTAAAAAGACAGCTTACCCAATGGAAGAAAATATTTAGTAACCATTTATCTGATAGGATCCTAATATCCAATGAAGGATATAAATATCAAAATCCAAGAAGGACAATGCACCAGAAGTAGAGTAAATCCAAATAGACCTACTCTGAGACACCTACTATTCAGAATGACAAACATAAGAGATAAAAAGAATTCTGAAAGCAGCAAAAGAAAAGCATCACATACAATAGAACCTCAGTAAGATTAAGTGCTGACCTCACATCTGAAACCATGGGGAGAGAAGAAAGTGGTATGAAGTACTTAATGTACTTAAAAAGAAAAACCTTCAGCCAAGAATTCTGTATCTGGCAAAGCTGAACTTCAAAAATGAGGGTGAGTCCAAAGTTTTCATAGGAAAAAAAACAAATCCTAATAGAATATGTTACCAAAAGACTTACAAGAGATACAAAAGGAACTACTGCATCCTGAAAGGGAAAAAAAGAGAGACTTGGAGAATAGTGTTGAAATGAAGATTATTACAAATGGTAAAATAAATGGTAAAAAGACAGAAAATAGTATGATACTGTTGTAGAATTTGAGAGAGATTCAATTATTTGTGTATAGAGAGGCCAGGACTCAGGAATGATTTTGAGAAGGAAAAATGGTTTATTGACGGACTACTCAGGAGCTTTCTGTTTCAATCCCGAGCCCCAAACAAGATTTTTGAATCCCTTTTTTACAGAGAGGAAACGTTAAATGGTCCCTTTGTTTCCGTTCTCAATAGGCTTGAATTAGCATATATCTTCCACATCCTAGGTAAGCTTTTATCATGGATTCATATATTCTAGATAAGCTTTTAGCATATTTGGTTTGCATTTCCCCTAAATGCTTAAAGTTTACAGACCTTGCATTGTTAAACTGTTTCCTGGGACTGGAGTCATTGCCATTGTTACCAAGGGCAGGACTGCAGGCTCTTACCATTTCACACCCACAAGTCAGACAGCTTAGGTTATCTCTGAAGAGACAAAGAGCCTCCCACCCATAGCCCACATCATTTCCCCCTTTTGCTAAAGTTTAACTCACTAAGCTTTGGCATTATATTGTTGGAGCTATGAGGTGGATGGCCGTTTGTTGTTTTAATTGATTATTTATCAATCTTCAGTGTAGCATCCAGGACTGTTTTTAGGAGTTAGAAGTTTTTATTCTGGAGAGCAGAATCCTGGGGCGTGGGCCCCTGTAGTCATCCTGGGGCCACCGGCGCTCACACAGATTTCCAGTCAGGTTCCAGGTCCATCTATTAATTTTATTTTACCCTTAAAGAGTTTACACCTTTAATCTAAAATGGGTGCTGAAGGGAGATGATCTCTTTTCTGTAACTGCTTCCTGTTGGCCATGGGCTGTAGTCATTGCCTAACAAGGTGCAAAACTCTTATTTTATTTTAACTGGAGAAAGATGGATCTGGCATTCTGTATGAAGTTGGATGAAGTTTTCATATGGTTAATAAGATGTTCATTCTGAAAAAAACAAACTTAATTAAAAATTTGGAATACCCATTTTTAAAAAGGTCATTGGATTACAGAGGTAGACAAGGTTAGGTGCTTATAAAGATGGCACTCCTTTTTAAAAAACTGGTTGGAACAATATATATATATATACATTTTAAAGTTATTTATCTTTAGAGGGAAATTGCAACAGACACTTAGCTTTGTCTGAAGACACATTCTAACCTGTTCAATGATTAGCACTCATTCACTCTGTCAGATGCTCCTGGTGAACTGGCACTCCCTGGGCAACTGGCTTCATTCAGGATTAGAACACCAAGTTGGAAATTCCCTTAGTTTTCAGCTGTGGGAGTGATCAGAACTACAGAATAAAGGTGTTCTACACCTTGGTTTTAATTGTACAATTTCTAGTAATTTTGACTTGTGAAATAGGTGACTCACCATCAGCAAGCAAGCCTCACTCTTGCTACACAGTAGAGTACAGTAGAATATAGTAAGTTGACTGAGCCTGGCTGAGACTGCCACCCCATTCTACAGACATGTTTATTAACTGTTTAGAAAATGAATTCACTAGGAGTTTAACATGTCCAATATACTCTCGCACTTGATCCAAAATAGAAAAGATAATGTTATAATTATTAGGCATATATTTAGTACAGGATAAGAGTACAGCACTTGATATTAATTAATGTATTATTACCTAATGCAAAGGATTTAGAGTTGCAATTAATAGTTTTAAGTTTCAGGTTTGTAATACTTTACATGTTATCTCTCCATGAGAGCAGGCCATAATTCCAATTGTGTTTAAGTTTTACTTACAGTATCCTGGTATCATGGCTCCACTTAGCATGTTCTTCATGCAGTGAGCAAGTTGCAGCATCCTTGATCTTTGAGAGATTTTCTAGTATTCTACTAGACTGGTGCATAGTGCTCTCTGACACTATGGAACAGTGCCAGTCTGGAGGCAATATCCATTGTACACTTGGCTGTACCGAGTCATCATTGACTGCTGCAGGAGCTTGAAACTGCAATGTAGTTTCCATCGACTTCAGGAGCAGAACCAGAGGCTGATATAGCAAATATTTTTAATTGAAGGGTCAGTGACCAGCCTAGCCAATAACTCACATGGACAGGCAACCTGTCATGTATTCAAGGCCTGGTTTGAATGCACAAAAGAGTTTGACAATGTTAATGTTTATTCCTTGTTTTTATATATATTTTAAACAATTTAATGCAACACATATCAAATGACTGTTTACTTACACAATTTTACTATGAAGATAACAATAGGTACTTTACTTCAGTGATAAAGGGAAAAAAATATTTTTCATTGTTAAAATGAAAACAGAAGATTTCCAATAGAATCAAGATAACTTTTTATTATCATTTACTTAAATATGTACCTTGCGGTGGTCTTCAGACAGGTTTTATTATCACGGAGTTATTTTTGCAACCAATACCAATCTAAGTTTTTAGTTAACAATGACTTTTAGAACTAGAACAATTTAAACATTTTCAGTTTGGAAGATGTTTTACAAACTCTTTATAATTGACTATAACCACATTGACTAGCCACCTCATGTTTAAATAAACTTTTTAAATTATAATTACCAACTAAAGAAATTGACTCAATTTATTTAAGAGAACTTATCTACAATCTTTTTCCTTTAGCCTCACCAATGTGAACTTACAATTTTCATTACTCTAAAGATTTCGTACATATAATGTTAATTTAGTTTATAAATTGACTATGGGAGATTATACTCAAGTTAAATAAAATTGAAACCATTATAGTTTATGTAAGGAATGTTCTCTTTTTCCCTTACAGGAAGCTAAAAACTTCTTTTCTTTGTTTAAGCTATGAAAATAAATAATTTAAAAGCATACTGACTACCAGGCTTTAAAACACATTACACAATTACTTAATTTGTTTAATCATAATCCAGGAAAGATCTTTCCATAGTTTTTATGGACTTTTCATTATTACTGACTGAAATTTGTTAATAGAGCCACTAATTACCTTTTTGTTGTTGGAAAGAAATCTTCTGGAAGAAAATAAGGCTTACCAGACTGTGGAGAAGAAAAGAATTTATTCTCAATTTTGCAAGAAGGGATGCAGAACCAGATATGGCTGGTACCCCGAACAAAGAAAAATGACATGATTTATATCCTTAAGCCTAGCACACAAGCTTTTCCTCTGTTTCTCTATAGATTGGATACTTCTAAAGTTACAGTTTATTTGAGAAGATCTAACCTTCCCTCACAAAAGTTTGTGATTTAACTGCTTCCTCTATCACATTCTAACCATTTTAGTTTTTACCTGCTCCCCTTTGTCAGATAAGGAATAGAATTTAGTGCTGAAATGTAACCGACCTAGCTCCTTTTTGGGCATCCTTCCACTGCCCATAGGACTGGCCTAAACTGGTCTCCTCCACTGCTGTCCAACCCGGGAGTGGGAGACTGAGGCAGCAGGCCTCCAGGTTACACCAATCAACATTTTTTCCCCTTGTGTGAAAACTAACCTAATCTTTGTTTTTTTTTTTTTACATTTTATGGCTGATAAAAGGTTTAAACTGGGAAATGACAGGGCAAACTGATTCTTAATTCCCTAGCCTAGTAGATAGGTTTAATCTGCCACACCTTGTCTTGCCTTTAAAGCTCTTGCAAAAGGAGGCCCTTTCCTAATTGTTTCTATAATCAGATTTCTATACGACTTTTTCATCCTGCTTAGTTTAATTTGGGCTTTAAGAATATTAATTTACATATATAACTGCATATTTAATTTTAACAATTTGAATAGAGCTCTTTTA
Organism: Dasypus novemcinctus; assembly: GCF_030445035.2. NCBI lineage: Eukaryota > Metazoa > Chordata > Mammalia > Cingulata > Dasypodidae > Dasypus > Dasypus novemcinctus. The sequence goes on from NW_026688144.1 coordinate 1,122,299, forward strand.
AGAATTTTCATTTGTTAATTTGATATTATTATCCTGATGTATGAAGATATACACTGAGCAAATGGGCAGACACAGAGGTAGACACAGAAACACAACTCATTGATGTTATAATTTGCATTATTTTATATACTGTTTAGTTTAATTTGGGGTCCAGAAATATATATTACTTATATAACTGCATATTTAACCTCAACAATTTGAGCAAATAGGCAGACATAAATAGTTTGACACAAAAACAAAACTTTAGTTACTTTAAACTTCTAATCTTTACAAAACAAGTGTGATTGCAAAACATTTCAAAGACTCCTGAAACTTTTCTTAATTTGCACTATGACTGCAGTTTTACACAAGAATTTTCTTTCTTATTTAATGGATTGTAATCAAAATGTTCTCAATGCTTTAGCACCATTTTTTGATTCAGAGCTTTATATTTTACTTTGAATTTAGCAGAAATTTGGATAAGCAACAAGATTAATTTTATATATATTTACTGAGGCTATTTGAAGCCTCAGGGAGACAGACTGGTTTCTCTCATGAATTGCCACTCCTAGGAACTTTGACAGTCAGGATAAGAGACTTCTCCACCTCCCCCTGCCTTTTTTTTAATTTTGGAGATAATAAAACTTCAGTGGTCATTTAACCTTATGCCATTAGGCAGCAATTTATTCAATTTACATTGAATTCATGAGAGAGAGGGTTACTAATACCAGGACAGGATACAGTGATGTCCCAGCTCTTCTCTGGCCTGTAGGGGCAGAAGCTATTATGAAATAACCATAGGCAAAGGCAAGGGGTGAGGTTAGGCTTGAAGTAACCATAAACAAAGGAAAGGTTAGTTTAGAATTTACACTTAAATAATACTTTCAGACTAAATTCACCCAGCTTTAATTTCAGTTATCCACAGCCAGTGATTGCTAAATTCTCTTAAATATGGTCCCTCCCATTTCCCCCCAAGAGATTATCTCAATTTGGGGTTTATGGCAAAAAGAGCACAAAATAATATTATTACAAAGTCAATAAAAAATAAAAAAATAAAAAAATAAAAAAAAAAAAAAATGAAGATTTTTCTTTCCTGAGGATTTATCAGCAGTCTTTCTAACCAATAGGCCTTAAAAGCAATCAGCATTATGATCAGAGTCTACCTGATGAAACTCTGTGCATACAAGGGCCTGGCTGAGTGGGGTTCCCCCAACCCACCTGCCAACATCCACAGCATCACCTGGCAATTTGTTAGAAATGTAAATTCTCAGACCCAGATCCAGACCTGCTGAATCAGAAACTCCAGGGATGGGGCAGGCTGTTTTATTTAACAGTTGTCCAGGAGACTCTGATTCAATGTCATTCTTGAGACCCTGTGGCTGAGAGTCCAGGCACTAGACCAGTCCCTGTATTTTACAAAAACAAAACTGAGTTGCAGAGAGGATAAGGGACTTCTCCAAATTTTCACAGTTGGCCAGTGCCTGAGGCAAGAATGGAATGAAAAATTGCCTCTTCCCTGAATTCTAAGACTGAGTAAAACCTACCCAAAGCTTCAGGCAACTGAAAACAACTCTGTGAGCTAAAAATGCAAATCAGAAACCTTGGAGTTCACTTCTGTCAAGCCAATGAACACTGACATCCATAGGTGAGTAAAAATGTCCATACTCAAAGTTCTCCTAAACCCTTAAGCTTTGTAGGAAGTATTCTTTCATTAAAAGTGCGTGCTTACTCAGCATGTAAATGCAATGCCTTCCCCCCAGCGTGGGACATGACACCCGGGGATGAGCCTCCCTGGCACCGAGGGACCACTATCAACTACCAACTGATGATGCAACTGGAAAATGACCTTATACGGAAGGTTCAATGTCGATCAGCAGAATATCCCTGTCTACATAAAATAACATGACTTTAAAATGCTGTTTGACCTAAAGTAAGGGGGAAATGGAAAAGAGAAATGAGTTTATATGGCTACGAGTTTCTAAAAAGGAGTCTGGAGGCTGGCAGAAGGATTGCCCTCATGCACAACTGAGCAGAGTCAGAGAGACAGATAAAGCAGATACAACCCCCAGATATCGGTTCCTTCGAGGGCTAAAGAGACCCATGGGAGTTATGGTCATGGCCGATGGGGTTAACTACCAGGCCAGATGGCCCCTTTTTGGAACTGGTGTTTATGTGTGATGAATCTGGACTCAGATGGGATCTTCCTTCATAAGACTTTCATGCTAATGTGATGGAGGTGCAGTTAATGTTGGGGTTTAAGATATATTTAGGGTATTTGAATCTCTGGACTGACAATGTGATAGCCAGGTCCTGAGCCTCAACAGACTCCAGCACCTACAATATGATTTATTGGACTTACCACACTCAGCTAAGATGGAGTTGAAGAAGGACAACCACCACACCATGGAGCCTAGAGTGATTACAACTGAAAGTGGGAGGATTGCATCCAACACCCATGTGGAATCTGAGCCTCCTCTTGACACAGAGGTGCAATGGACACAACCAATCCAATGTCCACATAGAAGAGGTGGCATTGGATTGGGAAAAGTGGACATGGTGGCTGATGGGTATGGGGAAAGGCAGGAAGAGATGAGAGGTGGAGGCGTCTTTGGGACATGGAGCTGCCCTGGATGGTGCTTCAGAGGCAATCACCGGACATTGTAAATCCTCACAGGGCCCACTGGATGGAATGGAGGAGAGTATGGGCCATGATGTGGACCACTGACTATGAGGTGCAGAGGTGCCCAAAGATGTACTTACCAAATCCAATGGATGTGTCATGATGATGGGAACGAGTGTTGCAGGGGGGGGGGGCGAGAGGTGGGGTGGGGGGTGGGGTTGAATGGGACCTCACATATATATTTTTAATGTAATATTATTACAAAATCAATTAAAATAATAAAATTAAAAATAAAGTGCTTTAGGAGAAGCATATGTGGCTCAAGCAGTTGGGCACCACTTGGGAAGTCCTAGCTTTGGTTCCCAGTGTCTCTTTAAGAAAACTAACAAGACAGAGAGCTGATGCAAAGGGTTGGTGCAGCAAGCTGACACAACAAAATGACACAACGAGACAACACAATGAGGAAATACTACAAAAGATGCTGCAAGCAGGGAGCAGATGTAGCTCAAGTGGCTGAACACCTCCCACCCATATGAGAGATCATGGGTTCTGTTCCAGATGCCTCCTAAAAAAAAAAAAGAACTAGACATAGAGAGCAGGCAGTGAGTACAAATAATGAGAGGTTGAGAAATATATAAATAAATAAAATAAATGAATGAATAAATAAATAATAAAATCTTTAGAAAACACATAAACACTTTAAGCCCACACCCTTTAAAATTCCAGTATTTCAAAACATCTGTTTAGAAATTACTAGGCTTTATCTTGAATCCTCTATATTATTCTTTTTCCAAACTCAATGTGCAGTTCTTAAAGGCAGCAACACACTCCACTTCCCCTTGCTCTAGATAGGTCTAACAATAGAAAAATCATTTTCGACTAGTGGTGGAAATCTGATTAAGTAAAGCACATTATTTTAATCTTAGAATATGTTTCTGCTTGATATGGCTTTAATGGGCATACTTAACACATTTAAGTTGAAAATGTCTCATCTACAGAAATACATTTAATTTCCCTAGCCGTCTAACAAACATGAGAGCTTTTGAAATCTTGCCCATTTCAAACCCTGCTTATTAAAAGTAAGCACTAAAAGGTTAAAGGTCTATTTTAAACTAAATGAAAATAACTTAACTTTGAAATTAATTTATTGCTTTCACTTTCAGATGAAGGCATCTCCTACAGATGCATTGTTTTACTTGGTAACCTAGACTGAAGAAAGAGTTATTTACAAAAATATCTATAACCCAAAATTTACATATTTTTTATGGTATTACCAATATGATATAATGGACCCAAATGCATTCTGAATAAAATATTGTTAATTGTTTGAAAAAAATAAGAGGCACATATTGTGAAAAAAAAGCTGGTTTCTAATTAATAAAGATATATTTAGAAGTCACTCAGCCTTGAAATTACCAGTAATTCAATGTCATGGGTCCTTTGAGAATGACCTGGTCTTCAAAACAATAAAACCAATGATTGAGGAATCAGGTTTGAAATCAACTAAATCACCTACCCATCAACTACTAAACTGGAGAATTTAATCACAAAAGATGAGGGATTATCTCTTCCAAGGGATCACTTCATTAAAAATATAGATGGTATCTTAACACTCAAACAATTTTTCAAATTCTATCCAAAGTAAACATTTCCAAGTGAGGTTAAAAGCGACTGCTTAAAAAACACCCAAAGTTGATGGTCATCACCAGGATTGATGATCAGGCTGGTTTACCACAGGGCCACCTGTTTTATGACCAACTCTGGGAGCTCACCAAGCCCCCCACAGACTTAGTGATGGGGACTGACTCATATTCGCCAAGACACATTCAAATCCTGGTCCCTGGTGCTGTGGGTGGGAGCTATTTGGAAGAATCTCAAAAATCCTATTAAGATAAAACCAAATTGAGCCAGGAGGGCCTTCATCCTACAGGACTGGAGACCCCACAAGGAGAGGATCTAGACACATGAACTCCTGTGCAGAAGTGGAGACCACAGGATTCAGATGGCCATGTGATGAGCAGAGGCTGAGCCACCAGCAGGATGCCCCCCTGCAGGACTGTGTGGCTGCTAATCCCTTGATTTGGTGTCTAGCCTCCAAACCCTGAGACACTGAATTCCTGCTGCCTATGGTATATGTTACAGTTGACCAGCCAGACTCAGACAGATGAAGTTAGCATCCCCCACTGTAAAGATGGGGGAATGTAGGCTCAGAGAGACCTCAGAGCTAGAAAAAGGAGGAGACAGAATTTTACCGAACCCTGGTGAATGCCAAGCCCCATGCTTTCCTCATGACCTCAGCTGCTTCTCACTTTCAGGGTGACAACAGAAAATGCTGGACACCAGAGCCATCCATCCTGCCTAGGGATTTTTGTCCTCAAGTGAACAAAATTCCATTTTTTGCAGTTCAGATCATTGGGGAGAAAGTGCATTGCAGTATATCTAGAGTTCAATTGTGCCTAAATGTAACTTTCCTGATATTTCCTCTTGAAGAAAGTAAAATGCAAGCATTGTTTTAGGTACACTAGAGATAATATCAGGTAGTAGTGGCTTCTGTGACTGTTAGGAAAATAACTGCACACCCCTCCCCAAATACAAATGCAGAGAATCCATGAACAAAATCCCAGTCACTTAAGGTGGGGGGATATTTTTAATGTTGTGAAGGTGCTTGCAGTCAATGAGTCACCAGCCTCACGTAATCTGAAAGTCTCATGTAAAAATCCACCTGCTGGATGTGCCTACATCCTAAAGGTGTCTGCCAGACTCTTGACCAAGGCCCCTTAGGAAAGCTGCTTGTCTTTCATTGTCCCCACCATAAGGCCAGACAGGGGCATTCCTGCAGTTTCTAGAAGTCAATACAACCAGGATATAAGTCCGCAGGTTCCCCAATCCCTGTGAAAGAAGCCCCTGGGACTTTGGGGCCTGGGGCGAACCTCAGACTGGAGAAAAGTGCTCAGAGCCAGGAGCCTTGATGCTGGGGATGTCATTCTTCCTATAGAAGTCAGCCCTCATGTGGTTGCCACAGCTGTGGTCAGAGTTCACTGGCTTGATGAGCTGGTGGATGTGCTTCCCATAGGTGGAAGACATCAGCACATCAATGGGCCATTCATGCTCCTGTGGGGGATCATCAAGATGCTCCCATTAACAGGGGTCTGCCACTGTAGCTGCCTGAATCCCACCAAGGGGCAGAAGTTAGGAGCTGGGGTTCATAGAAGTCAAAATGAGATGTCATTGGTTAAGCAAGCATGAGAGCATAATTCTAACAAGTTCATTTCCTAATGTCACTTAAAAATCCATCACACTTTTGGAATGAATGAATTAGTTCTGTATGTTTATGATTTTTTTCATTACATGTACTAAAATTCAAATGTAACTGATTGGGATACTTTTCATTTCAGGTGAAGAATCATATCTGGACATATTTAGTCTATCACAACTAACACAACTGTACTTATCCTCAGTCCTAGAATATACTTTCTATATGGTAAAAACAAAAAGTGTATGGCATTATTTCACTGAGGGCGAACAGTTTTCTTGTGCCCCTTCTGAAAACTAAGTCACTTCTCTTTTGACCTGTCTGAATAACTTTATTAAAAGGGAAAGCTTTCATTTACTTGGATCTAGGTGCAACAGCTAGCCTTTTCTTTGGTAAATTGACCCCATTTCTGTCTTGTCCTATAGGACCAGTTCCTGCTGTATGAGATTTCTAGATGGTTTTAAGTGTTGAAGTGTATGAGTCTTCGTATTCCTCGATTCTCTTCAAGGGTTTTAAAGGGTTTAGCATGCAAAATAGCCATTTGATTAAAAAGTCTGAATCTCTGAACTCTACAAATCCTAATTATTTCTGAGTGCATTTTTAAACCAAGCCAGAAATTTCAGTCTTCTCTCGTAGACTTTGGTTTAGGTGGTGTCTGTGCTATAAAGATTCACTCTCATAAACTTCACAGCACACCTTTTTTGTGTGATTGGAAATAGTCTCACCAGACTTCATCACCTTCTGCTTTGTCCTTCAAACTTGACTCAGGATCATATTCTTGGTATAAGGTAAAGAAATGGAAAGTCATTACTCTTTTCTTTTAAAAAAATTTTAACAATGCCAAGGCATATAAACACTAAAATTAGTTAACCCCAACCACCTCCCTTCCCTGAAATAGCAAATTTGACTCTGTGCTTTCTAAGCCTAACATACACAAATATATAAACCAATTTCCTTTCTCTTTATGTCCAGTATATCATACAATTTATCATTATGTCCAGTATATATAGAACTTCCTTAAGGCCAATGTGTGTGGATCAAATACGTTCTTTCTCAAAGCGGTGCAGTATTTTATGGGACTTACTAGTTCCCCAGCTTAGGATCTTTCAGGTTCTTTCCACCTTTGGCCTCTATCCGCAGTGCTGTATTAAACACCCTTGCATGTCATTCTACTGGGGCCCATGCTCCTGTAAGCTGCAGACTAGAATGTTAAGAGTGGGATCACTGGTGTAATGTCAGTAGATAGTGACTCTGAATGGTAGATGTCACACCTCCCCAGCAGTGAGTGAAGGTGGCTGTGTCACCCCCACCTCCAATGCACAGTTTTTTAGTCCTGTTATCATCTGCCACTCAGTTCAGTGGAAAAGGATGTCTTGTCATGCATTTAAATTGCATTTGAGTGAGCAATAATGAAGTTGAGCATTTTGTCAAATGTTTATTGGCCATTTGTATTTCCTAGGAATTGCCTTCCTGCTCCCTAATTCATCTTTCTACTGCTTTGTGTTTTTAAGTTTTGTGTGATTGAATCTACCTGTCTTTTAATGGTTCCTGACTCACCCATCATGCATAAGATTATTTCACCAAATATGTGTTAGTGCAAATATTTACTAATTTTTCCCCATTGGATCTTTAATCCACCTGGGATTTATTATATAGGTATACCTCAGAGATTTGGCAGGTTCAGTTCCAGACCACCATAATAAAGTGAGTTACATGCATGTTTTGGTTTCCCAGTGCACATATACTATAGTCTTTTAAGTATGCAAAAGCATTATTTTTATTTGTAAATTTATATACGTCAATTAAAATGTGACACAGATGAAGCGAGCACACGTTGTTGGAAAACTGGAACTGATAGACTTGCTTGAGACAGGATTGCCACAAACCCTCAGTTTATTTAAAAAAAACACACCACAATATCTGCAAAGTGCAATAAAGCAAAACTCAGTAAAAGGAGATATGCCCATAGTCTGATGTTTGGTAGGAGTTTAACTCTTCTTTACTAGACAGATAAGCAATTTTCCATCACTATTTGTTCCATTGCAATCCTTTATTTATTGAATTGAGATGTCAGTTTTATCATTTCTTCTTGGATTAAAAATTTTAACTGAGTGTCCTTCAGGTCCTTAAAGCAATTCTGAGTGTTTCAGAGATGTTTCTTGAATTTGACAGCATTGTCATGATGTTTATTGTTCTTTTTTACAGTGACTACATTTAAAACACATTTTAAAGATATTTTGAGCTATTAGACTTTAACTATAACAAGAATATCTTTCATTGCTGTGTTAAGAATGATATCAGGAGCTGTGGCAGCCAGGGTTTTGGTTTTTTTTTTCCTTTTTCTGGAGGCTTTGCGGTGCTGAGAAATTCGCGGATACTGGGCTGGCTGGTGAGGGGTTGTTGGGACAAGACTCCTTTGCAGATCAATTTGGGGAGACAGACGGTGTTTTGTTGTGAAGCGGGGGACGTTTTGGTCGCCGGACAGGGGGGGTAGCACTTCCGCGTGGAGCCCCATCCCCACAGGTCCGGCTGCCGATCTGCAACGGAATTGGATTTGGGGCAACAAGGGGACACAATTGGGAGACTGTTGTAGGGTGCAGTGAGGGAGGAGGACACGTCTGGAAGCCGATTGGGGAATATATTGCGAAGTTTGGGATTTCGGATCTTAGAGTCTGTTTTCGGCGTTTCCAGCTGAAGCCCACCCCACCCGGCGGGGCTTGGGATCTGGGTCATTGAACTGGCTGTGGTGTAGAGGTGCCCTCAATTGGCCGTTTTGTGGGAGCACAGGGAGGGAGCTGTCCAAAGGCTGAAACCCTGAGGAGTAGGTGAATTGCAGGGATCAGACATTCAATATAGAGTTCGCAGACCTGGCTTCCCCCACGGGGCTGGCACCCAGCTACGGGGATCCCTGAGGGCTGTGTTGCACTGCGGGGCTCCTAAGCTTTCTGTGGACCAGATTTGAGGTTGCCAGGTCTGGGTCCCCTGGACTCTGGTGGTCCACACCCCAGACTCACACCTCTTGAGTCTTCAGTGTCTCAGACTTTCCACCCCTGAATCCATCACGCCCTGGGGTCTACCTGGGGTCCTTGAGTGCCCTGGACCTTAACGTTTGCATTTTATCTTTATTGGTTCATATTGTTTTGCTTTTATTTTCACTTTATCTTATTTTTTACTCTTTTTGATGCCCTGATTGCTAATATTGCATTATCCCCTAGTCTTTTCTCCTAGCGTGTCCCCCAAAGTCCTTTTTTTTTATACAGTTATTTAGGGGTTTTTTGGTTGTTGTTTTAGATAGTGTTGCAATTGTGACACGTGTATACCTGTATCTCTCTTCCCCCTATCTGTTCCCCACCGTTTGCCCATCCTCTTTTTCTTTCTTCCTTTCTTCTTGTCTTTCTTTTTTTCTTTATTATAATTAGTTATTTTTTTCGGATTTCTCTTTCCCTCTTGTCCCTCATCTTCCACTTATTTTATTTTAATTCAAGTATACAATAGGTGCTACAGGGAACACCTCACATTTGCAGGGTTTTCCCATCATCCACTGCCTCATTTCTGTGTGAACAGATTTAGGCTACCTACACTATCCCCCTTCCCCTGCATCTTGATATCCACTATCATCTACTGTCTCTCCTATATTCCACCCCCCACCTCCCGTTCTTTGATCCACAAAGTGTCTAACTCTTAATTTCTAATACCTTTGTTCTGTTTTCTGTCTGTTATCCACTCTTGAAACTATTACCTTTCTTTTCTTTTTCCCTCTCTCATGAACACAATAGCTTTGTAGTTCATACCATATTCCTCCCATATTCAGTCATCTACTTCATAAAAGGTACTCTACCTACAGCTATAACTCTATACAATCTACATGAATCTAACCTCCATCCTCCCAGATCACATATTCTTGCTTTGTTAACATACATCACCAATACTACTTTACACTTTTCCCTTGCTTACACAATTGCCTTTCCCCAACACTAATACTTTCCTCTAAAGTGAACTTAACCAACAACAAGTAACTAGAATAAGAAGAAAAAAGTGACAAAGAGAAGATATAACACCTATGCAAAAATAACAACTAATTAACCTCCAAGAGCAGACAAAGAAGATAAGGAACTGATTAAATACATCAAAATAAAGAGATGACCAGAAAGCAACAAAAATCTACAAACCAAACCAATAATCAGGAAAACATGGCTGGATCCAATCAACAAACCAATAATCACGAAGGGGAGCAAAACTTGGGACAAGCAATGAAAGATCTCAGAACATTTATCACCGACAAATTTGATGCAGTATCGAAAGAGGTTAACAGCATGAAGACATCACTTGGAGGGGAAATTGCAGACATACGCAAAAACATAACAGATATGATGGGAATGAACACCACAGTTCAAGAAATCAAAAATACACTTGCAGCAAATATCAGCAGACTAGAAGAGACAGAGCAGAGAATTAGTGATGTGGAAGACAGTACATCAGAAATCAAACAGATAGTAGAAGGGGTCAATAAGAAGATAGAAAAAATCCAATTAGGTTTTAGGGACCTGAATGACAATGCAAAACGCTCAAACATACGTATTATAGGCATTCCAGAAGGTGAAGAGAAGGGAAAGGGGTCAGAAGGAGTGTTGCAGGAAATAATGGCTGAAAACTTCCCAAATCTACTGAAAGAGACAGATGTACATATCCAAGAAGCACAGCACACTCCACAAGTCATAAACCCCAACAGGCCCACCCCAAGACATATACTTGTCAAATTATCCAATGCTCAAGACAAAGAGAAAATCCTAAAAGCAGCAAGAGAAAAGAAAACCATCACATTCAAGGGAAGCTCAATTAGATTAAGTGCTGATTTCTCTTCTGAAACCATGGAGGCAAGAAGATAGTGGTATGATATAGTCAAGGTACTAAAGGAAAAAAAAAATTTCCAACCAAGAATACTCTATCCAGCTAAACTAGCATTCAAACATGATGGAGAGTTCAAAATATTCGCAGACAAACAGAAACTGAAAGAGTATACCAACAAGAAACCTCCCCTTCAAGAAATTCTAAAGGGAGTGCTGCAGGAAGAAAGGAAAAAACAGGAAAGGCAAAGTTGGAGGAGAGTATAAGACCAACAACAACAACAAAAAAGACAAAAAAATATACAAACAAAATATGACAAACACAAATCCAATCAAAATATGGCTAACACAAATAATTCCTTGATAGTAATAACACTGAATGTCAACGGATTAAACTCACCTATCAAAAGATTCAGACTGGGGCATTGGATAACAAATATGACCCATCCATATGCTGTCTACAAGAGACACATCTTAGACCCAGAGACGCATGGAGATTGAAAGTGAATGGCTGGAAAACAATCATACAAGCTAACAATAACCAAAAAAAGGCAGGAGTAGCTATATTAATATCAGACAAAATAGACTTTAAATGTGAAACAATTGTGAGGGACAAAAAAGGATACTACATTTTAGTGAAAGGGAAAATCTGTCAAGAAGATCGAACAATCATAAATATCTATGCCCCTAACAAGGGTGCCTCTAAATACGTCAGGCAAACACTGGAAAAACTAAGTGAAAGAATAGATACATCTACAATTATACTGGGGGATTTTAATACACCACTATCAACTCTGGACAGAACATCTCAAAAGAGAATCACCAAAGAAACAAAACATCTGAATAGTATATTAGAGGAGCTCGATCTAATAGACATATATAGATCGCACAGCAGGATATACATTTTTCTCAAGCGCACATGGATCATTCTCCAAGATAGATCATATGCTAGGCCACAAAGAAAGGCTGAACGAATTCAGAAAGATTGAAATCATACAAAACATTATCTCTGACCACAGTGGAGTCAAGCTGGAGATTTGCAAGGGACAGAAGCCCAGATTTCACACCACGATTTGGAAATTAAACAGCACACTCTTAGAAAAACAGTGGGTCAAAGAGGAAATCTCAAAAGAAATCAATGACTACCTTGAAACAAATGATAATGATAACACAACATACCAAAATTTATGGGATGCAGCAAAAGCAGTACTGAGAGGGAAGTTTATAGGCATAAATTCATATATCAAAAAAGAAGAGCAAAAATTGAAGAACTAACTGCACATTTGAAGGAATTAAAAAAACAAAAACAAAGTAACCCAACAGGAAGAAGAAGGAAGGAAATAACAATGATAAGAGCAGAACTAAATGAAATAGAAAATAAGAAAGCACTTGAACAGATAAACAAGACCAAGAGCTGGTTTTTTGAGAAGATTAACAAAATTGACAAACCTTTAGCAACACTAACAAAGAAAAAAAGAGAGAAGATGCAAATACACAAAATAAGAAATGAGAAAGGCGATATCACCACTGACCCCACAGAAATAAAGACTATCATAAGAGGATATTTTGAAAAACTATATTCCAACAAAAATGACAATCTAGAGGAAAGGGACAAATTCCTAGAAACACATAAGCAGCCCATATTGACAAAAGAAGAAATTGATGATCTTAAAAAACCAATCACAAGCAGAGAGATAGGATCAGTTATTAAAAATCTCCCAACTAAGAAGAGCCCAGGGCCAGATGGCTTCACAGGTGAATTCTACAAAACATTCCGGAAAGAATTGACACCAATCCTGCTGAAACTATTCCAAAACATCGAAACGGAAAGAACATTACCCAACTCCTTCTATGATGCTAACATTACCCTAGTACCAAAGCCAAACAAAGACATCACAAGAAAGGAAAATTACAGACCAATTTCTCTAATGAACCTAGACGCAAAAATACTTAACAAAATACTTGCTAATCGTATTCAACAACACATTAAACGTATTATACACCATGACCAAGTGGGATTCATCCCAGGTATGCAAGGATGGTTCAACATAAGAAAATCAATCAACGTAATACACCATATAAACAGATTGAAGGAAAAAAATCACATGATTATATCTATTGATGCAGAAAAAGCATTTGACAAAATGCAGCACACTTTCTTGATAAAAACACTCCAAAAGATTGGAATACAAGGGAATTTTTTGAACATGATAAAGAGTATATATGAAAAACCTAAAGCCAATATTGTTTACAATGGAGAAATCCTAGACTCCTTCCCTCTAAACTCAGGAACAAGACAAGGATGCCCACTGTCTCCGCTCCTATTTAACATTGTCTTAGAAGTACTGGCTCGAGCACTGAGGCAAGAACCAGAAATAAAAGGCATTCAAATTAGAAAGGAAGAAGTCAAAATTTCATTATTTGCAGATGACATGATCCTATACATAGAAAACCCTGAGAGATCTACAACGAAGATTCTAGAACTCATAAATGAGTTTAGTAAAGTCGCAGGTTATAAGATCAATGCGCAAAAATCAGTAGCATTTCTGTACACCAATAATGAGCAAGATCAGGAGGAAATCAAGAAACAAATACCATTCACAATAGTAAATAAAAAAATCAAATACTTAGGAATAAATTTAACTAAAGAGGTAAAGAACTTATACACTGAGAACTATACAAGATTGTTCAAGGAAATCAAAGAAGACCTAAATAAATGGAAGACTATTCCTTGTTCATGGATAGGAAGACTGAACATTATTAAGATGTCTATCCTACCAAACTGATCTACACATTCAATGCAATCCCAGTAAAAATCAACGCAGCCTTCTTTAAGGAACTAGAAAAACTAACTATGAAATTTATTTGGAAAGGAAAGAGACCCCGAATAGCCAAAGACATACTGAAAAAGAAAAACGAAATTGGAGGAATCACACTACCTGACTTCAAAACATACTATAAAGCTACGGTGGTGAAAACAGCATGGTATTGGCATAAGGAGAGACACATAGACCAATGGAATTGAATTGAAAGCTCTGATATAGAACCTCACATATACAGCCACATAATATTCGATAAAGCCACCAAACCCTCTCAACTGTGAGAGAGTGGCCTATTCAACAAATGGTGTCTGGAGAACTGGATAGCCACATGTAGAAGAATGAAAGAGGATTACCATCTCACAACTTATACAAAGATCAACTCAAGATGGATCAAAGACCTAAATATAAGAGCCAAGACCATAAAAACCTTAGAAAGCAGTGTAGGGAAACATCTACAAGACCTTGTAATAGGAAATGGATTTATGAATATCTCACCAAAAGCATGAGCAGCAAAAGAACTAATAGATAAATGGGACTTCCTCAAAATTAAAGCCTTCTGCACCTCAAAGGAGTTTGTCAAGAAAGTAAAAAGGGAGCCCACACAGTGTGAGAAAATATTTGGCAATCATATATCTGATAAGAAACTTATAACTTGCATATACAAAGAACTCCTATATCTTGAAAATAAAAAGATAAACAACCCATTTAAAAAATGGGAAAAAGACTTAAACAGACACTTCTCCGAATAAGAAATACAAATCGCAAGAAAGCACATGAAAAAATGTTCCAAATCTCTAGCTATCAGGGAAATGCAAATCAAAACTACAATGAGATACCATCTTACACCCATAAGATTGGCAGCTATGAAAAAAAAAAACCAGTAGAATACAAGTGCTGGAGAGGATGTGAAGGAAGGGGAACACTCATCCACTGCTGGTGGGAATGCAGAAGGATCCAACCATTCTGGAGGACAGTATGGCGGTTTCTCAAAAAACATAGATTTGCCATATGACCCAGCAATACCACTGCTGGGTATATACCCAGCAGAACTGAAAACAAGGACACAAACCGATATATGTACACCAATGTTCATAGCAGCATTGTTCACTATTGCCAAAAATTGGAATCAACCCAAATGCCCATCAACAGATGAGTGGATCAATAAAATGTGTTATACACACAATGGAATACTACTCGGCTGTAAGAACAAACACACTACAAACACATGTGATAACATGGATGAATCTTGAGAACCTTATGTTGAGTGAAGCAACCCAGACATTGAAGGACAAATACTACATGACCTCAATGATATGAAATAAACAAGCTGCCCTAGATAGCAAGAGACTGAACGATAGGCTTACAGGAAATCAGAGGGTGGAGGAAGGATATGAGCCGATGTCTGCAGGGGTGGAATTTAAGACGAGATGGTGGTAAGTATGAACACAAAGAAGAGATAAAAGGGGGCAAGGGGTTGCCTTTGGTTGGGGCTTTGCGGGTTTGAGGGTGGCTGGGGAGGGACGGATGGGTAACGTTGCCCAAAAGTGGGGGGAGGGAGGGGTAGCATACGAACACAGGAGAGGGTCAGGTGTTGGTGGAGAGTAAAATGCCGAGAAAATCATATCAAAATATAATAAAGAGGGTTACCTGTTTAGAATGCTCGGAGGGGAGGGTCTGATGCAGGACGGGCTCCTGGGGAATGTCTAAATGCTCATTCTGCCAGAGTGGGTGACACCATGGGGTAGAAACCCAAGTAGTGAGAGTGGGGGTGGACCCACATCCTGGGGAGGACTAATGCCATCAAATAGAGGGAACTGTATCCCTCGAGAGAAAGGGTGGCTCCCAGGGCATTGGGGCAGTTGAGCAAGTTAGGCCATGAACACTATTCCATCTATCTCTGGAAGTGGCTCCTCAGGAAACGGAGGTTGGCTGTCACTGTGGGCACCAAGGTGGAAGGGAAAATGGATGTTAAATGTGTGGAACCAAGGTAAATGGGGGGTAAGAGAGGAGTTTCTTGAGAGTACACAAGGGTGGATATAAAACATGTAATATTACACCATAACATATAGGAGGTGACAGACTGATAATGTAAACCACAATGTAAAATATAGGATAACTAAAAATGTAAAGAACTGTGTATCCTAAAGTATGCACCATAATGTAAGCACAGATGTCACTTTGTTAGAAAGCTAATGTCTCAGACTCTGTACATCACTTTAAGTAAATATGATATGAATAGGGCATAAGAGTATCACTGTGGAAGGGAAAAGGTTTTCTGGTGGATGTGTGGGAGTGCTGTATATTATATATATGCTTTGCTGTTGTCTAGGACTCCTGTGAAGAAAAGCTGAATAATTAGGGGGGGAAAAAAAAAAAAGAAAAAGATAGGATGTGGAATTTTTTCAAGTCAACATTCTTTATCTAAGTTCTTTATCTAACTTTATCCAAGTTCTTTATCTATCCTTTAAACCCATCGCTATATGCCATTCCCTAGTAAGGGACCATGACATTATATTGGGCTTCAAATTTCGGGGAGTTCTGGATCACAGAGTGTTTCAACAATGGCAGTGGAGGGATACTTGTATGGGATACCAATGACAGGTGATATATGGCTGACAGCGAGCTGTACAGAACATATGTCCAGGGTGCATGGTAATGTTTGGATATACTCATAGTGGCAACAATTAAAAACCACAGCAGGGGGGTACTGGGTTCCTGGCCAGTGGTGCTCTGTCGTGGTCCCTAGGGGAGCAGCGACAGTCTCCCAGGTACAGCGGCGGGGACCAGCAGGGAGTGAGGGTTCAACAGTGAGCCCCTGATGCTAATGACTATGCTTGTGAGCTGATAAGCTTAAAATAAGAACAAGGCCTAGAGCAACATTGTGCCTGGGAATTTCCTCCTGTCAGCCTTCATGTTACTCAAATGTGGCCAGTCTCGAAGCCAAACTCAGCATGTAAATGCAATGCCTTCCCCCCAGCGTGGGACATGACACCCGGGGATGAGCCTCCCTGGCACCGAGGGACCACTATCAACTACCAACTGATGATGCAACTGGAAAATGACCTTATACGGAAGGTTCAATGTCGATCAGCAGAATATCCCTGTCTACATAAAATAACATGACTTTAAAATGCTGTTCGACCTAAAGTAAGGGGGAAATGGAAAAGAGAAATGAGTTTATATGGCTATGAGTTTCTAAAAAGGAGTCTGGAGGCTGGCAGAAGGATTGCCCTCATGCACAACTTAGCAGAGTCAGAGAGACAGATAAAGCAGATACAACCCCCAGATATCGGTTCCTTCGAGGGCTAAAGAGACCCATGGGAGTTATGGTCATGGCCGATGGGGTTAACTACCAGGTCAGATGGCCCCTTTTTGGAACTGGTGTTTATGTGTGATGAATCTGGACTCAGATGGGATCTTCCTTCATAAGACTTTCATGCTAATGTGATGGAGGTGCAGTTAATGTTGGGGTTTAAGATATATTTAGGGTATTTGAATCTCTGGACTGACAATGTGATAGCCAGGTCCTGAGCCTCAACAGACTCCAGCACCTACAATATGATTTATTGGACTTACCACACTCAGCTAAGATGGAGTTGAAGAAAGACAACCACCACACCATGGAGCCTAGAGTGATTACAACTGAAAATGGGAGGATTGCATCCAGCATCCATGTGGAATCTGAGCCTCCTCTTGACATAGAGGTGCAATGGACACAACCAATCCAGTGTCCACATAGAAGAGGTGGCAATGGATTGGGAAAAGTGGACATGGTGGACGATGGGTATGGGGAAAGGCAGGAAGAGATGAGAAGTGGAGGCATCTTTGGGACATGGAGCTGCCCTGGATGGTGCTTCAGAGGTAATCACCGGACATTGTAAATCCTCACAGGGCCCACTGGATGGAATGGAGGAGAGTATGGGCCATGATGTGGTCCATTGTCTATGAGGTGCAGAGGTGCCCAAAGATGTACTTACCAAATCCAATGGATGTGTCATGATGTTGGGAACGAGTGTTGTTGGGGGGGGGGGGAGAGGGGGGATGGGGGGATGGGGTTGAATGGGACCTCACATATGTATTTTTAATGTAATATTATTACAAAGTCAATAAAAAAAGAAAAAAAAACATAGTGGTGGTTGGTGGATTCTTAAAGGAGGTAAGAAAAGACTGAGTGGACTATTCATGTTTAATGTAAAAGAAGTTTTAATTAGCTTTACTGTAAATGTATGGAAATGTATAGAGTGGATGGTAACACGCAGTGAGTAACAGCTACTTTATAAATGGGGATGTGGCTGAAAATGCTAGTCTAGTTATGTAAATGCCAATTGACAGAATGCTAGGAGATAATCTAGGAAATGAGTAGCATAGTAAACTAAGAGGTGGGTGAGAATTGTGATAGATGATAAAGATAAAAGAGGGTCCTTTGATGGGTAAACAAATGTATATCAGTACTGCAGGGTGTTGGGAATGTGGAGAAGCATGGGAAAAATGCAGCTGGAGTGACCTATGGACTGTGATTAGTAGTAATAACATGTATTCCTGCATCTGTGTGAAAGATGTACTGTGTTGATACGAAGAGGCAATACAGAAAAAGTGAGCCAAATATACATTATGGACATTTTAACAAACACATGATATTATTTCATCTGTACCAACTGACACACCACATTATGCAAAGGGGTTGCTAGTGTGCTGAGGCTCGGGTCTCAGCTGGCATGGGGCCTGTCCAAAGACAGGCACAAATCTGTCTCCTGAGCATGCGCAAAACCCAGTGCCAGGCTCAGCTTCAACCACAGTGACTGAAGAGGCATGTGTAGGGAGGTCCCACCTGCAACCAACACCACCCCATGCAAGAGCACAGATTCCAAAGAAGGGCCTACTGGCAGGACCCTGAACCCCAGAGTCACCTGTCATCAGCGTAGAATGGGTGTCCCTGCAGCACTCAGGAGCAACAGTACCTCAGCCATTGCCGACTAGGCAGCTGCCCCTCACCCAGAGGGATATCTGCTTTCACTTGGAAATCTGGACAGGACACCTGTCGAATGGCCTGCTCTGCTAGCTTAGCACGACAATCCATAGGAAAATCACCTGGTTGCGAGGCGTCTCCTGGCAGGGCAAAGGCTACTGAAGAGGACGAGTTCTTCTTTACCGTTTTCTTCAGGAACCAAAGCTTATGACTGGATTCATTGCACAAACAACCCATACATCCGCTTTGACGGTCGCGAGGGCTGCTGATAATGGACCTGGAACACCTGGAGGTGTAAGCCCACTTGGCCACCGTGCCTCGAGTGCCCGGTCGGCGGTGCGCGTGGCTGGACCTGCGCGCTGGGGCGCCTGAGCTTAGGTCCTGGCCGGGCGGAGGGCCCAGAGCGGGCTCCGGCAGCGCGAGACGCACGCCGCGTTCCCCCGGTGCCAGCTGGGCACCCCGACGACAGGGGGCGGGACGGATCAGTGGAGGGAGCAAGAGGGGGCTTCGATCCCAAAGGGCTGCTGGATGCGGTTCTCCCGCTGCCAGGTGTCGGCACTGTGGCTCGCCACTGTGGCGACGACCAGCTTCTCCTCCCTCTTCGCTGACCTGGGCAAGCCCAACGAACCTGAGCGAAGAGGTGGCTAGTGTGCTGAGGCTCGGCTCCCAGCTGGCACGGGGCCTGTCCAGAGACAGGCACAAATCTGTCTCCTGAGCATGCGCAAAACCCATTGCCTGGCTCAGCTTCAGCCCAAGTGACTGAAGAGGCATGTGTAGGGAGGTCCCACCTGCAACCGACCCCACCCCATGCAAGAGCACGGATTCCGAAGAAGGGCCTCCTGGCAGGATCCTGAACCCCAGAGTCACCTGTCATCAGCGTAGACTGGGTGTCCCCGCAGCCCTCAGGAGTGCCAGTGCCTGGGCCTTTACCGACTAGGCCGCTGCCCCTCGGCCAGAGGGGGTATCTGCTTTCGCTTGGAAATCTGGACAGGACACCTGTCGAATGGCCTGCTCTGCTAGCTTGGCCCGGCGATCCATAGGAAAACCACCTGGTTGCGTGGCGTGTTCCCGCAGGGCAAGGGATGCTGAAGAGGATGAGTTCTTCTTTTCCATTTTGTTCAGAAACCGATGCTTATGACTGGAGTCCATGCCCAAACAACCCATACATCCGCTTTGGACGGCCGCGAGGGCTGCTTATAATGGACCTGGAACACCTGGAGGTGTAAGCCCACTTGGCCGCCGTGCCTCGAGTGAGCAGACGTGATTTCCACTGGAAAGTCTCACAAGGCAATAGGGAAGCAGCTTCTTTTTGCGTCCCCCGACCCCAGAGAAAAGAAAACCGTTCCTTCGTACGGTCCCCAAAGGGAGGGCTATAGGAGAAGGGGCGGGCTCACTGCTCAGGGTCGTATGGGTGCTCAGGGGCCCCTCTCATCCCAGAAGAGAGACACAGAGAAAGAGAGGTCGTTGAGAAGAAAGCGGGAAGAAGGCTCTGAGCCTCTCCTGTCTGGCAGACAGGCCTCTCCAGGCCTGGCAGGGAGCCCAGGCAGAAGCCCTCAGGCCAGCGGTGGGAAAGGCCAGGGTTCCCCTCCAAAAGGTGGAGGTGACAGCATGTGTGTTATGTCTTCTCTTTGTCACTTTGTTCTTCTTACTCTATTTTCTTGTGCTGGCTAATTTCACTTTGAAGGAAAATATTAGGGCCAGGGGAAGCAAGATGAGCAAGAAAAGAAAATCAATAAAGTATTATTGGTAATAAATGCTAACAGAGCAACAATGTGAGATCTAGGAGAATGGATATTAGATTCATGTAAGTTGTCTTAGAGTTATAGCAGTAAGTAGAGTATCTATAATGAGACTGTCAACTGAATATGGGGAGGAATATAGTATGAGTTAAAAGGTCAGTGTTTTCATGAGAGAGGGAAAGAGAAATGAAAGACAATAATGTTGAGAGTGGATTAAAGATAGAAAACAGAACAAATGTATTAGAATAAAATGTCAGACAATCTGAGGGCCAAAAATAGGGAGGTGGAATGTAAGTGAAACAGTAGATGATGGAGGATAGAAAGATGTAGGGGAAAGGG
Source organism: Dasypus novemcinctus (assembly GCF_030445035.2). Classification (NCBI taxonomy): domain Eukaryota; kingdom Metazoa; phylum Chordata; class Mammalia; order Cingulata; family Dasypodidae; genus Dasypus; species Dasypus novemcinctus. Next base: position 1,142,861 of record NW_026688144.1, read on the forward strand.
GATACTGTAGGTGGCCAAAATCAATAGACACAGAAAAGAGGAAATGGAGGATGAAAAACACAGCAAATGTGAAGTCCTCCCTGCAGCACCTATTATATAAAAAAAGTAAAATAAAAAAGAAGAAAAAGAGAGAAAAGAAAAAAAAATAGAAGAGAAAAAGGAGGGGCAAAGAAAGGGGGGGAACAAGCAAGAAAAAGAAAAAGAGAAATAAAAACCCAAATAAATGAAAAAGGACCTTGGGGGAGAAAATGGGAGAAAAGACCAGATTTGCAGTTAAATAATCTGCTTAGGGATCTGATCTTCCCCCTTTCTCCCTTCCTCACTTCTCTCTCTCCCAGAGCCACAGAAAGCTGCCTGAGAGGTCCGTTAGGAGATACAAGAAGGTCCTTGTTGAACCAACTTAACACAGAAGACTGACTCTTTATTTCCAGTGTGAGAGCACCTACACCTCACCAGAAACCCCGATATGCTATTGGAAGCTTGGATAGCAATTCCTACAGTCCCTCCCCCTTAGGTGTGCTAGGGGAGGTCTAATTGATTTCTGACTCCACCTTCTCTGAGACCAAGTTTCCGATCCCAGGATGTTTAGGTAAATTGGGCTTTCTCAGCAGATTTGCCTCTCCTTTCTTCCCAGACTCTCCCCAAGTCAACTGGTACACTCTTCCAAGCTCGAGGAGAGAAAGAGAAAAAAACACAACAACAAAAAACTTGGAGGGCTAAGGCAAACAAGAACCTCAGATGGACCTCAGGGTGTGGTGGATTCAGGGATGGGAAGTCCGTGAGACTCAAATTATGTGAGTCTCTGGAGCATGGGCCACCAGGGGTTAGGGGACACAGGCCTAGGAACCACGCATCTGGTTAACACAGGGCCTGGGAACACCGCAGCACAACAAAGCCTTCAGGGATCCCCGCAGCCAGGCCACCTGCCCTAGGGGGAGGGGTCCCTTCCACAACCTCTGACCTCCATGTCAGAAACCCAAAATTCCACCTCTCACAAGAATCTCTTCTGTCACTGTCTCACAAATCAACATCCAAACATCTCCCACCCTATAAGCCCCTGAAACAGCCCACTCAGGGTTTGGAAACACCCCAGCACAGCAAAGTTTTCAGGGATCATGGTGGCTGGGCTGCCAGCCCTAGGTGGAGGGGTTCCACGTACACCTTCTGACCTCTGTATCAGAAAGCCAAAATTCCACCTCTCACAATACTCTCCTCCATCACTGTCTCACCAAAAGGACATCCAGACACTTCCCACCCTGCAGGCCCCCAAAACAGCCCACTCAGGGCTGGGGAACACTCCAGCACAACAAAGCCTTCAGGAATCACCACATCTGGGCCACTAGCCCCAGGGGAAGGGTCCCACCCAAAACCTCTGACCTCCATGCAAGAGACCCAAAATTCTACCTCTTGCAAGAATCTCCTCTGTCACCATCCCACCAAACTGACATCCAGACACTTCCTGCCCTGCAAACACCCAAAACAGCCCTGTCCAGCAGGACTCCAACCTTACTTAGCCACTTCTTTGCAGGAGAGATTATGAGGTGCCATCACTCAGATGACAACTTACCCCGCCTCTCCCTCTTAGTCCCACTTAACCAACATTATCCTTTGCCTGGCTTTTCAGCCTCCAGAAATTGGTACCTTGAGTAGAATAATTACTTATTTTATTAAAATCTTAAGGTGCTTGAGGAAAATGTACTTCTAAAGGGGACTCTCACCCCAACAATATAGTCTTGTCTCCTGAAAGTAAAAGGATACTTGACATGCAGAAACTGAACATTTACTGTACTCTATAAGTTTGCCATTTTTTTAAACTATTTTCTTTCTCATAAAAGCACCATATCCCTTGGGTCAGAGAGTCTGCACTTATCCCCAGTCTCAGAGACTCTTAAGATGAAGCCCAGAATAATATCTTAAAACATATCTTTTTTTAACATTTGCTAAAATTTATTTTATTTTCATTTTTAATTATCTTTTTTAAAGTCAATATTTCACGCAAAAAACCCTAAGAGGCTCCATATACACCACTCCTCACCACCCCACCCTCATCAATTTTTAATTGTATTTTTTGAAGATTAATATATCACAGAAAATGTCATATTAAAAAAATATAAGAAGTTCCCATACACCCCATACCCCCCTCACCCCACAACTCCCACATCAACAACCTCCCGCATCATGACACTTTCTTTGCACCTGGTGAACACACCAGAGCACTGCTGTACCACATGGAAAACAGCCAACACTGCAGCCCACATTCTCCCCAAGTGGACCATGGCATGGTTGGACAATGTCCAACATCTGTCCCTGCAAAACCACCCAGGACAACTCAGGTTCTGAAAACACTCCCACACCACACCTCTTTCTCTTTCTCCTTGCCCCCAGCAATTTCTTCTATGGAACAATAGTTCCATAGTACAATATCAGTAAGTCCACTCTAACCCATATTTTGTTCCTCCATGCTGTGGTCCCTGGGATGGTGATATCTGTTCACCTCTATATCAAGAGGGGGCTTAGATTCCACATGTATTATGGATGCAATTCTCCTGCTTGCAGTAGTAATCACTCTAAGTTCCCTGGTGTGGAGGTTGACCATCTTCATCACCTTGTTAGCTGACCTGGGTAAGTCCAATGAACCAGAGGGTAGGAGTTGCAATTCTGCTGAGGCTCAGAGCCCAGCTGGCACATGGACAGTCCAGAAATTAAAATCTCCTCAGCATACACCAACCCTACCGCCAATCGCACATTCAATAAGAGTGACAGAAAATGCATGTGGATAAAGGTCACATCTGAGTCCAACACCATCACACTCAGAAACACAAACTCCAAAGCAGGGCCCACTGACATGGCACTGAACTCCAGAGCCGTCTGCCATGACCATAGAACTTGTAGATCTCTGTTGCCCTCAGGAAAACAAGTACATGGGGTTGTATCTACTTTGGCTGTCTCTGGGATCCAGCCATTCTGAAGGAGAGTTTGGTGTTTTCTAAAAAAAAAACTAGTTATATATTTGCCATGTGACCCAGCAATTCCACTGCTGGGTATATACCCAGGAGAATTGAAAACAAGGACACAAACCAATATATGCACACCAACGTTCATAGTAACAGTATTCACTATTGCCAAAAGTTGGAATCAACCCAAATGCCCATCAAGAGATGGATGGATAAATGAAATGTGGTATATACATACAATGGAAGACTATTTAGCTATAAGAAGGAATAGAGTACGAACAAATGGGATAACATGGATGAATCTTGGGGACCTTATGTTGATTTAAGCAAGCCAAGCATTGAAGAACAAATACTACATGAGCTCTGTGATATGAAATAATTAAACCAAGCTGTCTCAGAGAGCTAGAGACTGGATGATAGGCTTATAGGAAGTTGACTGGAGAGGACGGTTGTGAGCTGATGCCTACATGGGTGAAATCTATGATAAGCTGGAGGTAAGTATTTGTACAGGGAAGTGATAAAATGGGGGCATAGGGATACTTTTGCTGGGGTTTTGCGAGCTTGAAGGGTCTAGGGTTGGGAGGATGGATCAGATTGTCCAAGGACTTGGGGAGAAGGTTGGGGGGAACAGTTGAACAGGAGAGATTGTTAGGTATGTGTTTGAAATTATAACTTTGAGAAAATCTTTAGAAAATATAATAAAGAAAGATTATCTGTTTAAGGTGATTAAGGGGGTGCATCTGGCATAGGGGCAGGATTCTATAGACTGTGTGAGTACTCATTTTGTCAGAGTGTTATATTATTGAATGGAAAACCATACAATGAGTGTGAAGGTGTTTTCAGCCCCTGGGGAGGCTTGATGTTCTCAAACAGAGGAAAGTGTGTCTGGAGAGAGAACTGGTGGCTCCCAGTGGGTTAAGGCAGTCTAGTATGTCAAGCCCTCAGCATTGTTGCAAGTATCTGTGAATCTGGTCCTTCAGGGAGTGAAGATTGATTGTCACTATGGGACCTGTGGGGAGGGGGAGAGAGGTATAGAATAGATGGAATCAGTGTAACTGAGGGGTGATGGAAGTGTTCCACAAGATCATGCAATGATGGAAATAAGACATGATAAATTACACCAAAAATATATAAAAGTCTATAGGCTAAAATGTAAACTATAATGTAAAATATAAGGTAACTAAAAATTTAGAAAATTGTACAGTATAAAATATAAATCATAACATAAACCAAAATGGAACCATGTTTGAAAGCTATGTTTCTATATCTGCACATCAGCTGCAGCAAATTTAACATGAACATGTGAAAAGATCATTGCTGGGGAAGGGGGAAAAGGGTTGATGTTGGATAAATGGGAGTCCCCTATATTGTATATGTGAATTACTATGATCTAAAACTTTTGTGAAAACAAAATTAAAAATTAGAATAAAAGAATAAAGAAATGATGTAGACATTGAGGAAAAAAATGAAAGAAATTGCCTTACCACTGTACAAACACCTATAGCAGTGATGAAAGGCAAAACATCAAAAAGATATCTTTTTGATTGGGTATATCTGATGTTTCCTGTCAGGGCCCATTATATATGTGTAGGGGGGAGTACTTGCTTTGGGATTAAGTGGCATATAGTCAATCTCCCAGAAGTTAGTCTCATTGGTTTTATTTGTTGTATGGTGTGATAGAAGGACAAAGGAAATTTGTTCAAGGGAGGGGTAAATAGGACAGAATAGGGTAAAGAGGAGATAAAGGAAAGTCATGTTGAATGTAGGATATCAGGGATAGAGATTGGGGAATAGAGCTTGGCATTTTAAGATATATAGGATGAAAAACAGAATGTTTAGATAGATGGTATAAAGGAAGGGATATGGAATATGATAAGGATATTAATGTGTGTCTTGATCCATGATCTCAGGCACTATCTATTTCTTCCAACATCTGGTACAGAAGCTAAGCTGTCTGTATCAGATACAATCTGCTTCTGGAATCCTCATGTCAATTTTAGCTTATGGTCAGAAATTGGAGTAACCTTCAAGTATTTTGAGAACCTTTTATTTTTGATAGGTAGACTCAGAGAACAAATCTCTGTATTTTCACTGTCATAGTGTTGGTCAATAAGATGAGAAGGTCCTTTCAATCTAGGACCTAAAGCAGACTATGCTGATGTCTCTTCCATAATATTAAACTCTGGGTTGAAGGTCTTGTAGATAAAGTTGTACAAGAATCACAGGAAAAGCTGCTAATTTCTATGAATGATGGAACTGGGTATATGAAATTGGTTCCTTACAATAATTTCACATTTTAATAAGATGAAGTTCAGTAAAGTAGGCCAAGTAATAAGCCTCATGGGTCTTCTATTATGATTTCATAGGAGGTTAGTAGGTGTTTTCACAAAGGGCTAAATATTATGTAAACCATGTAAAGAATAAAGGAAGAAGTGTAGGCATAGGTTGAGAGAGGGATACAGATATTTAGTAAAAGTTATATTATACCATTTGTTCTTCCTGCCTTTCCTCACAATGGAGAATGTAAAAGACAGTGAAATTTTTATTGCTTTGTTAGACCTTGCATAGTTCCTTAATTAAAGTTCCAAGAACTGGGATCCTCTATCAATTGAGAAAATAGCAAAAATTTCCTGGGATCCTCTATCACTTGAGAAAATAGCAAAAATTCCCAGGTGGCAAAGCAAAACAAAGTCTAAAAGTATTACTTTTTTTTTTTAAGTTACTGTGATGGCAGTAGCTTTGATTAAACAAAAGTCTCTATCCATCCAAAAAAAATGAAAAAAGAATTGCAGTTTCAGACCATGAATTTTAAATCTTTACTACTAGGCTCAAACAAATTTTTATTAATCAAAATAGGAACCATTACAATCAACACACTTTTGCTAATGAGAAATAAGTTTGTTTATTCCTGTAATATAAAAATCCATGCTTCCAGATTTGACATACTCTTGGAAAGCATTTTCTGCATCCTCCTGGTTGTGGAAGTGTTTTCCTTGTAAAAAGTTGTCAAGATGCTTGAAGAAGTGGTAGTAAGTTGGTGAGACATCAGGTGAATATAGAAGATAAGGGAAAACTTCATAGTCCAATTCTTCAACTTTTGATGTGTTTTTTTTTTTTGTGACATGTGGTTGGCCATTGTTGTGGAGAATTGGACCCTTTCTGTTGACCAATGCTGGCTGCAGGCATTGCTGTCTTCAGCACATCTCACTGATTTGTTGAACATACTTCACAGATGTAATGGTTTCACTGGGATTTGGAAAGCTGGAGTGGATCAGACAGTCAGTAGATCACCAAACAGAGATCATAACCTTTTTTGTAGCAAGTTTGGCTTTGGGAAGTGCTTTGGAGCATCTTCTTGTTCCCACCACTAAGGTGGTCATCACTGGTTGTCACATAAAATTCAGTTTTCATCACACATCACAATCCAGTTGAGAAATAGTTCGTTGTTGCTGTATAGAATAAGAGGAGATGACACTTCAAAACAACAATTTTTAAAAAATTTTTGGTGCTCATAAGGTTCCCAGTTATTGAGCTTTTTCACCTTTCCAGTTTGCTTCAAATGCCAAATGACTGCAAAATGGTTGACGTTGAGTTCTTTGGCAACTTCTCATGTAGTTGTAAGAGGATCAGCTTTGATGATTGCTCTCTATTTGTCATTTTCAACTTACAGATAGCAAGCCACTATGCTCCTCATCATCAAGGCTCTAGTCTCCTTTGCAAAACTTCTTGAACCACCACTGCACTGTACGCTCATTAGCAGTGCCTGACCAAATATTTTGTTGATGTTGTGAATTGTCTCCACTGCTTTTTTTACCCATTTTGAACTCAGATAAGAAAATTGCTTGAATTTCTTTTTCTCTAACATCATTCCCATAGACTAAAATAAATATAAAATAAAGAGCAAGTAATAAGCCACTAGCAAAAAAGCATAAATGAGAAATGTACATTAAAATGATGTATAACATAACCACATTTACTTAAGAATATATTCTAATCTCAAACAGCAAGTTTCAACAAGGCAAAACCGCAATTACTTTTTCACCAAACTAATAGAAATTAAGTTCATATACATATATCATAAGAGAGGGTGGCTGTATAAAGTTCATTTGAAGATATCCAAATAGGCCCTTTCAGTTGATGTATTTGACCATATCCCACTTTTACAGTTTTACAAGTGTTATGCTAATTGACAAGTGGGTCATTACTTATAAAGTCTTATTTATTCTCATTCAATTCCTCCATTCCTTTTCCTGGTGAAGATGAAGTTCTGACTTGTTGATTGCAAATACTTTCAGAGAAACATTAGAATAAATCAATGTAACTGACAAGGAAATTTGATTGTTTTATGGAATGTAACATTTAAAAAATAACAAAAAATACTGACCAATAACATTATAGTATTTTCTATTAATATGCATATCAGTACCAGAACATGTCATGGACAATGAAAACACTGTCAAATCTCCAGGAATTTTATATAATTTATAAAATTATAGTCATTTAAATTTAACCAAAAGAAATTAAAAAATTGCTTTTAATTTGAAAACACTTCTCATGCGACTCATAACATCCAATGAAACTGACTATATATATATATATATATATATATATATATATATATAACTTTTGTTGTTATGGGAGAAAGGAAAATGCTTTGTGATTTTCCTATGGACCTCTGGAGAACGCGAAAAACAGTCTGTAATTTAAAAATATATATCATCTCAGGTATAAATTTGTTAAAGCAAAATTTGAAAATTTCTCAGATGGTTTGAACACCTGGTCAACTAGGATCATAGGTCACTGATAAAAACAATTGGTTACATCTTTAGCTAAAGTGACAATAAAAGATATGCAATGAAAATATAGGAGTTAACATGATTATATACAAAAGGAAACAAAAAATTTTTTTAAATGAAAATACTTGTTCTCATAAAGAAAAAAAATGATGAGGTCAATATAAGTAACAGAGGATATTATTCTGACAAGACATAGAATCTTTGTTTTCTAGGCAGATTCCTCTAATGATTATGGAAACCCTTTTCTGACTTTTGGCTAAGATAATACCAATAATTCAAGAAAATTTCATTTTAACAGAAAACCAAATTGTAGTTTTATGCAAATACAATGTTTGACATGAAATCTCTTTAAATATCTCATAAATAAACATATCAAATCTTAGTCAGCATTGACCAAGATGGATTTCCACAAGTCATCTACAATTTTATATATATTCAGGTTTTATCTTCTACTTCCCTGTTTTTAACAATGCAACAATCAGTCTATTTACTTTAGGACAAAATACTTTCTTTTTTTTAACCAAAATTCACCCTGCATACCTATTAAGCAGATCTCAGATAATTAATTTAGTTAAGATCTAAAAAAAATAGTATCCTTAAGGATTTCTTCTACATAAACTTAAATTTATAAACTCAAGAAGAGAATGAAATTATATTTTATTTACCTATATTATAGTATCTTGGTTTTTCCTCCTCCCTGTCTTTCCTGTTCTAAGATTACTTCTTTTATTGTTTATCTTATTAAAGAATTTCATTTAGCTACTCTGTTACTGTAGTTTGCTGTTGAATAATTCTCATTAGTTACCTCATTTCAGAATCTTGATATTCATTTATGGTTGAAGGTTCATTTCAGTGTTCATAGAATCTGGAGTTAATTTATTAAATTTCAGCATTCAAAATGTATTGTGACACATTTTCAAAGTTCCATTGTTTCTATAGAGGAATTCACAGGCGTGAGAATTTTTTTCTGTTATCTTTTTTGTCTTTATTTATTTATTTTTAATGTTACATTAAAAAATATGAGGTCCCCATATACCCCCACCCACCTCACCCCACTCCTCCCATAACCAAAACCTCCTACATCATTATGGGACATTCATTGCACTTGCTGAATACATCTCTGAGCACTGCTGCACTACATGGTCAATGGTCCACATTATAGTTTATACTTTCCGCCAGTCCACCCAGTGGGCCATGGGAGAACATACAATGTCCAGTAACTGTTCCTGCAGTACCACCCAGGACAACTCCAAGTCCTGAAAATGCCCCACATCACATTTCTTCTCCCCACACCCTACCCTCAGCAGCTATCCTGGCCACACTTTCTCCACATCAATGGTACATTTTCTTTGATTACTAATCATAATAGTTCATGAATAGAATATCAGTAAGTCCACTTTAATCCATACTCTATTCCTCCATCCTGTGGACCCTGGAATGGTTATATCCACTCCACATCTGTATCAAGAGGGGGCAATGAGTTCAATTTTTTTTCTTATTTTTCAGAATATTGTTTTGGATATGGTGTTTGTGTGAACTTCTTTTGCATTTTTCTGTTCAGATTTACTATCCTACTTGAATCTTTTGATACAATGTTTTATCCAGATTTTGGAATTTGTCAGACATTATTCCTTTGAATTCTTTATTAGCTCTTCTTCCTCCTCCTCTCCTTTCATTACTCTGATGATACAAATCTCTACTCTTGTTTTAATTCCACAGGCTCATAAGATTCTCAATTTTCTTTTGAGCATATAAACTTTCTGTTTTAAATATTTGCTGTTTTTCCTTTTTTCATGTTCACTGATACATTTTTCTTTGTCCTCTGTTCTATTGATTTTTATTAGATTAGTGTATTTTTCACTCCTAAAATTTCCACTTGGTTCTTCTAAATATATTCTAATTCTAAGCTGATATTTTCAATTTATTTGCTAAAACTATTCTTTAAAAATATATTTGTTTTATGCTTGTTCATAATGTTTCATTGTAACATTGTTATGATGGCTTCATCAAAATCTATTTCAGATAATATTATTTCTGTCATCTCAAAGCTGATATGTATTGATTGTATTTATGCTTCTGTTAGAGGCTTACAATAATTAACAAGCTGTAGCTTAGTAGATATCCCCCATAAGTCTACATGTCCAAGGGCAAGGCACTTCCCCACAAGTTAAACAATGAAACCACAGCAAAACAGGAGTAAAGGGAAATGAAATCCTTCCCTACCTGAATATCAGAGGGAGATACAATCCCTACAGATCAAAGAAACTTCTGCTCCTGCAGCATTTCAAGAAACCATAACTCCCTAACCCACTATCTTCTCATCACTATCAGGGAAAGTTTTCAATTCTAGTGCTTCCTATTGGTCCCTGTCCCCTCTCAGACCCTCAACCCCTCCCACCAATTATCATTTCCCCACCTAGGATACTTCTGTGTAAGTTCAAATCCCCCCCTTCCAGGAGTGGGCTGAAGTCTCTCTTGAGGCACCCACCACACTGTTGGGGGGGGCTGAAGTCTGTTCTTCAGTCCCCCTCCATTGGGAGAGCTTCTCAGTACATTCTTTATCTATAGCAAAATCAGTCTCCTTGTCCCAGCAAGTGCTGTATTTTCTCCAAACGTTTCAGTTTGAGACCTTCGCAGTTCTTGGCATAGTGAGTGATTTTAAAAAGAAATGTGGACATTTTCAATAATTTATTATGAGTCTCTAGATGTTATTTAAACCTAATTTAAATGGCTTATTTAAATGCTGTTCTAGTAAGGGAAGAGGCTACCATCTTATTACTGGCAGGTGATTGTAAAATTCCAGGGTGCACACTCACATTCAGTCCCTTTTAGCAGCTGTAAGGTGATATCCTCATTGCTGCTAGGCACAATTGGGAATTATTAATGAAATTTTATCTTGCTTTTGTATCCAAAAATATCTTAATATTACCTAAAAACATGAAGGACATTACTCACTTCAAATCTCTAGTCTATTATATTCTGCTTTTCTTTGTGTCTGTTGAAGAGTTACATTATAATACATATAATATGTATTATTATAGCTCTTTGAATGTACTATGTACTTTTACTTCACTGATTTGTTTTAAAAATTCTATTAAATATAACAGAACTACTACATACAGCACATTTTTTTTAAAGATTTATTTTTATTTATTTAATTCTCCTTCCCTCCCCCAGTTGTCTGTTTTCTGTGTCTTTTTGCTGCGTCTTGTTTCTTGGTCCACTTCTGTTGTGGTCAGGGGCACAGGAAGGGTGGGTGGTGCCATTCCTGGGCAGGCTGCTCCCTCCTTCGAGCTGGATGGCTCTCCTTACGGGCACACTCCTTGCGTGTGGGGCTCCCCTATGCGAGGGACATCCCTGCGTGGCAGGGCACTCCTTGCGCGCATCAGCACTGCGCATGGGCCAGCTCCACACAGGTCAAGGAGGCCCGGGTCTTGAACCTCGGACCTCCCATGTGGTAGACGGATGCCCTAACCACTGGGCCAAGTCCGTTTCCCATATACAGCACTTATTTAAAGTGTACATTTTGTTAGGCTCTAACCTTGTACATATGCATCCAAATACCTTGACATTCAAGGCAAATTAATATCTTTCATTAGTGTGATATGTTTGCTACAATTGATGAACAAATATTGAAGTATTGCCACTAACCATGATCTATACTTTACATATGGTTTATACTTTGCCCAGCACAATTTTATAGGTTTTGACAAAATATATAAAATCCTGTGTATTAGTCAGCTAAAGTGGTGCTGATGAAAAATACCAGATATCTCTAGTCTTTTATAAAGGGTATTTATTTGGGGTAGAAGGTTACAGGCCATAAAGTATAAGTTACTTCCTTCACCAAAGTCAATTGTCATATGTTGGAACAAGATGGCTGCTGACATGTGCAAGAGTTCAGGCTTCCTCTTTCTCTTCCTCTTAACACTACATGGTCCCACCTTCTTCCGATATCCACTTTAGGCTAGGATACTTTTCATCTCTTTCCCAGGGCTCATTTCTCTTCAAGTTCATTTGCTCTGCTTTCTCCATAAGACAGGCTGTATATTATCAGGCAAAGAGCTCATCTCTCTTTCTAGGGCCCCTGCCATGTTCAATGGAGATTTCTTTCTCTCCTCACATTTCTGCTTTTCCGAATCTTAACCTCCAAGGGCTCCAATATCAAACACCTACTTACATATCTGCCATGTAGTTTCCTGTGAGTCCCCACCAAGCAAGGGGGTGGGAATCAATGTCCTACCAATGTGGTCTAATCAAAGCCTTAATAATTGTTTAATTAAATAAAAGTGAAACCACTGAATCCAATATAATATGATACACCCAAAGAACAGAACAGTTTACAAACATAATCTAGTACCTATTTTTGGAATTCATACACACTACCAAAGTGCTACAGCCTGTATTCATCATTGCAATATAATGCTGTACATTTGCATTGTCCCAAAAATACCCCATGTTGCACTGTTTCTTCCCTCTCCCTCCCCTCAGAACCTCTGGTAACCACTGCCTTTATATCAATGTTGCATATTTTACTATTTCTAGAATAAGTCTATTTTAGTTCATAGCTACATTTCCTCCTTATGTTTGTTTAATCCTCTATCATGAGAATTTGGGGAGGGTGATGCCCACTCTGCTTCCTCCCACACCAAAAACTTCTTTCATCATTGTGGCACATTCATCCAATAGACAGATGGTTGGAACTGTCTTGTTTGCAGTTGTAGATATTTTTTGTAAAATTATTTCATGTTGAATATCTTTTAATGTGTTCTGTTTCCATCTATACATCTTCTTTAAAGAAATTTATAATCAAATATTTTGTCCACTTTTAATTAGGCAGATATTGTTGTATTATTGAGTCTGAAGAAACAATTGTATTCCAGCTACAAAACTTTTATCACATATAATATACAAAAATTTTCTCTTAGTCAATGACTTTTTTATCAGTTAAATGTATCTTTTGTATTGCAGATTATTTAAATATTTTTCAATATACAATTTATCAAAAATTTTAAGTAATAATTTTCATGTAATATATCAGAAATATTTATTGTACCCGAGTTTGGAAAACATTTTTTACAAAGGGCCAGAGAGTAAGTACTTTAAGTTTTGAGCAACATGGAGATTCTCAGGAGGTAACTCTTAGGCACCCTGCAGCTCTAGAATCTTCAGGACCTTATTTTGAGTGAAGTAAGCCAGGTATTAAAGGACAACTAGTACATGACCTCTATGATATGACATAAGGAAACCCAGCTTTCTCAGAGAGCTAGAGACTGGATGATAGGCTTACAGGAAATCGGTGGGAAGAGGAAGGTTGTGAGCTGATGCCTACATGGGTGAAATCCAAAATAACTTAGTATACAGAAAAGTTTATAGTCAAGGTTTGGCTCATGAGTCTTAATTTTCCAAACTCTGGTATAAACCATGTTTACTATACTGTATGTATATTTAAAGAAGTTTAAAAATTTTAGGTCTTAAATGTAAGTCTAAAATTCATTTTGAAAAATTTTATATAATATAAAGCATGGACCAAATTTCTTCCTATTCATGAGGCTTTAGCAGTTGTTTAAGCACCATTTGCTAAATGACTACTTTTGCTCCATTTTTGCCTTTGCTCCTTTGTTGGGAACCAATTGACCACATAAATGTAATTCTCTTTCTGGGCTCTCATTTGGCTTCCATTAATTTATTTGTCCATCACCAATGCTAGTGCCATATTTTCTTCAATACAATGCCCTTATAATAAAAGCTTTTTAAGTGAGATTCTTTAAATCATCTAACTTTAATGTATTTGTAGAAATGACTTTAGCTATATTAATCTTTTTGCATTTTTATATGAATTTTGGAATTAACTTGTCAATTCCCTTCCCCAAAAACCAACTTGTTCAGAATTTAATTAGAATTGGGATAAGTATCTAGTCATTTAAGGAATATTGAGATTTTAAATACATTGAGTCTTACAACTCATGACAAGTTCTATCCATCAATATATTTTTGTCTTGGGAAACGGACTTTGGCCCAGTGGTTAGGGCGTCCGTCTACCATATGGGAGGTCCGCGGTTCAAACCCCGGGCCTCCTTGACCCGTGTGGAGCTGGCCATGTGCAGTGCTGATGCGCGCAAGGAGTGCCGTGCCACGCAAGGGTGTCCCCCGCGTGGGGGAGCCCCACGCGCAAGGAGTGCGCCCGTGAGGAAAGCCGCCCAGCGTGAAAAGAAAGAGCAGCCTGCCCAGGAATGGCGCCGCCCACACTTCCGGAGCCGCTGACGACAACAGAAGCGGGTGCCGCTGATGACAACAGAAGCGGACAAAGAAACAAGACGCAGCAAACAGACACCAAGAACAGACAACCAGGGGAGGGGGGGAAATTAAATAAAATAAATAAATCTTTAAAAAAAAAAAAAAAAAAAAAAAAAAAAAAATATATTTTTGTCTTCTTTAGTTTGTCTTAACAATATTTTTGGTTTTCAGAAGAAAGGTCTACCTCATATTTTGTCAGTTTTAGTGCTGTTTCTTTCCATCAGATTTGGTCTAATATAAGTTATATTGTTTTTATTAATATCAAATTCTGATTTTTTGTTAGCATATATGCTTATTATTTGTACATTGATCATGTGGCCTATAAACTTGCTAAACTCACACTACTTGTAATAGTTTATTTCTATATTCCAGGGATTCTTAAATATTAATGTTGTCTGTGAAAAAAATATGAAGTTGTTTCTATATTGTTGAATCTAGTTTCATCTCTTATCCTTACTTTCTTTACTGTGCTAAATAGAATATGCAATAAAATGTTGAATACAAATTTTGAAATGCATAATTTTTGACTTGCCTTAAATTTACATGGAAAACATTCCAGTTTTAACCAAATATTAACTACATAATTTGCAGAAATCAAAATAAAACAAAAGACCTAAATATTAATGGAGATATAAATAGATAACAAAGAGACAGAGAATATAAACAAAATTATTTATTTCTTCAACTGTCAGCTAAACTGATAAGAAAAAAGAAAGAAAAAAGAGAAGCCTTTAATAAGTAAAATAAGAAATTAATTAGGGTGCTACCACTGACTTTAAAGAAATAAAAAGTATTATAAGTGGATAGTGTGAGGAATTTTATGAAAGCTAATTAGGAAACCTAGATGATATGGATAATTCCTAGAAAATACAAACTCCCAAAACCAAGTCAAGGGAAAAAGGAGATTGAATCTGTGACCAAAAACCTTCCCAAAAGATAATCCAAGGACAATTAATTTTACTGAATTCTATCAAATGTTTAAAGAAGTATTAATGTCAACCCTTCTCAAGCTCTTCCAAAAAATTGAAAGGGAATCTTTTCCTAACCCATTCTGTAAGGCTGATTCTATCATGATACCCAAACAAGATAATTATATGAGAAGAAAAGTAAATTAGAGAAATATATCCATATTAATCTAAAGCAAAATTCCACAACAAATACTAGGAAACTGAATTAAGTGACTTATTAAAATGATTATATACCATGATAATTTTGGATTTATTCCAGGAATTCAAGGGAGTTGTGTTTTTTTTAAGATATATTTTTTATTTATTTCCATTGTCTGCTCTCTGTGTCCATTTGCTGTGTGTTCTTCTGTGATTGCTTCTATCCTTATCAGCGGCACCAGGAATCTGTGTTTCTTTTTGTTGCATCATCTTGCTGCATCAACTCTGTGTGTGTGTGATGCCATTCCTGGGCAGGCTGCACTTTCTTTCACCCTGGGCGGCTCTCCTTATTGGGCACATTTCTTGCGCATGGGCTCCCCTATGTGCGGGACACCGTTGTGTGGCATGGCACTCCTTGCTCACATAAACATAACCCCATACCTCCTATGTGGTAGGCAGATGCCCTATCCATTGGGCCAAGTCTGCTTCCCTCAAGGGAGTTTTAATATATAAGAATCACTCAAAGTATAATCACACATCACATTCTTAAAATAAATGGAAAAGCATGGTTATCTCAATCGACACAGAAAAAACATTTGTCAAAATTCAATACTCTTTCATTATGAAAGCACTTCACAAACTAGGGACAGATGAAACTTCCTAAACCTGACAAAAGTCATTTATGAAATATGCACAGCTGCTCTTATATTTGATTGTGAAATATATACAGCTTACCACCTTTGATCAGGAATAAGACAAGGGTGACAATTATCAACACTTCTATTAACTGTTGCACTAGATGATTTACTGATGGCAATTAGGAAATAAAAACAAATAGAAGCAGATTTGATCCAATGGATAGGGCATCCACCTACCACATGAGAGGTCCAAGTTTCAAACCCAGGGCCTCCTGACCCATGTGATGAGCTGGCCCACTCACAATGTTGATGCACACAAGGAGTGCCATGCCACACAGGGGTGTCCCCTGCATAGGGGAGCCCCATGCACAAGGGGTGTGCCCCATAAGGAGAGCTGCCCAGAGCAAAAAAAGTGCAGCCTGCCCAGGAATGGCACCACACACAGAGAGCTTATGCGGCAAGATGGCACCACACACAGAGAGCTTATGCGGCAAGATGACAGATGCCACAATATAATGAAACACAGATTCCAGGTGCTGCTGACACAAGTGAACACAGAAGAATACACAGCAAATTGACACAGAGAGCAGAAAACGGGGGGGGCGGGGAGGGGAGAGAAATAAATAAATAAATCAAATAGAAGTTATCAAAAATGACAGGGAAGATGTAAAACTATCACTCTCCATAGATCCAATAGAAAAGAGGCATGTTTAAAAAGACCATGAAAAATAAACCAAATTGTTTTTACTAGTGCCTGTAAGCATTGGATTTATGGTCAATTTTAATTTTCATATTCATACTGCTGTTTGTGTCAGTATTTTTTTATCATTTCTAGGAAAACAATTATTTTTTCTTTGTTATGTTCAGAAAATTATCTTGTATTGTAAATGATCATAAATATATAAATTTGTGCTCAAAAGAGTATGAGATGTTATATGCTTATTGTGTACATTCTACATAGGTGGATTAGTTGTGGCCATTTTTCACAGTTTTCTTCATATTGCCTATTTTTTCAATTGGCAAAGGCTAGCAAATTATGGGAAGGTGCATATGTGGAGACAATGAAATGAGGAAGTTAATTTTTAAAAAATTGTAATCTAGTATATATGGCCTCTGGTTCTATTCCTATGCTCATTTTGAATGTGCTCTTGCTTTACACTTTCTCTGAAATCTATTTTTCTCATCAATGCAAGCTATATATCTTTATCTGCTTAACTTTTGGAATTATGCAGCTCAACTTGCACATGATAGTTTAAAAAACTATTCTTAAATTACCATATTCTATACAAATACAAAATAATATAAGCTATGTTTAACATTCACTAATACTTAAACATACATATTTAGTATATAAGTAAAATTTGGGAAAGGTTTTGTGCAGAGAATTGATGGAAGATAATGGAATAAGAATCATCCTCCACCAGAATGACTATTAATTAGCCAGGAATTCAAAGAATAAATTATTTTTATAACTGCAGAGTCTAGTAGAACACTACATAAGCCCCAAAAGAGTGGGAAAAGAACTAGTTAACTGCAGTAAATACCAATGTATTGTATTTACAGTGCATTGGCCACTGTCACTCATCCCTTTAACCTCTGGCATGCAGCAGTGAGGTACTCAATTCCATCTCCTGTTGAAGCTTGCTGATGCTAGAATGGGATATGCAGATTTAGTTCCAAGGATAGGGCTATGAAGTCATATCACTGATCACTGCTTTTAATTATCTAATTCAGATCACTGGCAGAATGCCTCTGAGGGCAGGTGCTTTTACAAATTAAACCTCAGGCAAAAGTAGCAGGAGAGATGTAAAGAAAGTACACTTCTTCAATACCACAGAATACACTTAAAGAGCTGCATGTATTGGAGAAGTGGGGAAACAAGAAAATGCATCTTCAAAAAATGATATGACAGGATCCTAAAACCCTTCTTGGTCTCTCCCTCATTCCTTTCCCAGGGCAGTTTGGAACAAGATAATGCTTCCTTTGTGAAACCTTAGCCTTGTTCTGGCTAGGAATGACTGATTTGAGTTCCTTTTTGAAAAAGACAAACAAATATTGGAGGTGAAGACTATAATAATTGAACTGAAAACTCCCAGGAGAAACTCAACACCAGATTGGAGCTGAAAGAAAAAAGAGTGATCTCAAAGACAAAAGTTAGGAACAAAAAAGTAAAAGAAGTATAAAAATCTCAAATAGCCTAAAAGGCCTGTGGGACACCATCAAGCATACCAATATGTGTATTATGGGAGTACCAAAGAGAAAAGAAACAGAAAGGAGCAGAAGGAATATTCAAAGAAATGACATAAAGTTCTGAAATTTGGTAAAATATGTGACCAATATTTATCTAATTTAGTGTTTGAAGCTCATCAAGGACTAAATTAGATAAGCTTGAAGAGAAATATACTTCTCTTAGAATTGTCAAATACAAAAGAACAAAAGTGAGTACTTAAAGCTGAAACATTAAAGCAATTGTCCCAAGCAAAAGATTCCCCAACATTAAGTACCAATTTATTATCAGAAACCATGGAAGCAAGGAGGCAGTAGGTGGAAATATTTAAAGCCTTTAAAAAAATTGTAAATCAAGAATTTCATATCCTGTAAGTCTTCCTTTTAAAAAAATTAGGAGAGATTAAGATAATCACAGAAAAAAACAAAACAAACAAACAAACAAAAAAACGCTGGGAAGATTTTTAACATTAAGTATGTCCTACAAGCAATACTAAAGGGAGTTCTTCAGACCAATAGAAAAGGATCAAAGTGGCATTAATAAGTAAAGAACTGTGTTAAAGTTAACCATTTGGGTAACTATAAATGCAAATAATATTGTATGTATGTTTGGTTTTATATAACTCCACTTCTTGATTCTTATAAAATATAATGATAAATCTAGGCTTTTGTACATAAAAGATACAAAGATATAATTTGAAACAAGTACCCAAAAAGGTGCTGGGATAGCAGAGTGTAAGTGGAGTGTATGAGTATGCCATTAAAATTAAGGTGTTATTAAATACAAGTAGATACAATTAAGTTGTTATATTTTAATTCCATAGAAAACACTTAGAAAATATATGAAAAATATGTCCAGAAAGAAGTGAAAATGTATTCAATATAGTATAATACAAAAATTAAATAACTAGAAAGTTAGACATTAAGGGGAAATTTGAAGTTCAAAAATTATGAATTACAAAGAATAAATAGCAAAATGGAAGAAGAATGTCCTGCATTATCATTACTTTGAATGCAAAAATAATTAAACCCTGCATCCAAAGGAGTCAGATTTCCAGATTGTATAAAAATCATATATCAAATATATACTGTTTATAACCCTCACCTAAAATTCAATGATATAAGAGGCTATAAATAAAATGATGAGGAAAAATATATACCTTGCAAGGAGAAATAAAATGACACCTGGGGTAGCCGTTTCATATCACATGAAATGGATTTTAAATAAAAAACTTGTTACAAAACTTTGGACTAACCCAAGATGGGTAACAAGGAGATGAGGGACAATGCCCATCCCAAAGAACAGACAGTGTCTGTAACTGAAGGAAGATAATTCCATCCATCTGCCCTAAGGGAGCTAAGTTCCTTCTCAATTAGAAACAGAGTGGGTATCACCATCCCCAAATCCTCACGATTGGGGATTGAACAATGGACTAAAGTAGACATTATTGTTCTACTACAGACATTAATTTTCTAGCAATGGAAGAATGTCATGCAGGACAATTCCAATGTCCCAAAAATGACACCATATTACACCTATTCTTCCCTCTCCTAGCCCTCAGATACTCCAGTGGCCACTGCATTTATATCAGTAATAGGAGTTCTTGTATTGCTAAAATAATATTAAATACAAAGGAATTTTTCTGGCTAAGAGACGTCAAAGGGAGTTAGGAGGTAATTCCAGAGGTTATGCTTATGCACATGTCAGCAGGATATGATTAACTGCTATAATAAACACTGTCTTAAAAAGCAGGGCTCCTGAGGACTCTAGAAACATCTAGACAATATAGACAGGGCTGACAATCTAAGGAATAATTAGCACTATACTTGTTAAATACATGTCACAAAGTCTTAAATCTTCAGTCTCTTCATATGCTGGTTGAGCTCTGAATCTCAGCAAAGTAGAAACACCTACTCTCCAGTTCATTGGACTTGCTCAGGAAAACTAATAAAAGAATGATGATGGAAAATACCTGTCTGAAAAAACAGAGAGTATCTACAACTGCAAGCCAGATAGCTCCATCCATCTGCCCCATGGGATTTAAGTGCTCTCATAGTCAGAGACAGGAAGGGCATCTACATCCCAAATTCCTCAAGATTGAAAAATGACCATACATAAGGGTGGGAAGGAAATATGGACTTAAGTAGACTTATTATTCTAGCAAGGGAAGAACTGATATCATTGTTCCAAAGGCAGTGGCCAACTGAGTTTCTGAGGGGAGAGAGAGGGAAGAATATGTGTGACATGGGTGCATTTTTTGGACATTGGAATTGCCCTGCATGACATTGCAATGATGGATACAGACTATTATACATTTTGTCAAAGCCCATAAAATTATGAAGGGCAAAGTGTTAATCATAATGTAATCTATAATACCTGGTAGAACAATAATTTACTATGTGTTAATCAATTGTAACAAATGTATCACACTAATGAAAGCTGTTGTAAATGGGAAAATTGTATGAGAACTACGGGGAAGGTTATATGGGAATCCTCTGTATTATTGATGTAATATGTAATCTAAATCATCTTCAAAAATCAACCAATCAATCAATATTTTTACAAAATGAACTGGAGAAACAAGAAAATGAATAGGAAATTAACCACAAAGCAAGTAGAAGTAACGAAATAACAAAGATTTGAGCAGAGATAAGTGAAATAGAATTTAAAAATAGATAAAATCAATATAAACTAAAGGTTGCTCTTTGAAAAGACTAAGTAATGATGACAAACTTTAGCTAGACTGATTAAGAATAAAATACAGAAAGCACAAATAACTCACATCAGAATTAAAAAGGGGGGCATCACCACCACCATTAACACAGAAATAAATAAGGACTCTTAGAAGATATTAAGAAAAAACTGCATGCCAACAGATTAGCTAACTGTAAAAAACAGTTAGTCTTGTTTTCACATAAAGGAAGAAAATATTAATTAATGTAACCTGGCAGCCTACTGTCTCAGTCTCCCACTCCCAGGTTAAATAGGAATAAAGGAAACCAGCTTAAGCCAGTCCTATAGGCAGTCCAAAAGATGCCCAAGAAAGAGCTAAGTCAACACCAATTCAGGACTAAATTCCATTCCTTATTTGGAAAAGGGAAGCAGGTAAAAACTAAAATGGTTGGAATGTAATGGGGGAAGTGGTTAATCACAAACTTTTGCACGGGAAAGTTAGATCTTCTCAGATACGTTGTAACCTCTGAAGTATCCAGTCTATGGAGAAACAGAAGAAGGTCTTGCCTGCTAGGCTTTCAGGTATAAATTGTGTCATTCTTCTTTGTTCCAGGTGCCAGTCATGTTTTCTGGTTGTGCACCCCTTCTTACAAGATTGAGAATAAATTTTTTTCTTCCCCACATTTGGGTGAGCCTTATTTTCTTCCAGAAGATTCCTTTCTTACAGCTTTGGGGCTCACCCAGGATTCTGACGCTTCAGGGGTGGAAGATAGGGAGGCATGCCCCACTGTTTAAGCGGTTTTGGACTCCATTGGCTGGGGCCTTGCCTCTGACAGCCAAGAGACCCAAGAACAGATGCTTAGATCTGCTGATTATGGATGAGAAAAAGTGAAGGGAAAATCTGCCTCTTGTTGACCAGATGACTCCATGCATGGATCAAAGTAAGAACAAAAGCTATTAAGTATTACCTTGGTGGTCAGGAATTCTGATAAGTCTGAGGTTAACTGTGCATGCATGAGACACCTGACATATGATGTGAAGTGAGTGCAGAGTCCCAGTTCACATTTTCCTTCTCCCGTGAGGGAAAAGGCCGGAGATAGACAAAGCAAAAGATTCAAGAAAAAGAGACCCAGACAAGATTCAGAATGGGAAATAGAGGCAGTCAGTTGACTGGGAAAAAGGGTAAAGGGACATTCCTCCATATAGTCCATTAGGGAAGATGGAGACATTCCTTCAGATAGTCCATTAGGGAGGATGTTAAGGCATTGGACTGACAATGATGAGATCAAGGGAAAAGACAAGAAGAAAATGATTGAATACTGATATTGTATCTGGACCAAGGAAAGTATTTTACCACCTGACATATTCTGGCCAAAATACTGGGCAAATGAGGATTGGCTTTGTGCTGACCTTGTACTGTATGTTAATGGAAAAACACCCTTCTCCAAAGAAGAGTCTGACTGTGCCATGTGATGGTTAAAGGGAAAGGGGGCCACTTTCTATCCAATGAAAGCTGAAAATCTAGACCTGAGACTAGGCTTATAGAAACTAAGGCTGCAAAAGCAAAAGCTGTAGAAACTAAACCCTGGGACCCCTGTCTAATCTCCCTACTCCTTAACTTACCCCTCCCCTCCCAGAAGAAGGGCCTTTAGACTTGGAGGGCCCAATAGAACCCACTGTAAACCCTGGGGAATGAGAGAATCAAGCAGGGCCAACAGCCCCATGGGTTACAACCCCCAAACATCTGAGAAAAGAATTGGAACAGTGTAAGAAAGATATACAAAATTTTCCATTCCCCAGAGCATCTGAGAAGAGAGTGAAAGAACAAAATTCCACTGAGTCTTTGTAACCATTGAGAGAAGTACCAATGGGGCCAGGGGAGATTGGCTATGTAAATGCCCCACTGACAAGTACTTAAGTAAGAAACTTCAAAAAGGAGTTGAAATCACTAATAAAAGATCCAGTAGCGCTGGCTGAACAAGTAGATCAATTCCTAGGTCCTAGTTTATACACATGACCTGAACTTATGTTCATACTGAATATCCTCTTTATCAGAGAAGAAAGAGGAATGGTGGGGAGGGCAGTGATGAGAGTGGGAAAGGCAGCATCCACCTGGACAGGGGTAATGGCAGCAGAACAGAAGTTCTCAAACACAAGACCCTAAGTGGGATAATAATGACCTCGGAGACAGAGAACAAATGAAAGATCTTAGAGACCTCATTATATAGGGGATCGAATTGGCCATACTCAAATCTCAAAACTGGAATAAGGTCTTTGAAGTAGCCCAGGAGAAAGATGAAACTCCTTCTGCTTACCTGCAATGATTGAGGAACCAAGTGAGGAAATATTCAAGAATGGACCCTGATGATTCTGTGGCTCAAGGAATGTTAAAAGTCAGCTATGCAAAAGTGTCTTGGCCTTAACTCTGGGATTCAGATTAGGAAAGTCCACTATCTGAAAGATATAAGTGATCTCTTCCATTTCAGTAAAATGTGTGATTTTTTTTTGTTTTCTATCTGCCCTACTTACTCCTTGTCTATCTTCAAATTTTTCTAAATTCAGGTGGGGCTGAGGGTTACCATTTACTGAACCCCTTTAAGTTCCTAGCACTGGCAATTTCACTCATGAAGGCTCAGTACAAGGCTATGGCTACTTTGGATATAAGTATTTAGGCAGAGTTAGGCATAACTCCATATATAAGAATTCCATCTCTTTTCATTACTTTTATGTTTATCTTGAAATACCTTGAAATATTTAATTATGTATAAATTGATTTGACTATTATTGTTTAGTTTCAAAAATTAGTCCATAGAAAGTGAACTATACAAAGAGTAAAATTAACATAGGTGTTTGTTAATTTACTATTTTATTACTGGTAATAACTGTGACTATATTTCCTTCTGTTATATTTTAAATTATTTTTAGCATGACCAATTTCTAGAATCTATTTGCGTGGATACATTAAAATTAAGCCTGCAATATAAAAAAAAAAAAAAGTGTCTTGGCCTGACATTCAGAAGAAGATTCAGAAAAAAGAAGGATGGATGGAAAAGCCATTGACAGAGAGTCCCAGAAAGTGTTTGTAAGGAGAGAGGAGAAAAAGCAGAAACAGAAAGCAAAGGTATGATAAGCACAGTTGACCAAATGGCTTGGAAAAGATTGGTGATGAGTCAGGGAGGGAACAGGCAGAGAAAAGACAATAATGCAAAATGGGCTTATTTAGATAAGGGGGCAAGGAGAATGCAAGTCTCGGCCAGGTGCTATCATTGTGGGAGGTCTGGTCATTTCAAAAGTGAATGACCAAGTTAGAAAAAGAGTCTGGTAATCCTCCTCATGAATTTTGAGGATTAGGGAGGTCTGAGGCTCCTCACTTCTTTTTTTTTAAATTTTATTCATTTTGTAAAAATATTACATTCAAAAAATATGAGGTCCCATTCAACCCCACCACCCCCACCCCACCACTCCCCCCCCCCCAGCAACACTCACTCCCATCATCATGACACATCCATTGCATTTGGTAAGTACATCTCTGGGCATCTCTGCACCTCATGGTCAATGGTCCACATCATAGCCCATACTCTCCCATGTTCCATCCAGTGGGCCCTGGGAGGATTTACAATGTCCAGTGATTGCCCCTGAAGCACCATCCAGGGCAACTCCAAGTCCCAAAAACGCCTCCACATCTCATATCTTCCTGCCATTCCGCAAACCCATCAGCCACCATGGCCACTTTTCCCACACCAAAGCCACCTTCTCTCTGTGGACCTTGGATGGGTTGTGTCCGTTGTACCTCCATGTCAAGAGGAGGCTCAGATTCCACATGGATACTGGATGCAATCCTCCTGCTTTCAGTTGTAGGCACTCTAGGCTCCATGGTGTGGTGGTTGTCCTTCTTCAACTCCATCTTAGTGGAGTGAGGTGAGTCCAATAAATCAGAGTGTAGGAACTGATGTCTGTTGAGGCTCAGGGCCTGGCTATCATATTGTTAGTCCAGAGATTCAAATCCCCTAAATATATCTTAAACCCCAACACTAATTACAATTCCAATAAAGTAGCATGAAAGTCTTGTGAAAAGAGATCCCATCTGAGTCCAGTTTCATCATGCAGAAACACCAGCTCCAAAGAAGGGCCATCTGACATGGCAGTGAACCCCATCTGCCATGACCATAGAACCCGTGGGTCTCTTTAGTCTTCAAAGGAACCAATACTTGGGGTTGTATCTACTTTATCTGTCTTTTAGACTCTGCTCAGTTGTGCATAAGGGCAATCCTTCTGACAACCTCCAGACTCTTTTTTAGAGACTCGTAGCCATAGAAAATCATTTGTCCTTTCCATTTCCCCCTTACCTTAGGTCAAACAGCATTTTAAAGTCATGTTGTTATATGTAGACAGGGATATTCTGCTGATCCGCATTGAACCTTTAATTTAATGTCATTTTCTAGTTGCATCATCAATTGGTACTTGGTAGTGATCCCTCGGTGCCAGGGAGGCTCATCCCCAGGTGTCATGTCCCACACTGGGGGGAAGGCATTGCATTTACATGCTGAGTTTGGCTTTGAGACTGGCCACATTTGAGTAACATGACCGCTGTCAGGAGGAAATTCCTAGGCACAGTGCTGCTCTAGGCCTTGTTCTTATTTCAGGCATATAGGCTCACAAGCATAGTCATTAGTTTCATGGTCTCACTGTTGGACCCTCATTCCTTCTTGGTCCTTACCGTTGCTCCTGGGGGACTGCCGCTGCTCCCCTAGGGACCACAACAGAGCACACCTGGCCCCGAACCCAGTACCCCCCCAACTGTAGTTTTTAATTGTTGCCACTATGGGTGTATCCAAACATTACCATGCACCCTGGACATATGCACTGTATAGCTCCCTGTCAGCCATATATCACCTGTCAATAGTATCCTATACCAGTATTCCTCCACTGCCATTGTTGAACCACTCTGTGATCCAAAACTTCCTGAAAAGAGAAGCCCAATATAATGTCACGATCCCATACTAGTAAAATGGAATATAGCGATGGGTTTAAAGGTTAGATATAGAATACGTGTTGATTTGGAAAAATTCTACATCCTATCCTTTTCTTTTCTTTTTTCCTAATTATTGAGCTTCTCTTCACAAGAGTCCTAGATCACAGTAATTCATATATACAATATACAGTACTCCCACACATCTACCATAAAACCTTTTCCCTTCCACAGCGATATTCTTATAACTTATTCATATCATATTTACTTAAATGGATTATAGACTCTGAGACAATAGCTTTCAAACAAGGTGACATCTGTGCTTACATTGTGGTCCATACTTTAGGATATACAGTTTTCTAAATTTTTAGTTATCCTATGTTTTACATTATAGTTTACATTATTAGCCTGTCATCCCCTATTTGTTTATGGTGTAATATTACATGTTTTATATCCATCCTTGTGTATTCTTGTGAAACTCCTCTCTTACCCCACATTTACCTTGGTTCCACACATTTAACATCCATTTTCCCCTCCCCTTGGGGCCCACAGTGACAGTCAACCTCCATTTCCTGAGGAGCCACGTCCAGTTCAGGGCCTAACTTGCTCAAGTGCCCTAATGCCCTGCGAGCCACCCTTTCTCTCGAGAGATACAGTTCCCTCTATTTGATGGCATTAGTCCTCCCCAGGGTGTGGGCCCACCCCCACTCTCACTACTTGGGTCTCTACCCAATGGTACAACCCACCCTGGCAAAATGAGCATTCAGATATTCCCCAGGAGCCCGTCCCGCATCAGACCATCCCCTCCGAGCATCCTAAACAGGTAACCCTCCTAATTATATCTTGATACGATTTTCTCAGCATTTTACTCTCAACCAACACCTGACACTCTCCTATGTTTGTATGTTGCCCCTCCTTCCCCCCACTTTTTGGGCAATATTACCCATCCGCCCATCCCCAGCCCCCCTCAAACCTGCAAAGCCCCTCCCAAAGGCAACCCCTTGCCCCCATTTTATCTCTTCTTTGTGTTCATACTTACCGCCAGTTCATCATAAATTCCACCCCTGTAGACGTTGACTCACATCCTTCCTCCACCCCCTGAATTCCTGTAAGCCTATCTTCCAGTCTCTAGCTCTCTGAGGCAGCTTGCTTTTTTCATATCATTGAGGTCATGTAGTATTTGTCCTTCAATACCTGGGTTGCTTCACTCAACATAAGGATCTCAAGATTCATCCATGTTATCACATGTGTTTGTAGTGTATTTGTTCTTACAGCCGAGTAGTGTTACATTGTATTATATACCACATTTTATTGATCCACTCATCTGTTGATGGGCATTTGGGTTGATTCCAAGTTTTGGCGATAGTGAACAATGCTGCTATGAACATTGGTGTACATATATCGTTTTGTGTCTTTTTTTTTCAGTTCTGCTGGGTATATACCCAGCAATGGTATTGCTGAGTCATATGGCAAATCTATGGTTAGTTCTTTGAGAAACCGCCAAACTGTCCTCCAGAATGGTTGGATCCTTCTGCATTCACAGCAGTGGATGAGTGTTCCCCTTTCTTCACATCCTCTCCAGCATTTGTATTCTGTTTTTTTCATAGCTGCCAATCTTATGGGAGTAGGATGATAGAGGCTCCTCACTTCTAAAGCCCACCGGGAGCCTTTAGTAAATATAAGGGTGGGCCCGTATCAGGAAGAAATTACATTTCTAGTGAAGAAATTACATTTCTAGTGGACATTGGCACAGCCTGATCCTCTGTGACTCATCTCCCCAGAGGAACCAAATTCTCTGGAAGTTCCTGTACAGTCTCAGGGGTAAAAGGTGAAGGATTTGAGGTCCCCATTCTTTTTCCCACTAATATTTGTTGGGCAGACAATCAAATTGTAAGCCCTTTGTTGTACATCCCAGAAGCCAGGAGTAATTTGTTGGGAAGAGACTTAATAGTATTCATGGTTTGGATTTGGAAGTAAGGGATGGGCAGATAGAAGTAGTCTTAGCCATGCTCACTGAAGAAGATGAAAAAGATATCAGAGAAGTGTGGGTAAGAGAAGGGAATAGAGGGGGTTTGCAGGTACCCCCTATTAAAATCAAATTGAAAAAGGAAGGGGAAATTATTTATCAATGACAATATCCCATTCCCCCTAACAGGAGGCAGAAACTTCAACCCATCATTGAAGGCCTCCTTTGATGGACTCTTGGAGCCCTGCATGTCCCCCTTCAATTCTATCTTGCCCATTCAGAAATAGGATGGTAATTGGAGGATAGTACAGGATCTAAGGGTCATTAATCAAATCATTCAGGTTCAACAGCCAATAGTCCCAAATCCATACACTCTCCTTAGTAAGATCCCCTGCCATCATAAATGGTTTAGTGTAATATATCTAAAGGATGCCTTTTGGGCCTGTCCACTTGATCTAGAGAGGAGAGACTTGTTTGCATTTAAGTGGGAGGATCCCTCTACAGGAAGAAAACAGCAATATAGGTGGACAGTTTTACCTCAAGGCTTTACAGAATCCCCCAACCTCTTTGGGCAGAAACTGGGAAAAGTATTGGAGAAAGTTGTAGTCCCATCTGAAACTTCCCTTTTACAATATGTAGATGATATGCTATTATCAGGTGAAGAAGGCAGATAGTGGTCCAAATTACAAAGAGCTTATTGAATTTCCTGGGAGATCAAGGACTAAGAGTGTCAAAAAGTAAGCAACAATTTGTAGAAAAGGAAATCAAATACCTAGGTTATCTCATTCATGAGGGCAGGAGGAAGATAATCCAGAAAGAATTCAGGCCATTACTGAATTACCTCTACCCCAGACAAAAAGAGAGTTAAGAAGATTTTTGGGATTGGTGGGATATTGTAGATTATGGACAGGTTCTTATGCATCCCAAACCAAAGGGTTATACCAAAAACTGTTGGAGGAGGAGCCTGACAATTTAGAGTGGAAGGAGGAGGAAGTAAAGGCCTTAGAGGGGTTCAAACAGGCATTGGTGCAAGCCCCTGTTCTAGCCCTCCCCTCCCATAAGAAACCTTTCCATCTGTTTGTTACAGTAAATAAGGGGACAGCCTTGGGTATCCTAACCCAGATCTGGGGAGGCCAAAGGAAGCCTGTGGCCCTCCTTTCCAGAACCCTGGACCCCATCTCCAGGGCATGGTGAGGGTGTGTTCAGCCCATGGCAGCAACTGCTCTCTTAGTAGAAGAAAGCAGGAAACTGACCTTTAGAGGGGCCGTAGTTGTTAGCACCCCTCATCAGGTCAGAACTATTTTGTCTCAAAAAGCAAGAAGGTGGTTAATGGATTCCAAAATTCTGAAATATGAGGCAATGGAAAATTCTAATGGAAAAAGATGATTTAATACTGATAATTGATCATAGTTTGAACCCAGCTTCTTTCCTTTGGAAAGGTCCCTACCAGGTAGAAACTCCTGAACATGATTGTTTAGACTCAATTGAATACCAAAACCGAGTCTGGCCTGACCTAGGGGACCTTCCCTTACATTGGGGGAAAAATTGTTTATAAATGGGTCTTCTAGGGTCCTGGAAGGAAAAAGGCACAATGGCTATACTGTTGTTCATGGGCTAACTTGTGAAGTGAAAGAAGCTGGCCGATTGCCCAATGATTGGTCAGCTCAAACTTGTGAGATGTATGCATTAAATCAAGCCCTTAAATTGTTAGAGGAAAAACAAATTACAGTCTACACAGATTATAAATATGTCTTTGGTGTGGTCCACATCTTTGAAAAAATTTGGGAACAAAGGGGATTGATCAGTAGCTGAGGGAAGGAATTAGTCCATGTGGAACAGGTAAAACAAATGTTACCCAGTCTGCTCTTACCAAGGGAAATATCCATGATACATATAAATGGGCACCAGAAATATCATACTTCTGAAGCAAAAGGTAACAGATTGGCTGATGAGAAGGCCAAAGAGGCTTCACTTTGTTCCCCTCTGGAAATGATGATCCTCCATCCCCAAAGAAACTGGAGTTCCTTTATTCTCCTAAAAGGAAGTAAAAAAACTAGAATAATTGGGGGCAACCTTAGATAGCCAATGGAAGTTGCTCCTCTCAGATGGCCAGCAGATATTGAATAAGCAAATAATGAGGGAAGTACTAGCAGTATTGCACCAATAGAGTCACTGGGGAATACAGGCCATGTGTGACCTGGTCCTCAAGTATTTTGGGTGTGTGGGCCTTTCTTTATACTATAGTCAAACAAAGGTAATAAAAAAGTTTTAAGAAAGCAAGTGCCAGGGGGGAGGGAGCCTGGCCTCAGACCATTCCAGAGCACTCAGGTTGATTATACTGAAATGCCCCCTGTAGGTTAACTAACGTATGTGCTGGTTATTGTGGATCACCCAAAAGGGTGGGTAGAAACATACTCTCTTGCTTCAGCTACAGCATCAGGGACTTCAAAATTATCCTTAAATCATTCCTTGCTATGGGTTAGTAGAAAATATAGATTCAGACAGTGGTAGTCACTTTACATCCAGAGTGTTGTAAAATATTATGCAGGGTCTAGGTGTCATATGGAACTTCCATACACCCTGGTGTCCATCATCCTCAGGAAAAGTGAAAAGAATGAACCAAACCTTAAAAAAAACTCTCTAAATTGGTCTTAGAAACCAAATTACCATGGGTTAAATGTTTACCTACAGCTCTGTTAAGAATCCTAACTGCCCCTAGGGTGGACCTGGGAATTTCTCCTTACCAAATGCTCTTTGGTCTGCCCTTCCCTGTGAAGTATGGAGAATTCCCCTTCTTTGAGTTGAAGGATCTTTTTCTTCAAAATTATGTACTAGCCTTGTCTTCTACCTTGTCATCCCTCAGCCATCGGGGTTTGCTGGCTCAGACTCCGCCTCTTGAATTTGCAGCCCACCAACACCGACCTGGCAGCTGGGTCCTAATCAAGTTGAGGAAAGAGTCCAAACTCCAACTGACCTGGGAATGACCTTATCAAGTCTTGCTGATAACTGAAACAGCAGGCCGGACGGCAGAAAAGGGTTGGACACATTATACTCAAGTAAAAGGATCAGTACCTGAACTGGACGATAAGTACCCAACAGCTTCATTTGAGTCTTGGAAAATAATTTCAACTGCAGGTCCCTTAAAGATCACTCTGGAAAAACAATTAATGGGGGAGGGGGAAGGGATTGAGCTGTATCATCCTAGTCAACAATAGCCGTAGTCCTACCACAATACCAAAGGAGAAATTCAGACCTTAAGTTAGAGGTGAAAATAATTTTACTAGCCATGATGTTTCAAACCTGAGAAGCAACTAGCCCCATCAAATTAGTTATAAATATGACTGAAGGTCTGGAGTCCCAGATGGTGCAGTTTGACGCCTGCCAAGTAATAGACTGTGGGAATTTAGAGCACCACCGATGTCTGAGTGGGGAAAATAAATACCTATGCCCAGAGCCAGTTGGGAATGGTTACAGTCGAGCCCCACCCCCCCTGCCCCTCCTGGGATGATGCATGGTGGAATACCCAGTATAAGGGATGGACCATGAATATGGGATGGGTCTTACCAAGTTTGAGGCCATTAAAGGGTAAGATAATCTTTTATAAATATAATACCCTGCCAGACTGCAAAAGTCATCAGTGCAATCCAGTAATAATAACTATTAAGAAAGCAGACAAATTAGAAACTAGGAGCAGCACCAGGGACCAAGTAGTCGATAGAGTCTATGGAATGGGAGCAGACATTACAGGTAAAGATCCTCTGGGGCAGTTCTGTATCCAAGTCCTTCCTTCCCCTGTAGATATGACATTGATAACACCTTCTCCAGCTAACCCTTCAGAAATACCACAGGAAAAACAACCAAAAGCCAGTTCCCCAATTCAAAATGATCCCAAAGCAGTCAGGATACTTAAGGCAGAAGATTTAAAACAAACCAAAGAAATAGAGACAGGATATGGGGAAACTAATGCCTGGGTAGAATGGATAAAATATACAGCCCAGAGTCTAAACAAAAGCAACTGTTATGCTTGTGCAACTGGCTGACCCATAGTTCATATTGTACCCTTTCCACTAGGTATGGAAAAGCATGAAAAGGAGTTTACGTACATGATACTCCTCTTCCAAAATGCTACTCCTGGTGAAAATTATAGTACGTTGTCCTATCTCTTCCCACTGGTTAAAAATGGAAACATCAAGGCCATACCTGCATACCATCTGGGCCTAGGGAATCACTCTGCTTGTCTCTCTAGACAGGGGAAAGTATTCCAGGACCTTGGAGCTATGGCCTCATGTACACAAGTGTGGAATGCGAGCAGTGATCATATTGACAATTTCTCCAGTTTGGTCAGACCTGGAGCAGATCTGTGGTGGTACTGTGGAAACGGTGTTCTCCTACCAATACTGCCTGGGAGGTGGGGCAAAAGCTGTACTCTGGTCCAATTGGCTATCTCATTTACCTTGGCATTTGAAAAGAAGTGAAAATAACATCCCAAAGAGGGAGAGAGAAGAGAAATTTACTTGATTCTTTTGATGAGCAAATCTATCTAGACAATATAGGAGTTCTCTGAGGAGTCCAGATGAATTTAAGGCTAGAAATCAGGTAGCAGTTGGGTTTGAGTCATTCTTGTTCTGGTGGGTAACGATTAATAAAAATTTACATTGGATTAATTATATTTATTATAATCAACAGAGATTTATTAATCATACCAGGAATGCAGTTAAAGGAATTGCAGAGCAATTAAATGCTACTAGCAGAATGACATGGGAAAATAGAATGGCCTTAGATATGATGCTAGCTGAGAAAGGGGGAGTCTGTGTTATGATTGGAGGTAGTTGCTGTATATTCATCCCCAATAACACTGTCTCTGATGGAACTACCACTAAAGCTTTATAAGGCCTAACAGCCTTATCTGAGGAATTAGCTGAAAATTCTGGCATTAGCAATTCAATCACAGGATGACTTGAAAATTAGTTTGGAAAATGGAAAGGGGTTGCACTGTCCATCTTCACTTCCTTCATTATCTCAGCTGGGATGCTTACCACAGTCAGATGCTGTATTACTCCATGTTCCCAAGGGCTAGTTCAAAGACTCACTGAAAGCACCCTAACCAAACAAATGCCCATACAGTATAGGCAAAACAATTTCTACCCCCTTAAAGAAGGAGATCCCTATGATGAATAGTGTGAGATAGTGCTTAGAAAATTTGAAGACTGGAAATGTGAAAACTAAAAAGAGTTTAAATGAAAGAGGGGCAATTGTAAGAAATGAAGATTAGTTTAGTCTTCACATAAAGAAAGAAAATATTAATTACTGTAACCTAGCAGCCTATTGCCTCAGTCTCCCACTCTCAGGTTAAACAGGAACAAAGGAAACCAGCTTAAGCCAGTCCTATAGGCAGTAAAAAAGATGCCCAGGAAAGAGCTAAGTCAATACCAATTCAGCACTAATTTCCATTACTTATTTGACAAAGGGAAACAGGTAAAAACTAATATGGTTGGAATGTAATGGGGGAAGCAGTTAATCACAAACTTTTCTGGGGAAAGTCATATCTTCTCAGATAGGTTGCAACCTCTGAAGTATCCAATCTATAGAGAAACAGAGGAAGGGCTTGCATGCTAGGCTTAGGGGTATAAATTGTGTCATTCTTCTTTGTTCGGGGTGCCAGCCACATTTTCTGTTTGTGCGCCCCTTCTTACAAGATTGAGAATAATTTTTTTCTTCTCCTCAATCAGGTAGGTGAGCCTTATTTCTTCCAGAAGATTTCTTTCTTACACTAACCTAGATGAAATAGAAAAATTCCTAGATGCACATGAACTACAGTGTATCAAGAATTACATCATAGTAAACCAGTAACTAATGAAGGGACAGAATCAGGAATTAAAATCTCCCAACAACAAAAATACATGGACTGCTGGGCTTCACAAAGGAATTTTATCAACCATTCCAAGAACTACTACCAATCCTTATATAAATGTTCCAGTAATTTGAAGATGAGTAAACACTCCCTAACTCATTCTATGAGGCCAACATAACCCTCATACCAAAGCCAGATAAACATACTACAAGAAAAGAAAAGTATAAATCAATAATTTTACTAACATACTGGCAAAAGTCCTCAATGTAATACTAGCAAATGGTATCCAACAGCGTACAAAAAGAATTATTTACCATAATCAAATGGACTTGCTGATGACAAGATAAAATATACTGAAATTTCTAAATTATATGCAACAAAACTCTAAGAGCTAATAAATGAGTTCAGGAAATTGGTGAGGTGAAAAAATAATGTCCCCAAATCAGTAATTTTTCTATACACGAGTAATGATCAATCTGTGGAGGAATTTTAGAAAATATTCAATTTACAAATTATCAGATATCTAGGAAAAAATCTAACTAAGGCTGTAAAGAACTTATACCATTTAAAAAATTGCTAAAGAAATAAAAGAAAATCTAAGTACAATCTGTGCTCATGAATTGGAAGTCTAAATATTGTTAAAATGCCAATTCTAACCAAGTGATTTACAGATTCATCACATTCCCAATCAAAATTCCAACAGCTTGCTTTGCAAAAGTAAAAAAAAAAACAACAACAAAAGCTATCACATTTTATGGAAGAGTAAATAACCTTGAATATCCAAAGTCATCTTGAAAAATATGAAAAGCCTTGGAAGACCCACACTTCCCAATCTTAAACTCAGTGCCATCAAGGTTCATCCCCAGGAATCATGTCCCATGTTGTATGGAATATGGTGAGGTTTTTGTAGA
Source organism: Dasypus novemcinctus (assembly GCF_030445035.2). NCBI lineage: Eukaryota > Metazoa > Chordata > Mammalia > Cingulata > Dasypodidae > Dasypus > Dasypus novemcinctus. The sequence continues at coordinate 1,177,249 of NW_026688144.1, forward strand.
GTTTGGCTTAGAGTGGCCACATTTGAGTAATAAAGAGGTTTTCAGGAGTTAACTTTTAGGCATTAATTATAGTTAGATTTAGTTTCATTAGTATATGGATAAGGTTAATAAGTGCAAACTGCAAAATCAAAATGGCATGGTACTGTCAGAAGGTCATATTTATAAAAGATTTTAATCAAATTGAGAGGCAAGATGTCAACTCTTAAATATGTGGCCAAATTTTTTTGACAAGGTTGTCAAGTCCAATAAATTGAGAAATAGTCTTTTCACCAAATGTTGCTCAGAAAACTGAGTCTGCATATTCAAAAGAATGAAGGTGGACTGTCATCACACACCACATACAAAAATAAACTCAAAATGGATTGAAGACCTAAATATAATGATCAGAACCTTAATACTCCAGAAGAAAACATAGGAGGCATCTACAGGACCTTGGGTTATGCAGAAGTATATTAAGTAAATTAAAGTAAAGACAACCTTTTAAAAAATGATAATAATTATTCACAAATAATCAGAATTTCCACTTCCAGAGGGCCAACTTTCATACATAAAATGACAATAAAACCTAGAACAAATAAATGCCTATCTAGCCATTCTAGACAAAAACTAATATATGCATGCAAGGGTGAATACAAGGAAGAAGAGGATGTCATAGGTTGAATTTCCAAATTTTGCATCACTTAGCCTGAGAAAAGTTTTAAAATTACACTCTGTGGAGCAACAAAAGTCCCACACACCAAATAATTTTGTAACTTGAATACCAAAAGGATATATCCTGAAGTTATTGCATTTTCTGGAAAGGGAAGGAGGAACCCTTAAAGGAAAATCCAGTTGTGGTATTCACAAAAATTTGAATAAATTGCTTTCAAAGTGCTAGTTGATTCTCAGTTAATCCAGGAGATAGTAAGAAACCCTGCTAAGGGTAAAAAATAATACAAATAATTGTTTTTCTGCCCTAAAGATAACTCAAAATCTATCAAACTAATCCAAAATATTTTAACATATTTTATTCTAAAGAGGATCAATGGAATAGCCATATAAATTGATAAAAATAATGCATTTGATAAATTTCATAACTTATAATAAAATCCCTCAGCAAAATAGGAATAGAATGACCCAAGGAAGTCCAAGTACGTGTAACAAGCAATAGAAGCATACAACTAGATCGTAAAAAGGAAATATAAAATGCACTTTATTTGAATACAACATGAATGCCAATATAGAATATGAAAATGAATTGAAATAAAGGCAAAAATTAAAATAAAATAACTTTTAGAATTAATGAGTTGAGGAAAAATGCAGGGCACAAAGTCAACACATCAAAATCAATCATATTTCTATATTAGTAATGTACACTGTGAAATTTGAAATCAAAATTAAAAATATATTTACACATACAATTATGGATATTTACATATTTACATGACTCTAAGGGTAGACCATACTTCAGTTTAAATCTAAAAACAAAAACAAAAAACATGTTGACATATATACTCAAATTGGAAACATTTGTGGAAGAAATCAAAGAATGTCTAAATCAATAGAAAATAATGCATTCGTGGATTGGACAATCTAACATGTTTATTATGCCAATATCCAATAAATTGATCTACATAGGTAAGCAGTTCTTTCTGAATATACCTTACTTCCTCATGCATAACACTTTGTATTTCACCTTTGGACCTTGTTGTGATTTTAGTCTAGTAATGATAGGTCTCCATGACAAGGGAGATGGTGGGGGTGCATAAGGAGAAATATTAGAAATACCTTGCAAGCTACTGACCTCAGGGCATTCATTTACATTTTCTTCTGGTGAGACAGGATTAAATTCTTCAGGCAGGGGTTTGAAGGCAGTTTCCTCAGGACAGACTGTAAGCTCAGTGGCGCATGCTAGAGTTAGGCTGGTACATAACTCAGGGCTGGGAGGACGTTCAGACTCCCTGGGGCAGGCCAGATGCTGGCAGGGAAGGTATCAGTTTGGCTGGTACCCACCTCAGGTCTAGAAGTTGTTTCAGACTCCCTGGGTCAGACTGAAGGCTGGATGATACAAGCTTGATAAGGTGTGGTCTGGACAGGGCAGGCCGTCATAGCCTTATCTGCAATAATTTCAGCAAAATTCAGGGCTCCAATTGCTACCAGATTTCATTTAGGTTCTTTGACTATGCTGGAGAAATGAATTTCAAGAGCACATCTGGTGAGTTAGGCCAATCATTTATTCATGTAGGGAGAGAAGAGAATTATGAAAAAATAGCAGAGCAGGGGTCCCAGGTAGAGAGAAAGGGGCTGAAAAGTGATAAAGAGGGCTGATTTATAGGATACAATTCCCCATTATAGGTTATAAATGCCCAGGTTTTACTTACGTGGTGATCCAAGCAGGAGAGAAGCAGCTGGAGCCCTGGTCCAGAGGCAAGAAGGCACAAGAGAGATAATGCAGGCCCAGCACCACTTTTTAAACTGCTAATTATTGTACCCCTTCATTAATGGCAGGGGAGGAGTTCCAGCTGTTCACCACTTTGATTGCTTATTTCCCCCATCAATCTCCTAGGAGGGCCCAATGACAAAGTCCTTGGTGGAATATCCAGAGCTACTCCTGGTTCCAGAGGAAGTCTTCATTTGAGTGGCAAAATCTTGGGAGAAGGTCTTCCAGAAGCCATCTTGGGGTTGCTGATGTCCATGTGGACTTTCTACCAGGTTCCAGATCCATCTATCAATTCCCTATCTTACTAGCCTGCTTCACAATGTCACCACCAATATTATCCTCATCCCATAGGTCTCCATCCCAACTATCTGGATTCTACTCTTTTCCAATCAATGCACAAACCCTGTGAGGTTGAGATTTTAGGTTCTTCTGTAACTCTGCTACTCATACAATGAGAGTCTGAGTTTGGTTCTCAGATATTTTGAGCCTGTGGCTACAGGAGACAAGATTTTCACTCAGAGCACACATAGAAACTTTCCCATCATTCATGCAGCATTTAATTTTCAAATTTGATACCTTTAACTCATCTCTTTATTTTGCAGCAGTATCCACAGTATCTAGCAGGAGCCAGCCAACATCACTATACCATTTCGCTTCACAAAACTCAGTTAAGGTGTTTTAAACACTCTCATCCAGATCCTTGTTTCTTATAAGCAAGGAAGTAGGGGAATCAAGTGATGATATTTTGGGTATCTTGATTGCCAACTCTCACCATGGGCTGTTAACAGCCTCTTCATTATTGGAAAGGGTGTTGTCAGTAACCTTGAATCCAATTAAAGTAGGCAGTCAATTGCAAAACTTCCAGAACCACCTCAGACACTCCATGTTTAAGACTCTGTTCCTCAAGAACCACTCATGGTACCAAACTCCATTAGTCAGGGTTCTCTAGGGAAACAAAATCAACAAGAGATATGTCAGTAGTATGAAATTTTATGAGTTTCTCATGTTACCATTGGGATGCACAAGTCCAGGTTCTGCAGGCAGGCTGCAATCAGGGGCTCCAATGAAAGTCCAATGAAGGTTCTTCATCAGTTCTGGGAGACATTGGCTGTCCAAAGATAAACTGGGAAATTCTCACTCAATACTGAAATCACTTCGCCTTTTATGGTATTCAAATGTTCAGGTGTCACTCCTTGCTGATGGCACTTTCCCTGCTTGATGTAATTGTAATCAGGTGATTACTTACTACAATAAGGTCAATGGGGTCTAAAGTCCAAATAAATCCTTGTATTACAGTTAGCCTAGTGCTTGCTTGACTAAACAACTGGGCAGAATTACCTGGATGAGTTGACACATTACCCTAACTATCACACCATGTATATTATTAAAAGGGAAGTCTATATGCTAAAATGGAAACCATAATGTAAAATATAAAGTAACTAAAAATTTAGAAAATTATACAGTCTAAAATATAAACCAAAATGGAAACTTGTTTGACAGCTGTGTTTTAATATCTGTACATCAGTTTCAGCAAATATAACATGAACATGTAAAAAGATCATTACTGGGGAAGGGGGAAAAGGGTTTGATGTTGGATATATGGGAGTCCCCTATATTGTATATGTGCCTTTACTGTGACCAAGAACTATTTTGAAGACAAAATTAAAAATTAGGGAAAAAAAGAAGAAAGGATGTAGACACTGAGGAAGAAATGAAATAATTTGCCTTGTCACTGTACATTCAGGGCAACACCTGTTAGATTGATCAAAAGCCAAATGTCAAAAAAAAAGTTGCATGATATTTTTCATTTTTTAATACCCCAATTTATTTTTATTTTATTTTCATACTTCTAGATTAGTCTGTATTCTATTTCTAATATTTAAACCTATCACTACTATTTCATTTTCCTCTTAATTGAATTTGGCCATATATTTGGCTTCACTTTTTAAGAAGTTTTGGACCACAGAGGGGTTCCACTATGGCAGGGAAGGGATGCTGGTGTGGGGTATTATTGATGGGGGATACATGGTTGGGACAGAGTTCTCCAGGGCATGTATATAGAGTACATAAAAATGATCAGATATATGTTGGGTGTTTTCATAGTAGTTAGAGTTACAAATGACAACTGAAGGAGTACTGAGTTCCTGGCCAAGGGAGCTCTGTCATATTCACCAATGGAAAAGCAACAATCCCCCAATGAAGAAGGATGTTCCAGTGATGAGCCCTTGATACCGATGACTATGCTTTTGAGCCTGTGTGCCTGAAATTTGAACTAGGCCTAGAGCTGCAGGGTGCCTAAGAGTTTTCTCCTGAGAGCTGAAATGTGTCCACTCTATAAGCCAAACTCAGCATGTAAATGCATTACCTTCTCCCCACCATGGGATATGACTCCCAGGGATGAGCCTACCTGGCACTGAGGGATTACTACCAATCACTAACTGGTGATTCAAATAAAAAAGACCTTGAATAAAAGGGGGAAATGGAAAAGACAAATGAGTTTATATAGCTAAGAGTCTTCTAAAAAGAGTCAGGGAGGCTTCAAAGGGGTCATGCTTAATCACACCTTAGCAGGATTCCAGAGACAGTCAAAGTAGATACAACCCCTGGTACTGGTGCTTCTGAGGGCTATGGAGACACACATGTTCTGTGGTCATGGCAGTTGGATCTTGAGTTCAGTGCCTTGTGAGATGGCCCCACTTTATAATTTGTGTTCCAGAGTGTGATGGAGTTGGACTCAGATGTGGCCTTTCTGTGCAGACCCCTTCTGTCACTTTTACAGAACCTGTGGTTGGTGCTGGGTTTGGTGTATACCCAGGAGATTTCAATCTCTGGACTGGCCATGTACCAGCTGGGATCTGAGCCTCAGCAGAGTTGCAACTCCTACTCTCTTATTTGTTGAACTTACACAGGTTAGCCACAGGTTAGCTTACAGGGAGGTGAAGATGATCAACCACCACAACAGGCAACCAAGAGTGCCTACAATTCCAAGCAAGAGAATTGCATTCATCAACCATGTGGGACCTAAGCCCCTTCTTGATATAGAGGTGGAGTGGACATCACCAACTCAGGGTCCACAGGATGGAGGAATAAAATATGGATTAGAGGGAAATTACTGGTATTCTACTATAGAACTATTGTATCTATTAATGGAAGCTACAGTAGCTTTGATTTGGAGAAAGTAGACATGGTAGTTTCTGAGGTCAGGGAGAGGGAAGAAGAGATGCAATGTGTCAGCATTTTGGGGACTTGGAGTTGTCCTAAATGATATTGCAGGGACAGATGCTGGATATTATATATCTTGCCATAATCCACTGAATGAACTGGGGAAGAGTGTAAACTACAATGTAAACTATAATCCATACAGTGCAGCAGTGCTCCAAAATATATTCACTAATTGCAATGAATGTGCCACAATGATGAAAGAAGTTGTTGATGTGGGAGGAGTGGGAGTGTGAGGTGTGTGGTATGTGCGAAACTCTTGCATTTTTACTGTAACCTTTTTATGATCTATTTATCTTAAAAAGAAAAGACAATTTAGCAAAAAAAATTAAAAAGGAAAAGCTAAAAAATTTAATATGAAACTGTACAGCGTAGTTTCTCCACATGTGATATATGAATATGGGTAAAATTGCCTATTTAAGATTATTTTTCTTTGAAGTTGAACAAATATGTTAATACTACAAGATGTTCATATCAGACTAAAAAAACACAAAATATATTATGCTAATGAAAGGAACCAGTCAGAAAATACTACATATTGTATGATTGCTTTCACATAAAATACAAATATAAATCAATCTATAAAGATAAAATTAGATTAGTAGTTATGTAAGGATGGGGAAGTACTGCTAAGGGATTTGGAGTTTTTCTTTTTGGAGTAATGAAATTGATCTAATATTTTTTGGTAATGAGTACACAATTTTTTTAAAAAATTTTGCAATAGCCAGAAATAGCATCTGTATATAGAAGAAAAAGTATAGAGAAATTGAGAGGTGATGACTTTTCTTGCTTGGTTACCTGTTTTTTCTTTATTATTATTATTATTACACATTGTAGATCCCCCCAGGGCTCACTGGGTGGAACGTGGGAGAGTGTGGGCTATGATGTGGACCATTGACTATGGGGTGCAGCGATGCCCAGAGATGTACTTACCAGGTGCAATGGATGTGTCATGATGATGGGAGAGAGTGTTGCTGTGGGGGGAGTGGAGGGTGGGGGCGGTGGGGTTGAATGGGACTTCATATTTTTTGAATGTAATACTTTTTAAAAAATGAATAAAAACTTTAAAAAAAATGAAAATGTTCTAATAATGATTAAGTGCACAACCATGTGATTATACCAAATACCATAGATTGCACACTTTGGATGATTTGTATGACTTATTAATATGTATCAATTTTGTGGGGCACAGTCCTTCTGGTCCCTTTGCTGGAACAAAATCCCCAGGACCCAGGCTTTCGGGTAGCTCTGTGTGACATAGACACCTTCCAAGATAGGAGAGAGGGTGCCTGATATCCAGGGTAGTAGTTCATGGAGGCCAGAGGGAACATAGATGGAGTCTGAGGCAGTAATTGAGCCCTTCCTTTCTGGGGGGCTGGACAGTGTCCTTAGAATGCAGACTGGGTTGGGGCAGGGAATGGGAAAGGTGTAGCCTCGATTTACAGGAGCTGGAACACTAAACAGATAATTAGGAATGGCCTTTTTTCTTGCTGTAACAGAAATAATTCACACTTACAACCTTGCTCGAAGAGTCACAAGGGTTGCACCCCATGAAGTGCCTCCTCTGTCATACTGGGCTCCAGCCTCAATCCTTGGAGCAAGGATGTAGCAGGTGGGAGTCCACCCTCCCTGCAGCCTGGGTTAATAGAGCCGGACCAGGCTTCCCTAAATACGTTTTTTCTTCCAAACAGGCCTTGGAGCAGGGTGAAGTGAGTGAGGCATCAAATAACTGAGTTACCAAGATAAGTAATGTCTTGATGCAATATTCTAAAAAATTGAACTTAATGCCAAAGAACCCATGATGACAAAATTATAAAAATGTTAAATACAGGCAGGTCAGCATCACTGATTTTTTTCTTTGGCTGTAATTCTTCTTTTCCTCACATTCTAAGTCAGATGTAGGGAGGGGGTCACGCAGCTTAGAGTCCAGGTTCTTTTATGGGGTATAAGTACTGGACGCCTTACTCAGGCTACCTAATCTACATAAGGGCACAGGCATTACACCACTATTTAGTTTTTCATTTTCTAGTGATTACCACATGGTTTATGATACACACTCAGTCCATCTTCAAGAACATTATACCAACCCATGAGTAGTGTAAGAACTTAAAAAACAGCCCATGTCCACTTCCTCCCTGTCATCCCCTGTGCTTTTTTTTTTTAAGATTTATTTTTTAAATTTATTTCTCTCCCCTTCCCCCCCCCCCAGTTGTCTGCTCTCTGTGTCCATTCTCTGTGTGTTCTTCTGTGACCGGTTCTATCCTTTTCAGCATCACCACGAATCTATGTTTCTTTTTATTGCATCATTTTGTTGTGTCAGCTCTCCGTGTGGGCGGCACCATTCCTGGGCAGGCTGCACTTTCTTTTGCGCTGGGCGGCTCTCCTTACGGGGCGCAGTCCTTGCACGTGGGGCTCCTCTATGCGGGGACGCCCCTGCGTGGCACGGCACTCCTTGCACACATCAGCACTGTGCATGGGCCAGCTCCACACGGGTCGAGGAGGCCCGAGGTTTGAACCGCGGACCTCCCATGCGGTAGACGGATGCCCTAACCACTGGGCCATCCACCCTGAGCTTTTACTGTCACACTTTTGACTTTCACTTATGCCATAACACACCAGACACCACCAAGTTTTTCTTTAGACAATCAGATTTCTTCCAGAGTGGTTAAAAATGACTAAGTCTATGTAATACTTTCATCATTTTCACCATTTCCATGCTCTTCATTTCTTTTGTGGAACCAATTTTTAGACTGGTGTAATTTCTTTGTCTGAAGAATTATTTTAGCATATCTTGCATGATTTGCAACCTTTCAGTTTTAAAAGGTTTTGTCTTTATGAAAATTCCTAATCTTCTTTCATTTTTGAAAAGTATTTTTGCTTGGTTAAAGTGGCTTTCCTTTAAGTGAATTTAAAGATCATCCTCCAATTTGCATAGTTTCTGACAAAAGTCTATTCTATTCCTTATTTTTTCCCTGTTTGTCATATTTTCAGCAGTTTAATTATATGTTTAGTAGCTTTGTGCTTGTGTGTGTGTATATTTGATATTTATCCTGCTTGATATGCTCCTAGTTTCCTTACTCTGTAGTCTGATGACTTTTATTTCTTTTAGAAAATTTCAAGTTATTTTCAACTATTCTGTTGTTTTCTTGCTCTTTTTCTGGGATCCCAATTAGATAATTGCTAGGTCATTTGGTATGGTCCTACAGCTCTTAGATGCCCTGTTCTGTTTCATTTGGCAGTTTTCTCTTTCCATTTCTGTTTGTATAGCTTCTTTTGGCCTGTATTGAACTGTCCTCAATGATTCTTTCATTGGTAGAGCTGAGTTTAATGATGGGCCCACACTTAGAAAGCATCTTTCATCTCTGTCATGTTGATGGGGAGAGGGGAATTGTATTTTTTCCTACCTTTCTACTTGATTATTGTTGTTTCCATCTCTGCTAAAATTTCAAACTGTTCATGCTTGTAATCCAACTTTTCCACTAGAGACTTTAAAACAATTTATAGTTATTTAAAATTCCTTATTGGAAATAAATATTTGTGAATAAAAAGAATAAAATTCCCTGTTGGATATTTCCAAAATTTGAGTTTATCTGAGTTCAGTTTTGTTGAGGTCATTCTCTACTGACACTATTTTTTTTCTCTTAATTATTATTGTAATATTTGGGCAAAAGTCAGCCATATTCTATATGACAGTAAAAGTGAGATGAATAGTATTTATGTTCCGTGAGGCTCATACCTCCTTTTCTAGGCCATTGGTATGGGAGGTTAAGTCAATCTAGTCAGTAGTTTAGCTGGGTTTAGATTTTGTTTTATTATTTGTTTTCAAAATTTCTAAAACTTACATAAACTGTACCCACCAAACAACTGCATGTTCCTCCCTCTCCCCATCACCTCCTGGTAACCGCACACCTACTTTCTGTCTGTGAATTTTCTATTCTAGGTATGTCATAACCTGGAATCATATATTTTATTTCCTTATGTGCCATGTTTATGTCACACAATAATGATTTCAATTAATATATCAGAACCTTATTCTTCTATATGTCTGAATGGCATTCCATCATGTGAATGCACAAGGTAGGAGGCAGAGAGTGGGCATGGGGCTATGGGGTTGCAGGGGGAACCACTTGGATCCTTCTGGGGGCAACCCAACTCTGCAGGTCTTGTCAAACTACCAAATGCACCCCCTCTCCTCTATCCTTTGAGCCCCATGCAGGAAACATGGAAGCCCAGTTGGAGGAGCACGGTAGCCCCTCCCAGGGGGGGATTGGTGCACCTGCACAGCCCACACTTTGTAGCCCACCCAGCTTGCTCTGGCTGTGGCACCACCTTAGTGCCTGGGCCTCCCACTTTGGGAGCAGAAGGAAGTGCCTGGAGCACTGCTCAGCCCTGATGGCAGATTTATTAGCAGGGAGTGGTGTTGCCTAGAGCCCCAGGTGAGTTCTTTTGGGGGCATCTGGGATGTGGGCAGGTGAGGGCCCAGGGTGAGCCACCACAGCTCAGTGAAGCAGGACCACCCAGGCAGGATGCAGCAGGAAGTTCAAAGGGACTTTCTGTGCAGAGCAACTCTCAGGCCCCAAAAGGAATTGGGATGCCTGGTAGGTGGGGTCAGATTATTTATGAAGAGGGAAAGGAATAAGGGGGAACATACCATATCAGATATTGGATAAACTGTTAAGAATAAGCACTGTATACAGGAAACAAAGTGGTTTTACCCCAGGACCATTGGGAAGGCTTCAAGGTGGGCAGCCTGGTCAGGGGTTTCCTCAGGGAAAGACACTGAAGAACTTAATTCTGTAGACTGGAGAGGTGGGCTCATTAGGAGACTGTTCAGCCTTCAGTCATCAGGAGTTAAAACAAATATGTTCAGCTCTGATGGAAGAATGAATAGCAACTGCCAGAAATTTTCTGAAGAGGAAAAGTAATAAGGGAGGACTTGCCCTACCAGGTGCTCAATGTGTTAAGAATCAACATTTCATACAGGAAACAAATGGTGATGATTTTCATGATTCCAATGTTCTCAATTTGATGAAATATATCCTACCAATATCCCTAGTTTACAGGGATACAGTAAGATGCCCAAAGACACACAGCTCCTAAGAAATTGACTTGCGAATCCACCCCAATCTAATCTGAGTTCAGGTGAGAATAAAAGATTGAGAAATACTGGGCAAGTATGTTCAAGATGTGCTAATAATTACATTTCACATTAGAGAGCACAGAGAAGGAGAAAGAAAGCCTAGGTTTGCATTGGACATTGGTTAAAAACATGTTGGTACAGCCTTTTGCTGGTATACCAAGCTCCATTTGATATGCCGTTTATAAAGACTTTGTTTTGAAGTGCTGAGTTTAGGAAGTGGGCTTTAGAGTTTGACATCATGGGTTCAAAATCTGAGCTGCCACTTACTGGCAGAGGTGTTTTGGAAAGTGTTTTAAAATTTACTGGACCTATTTCTTGATGGTAAACAGAGAATAGTTAGCCTAGCTCAAAATGTCAAGTAAGTGACTGTTCATAAACAGAAACATCTTACCTGGAACTTACTGAGTTCACAGCAACCAAAAAAAGTAACTGCTTTTCAAACAATGAAAATTAGATTCATAGAATTTATGTAATTGTTTTTAAATGTAATTTAATAGTGCACAGTACTTTATTTGACATTTGGGCAGGGAACATTGCTGGTTGAAATTCATTAGTGATGTATAGGTGATGAGAAATTCCTTCACTGAACATCTACTGTGTCCTAGCGAAAGACATTATGACCACATTCGCAGAAAGTTTCACTGTAAGTGGTTAATTTGCTGCAGCAAAAGAGATACTCAAATGCAGACTGAAATCCTCTCATTTCCATCCACTTTCCACCTTGTCCCAGTGCTTGAGCCTCGTACAGTTGGTCATGATAGCTCTGACCCAAACCTGCTAATACCCTTTCTTTGCCTTACCACTACCTAAAAATAGAAAACCATGACATTATCATTTTATAAAAATTAGAAAAGATTGATAAACAAAAGGAGAAAAGGAGAAAATGAATATTCCTTATGCATCCCTCCAGGAGCAACCAAGTTTAATATCTTGGCACATATCATTCTACTTCTGTGTTCTTCAGGTGGGCTCCTTTCTTGAAAGTTCTTTCCTAGGACACCACTGTTATTGTACAATGTGTAATGATCACCTTTCATGCCATGAAGTGGTCTTCCTCTGACTCCAGGTCCACTCTTCACACACCATGGTTTATGTAGCAATATGCCACAGGACCATGGAGTGCTCCTAGATTTTCACTTGAGCTAATGTTGAAAGTTTACCTTCCTACCTAATTCTTTTGCATACACAAAGCCATGAAGTCAGAAATCTTTGTTTGCAGGTAGCGCTGGCCCCAATTTAAAAGCCAGTGGCAAGCTTCCATCTCTCACTTTGAGAAGGTCTTCCCTGCTTGTGGAGGCCTAAAACTTGACTTTTAATTTGCTCCTTAAAATAGCAAGGTCCACAAGATAGGCTGGTATTCACCATTCATTTATTCCCTGGAAGTTGCCTCAAGCCAGGATTTTAGCAGTTTAGTAATTATCCAACAGTTACTTGACCAGGTCATGGAGAACCCTTAAGGTCCCCAGGACATCCTCACTCCTTCTCTCCATTGAGCAGTTGACCCTCTATGTCCAGGGTCAGGGACTTGTCTGTCCTTAAGGGGGTCAGGGCAAAGTTCAAAGGCTCCAAGGCTCCAACTTCATACTGCAGAGTCCTGCTCCAGAAGTCCCCACTCCATCTTTTCCATCATGGATCCCTATGCTAATCCCCAGGTTGAAGAACCAGCATCTTCCACTGGAGCCTCTGCTCAGGCCCGTCCCCCTGCCTCCTTGGGGTCTGGGTTTGCATAGGTGTGGTCTTCCTCCTGTGCGGGTCCTTGGGAGCCAGAGGGGATGGTGCTGTCCACAGTCAGCAAGGGGTGCTGGTGCCATGGAGCTACGGACCAAGGGATTTCCTATCGCAGGCCCTTCTGCAACTAGCATCTCCAAAACCAACCTTGCCTCTGCAGAGTATCTTGGAGTCAAGGGAGTGGGGGTTGTTCAAAGTAGTTCATACTCCTCCACCCACTTCCCAATGAAGGGGTGGGATCTCAGGGGCCCCTGGCTTCCTCACAGCCTACTGGGTTGTGTGCTATTCTGCCCCCACCTGCCCTCTAGCATTCACTCCCAGGAACCCGAGTTCCAATAGTGTGCTTTCAGGGCCCTGAGGACAGACCTCCCACCAGTAAGACACCAGCCTGGGAGGTCACTGCGAATGAGCAGGATAGGGGTGCAGATAGGCGGAGGGTGCAGGAGGGCAGTGGGGTGTGATCTGGTCTAGGTCACTTCACTGCGGAGTTCAGAAGCTCCAGTAGGAAATGTCCAGCCCCTTTCCGGAGGAAATGCAATTCCGTGGGGCTTTGCAAACTGCCAAGAGCGTCCCCAGGTCCCAAGCACAGCAAACAGTGCAGATTCAGGTCGAGGGGAGGGGTCAACCTCCAGGGGCAGGATTGGTGCCCCGGGCGCCGCACCACCTTTCCAGCTTGAATACCAGGCAAGATTGGGCTATGGTTTGCGGCGCTGCGCTGGCGCCCGACTGTGGAAATGGTGGTGGAGAGCAGAATAGCCTAGCCCCCGGGAGGGGATTGCTGGGGAAACTTGCAGAGGCAGGGACCGAAGGGAAGCCCATCAGCGCTGTGAAGTGGGACCTGCACAGCAGGATGCGGCTGGGCCTGCATAGGCCTTTCCACGCAGCGCGGTGTGCCTGCCCTGATAGATATCCAGGTGCTGGGCAAGTGGGTTCTCCTACAGGGCAGATGCCCAGGAGGTTTCCTCTACTCCATTTCCCCCTGAAATACCCATGCCTAGAATGGCCTCCACGAATGAATCCTTGTAGGTCTTAAATTCCTGTCTTTAGGGTCAGAGGGCTCACGTGCACAGTGGAAGTCTTGCCTCCAGCTTCCCCTCCCCATTCCCCACCTCTTTCTCCCCACCTCTCCCAAGAGTCCCGTGGGGAAGCGTTCTGAAGCAAATGTGAGTGGTGAAAGGAGCCCTTCTGTTACCGGATTTTATCTAGATTCTTGGCTATGCTGCAGAAATGAATTTTAAGAGCACCCCAGGTGAGTTAGATTAGTAATTCATTCAGGTAGGGAGGGAAGAGAAATGGGAGAAAATAACAGAGCAGGAGTCCCAGTAGAGAGGAAGGGGGTGAAAAGGGATAAAGAGGGCTGATTTACAAGCTGCATTTCCCCATTGTAGATTATAAATCCCCAGGGTTACTTGTGTGGCCACATGGCAGAGAAAAAATGGTGAGAGTGGCACACAGAAGACAGGAATGGGTCCAGAGACAAGAGAGCAGGGCGAGAGGGCACTCAGCCCTCATGGTTTGCTTTATAAACTACGAATTATTCCACCCCTTTGCTAATGGCAGGGGAGGGGTTCCAGCTGTTTACCTTTTGGATTGATTACCCCACCCATCAATCCCTTAGTGAGGACCCCATGATAAAGTCCCTAGGGAACATCCGGGGCTTTTCTTTGCATCCAAAAGAAGTCTTTGTTCTGGATACCAGAATCCTGGGGGTGGGGGGTCTTCTAGCAGCCATCTTGGGGGATTCTAATGTCCACGTGGACTCTCTGCCAGGTTCCAGATACACCTATTAACTCCCTATCTTACTAGCCTGCTTCATTTCCCCAATGGAAGTCCCTGAATGCTGTTCTTTTAAGGGGGGGTCCAGGGTCTTCTGCCCCTTTTCTGAAACCCAGAGCCTCCTGCAGTGGGTGAGGTGTGCAGAACTGCAGCATCACCCCTGGGTCATTGGGGGAAGGTGCAAGTCATGGTCGGGGACCCCACATCCAGAGACTAAAGGGAGTCTTCCTGTGATGTAATATGCAGAGGGAAGGAGGAACAGCAGCTGGGGCTTGCAAGAACCAGCCTGGCAATTACAAGGGCAACTGCCAAAGATCAGCCAGGATGGAGAGAATGAGAATGACAGAACAAACCACTGGGTTGACCTGACAGACAGGCCCAGCCATCTGCCCTTTATGGACTTGTAGGTTCTTGCTGCCCTTTGGAATGCACTGTGGCCACATATGTGAAAAATGTTGTTGTCCATCTCCCCCTCCACTTTAACTTCACTATTTGTACATCAGTTTTTCTTATGGAAATTTCCATTGTACATAGAAGTAGAGAAAATACCAATGGAAACTGTCATCTTGCTTCAATGACTGTCAACTATTAGCTGGTGTTGTTGTGTCAGGTTTTGCTCAACCCTGGTACAATGAGAGAGGGGGGAGGAGGGCTAAGGGCTGAGACCCTGCCTCTCTGACCTCCAGGGACTCATACCTGGAACTTTCCAGGCAGAGACGGGTATGGAGGTGTCAGCAGAGAGGGACTGAGAGGTCATGGTGGGTGAGATAAGAGGACGTCAGAAGGTGTGGTGTTCTGGAAGCCAAGCAGATGAGATCAGTCCAGGAGGGATGTCAGATGGAGATGGCTGGTGAGCTGGGCCATGATTCTATGGTGTGGCTGGTGAGGTGGGCCATGATTCTATGATGCTGTGCCTTCCTTGCTTGGGAGTGGGTAGCATAAGTGAACGTGACCAGCTCAGGGTTGTGACAAGGGAGCAGGGTACAGGATTCCATGTGATGGGGGATGGACTCCCTGAGGCCTGGGGTCTGTGTGAAGTGGGGTAAGGAGAGAGTTGGTTTCAGATCTCAGGGCCCAAGGCCCAGGCCCTCCAGTACTTGCGGATGCATGGGAACCCACCAAGAGTGGGTGACAGGGAGCAGGTCTGGTGTGGGGGTGGGGGTTTCAGTCACTGGCCTTGAGGCCTGTTTCCTGGCCCTGCAAGTGGGTGAAAGGGAGCAGGACTGGTGTGGGGGTGGGTGCACCAGTCACTGCCCACTGGTTCCAGGTAATGAGGAGGGTGTGGGACAAGGATAGGGAACCTGCATGAATGAACCATCTGAGATTCATTTACATGGCAGAGAGACCCGAGGATGAGGCCCCAACCAGGATCCCCAGGGACCCAGGAGGGCAACAGGGAGGTGACAGGGGGAAGTAGCTGAGATGGCCAGGGGAGGTAGAATGCTCTGGTTCAGAGTGATGCTGCAACCCACAACTGCAGCACTACTGCAGCCAGATCAGGGCCTGAGAGGAAAAGGGAAGAGGGTGGCATGTGAGCAGGTACTTCTTCCAGCAAGTGACAGGTGAGAGAAGGGGCTGATGGAGGCCATCACCTCAGGGCGCTGGTCCTGGAAAGTGACAGGGAGTTCAGCTGCAGAACACAGCTCAGCCCAATGTGGAGAATGCCAGGAGCCACTGAGTAGGCAGAATAGGCTACCCACTTAGTGTCCCCCACTCCAGGTATCCACACAATGGGTCACCCCACTCCAGGTACCCCTACTTCAGGTCCCCCTCACTCTGGGTCTCTCCATTCCAGGTCCCCCCCACTCTGTGTCTCACTCCTTCTGTATTCTTCTCACTCCAGGTTCCTCCAATCTGGGTCCTGTCCACTCAGGTCCTGCCCTTTCTGGCCCAACCTTTGGGGACTCTTGGGGGAGCAGAGGCTGAATTATTGAGAGCTGTTCCTTTGGCCACACAGCCCACTAGACTGTCCCTCTTCCACAGGACAGAACTGAGTGCCAAGCTCATGTATAGGGGGAGGGCAGGGTCTAAGGACCCCATGAGGGGGCCAGGCTCAGGAGTGCACCCTGTTGGAATCAGGAGCCCTGTTGTGGCCCTGAACCTGTGGCCCTCCCCTGGGGTCTGCAGGTGGGCCAGCACCTCTGTCTATGCACCTCTGAGTCTATGGGAGGCAGCTGGTCCCACCTTCTCCCCAGACTGAGGACAGAGAGGTGAGGGGAGAGAGGGTAGCTCGAGAGTTGCCTCCTTGGGGGCCTTGAGGAGGGAGCAGATTTGGAAGCTCCTGTTCTCATGACCTTTCTCCTTGTTGTCTTTTTCCAGGCACCCATTGCCCTCCTCTCTGTGTCCAGAGGATCTAAAGAGCTGGAATATCCAAGAGCATTTTACCAGAAGATGCAGGATTTTGCCTTGGGTGTGGGCACAGGCCCAACAAGGCCAAAAGGATGAGAGTGAAAGTTGGGGCTGCTTCCCCCAGGCTATACCCTCCCTGGGATGCTTCTCCCCAGGATGCCTCCCTAGAAAGCTTCCACCTAGACTACAGCCCCACAAGCTTCTCCCCCTCAAAGTGTTCCCTCATGAGATGAACCCCCCAGGACACTCCTCCCCCAGAGTGCTTCTCCATTATGCTGTCCTTTCCTGTTGAGCTCCATACTGACAGTCTGAACCCCAGGAAGTTCCCTCAAACTGCATCTCCTCCAGAATGCTCTTCTTAGCATGCTTCCCACAGACTGTTCTTCCCAGGGGTCTCTTTCCAGGTGTCTCCACTCCAGAGACTTCCTCTAGTCTCCTGAGAGTTCTCCAACTACTGTGCGCTGGTGGTCCCAGGACAGGGACTCTTGTCTGATAGACATTCCAGCCCTGATAGGAGTCTGCATAAGCAGAGACTTTGTTTTGCCACATGGAGCCAAAACATCACCAGTCATCTGGCTTCAGCCCATGCACCTTAAGCATCTCCTGTGTTTAGGCCCTGAGCACTTACAACTTGGGGGGAAGGAGACCAAACAAGGGATCACCAGGGAGAGAAGTCCATGAGGAGATGTGAGCACTGCAGTTGGGGGTCCTGCCCATCAGGGACCACCATGCAGGGGAAAGGAGAGAGCCAGAGGGGCAGGCAGCCTGCACTAGAGTAGGAGGCCTCATATCATCCTTGCTATTCTCTGATGTTTGGTTCTTCCACCATAGATACAAAAATCACCAGGTTAGGTCCAGAGGGCCTGGGGGCTTGGCCACACCTGGGGAAAACCATACATGGAGGTGTGCCCCACCGGGGATGGTTTGTACCCTCCACAGGGGAGTCCCTCTGCTAGCCCCATGACATTGGGGCTTTTCAAATGACCTCTGGGTGCCATCTGGGGGGTGGCACATGGGCAGCAGGGGCTGTTCCCAAAGACTCTCTGTTGGGAGCGATAAAAAGAATGTATGTTGAACTCAGCAAGAATCAGTAGCACGGCTGCCAGAGAAGAGCCAACCCTCTCAATTAAGCAAACTATAATTAGCCCCTCACAATATGTCAGGTCCCACAACATGGCAGAATCCAAATCTGCCTTGTCACTTCCTCATTCTTCTTCCCCTTCAGGTCTTTGTTCTCTGTCTTCCCGCCACTGCCCAGGCTGACAAGGCAGTGCGCAGGCACAAGGCAGGTAAACTGAAACCCACTCTACATATCAGTAGTGACCACAACCAATCCCTAACTTTCACCTCCACCCATTACCCCTCCTTTTCCTAAGAGTATATATCCTTTGTTCCCCTCAATAAAATTTGCAGCTTGATCCTCACCCTGTCTCGCTGTCATTCCTCGTGTCTCCTGTCTCATCATTCTCCTCCACGCAAGCCACGAGCCCCAGTTCGCAGCCCCGCTGGCCGGGGCATTCACAGCTGGCGCCCAACGTGGGGCTTTTGGCTTGCGTGTGAGAGGGAACCACCGCACCCACCAAGATAGAGAGCTCTCTTCACTACTGGCCGATGCAGAGGCGAAATTAGCGGCGCAGAAGTCCAGGCATCCGGGAAGGATCCTGTCCAGCAGGGAGTCCTGGGAAGACCTACTCGAGGTAAAGTTTCTTCTAGTCTCTTCATTTTTCTTACTTTTTCTAAAATTAAAGTTTTTTTCTTCCATGGGACAGGAACAATCACAACAGGATCTATTTCTTAATCAAGTAAAGGAAGCACTTCAGGCGCGAGGAATTGTGGTAAAAAAGAAGGGTCTTAGTGAATTTTTTAGATTTATCATAAAAACTTGCCCATGGTTCCCTGAGGAGGGAACCATAGATGAAAGATGTTGGAAAAGAGTCAGTGACTGTTTGAACGACTATTATAAGACTTTTAGCCCCTCCCGAATCCCTGTCACTGCATTTAATTATTGTCAACTGATATATGAGATGATTCGGGCTTCCCTGATGTTACTGAAATCATCACAGAAGGGGAGACTGCTTTAAAATTAAGTTCTCAACCCCCTTCGAGTTGCAGTAAAAAGTCTGAGCATCACTCGCAACCCCATCACTTACATTCAAACTCACCCCTCAGTTTAATTTCCTTTGATAACAAACCCTCCACTCCTTCTACCCCCTCCCCCAAGGATGAGGTCTGTGAAAACAACCCAGAAACTCCCAATGAAGATGTAAGTTGTAATCTTAAACTGCTCTCACTTCCGCCCTGCCTCCTCCCTCACTAATATTAAGCAGGGGCCAAAATAACCCTTTTCAAAGTTTGTAGGCAAATTGTGCACGGCTGCAGAAAAACTGGCGATATCAACACAGAAACAGACTTTGTAAAGCAAATTGCCTTTGTAAATGCAAATGCAGCTTATCAGGCAGCAGTTAGACCTTACAGAAAGTAGGAGAACTTGTCTGGTTACTTCAGGCTTTGTTCTAAAATTAGCCCTGCCTCGGGCGCTGGCTGGCGGGAGCGCAGCGGGCGGCAGGCGGCACTCGGCCCAAGCCTTCCTGGCCATGGCACCCTCCCTGCGCTCCGCGGGCACGGGCTTAAGTGCCTGCTGATTGAAGCCCGCCAAAATCTGCGCCACCACGAAGAGCAAGGCACTGCCCCTGCTTCCCATTAGGGAAGTGGGAAACAAAGGCAGCCACAAGCCCCAAAATCCAAACAAACTTTACGAGGCAATCAACTTTATCCAGGCAAACACTAGCCCACTTTCGCAACTTTTCAAACTCCCTGCTGTCTACATGACAATGTAGCTGTGGGCTAGTGGGGGTTAATAGAGTTAAGCCACTGAAAAAAGAGAAAAACATGGCAACATTGGTGTTCTGTTTTATTTCCATGCTTATTCTAATTGGGCTTATTTAACCAAGATAATAAAATTAGTACAAAATTTTTATCAAGGTTTAAAAAGGAATTTTCAGTTTTAGATCAGTAGTTTACTCCTGAACTTCAAGTCTCAGTATAGTCTTACAGAATAATAATCCAAAAATTTGTGTTAATGGTCTAAACTGCTAAATTAGAGTTTAACTACATTTATGCTGCTCAAGTTATTTTAACTGATTGCTGATAACTAATAAAAATGTTTCCAAGCACAAGCTTTCATATTACAGGCAACATGAAGTCCAGAAGAAATCTTCAAGGGTATAATCTATGATATGCTATATAACAGAAGATTTAAAAGCAGCTATACCAAGAAAGTAAGAATTATGAGTCAATCGTAAATAAATTATATATTTCTGTTAATGTGTTGTAATTGTTCTGTGTTTGTCTGTCTGTTCGTTCAATGTCAATGTATATTGTAACACCTCCGGATGGTAAATATAAATTACTAGAAATTTTTAAAAGAGCTCTATTCAAATGGCCAAAAATCAAATAAGCGCTTATATTAATACTTAAGTTTATTATATTAATACATAAGTTTAAATGTTAATAAGATATCTACAATAATAAAAATTGTAAATCTTAATTAACAAAATTAACTGTACGTCTTCATAAAAAGTTGTTCTTGCCTAGATTAAAATGAATAACTTATCTTTCTTCACAGGATAATATGAAAGATGCAAAACTTAAGTGAACATTTGGTTAAAAGTTTGTGAAAATGCTAACTGAAATTTAATAAGTCTTTGCAAAAAGGTGTTTTGTCCTAAAGTAGAATGGCTAATTTTTCATAAACTCTTGAAACTAATTTGCATGTGGCAAGTTGTAAAAGGTATTGTGATAATTTTAAGTAAGGGAATGTGCTCTGTAAAGATAAAAGTTGTCTTCAATAGTCTATATGGTTATAAATAAAAGGTTTAATAAAGCATTGTTTACATTAAGGTATTAAATGGCTAATTCCAAAAGGTCATTCTTATATATACAACTGAATTGATGATGATTATAATAAAAGGTAATTTTATAACAGGAAAGATTGACAGCAACCAGCCTCCCCTGCCAACTTGCTTCTAAAAACCATTTCTAATATTGCATGCTACTAAGTATTTAAAGAAAGGTTCATTATTTTAACAAGCTTGTTTAGTGTTCTCAGTATTATAAGAAGTTTGCTTAATAACTTTGATGTAGGCTATATGGAATGTGTTTTTATTATTAAAGAAACAGAAAATAATTTTGTCCTGAAATAAAATAATTGACTATTGGAAAGAGTAGAGTATAAGATGGAACCTGAGTGAATGCTGAAACTGCAGAAAGTTGGTGGAAAAGGAATTTTTACAGTTAAAGTTAAATAAAATTTAATGAGTCTTCGAGTAGTATGCTGATGCAAAGTTAATTTTTTTGTTCTTTCTCAAAGCCTCTCACCATTAATCTGTTTTGGTAAAGTTCTTATCCTCAGTCAGTATACAAAGAAAGTCTGTCTTGTGTTTCTTGTGCTTATCATTTCCTAGGTATTCCAAGAAGGAAAGCTTTATCTCTTAAAGGAACATAATGTTCAAAACTGCTTTCTCAAAACCTAATCCTGAACAGTAGCCTTTTATTCCAAACTAATTATGAGATTTGTTCTTTTACCTTGAAAGAAAAATTAAAGTAATAATTAAGTTCATTTGATATGTTATAAGCTAAATAAAGGTGTTTTACAGTGTTATAAATTAACTTTTTCTTCCCTTAAACCCTCTATTAATTAAAGTCGTATGGATAAAAGGTTTCTATGAATGCTTAAAAGTGTACAAAGTTACCAATATTTCAGCATAATATTAAAGAAAAGTACAATGTGGTTGTTCATGGTTTTAGTTATTATAAAAGAGTATCACAAAACAACCTCTTATCATAAATTAAAGTAACAACATACTATGCAGCAATCCCAAACACTGCTAGTTTGTTGCAAAAAGTTAAAGTCCAGCTGTATTGCTATCACTTTGTTTTAAAACTTGCTAAGACTTTCTTTAGTGTCTTAAATCAAGCCAGCTGCATTCCTTTATCTGTAAAAAACCCAACAATAAACTTTTGCAGTGCTTTTCAAGGCTGTGTGCATAGCCCAACCATCCTGTACAGTATTTACTGATAGTAATAGTAATGGAAAAGCAGCATACGTTACTTTTCAAAAAGAACAGGTTTGGCCAACTCCTTATTCATCTGCTCAATGCACAGAGCTTTGAGCCATCATTAAAGTTTTACAAATGTTTTAAGAGCCCTTGAATATTGTCTCTGATTCTGAATATGTATGCCTTACTGTCAAGCATATTGAAACAGCTCATATCTTTGCTACTGATGAGTTATCTCAACTTTGCGCTGATTTGCAACATCTCATTAGGTTAAAATCTATTTACATTATTCATATATCTCTCATGCCTCTTTGCCTAGTCCTATGACATCAAATAATGCTCGAGCTGATTTATTGGTAAGGTGTTTACAAAGTGCTCGCAATTGCCATGCTTTAACTCATATTAATGCTAAAGGCCTGTGAAATAAATATCAAAAGTTAATAAGACTACAGGCACAAGGAATTATCTGTACCTGTCCCACCAGTGAACCCTTAACTACAGTGTCTTTTCAGGCTGGGACTAATCCCAGAGGCCTGACTCCTAATCAATTATGGCAAATGGATGTTACATACCGTCCCTTAGTAAACTACAATCTGTTCACGTTTATATTGACACTTATTCTCATTTCATTTGGGCTACTGCTCAAAGTGGGGAACAGTTTCATCATGTTCACTCACACCTCTGGTCTGCTTTTGCTGTAATGGGATGCCCTCTGAAAATTAAAACTGATAATGGACCTTCTTACATTACTAAATCCTTTGAATCTTTCTGTTTAAAATATGGTATTGAACATGATACCAGCATTCCTTATAATCCTACAGGTCAAGCCATAGTTGAATGCAGCCATCATACCCTAAAAACTATGCTTTTAAAACAAAAAGGGGGAGATGATGGTATTATAACACCAAAAGATCAATTAGCTAAAGCTTTATTTACTTTACACTTTCTTAATGTTTATAATTCATTAACACCTGTGGAATGTCACTTAGAAAATGTCAAACATCTACAGTAGACACAGGAAATGAAGATCAACCAATATTCTGGAAAGATATTTTAAGCAATGTGTGGAAAAAAGGCAGGATTATAGTAAGGGGGTGAGGCTATGCTCTTATCATTTCAGAAAATGGAGAACAAATTTAGTTATCTGCGAAAAGGATTAAACTCCAGAATGAAGAGTTGGAGACTTCTACAACTTCTGATGATGGTGATCGTCTCGCTGGAGCTGGCACTGGAGTAGCAGCCCTAACTACACAACAAACTTGCTTCTCCTCTATCAGGCGAGCCGTCGATGAAGATATAGCCCGCATCGAAACCTCCATTTCCCATCTAGAAAAGTCCCTAAATTCATTATCTGAGGTTGTCCTCCAAAATTGCAGAAGGCTCCTCTTAAAGAGGGAGGGATTTATGCGGCATTAGGAGAGGAATGCTTTTTTTTATGCTAATCATTCCGGCCTTATTAGAAATAACGTAGCTCAGCTCAGAAATGGACCAGCAAAGCGTAATAAAGAGAAACCCAAGGAAATTTCTCCTGGGGGATTAATGGAATCCTCCCTTATATTCTTCCCATATTGGGCCCACTAATAACTATACTCCTCATATTGTCTTTTGGACCTTGGGCCGTAAAAAGAATTATTCAGTTAGTTAAGGACCAGGTTGACTCCGCTCTTGGTAAGCCCATTCAAGTACACTACCATCGGCTCTATCTCGCTGATCAGGGTATATCTATGGACCATCCAGACTGTCTCCCCTATGATACCAACCCTCCCCACTAATAAGCTGCTGAGTGCAAGGTACAACACTGCAAGAGACGGTTAGAGGTAAGCACAACCTAGCTGTTCTCTGAGAAGCATGCCTCACTAATTTAGGGGACCCGCTCTGTTCGCAAGGGCCACTGGGCAGGGTGCTTCGATCGCATGCATCGATAGCATCCTGGCCGCTCAGGGAGCTGGGCTGGTTAGCCAATGACGGGCAACTGAACTGACCTAACAGTCAACCTAAGACAGGGACATGGCCTTTCGCTGCCATGCTTCCCAATGACGGGTAAGACTGGTCACGTGTGTGAGTGAGCTAAAACGGCTCACCGGGTACAGTTCCGACCTAAGACAGGCACGGTCCCCCCTTTTTTATTCGCCCTTGTAGTGCAGTCGGTAAAGCCCCCTTTTCACATTGAGAAAATGAGGCCTCTGTTTCCCTCAGTTAGCCATGCAGAAAGTACTGTGCTAATAAAAGAAAAAGGGAGGAGATGTTGGGAGCGATAAAAAGAATGTATGTCGAACTCAGCAAGAATCAGTAGCACGGCTGCCAGAGAAGAGCCAACCCTCTCAATTAAGCAAACTATAATTAGCCCCTCACAATATGTCAGGTCCCACAACATGGCAGAATCCAAATCTGCCTTGTCACTTCCTCATTCTTCTTCCCCTTCAGGTCTTTGTTCTCTGTCTTCCCGCCACTGCCCAGGCTGACAAGGCAGTGCGCAGGCACAAGGCAGGTAAACTGAAACCCACTCTACATATCAGTAGTGACCACAACCAATCCCTAACTTTCACCTCCACCCATTACCCCTCCTTTTCCTAAGAGTATATATCCTTTGTTCCCCTCAATAAAATTTGCAGCTTGATCCTCACCCTGTCTCGCTGTCATTCCTCGCGTCTCCTGTCTCATCATTCTCCTCCACGCAAGCCACGAGCCCCAGTTCGCAGCCCCGCTGGCCGGGGCATTCACAACTCTCCCC